>NC_064007.1:1948181-2594241 GCF_932276165.1 Plutella xylostella | reverse complement strand
TATATTAACCTTAGCCAATTCTTCTACTTGATCTTGTTTAAATCAACTTCACTATTAATTACGATAACAGGACTCGTGTCAGAAAAACGGACGCGAATGGAGCAGTTCTTTACATAAATGTACTTATAATTCAACTCTCTCGCGCGTTTTTTGGCCATATAGAGAAGGGACTTATTGGATTTAGTCAGGTGATCATTAAAGAATATCAGACCACTGTTACCTGTGTAACCTATGTCAGATCCCTTTAGTCCCTTTAACTTCTTTAATTTGGCCAAGAAGTCGTCCTTTTTGTAGCGGGCCAAGAGGCGCAGAACAATTGGCTTAGGTTTTTTATTATCCTTGTCGGAAGAAGCTACACGAGTAACAAAATCAACATCTCTATTAATATCAAGTGGAAAGTCCACACGATTAGCCAAGTCCTGAACCACACTCAACAAATTTTCATCTTTCCTCTCTGGTATCCCAAATATTTCGATATTAGATCTTCGAGACCACTGCTGGTTTTCATTGTCCTGCTTGATCAATATATCAGTCTGATGCTGTAGAGTGTCCAAGACAGATATCTTTTTTTCGTGTACCTTCGCCTTGGATTCCATGTTTTGGATACTGGATTTTAATTTAGCGTAGTCGTCCGATATAATATTTATACTAGCTTTTAGATCATCCACTTCCTGTTTGAAGGTTGCAAGAGCCGAAGTTATGGCTGTATTAATCATTGACGTCATTTCACTTCTGAACTTTGTAAGCTCCTCTCGTATGATACCTCTAAGATCGGCAGCAGGTGTCGCGGTAGGTTGCGTCCCAGAAGCCTCAGGTTTTTGAAGCTGAGACCGAGTCTTCACTCCTTTATTCACCTTCGCAGCTTCAGGTTTGCACGGACGAGAGTTATTATTATTATTTCCAGTACGAATCGGAGTGTTATCTCTTTTTGGTTCCTTTCTAACACAATTAGGGCATAGCCATGCCGCCAGCGCATCCGAATCCAATGATTTGTTGTCGAAATTTGATAACACACATTGGCCGTGGAACTTTCCCCGGCACTGTGTACAATCTAACACGACACCGGTGTTCTCAGTAGACTGGCAGCAGGAAAAATCCATAATAAGGCACGTTCGAGGATATAGAGAATAGAACCCAAACAGTTGTGGCCAATTTTTTTTTTATTTTTTTTTTTTTTTTTTTCTCGAACAATATGTCAACTCGTAGCGAAGCCTACGCCGTAGAATTAGTGATCTGCTACAAGTTTCGTAGGTCTCAGCAACACGGGATGATTAATTTCGGACCGCGCGTCACAGCACAGTTGGCCAAGCGGTTAACACGCCCGGTATCAATCCCTCACCACGCTTCCTGGCCGCGGGTTCGAGTCCCACAATCTTCACAAAAATCACAAAAGATCTTGACACAGCTCCCACGAATATTGACCGCCAAAATAAAAGTCGAGAGAAATAGATCTGTCTCACTTTAACTCCGCCCAATGGGAGGAGCCAACCCATAAGAAGTCCACAGGTGTAAGCGAGAATCAAAAAATACACCAACTGTCCAATCACAAATTTTAAAAAATAATTTAAAAACAATTGCCTTAGAGCTTAGCACACGTCCAACTATCGCATTAGCGTACATAGCAACAACATCAATGAGGACCATTGTAGCCACTCAAAAATCTTGAATAATTTATGGCCTCACAGATACAGAGACTGTGCAGGGGCATTTAGTCCTCTCCCCAATGCAGAATCTGTCAGTTAGAAGGTCAGGCAGACCCATTTTATTATGCAGGTGACTGTTCTGTGAAACAGGTCACTAAAAATTCAATGGTAAGAATTTAGATGTTGGAGTTATGAATTTTTAATAGATAGCATTGCTTCTTTGTGTTTTGTTAGTTCCGCTGGCACTAAGAAGAATGCTGATAATAAAAATTAGGTAATACTATTTATATATTTTATTCTAGTGTCAAGTACACTAAGCCAGTGAGAATATTTGAGGTTCAATATCACAACAGCCATATGGCATGTGTGTTAAGATGCAAGGCAGTTTTTATGAAGTACAGTTTCTATGAAAACCTACTACCTCTTAGTGCATCCATGCTCTGTATGTATCAGTGACTACAAGATAGGTATATACCTAAAGATAATACATAAAAACATAAGACAGCATGTAGGTATTTTATTGTATAAATGGTTGAAGATTACCAAGTGAATAAATAAACCTTAATTTATGATAATCTCAATCTATTTCAGGAAACCTATTCATGCTCACTGAAAAGGTATACGCCAACGCTGTTGTCATGGTAATACAGACAGAAGTTGCCCCCTTTCGCCCCCTTACTACCTATATTTAGATTTAGTAGCGACTGAAGCAACAATACGTACTTACGAGTTTTTTGTGAAATAATAATGTTGAAAACGTTAACTGAAGGGGAGACGGCCAAATAACACATAAACACGTTATAGAGATACAGATAACGATAGTATACATCCCATTTCCTTTACAGGACAAGTTAGTAATCAGGAAACCCGAGCAATTGAAAAAAATGCGCGTAGCGAAATATACGATGTACATGTACATTTTGTCACATAAAATCCGTAAAAAGACATTGGGAGCTTATTTATTTCGAATGAGTTTTACACAGGATAGTAAATAAATGTTGATACTCACCGAAAACATGATAATTAGAGGCGATAAACACAAAATACACGGGACACAGTACGAGGCACTTCCTGAACAAGTGTCCCATGGCCATGGCGGAAGCTGCAGTTTTTACACAAACTTATCTAAATACTGTGATGCAAAATACATCGCAGCATTGTAAGACCATTCGGCGTTCACTTATTTTAACTTATCACTGAATAGTTGTATAAAAATTACACAAAATCACAAAGCGGCTGACACCCAAAGCCGAACAAACAAATTCTGCATTTGGTGTTGCAAGTAATTAATATAAATTTGCCACCCAATCTTCCGAATGCCAAAGTTTGCCCGATCCATTCCGCCTACGGCTAGGCCTGTCACCAAACTAAAATATAAATTAACTCCATCCTCTAATAAACTTGTTTTCATATATGAATTTTACATTTGCTTAGTATCTTAGATATAACTAGTAAATAGTACCTATTTATTGTAACAAAATTTTAAAAGATGTAACTGCTAAAAGAATTTATTAAGATAGAATTTTTATTTTTATCGCCGACCGGCTGTCGGCCGGCTTTTACCTGTGACGTGTTAAACCCCATCCACACGCTCGGCGAACAATGGCAAACAGCAAACACTGACGTGTGGATGGGTGTTTGTCGTTGTTTGCCTGTTTGTGTTTGTGTTCGCCAGTGTTCGGCATCGGTGTCGGTTTTTCTTGCCAGATCAAAGGATGTTCGGCAAACAGTTCGCTACGTATCCACACGTCTGGCAGCGATCAGTATGCGCGCTAGCATTGCGGGAGGCGGACGTATCAACTTGCTACACTTTTTCGTTGGCGCGCATTTTTTTTATGTATGTTCACCGATTACTCCGCCGTTTATGAACCGATTTTGAAAATTCTTTTTTTTTGGATTGGGTTGAGCTCCCAGGTGGTCCCATTTTTTTTCAGAATTTTATCTCACCCCTAAGGGTGGGTAAAGGGGTAAAAACAGGGTATGAATTTCCATTTTGGACACATATTAACCGATTCTAACGAAATTAAAAACATAAATATAGTTCTTGTAACAAAAAAATATGATGGTGACCTTGAGCTGATCTGATGATGGAAACGGAAGGCAGTTAAGGGAACTCCTCAACGGTATATATAGCAACTACCTCGTGTTTAGGCTTGAATGATTCGTATTGATTAGTAGGACTTTTTGGTATCATTTGCATCTTACTTTTGATTAAAAATTATTTCAAATAAACTAAAAACTATAAAATAAAATAATAATTAAAAAGAAGAAGTCAGTTTTTTTTTAATTATTATTATTATTATTCCACCATCGTCTTTGCTTTCTTCTTATTTTCCTTTTTTCTTTCTCTTGCTTTAATTTATATAATAAAAATATGTCAACCCGAAAGTAATAGCTCGTCGTCCGCCGTGTTTGCCGGTTCGGAATGTTATGAGCGTTCGCCGAGCATGTGGATGGCTGTTTGTGTTCGGTGATTGTGGTTGGTGTTTGTGACTTTGTTTGCTGTTTGCCGTGTTTGTGACAAACAGCAAGCGTATGGATGGGGCTTTAGACGAAAAATATGGAGGAGAGGTGGTTGATTGAAATAAATGCTCACTTGGACTCCTTATTCTATGGGAAGCTTAACAATAGCAACATTATTTTGTCCATGCTTATGTCATAGACAAAAAATTTTTTACTTCGTATGAAACTTACTTGTTCTGAGGTCTGAAAGAAGCGAGGCCGTTAATGTTCTAAGGATCGTAAGAATAAGGTTTCAAGTTTTTAGAATAGAATAGAATAATTATTTATTCAAAGAAAACCACTTATGCTATTACATACATCCCAGTAACTCTATGGTTTCAAAGAAAAAAGCATTCTTGGTATAGAAATTCACTCAAGAGCGTCTACTTCATCGGCGTTGCCGACGCTCTATTATATATACATCTCAAATAAATTTATAACACTAATGTATACTGTTTGGTGTGAAAGTTCAAAGTACCAAGTACCTACAACGTACCCGTACAAAAACAACGACACACCATCTTATTTTCCGCTGACAAGCCTTCCTGCTAAATAATTATTTGTTATGGCAACTCAACAAAAACTGTTGTCTATGGAAAATTAAAAACGATAGTTGACAGTCGAAAGTTTATGTGAAAAGGGAAGCTTCCGATAATTTACGCGTATAATTTAGTTTTATAGCGAATTTATTCAGTTTTTCAACGAATATTTCGTAAAAATGTGGCTAATTACTTCTTTTTAAGCCGTCAGCGCACGCTGGAGTCGTGCGTAATAGTATAAAAATGCATATTCAGTGCACGTTAGGAGCCATTTTAGTTATATTTATTTTGTGCGTTCATTGTGATAATGCAGCTATTTACAACGAAATTAAGAAGATTTACGGTGAGTAAATTACAGTTTGTTGTTATTTAGTATTTCTTTATGTAGTGGAACCCATTAAACATGAGTTTTTATGAGAAAAATCATGATTATCTACACGCCCATCTTCGTGCTATTCTTCGAATCTCTACGATCCTTCAGATTCTTCTAAATATATTTAGATTCTACTTATCAATATTATCTATAATATTATAACGTATCGCACTCCAGATAACACTCACCATGCTTTGTTTGTGTTGTGATTGATTTATTTTATAAACAATGCTTTAATTTTAATTTGTTTATTTACTTAATTTTCTTTTTGCAATTATGCACGATTTGCTATAGTAGTTCACAGTTTGTAGGCTGCTGTATACCTATGTAGAGATAAATAAAAACCATTTTGTTTTAAAGTACCTATACATTTTATGGAACAACCACTGCTAATGTTAAGTGTATTTTATCATAATTTAAAGCAGTGTCTCATTTAGAGTCAACTAATGGACTTTTAGTGAGTTTTGTTGAGTGGAGCTTTAATGGTTTATTTACTATTTACTAAAAGGACATGGTTATCATTTACTATTACAATAGTTTTACATTTTAAACATACTTTCATCAGGTTTTTGGTCTCTTTTGGTTTAATGGTGTGAAGCAATAGCAGTAATACAATAATAAAATATGATACAGTACAAAAGTAAAATACATATTTCATGAATATCTTGAATTTTGAAATAGTGGAAGTTAAAAATATATACATATTATGTATATTATTATAAATTTAATTTATTTTCCAGTAGTGGAGAGGCACTAGAAGAAGATAAATTTAAAACAAAATGTAAAGTATGATTCATACTTTACATTTGTGCTCCAGAATAATCTTTAGGAGCAGTGGATTAGCTTGTCTAAAAAAGTTTTCCCTTGGAAATGTTGGGTATAAAGTAACCATATGATTCAGCGTGTGAGGTTTGTCTACAGGGTGTTAACTAGAATGCGTTTGAGCGGGAAATGGGGGTTAGTATTAGTCTAACCAAGCACGTTTCTAAGAAAAAAAACATCAGAATCTCGAATATTTATGTTTAAAGTCTAAAGTAAAGTGGAAAGTTTTACCTTAATCAAAAACATGGTCACCCTACACAAACACATAACCAATGAGACATTCGATTGCAAAAGAACACACACTGTAAATTTGTTATCAACTTCACTTTTCATAATTTATTTGATGTAACTATGATTGTAATTAATTACACAGTAGGTAATAACAATTATTAAATAAAATTGAAATTATTCATGGTGATTAATGACATACTAATCAACAATTAAACAGCTGATGTGCATAAAGTTTCATAGATCGTACCTCAGGATCGTACAGAATATAATTTATGACTTTCTAGGAGCTCAGAACAATAATTAAACCTTTTTAATCAGAATAAGGTAAGCGTTTAGTATTCACCCTTGATACTCACCACGTTTTATTTTTCTTTTATTACCTAAAGATGCGTACAGACCGGCCCAACGAACGCCCACCGATGGACATTTATCATACATAATACAGGGGCAGATTGAGCAACGAAGGTCAACAAAACCCGTTCGTTGGCGTTCGTTTGGCCGGTCTGTACGCAGCTAAAGATAAAAGACCACAATGCATAACAGGATGATAACAGGGTCTACTTCAATGACGAATTGGTTTACTTACACTCACTCATCTCGATTTGTGTTGTGTACTTGCGATTGAGACGTCTTTGATGACGAATAGTACGGAAATCCTCATTATAAGTATGGCCTCACTTTGAATACCAGTAGAATAATAACAATCTCGCGTATCATAACCATGGAGTATTTATGATAGTCATTACCTTCTCTGTGGATCTAGTCTGTCAGTCAGTCATTGTTGTTCACTTGTTTACAATCATTTTTTCCAATAAAATTATTACCTAAAAGGGAAAAGGTACCTACAATTCTATCTTTTGATTACCAAGCCTTGTTCCTCATCTCGTTTTATGTTGTGCTGTGCTGTGAATACGTGTGACCTATGTTATGAAGCATAAAATGAAACTGTTCTGTATTCATAAAAGATAATTATTGTGTATCAATAAAGTGATACTTATGGAGTCAAATGAAATGTCTACAATGGATTGGGTACTTTGAGTACCCAAAATCTCGGTAGGTACCTTGACGATGTGGCTCCAAGTGTGGTGCTGATGCACGCTAGTGATGTAACGAATGTGTGTTTTTGGACATTCGCGAATGCGAATGCGAATGCGAATATCTGATATCGACATTCGCGAATGCGAATGCGAATGCGAATATTCAGTTTGTGTTAAAATTTGGGGCCATTTGCATGGTTTGGTGACTATCTAGTATCTAGTACTGGACGAGGTACATTCCGTTCTAGACGCATTCCGAATCAGACTAGCCAATAATTGTCGCAGTTTTTTTTTTAGTACACTTTAGTTAGCCCCGTAACTGTTACGACACATTGCGACTGTGTGCGGTTTCTGAGGACGACTTACACGAAACATTTAAAATATTTAAATCTATGGCTGTCTTGCTCTGACATTTCAGGGTTATTGGTAAAGTAGACCTGATCCTTTCAAGAGGTGATAGAGGAAGACATTTTCAGTCGATTGAACCCTATAATGCATTGTCCGAAACTTAACCATTTCTAACATATTGAATATGTAAGTTTTTTATGTTTTTCAAAAAAATTAAGCTTAAAACTGAATATAAAAAAAAACTATTTCAATAACTTTTTTGGTTGTTTTGCATAAATAAGTGACACCTAAAATTAACCAATAAAAAAAATCAAATGTGCATTAATTGACTTAAATTAGACGACACAATACCTCAAAATAGTTAAACATTTAAAAAAATATTCAAAACGTAAAAACAAATAAGTTAAATTAAAAAAGAATGTCATACGACAATTTTTTGTGCACTTCAGCTTAAAAACATTGTCAACTTATAAGCTTTCAAATAAGATATTTCAATATCAAAACGATTTAGGTATCACTAAGATATGGCCAAAACAACCAGAAAAATCGGAGAAAACTCAATAGAGGTTTCCATACTAAAGTCAACAGGACTGAAAACAATCACACTTTTTACCTTTAAATTGGGCTAATATTGTTAGTTTTCCTATTGAATTCTGTCCGCCTGTGCTGGTTGTTTTGGCCATATGTTGGTGATACCTAAATCGATTTGATATTGAAATATCTTATTTGAAAGCTTATAAGTTGATAATGTTTTAAAGCTGAAGTGCGTAAAAAATCGTCGTATGATATTATTTTTAAAATAAACTTTTTTTTACGTTGTAAATATTTAAAAAAAATGTTTAACTCTTTTGAGGTAAGTATTATGTCTAATTTAAGTCAATTAATGCACATTTGATTATTTTACACTTTTTTATGCAAAACAACTAAAAAAATATTGAAATATGGCTATTTTTTTTTTATTTTCGGTGTTCAGCATAACAATTTGAGAAAAAAATAAAAAAACCTTAAATATTAAATATTTTAGAAATGGTTAAGTATTGGATAATGCAATATAGGGTTCAATCGACTGAAAAAGGCCTTCCTCTATCTCCTCCTGAAAGGATCAGGTCTACTTGCAAATAACCCTGTATACTGTCAAAATACGCTTTTTTATTATGTTTAGGTCTTATGAAACTATTAACTATAATATGTAAAGTTTCATTTCCCAAAGTAAATAAATAATACCAAATGATAAAGTAAGACTGGAAATGTGATTAACAGGGTAACTTGTAATAAAAAGGTTATAGTTATATACGAATGGATTTAGATTTTGTTAACCTATCTACCATTATTTTCAAATAGTTTTTTAATAAGTACTGGTATTCGCAAACATTCGCACAAAATTTTGCGAATGCGAATGCGAATGCGAATATCCAAAATAATGCGAATATTCGCGAATGCGAATGCGAATGCGAATATTTGTTACATCACTAATGCACGCATACTTTTTTATTGACCTTGGCTTTGATTTTTTTGGCCTTGACCTTGGCTTTCAAGTTCATGGCCATTCTGTCAAACGTACCTAAACATGAATAGGGTGACTATGAAATTTTAAAATGAACTAAATAAAACTGTTTTATGTTGGTCAGCTTAAAGCAAATAAAATACGTTTTTTAATGTCTTATCGTGTTCAGTATCATCAGCTGTATCTACCATTTCCCGCTCCAACGCAATCAAGTTAACACCCTGTATACAAATCCATTCAGTAGATTTTACATGAAAGAGTTAACATACATCCATCCATATACTTAAAAACTTTTGCATATTTATAATAATTGTTATGGTAAGATTACTAACATCTCACAGTTTATCAATTAGCTATTTAATAGCAATATTGTTGCTGTTTTTCCTCTATGAATTTAAAATATGCTTATTTTTTAAAAAGCAAGAATTTTTTTTATTATTGAAATGGAAAATTTGTTTTAACTCATTAAGTATTAGGAAGTTTTTATTTAATTTGTATCCATTCAAGTATTTTTACTGAAAAACTGTAACATTATAACCACACTAACCACTATTACATGTCTTGCCTAACATGTGTACATATTATTATTACTTGTACATGTAGTTCACATGATGTATTGTAACCATTTACTGCCAGTTTCTATAACTCTATCTTCCATAACTGGTAGTTACTTTCTTACGAATTTGTCAGATTGTTACTTTTGATTATGCCAAAATCATATAAAAATAACTGCCAGTTATGGATAGATAGAGTTATAGAAACTGGCAGTTAAAGTAGAGGTAAAATTAATGTTAGCCATACATACATAATTGGTTTTCATTAACACTTCCTTGCAATTACTAAGCTACAATAGTCTGGCTTGTTTCATAAGATCCCTTATTGTATAACTTTAATTTTGTTAGTTTCGTTTAAATACATGCTAATTGGTACCTGCCTATTATACATATTGTGCCACCCTATCATGAGTGATTCTTTGCAATTTAGATTTTTCTGATTGCTATGTTTAATTTCCTGTCTATCTATGTTTTTTTTTTAATCCTAATGTTCCATAAATGCCTTAATTGCATATGAAAAAAATCTATTCTAATTTCTTTCTTAAACAAATTAACAATAAATTGAAAAAATGTGTAAAACATCAATTCTGCATAAAATGCAAAGTTTGGTAAGTGCAATATTTTTAATTCCAAAACTTTTCTTCAAATCAATCTAATCCAATTGCTATAAAGTAGTATGTAATGGTCATTGGTAAACACCTCGAGTGACCTGTATTGTGGGGATCAGTGGCGCCCTATTCCTCTTGTGTTATTTTGAAACTGTAGTAAGTTACTGTTTTATCTTTTCGGTGCTGGTGTTCGGTGCTGAATTTAATGTAAGAATAAGCAATGTTTAATGTTTTCATCATAAAAAATCTAAACTTGCACTCTAGTAGGTATAATAGATCTACATATAATGATTGAACTTACTATGGCCTGTATATACTGTCGATTTACTAGAGTTACAAGCTCCCTGTAAGTGCATGTATGATAAAATTTTACTTAAATTCAATAATTACAAAGAATGTATTGCTAATGCCAAAATTTGAACCCACAGACTCCCTAATAACAAACTCTCGCGTTCCACCAATCACAGCGCCGTATTTATGGCATATGACAGTATAGTGACGTTTATCTATGTCGATAACGGACCCATGCAACGGAGGCAGGCTCAAAGCTCATTTTAATATGCCAAAATAACATTAAAAAATTTCTTATCAGTTGCCATCCCTGTGGTCCACTGGTGGGCGCAATAGGGCGTCTCAACGCTGAATCATCAGGCAATTCGCTCCATTACCGTAATGGATTTGACCTTAGCACGTCACTGAGCCCACATGGACGGTTCTTGTTTTCATCACTTGTAGGGTCAAGTCATACCTACTAGAGCACAATCGACCTGTGGAGTGGAGAAACTTAAGGTGAAAATTGGCGGCGGTTTTGACATGTCGCCAATAGCTAGCACATCGCGATGCGTTGTGAGCTGCAACCTTATGTCGTTCGCCGCCTATTTTCACCTTAAAGCTTTAGAATGCCCGCAAACCACACGCACACACACGCTCACACTACGAGTGGCACACGGGTGGGATATTGTTTTTAAATCAGTTAAGTATAGATTTCCTCAATAGTACCTACTGTTGTGTTATCACATATCATATGCCCGTAAAGTGGCAATAGGCCCGCCCCCTATTACATTGGGAGTAACATACACTCTGGCGAAAAGTGGGTGCAGCAATGCACCTCTGCCTACTCCGCAAGGGAGTACATTAGTACAAGGCGTGAGTGCGTGTGTGTGTTATGTTCTCGCATAGAACAGAAAAGAAACAGTCACGCCCTATATGTACTCCCTTGAAAGGTAGGCAAAGGAGCATTGCTGCATCCACTTTTACCATTGAGATGTTACTCCCTAGGTCCTAGGTAATAGAAGGCAGGTTCCAAGGCAGGCTGATTATAGTTTTTCTAGCATTGGCATTTCATGAAACGTGAGTAATATCTCATGATTCTCTGATTATCAGGTTTTCTTACAAGTTATTCATATTACCTACTTTGTAGTATCAATGCAAGTTATTTGGCAATCTAACTGCCATTGTTAAAAATCGCCATTGATTGTTTAATTTCCTCTCATTGTTTCAAAAATGAACTGTATCGCCGTTTAACCTATATTACATTATTACAACTATTTTAATTATTGTTTTGGTTTATAAAAGCTTTTGTTTTATCAGCCTTTCCTATGGTCACCCATGACCCAAAGCTAAAACACCAGCGTTTATAACAAAATTTAGAAGATCAACTAACTTAACTTTACTTACCCAATTTATTCATGAAAAGAGCAAAAAATATTACCAATTATTCACTGGTAATCAAAGAAAGATATTATTATAATAATCTATGTCTTTTTTACTTTGATATTTACATTGTTGAATACACACCAAATAAGCCAATACGCAATAAATAGTAATTTATAAATACTTATATTTTGATGAAAACTATAAATTTATTTATTATTTTACATGAGTATACAATACATACATAGGTGTCTTAGACATTATGTGTGTTTATTACTGACGACCTCATACAATCATACCTGACCTCAATTTACCTGCACTTGGTGTATTAATTTATTTTAAATGTCGCTCTTAGTCACTAGTGTAGATGTATAGGTAACATGAAGCATAAGGTAAGGATTATGTAGCCTTCCATAATATATTTCATATAACATATTATGATGAAGAAAACTCATACATGTGCCAATTATAGGAGCTGCAAATTATGTATAAAATGTGTTAATAATCTTTTAAATGGTATAGTCATCTCATGAATACTGTTTCGTCCTACACTTCAGATAGACATACAGTTCTATTTTAATGATCCAGAAAACCTATAAATAACATTCTTCTATTGCAGTTCCGTCCTCGCCGCAAAACCTGACAGCGAATCGTGTGACGTCAGACGAGATCCACCTATCATGGGCCCCTCCCACCACCTTCACCCTGCACGTGCCGCGCGTAGTCCCGGAGCCGAAGCCACCAATCACAGCCAACGACCAGCCCGCCCCCGACCCGCCGGCGACCAATGACAACACCGCTCAGGCGGACCAACCAATCAACGACGTCCTCGAACCCGCTAAATCTCCTAATATGATGGCGGATAGGGAGTTGGACAAGGAAATGGAATATCAGTCGTCTCTACGCGACTGGTATCTAAACGATAATAAGAAAATAACTGACGAGTATCCGTCGGATATTCTGAATGACTCGTACAGATCTCGACGGGATCTGAGATACGGACATAGACACAGAAAGAGACGGCAAGAGGTGACCGGTGAGGCTGAAAAGGTGGAGGGTTCGGAGACGCACCAGGCCTTCGAAATGCCCAAAGTGATGATGAAGAAATCAACCCCTTCAATACCCCACAAAGGCGTGACCCAAGTGGCCTATGTTTTATACTACGAGCAAGGTCATCCAAGGACGGACGCAGCTAAAATCGATGGGGTGCAGACATCAGATGACGTGAAGAGTATGAACGTATTCCCCAGTGACCTTGGCATGGAGGATTACCCGAAAGGAGCCAAGAATCTGACGTTGCTCAACACCGCTGGGAGACTGGCCAAAGTCGTCGGCTTTCGGTTGAAGAACTTGAGTAAGTTTAATTTGAAATACTAAACAACGCCATCTAGTTTCTAAAAACAAACCGTAGATATATGGATTTTTTTTAACAATGTCTCTGGCACATTTCCTATTTTGAAAGAGTGAGATTCTTAGGCAGTTAGGCAGTAATAATTTACTGGAACCAATAGAAACGCAGTACAACAATTCCAGTACTCATTGTACTCCTTGGCTAAAAAAATTGATCTATAGTTCCCTAAACACACAAAAGATGGCGCTGCACCTAGTTTTCTCATTCCCATTTTTTACCATAGTTCCCTAAACAAATTACAGATGGCGCTGCACCCACTTTTCTCACCTCCAACTCTTTACCCTCACTAATCATCTCAATTCTCCCGCAGAATCGTTCACCCCGTACAAGATATGGGTGCGCGCGTTCTACAACTTCTCCCTCGAAGGCGTCAAGTCCTCAGACCTGCTGGAGCGGCTGGGCCCGCAGTCGGAGCCCCTGTATGTGCTGACCGATGTGAGGGCTCCGTCGTCGCCGATTGTGCTGAATTTTACGTGCGATCAGGGGAATGGTGAGTGTTGGTTTTATTGTCGATGGACAGATTTTAGTGCCCTTACCGGAAAACTAAACGCTGTCAAACGCCTTATCAATGTGTTTTTTCACCCGTTAAACTTGTTTGTTTTTTCAATAGTTTTAAGTGTGCAACGTACCTATAGGTAAAAGTTTTTAACCGGCAATGCTTTTTAAGGGCTTGCTTAGACGTGACAAAAGTTCTCCGTCGCGCTCGCTCTTGAGGCTGTGCGATGTGAGTAAACGCCATGAAAAACTTTTGTCACACTGGCGCCACTAACACTTTCCCTTCATCCATCTTCCAGGCATCCTGTACCTGCAGTGGCGCCAGCCGATGGTGTTCGACAATACCCTGGACGAATATGTGGTGACACTGAGGAAGATCCCGGAGCTGCAGCCCCGGACGCGGCTGCGGCTGCCCACGAACAGAGATGATATCGAGACTACTATCAGTGTGGTGAGTTTATGAACGATTTTATTAAGCGATCTTATTGAATCCTTCGATGCTAATGTGCTGTTTATGTAATTGTCCTCTTTAGGCCTAATATGACATATAAATTTATTATTTGTACAAGTAGGTATAGGTCGCATCGAATTTTCTCAAAGCGGTATTAAACTACCGAGAAATTAGCGATTTTTGAAATTCTGATTTCATTTTCGGGCTTATAACATGCTGCACATGTAGGTTTCGGCTTAGTATACCCTTTTTGTAACACCCTGCCTGTATACGTGTCTGGGTGGTTTCGTGAGTATTGATGTGAAATGTGTGAATGAGTGTGACAACACCCTGGACGAGTATGTCGTGACGCTGAGGAAGATTCCGGAGCTGCAGCCCCGGACGCGGCTGCGGCTGCCCACGAATAGAGATGATATCGAGACTACTATCAGTGTGGTGTGTATGGATAATGTGCTATTTCTGAGCAAACTCTAACATTTTTTTTCTCTACAGGCCGAATATGGCTTACAAACTTTTGACATGTACCTACAGTCGCATAGCGTGCTTTCAAAGTTGTAGCTGTGATAAGCTATCGAAACTGCATACATACTTGAAAGAACACATTAAAAGTCACGCGTCGAGTAAGAGCGAACACTTTATCACATCTTATCGCGCGCGCCTTGGCGCGTGCTACGTATGCAGTTCGTTCAATAATTTGAACTTGCTCCTACTGTTTTCCCATTTCTCTTCTGTCAGTAATCAACAATTTAGACCACCACCGACCAACTATAGAACTCAAAGTAATTTAAATCTATTTTAATTCTTCCAGGACGCTGAACTAGGCAACATGACAAGCTACGAGGTGAAGATAACGGCGGCCACTCTCTCCGTGGTGCGGCCGAAGTACCTCGTCAATGGATCCGAGTCTACGCCAGCGGTATGCAGTTGTTTTATTGTTACATATTTCACACTTGTGTCTTTTTGATGTGTTATTTTATTAGTAATTTTTTCACACTGAGCTCTTTTACACAGTTTATACGATATAGCTCTGCCTTGTCTGTTAACATGGGGCCGTATAGCCGTGTGTGAAATGCTCCTACATATCTCTATTAATAAAGCTTTTCCTTTGTAGGCTTCACTACCCCTTAACAGGTTGCCAATAAGTTAATCGCTTACAACATGGAAAACTTCATAAAAATAATTGCACCTCCAGTATTCCTGTGAAAGACGTGAAAAACAAACATACATCCAATGACATCCATACTTAAAATCTCTCACGATTACCATATTACTAATATTGAACTATTACTTGCTTTTCCCACAGGAGATATCAAGTGAAGCGTGCACCCCTTACTCCGAGGCGATGCCGCCCGACGGCCGAGCGTCGTCGCGAGGCGGCGTCGGCACCGTGGTCCTGTCGATAGTGCCCATAGTCGTGCTGGCTGCTACCGCTGCGGGCATATTGTATTGTAGGTGAGTTGGGGAGTGAGGGCAGGGGATTTTGGACCTTATGCAAATTAAGAAATGCAAAATCTTTAGCGATAGTTTTGATTGTCGTGCTGATATTACATGTAAATTGATAGCTTTGTGGATAAAGACGGTATAGACGCGGTGGTGATGTCGATAGTGCCCATAGTCGTACTGGCAGTTCGCTAGTGGTGATAACAGGAGATATCAAGTGAAGCCTGCACCCCCTACTCCGAGGCGATGCCGCCCGACGGCCGAGCGTCGTCGCGAGGCGGCGTCGGCACCGTGGTGCTCTCGATAGTACCCATAGTCGTGCTGGCTGCTGCAGCCGCTGGGATATTGTATTGTAGGTGAGTTGGGTAGTGTGAAAAAGGTAAATTGGTCCTGGCAGAATACCAGCGCTGTGATTATTTGATTAAAATCATAGTATTGTGCTGATACAGAACCCTTTTCTAACATGATAAATACACATGTTGCTCATCTATCTGTCTGTCTTATATTAATGTTAGTGTTTATGTAATCTTAAACTTAATGTTAGAAATCTTGCTGTGTAACCCGTGTATGTGTTGTGTTAGGTAAATAAATAACTTATCTATCTATCTATTTGGACCTTATGCAAATGAAGAAATGCAGAATCTTTAGCGATAGTTTTGATTGTCGAGCTGGTATTACATGTAGATTGGTAGCTTTGTGGATAAAGACTTATAGACGCATTCGCGGTCGTGTTGTCGATAGTGCCCATAGTCGTACTGGCAGTTCGCTAGTGGTGATAACAGGAGATATCAAGTGAAGCGTGCACCCCCTACTCCGAGGCGATGCCGCCCGACGGCCGAGCGTCGTCGCGAGGCGGCGTCGGCACCATGGTGCTGTCGATAGTGCCCATAGTCGTGTTAGCTGCGGCCGCTGCGGGCATATTGTATTGTAGGTGAGTTGGGGATTGTGGGCAAAGAATATTAAACTTTATGCATTAGATTGAGAAATCGATAGTGTCGATAGTAGTGCGCTGCTATTGCAGAAAGGTTTTGGTATAAGTAAGCTTTATATGAATAGCTGGAGTCGGCATCGTCGTGCCGTCGTGGCCGCAGCCGCTGCCGGCATACTGTATTGTAGGTGAGTTGAGGAAAATGAAATATAAAGACAGGTCTTAGTTGTTAGACTCTTTATTATCGAATGAATAAGCGCCGCCTCCTACCCACACATGTTCGTCTTACACAATCATAGGCATACCCTATAGTGTACATACACTACAATCCTCTTCACATAAATATTACTTACATATCTTATTAATTTAAGTCTATACTAACACACATGATTATTTACTGTGCCCTAACTTGACAGAAGACAATACAAATAATTTAGGTATACTATAAGTATCTCAGATCAACTACAAATAGATTCGCAATCGCCGTGTGCACTATTCTCTTTCTCACTCAAACCATAGATGTTGCCGACAAAAAAATAAAACCTAAATATGGGGAAATTTAACTTATCATAATAACAAAAACAAAACTTGAGTATATCGTCGGTTGATAGGAAAAAGACACTAAAGGCTAATTTTTCAATAGCCAGACAAAAGTTTTGCTGGGAAATAATTTTGATGCTGTTGCGTCTCAATGTTTCTCAATGTTTGTATTACCCAGATAACATTTATCTGAATATTGAAAAATCAGCCTTAGTGAGTTTTTCCTGTCAACCGACGATATAAGAAAAAAAACTTTACTCATACTTATTTGATTTCAATATAATTATTTAATATACACAAACTGAGTGGATTGTATAATTCATTGTCTTCGTCCAATCGAAACAATCCTCTTCAAAATGTGCCGAACACAATTTTTGTATGTTTCCTTGGTTCCCAATTTGTGCGACCGGTAATGTCTATCCATTTTCTTGATATTTTTTTTTTTCTGTCGGAAACCTATGAAAGAGATAAATGGATGAGCATGAGCATTATAATCGTGGGCCAAATATGTGATGGGGTTTTTTTTAAAGGAAACACGTATTTCGTATCAATACAATAAACTTTATATTATACAGAAGAAATCACACATGGAAGAAAAAAAAAGAAACGAACGTTTCCTCACAATGAGAGGCACCTCATTTGAAAGAGGAGAATGACTTCTACAAAATACAATCTTCACAAAAACCGAATTCGTGCGCCCCATTTGTAAACCCAACCCGAGTCCGTTACAATTTCTAGTATTTTCTTTGCATACTATAATATTTGTGGGTAAAATAAATTTTCAATAACTTGCAACCCCATGTGATTTGTTATGATATGGTACCTCGTAATTTTTACTTAAAACTGATACTAAAAGACCTTACAGTATTAAAATTAGTATCGTTTTATATTAAAATCGAGCCAATAGATAGTACTATGATGAATGTAAGCTTGTTAAACTTGATAGTATCTACTTACATGTGAAAATATATCTCATCCATCATTCCATCGTGTTTTCGTTCAATATGCTCTGTACAACCGAACAAAATCCACCCACCCATGTCACACACTCGTTAAGTGATGATAATAGTCTAATAAACTTAATAAACACCCACAAATCACTAGCAAATCAAAAATAAATAGCATTTAGAAAATTTTGTTGTAACTGTCAGCCTTTGTTTGGCACAGATTTTTCATTTGTTTCATTGTTTGGCACAGAGAACTGACGTAAACAGGCGCCACAGCAAAAAGGACAAAAAATATTTACAGCTTAACGTTTCTTTCTTACGCTTAATGTAGCTAAGCGTCTCTTTTTCGCAATGTCAGAACTGTCACGATTATACCCCTGTGATAAGTATTAATTAACGTTAACATGTAGACGAAAAAGCTCCCATGGGCGCTTAGTAGTTACAGCTATGGTTATTTGTATTTTGGATTCAAGTTCCTCGTGACCCGGGGCGGTCTCGGGGCATTGGACGGTGACTGTGGCAGGCTCACCGGTGGCGGTGGCGGTTGTTCCGTGGGCTCGGGCGGTGCGGCTGACTCTGATGACATCTGATGATTGTCTGGTGCGAGGTCGCTCGTGCCCGCGCTGTCGCCTGCGTCATGAGCCCGCGACTGCGCTGGCGAGTCCGCCTGCTCCGGCGCGCAAGACGGTAGTGGACCTGCTAAAGAAACCCTAGACCTCTGCCTTAATTGGTCAACGTGCCTATGTGTCAGTGTACCATCAGGGTTTCGAATATTATAATCCGTCGCGCCTAACCGTTCTGATACCTCACCTGCAGTCCATTTATCACCTTTTTGGTACAGTCTATACCACACCGGATCTCCTGGTCTCATATCCCGCTTCTCTCCCCCCTTATTCTCACTTTGCTTCATCTGAGCATGAACAATTTTATTTTCCCTATCTGGTTTTAACACATCTAGTTTAGTACGTAACGAGTGCCCCATCAGCAATTGCGCCGGACTATCACCAGTTGTACAGTGCTCGGTATTTCTATAATGTAATAAGAATTTATTCAAGGCTGTTGCGATATCTACGCTTTCCGATTTAGCTTTCTTAATTACCTTTTTGAGTGTTCTTACCGCATTTTCTGCGGCACCGTTTGAGGCTGGGTGATACGGAGCGGAAAACATATGTTTTATGCCGTTAGATTGAGTGAACTGACTAAATTGACTACTGGTAAAGGGGGGGCCATTGTCACTTACCAATGTTTTTGGCAAACCGAACCTTCCAAATACTTCATTTAATCTATCTATTGTGTGAGCTACACCGGTGCTCGGAACTTGGAAAACCTCGAGCCACTTTGATGTGGCATCTACTAGCACTTAGTATAGTTTATTATCTATGGGTCCCATAAAATCTAAGTGTAATCTAGTCCATGGGCGCGGGCACCACGGCCACGGGCAGGGCTGGTGCGCGCGCGGCGCGTCGCTGGCGGCGGCGCACGCGGCGCACGCGCGGCACGCCGCCTCCACGGCCTCGTCCACCCCGGGCCACCAGACGTAGCTGCGCGCTATGCACTTAGTCTTAACAATGCCCATATGGGGTTCGTGTAGCTCGCTAAGCACCTTTGCCTGACAACTCTCGGGAATTACCACCCGATGTCCCCACATTACACAGCCCAACTCCAAATACAATTCATTTTTACGGTTGAAATAAGGTTTTAAGTTTTTCATATCTACATCCCTTGGCCAACCATCGCGAATGTAACTAACAACTCTGCCTAAAATATGGTCTTTAGCAGTTTCTTTTTTAATGTGAGCTGAATCTATCAACGAGGTGTCCTGCACGAAGTGCAGATAGGTTTGCTCTGGAATTCTATGATATCCAGAGTCCCTACTTTTTATAGGTAACCGAGAGAAGCTATCAGCTACATTATCCTTGGTGTTTACATATTCTATGTCATATGTGTACGCCGATACGATAACCGCCCACCTTTGCAACCTACTGGCGGCCATGGCCGGGACACCTGCTTTGGGGCCGAAAATAGTAACCAATGGTTTATGGTCGGTTCGCAGAGTAAACTTCCTACCATACAGATACTGGTGAAATTTTTTTAAGCAAAAGATAATAGCTAGGGCCTCCCTATGTATTTGTGCGTAGTTTTTCTCGGCGTCATTGAGTGTCCTAGACACGTAGGCGACGGGGCGCTCCCCGCGCGGCCCGCGCTGCGTCAGCACGCCCCCCACCCCCTGCGCACTCGCATCGCAACTCAGTATCAACGGCTTGCTCTCGTCGTAATGCGCAAGAACTTCCGAGCTAGACAAAATTCGTTCCACTTCATTGAAAGCGCGTGCACAAGTGTCACTCCAAACCCAACTTACATTCTTTTTTAGCAACTCGTAAAGTGGAGATAATATACTGCTCATATTTTTAACGAACCTACCATAGAAGTTCACTAAACCTAGAAACGATCGCAACTGAGTTACGTTTTGTGGCTGAGCCATTTCAGACATCGCTTTAATTTTATCTGGGTCAGTTTTCACGCCATCCTTAGAAATAATATAGCCTAAATATTTAATCTCGTCCACTAAAAATTCACATTTATTTCTTTTTAGTTTAAGTCCATTTTCGCATAACCTACTCATGACCATTTCTAACGATTGTAAATGCTCCGTTATATTCCTACCGCCTATGATGACGTCATCTATGAATATTCCTACAAATGGTATTCCCTTTAATAAATTGGACATTGTTCGTTGGAATATACCGGAGCTTGACGACAGACCGTACACTAAACGGTTGTATCTAAAAAGCCCCTTGTGTGTGTTTATCACTGTGTACTGTTTTGATGACTCATCTAACACCAGCTGGTTATACGCCTGCGATAAATCGCACTTACTAAATATCACTGAGTTGTTTAGTGTGACCAGTAGGTCCTCAAATCTAGGTAAAGGATATCTGTCAACCAACAAGGCAGAGTTCAAGGTTATCTTATAGTCAGCGCATATCCTCAGTCCACCATCCGCCTTACTCACCGGCACCAGCGGGGTCGCCCAGTCCGACGCCGCCACGGGCTCAATGACGCCCTCGCGCAGCATGCCGTCCAGCTCGGCGTCCACGCGCCCCCGCAGCGCGTAGGGCAGCGGCCGCGCGCGGCAGAACACCGGCATCGTGCCCTCGCGCACGTGCAGCGCCACCTCACCACCCGTGAACCTGCCCAGTCCTCCGCTGAACAACTCCTTATGTCTGTCGAGTAAAGCATTTAACTCATCACCCGCTGATAATTGATTACATTGCAGTGACCTACTGTTATTATTACCAAACTTAGGCAAAGAAATTTCTAGCTCTGATAACCAGTGTCGACCTAGTAATGACGTAGTTCCCCCGCTTATAACAAATAGTTCTAAGTGTTTACTTATTTCATTATATTGAACTTTCGGTTTTATAACACCTAATGGGCGTAATTTACTACCATCATACAATTTCAAGGTCAAGTCACACTTTTCAATAGTCCTATGTTTAAACAATCTTTCATAAGTTACTTTACTAACACACGAAATTGACGAGCCTGTATCTACCTCCATAAAAACCTGTTTGTTATCAATTTTTATAGGTATGCTTACCGGCCTGTAGCCACTTAAGCTCAGCTGATTTAGATTCTCTTCTTCCGAGAAGTCATTTTCTGATTCTTCTTGGTCGGACAAATCAAATCAAATCAAATCAAATCAAATCATTTTATTTGTGAACATAGGTATAGTCATAACAGGTGTTTTACAGTATTTGTTGCGCTATGTTCTGCACGTAGGCATACAAAATTTATTAAGTATACAAGTTAACATAAACAAAACATGCATATCTTTTAAATTATTCCTATTATGTATAAATAAAGCATGCATCTAGATATAGCTTTCATTCCTACAATAAAAATAAAATATAAACAGTCCATAATTATGTCAGATAAATCTATATAATGAAAAAAACAAAATAATAATAATAATACTAGGAAATGTCAACAGAATATAAGTATGATTAATTAATTACAATGAAATGTCAGATAAAAATTCAATGACAGAATAATAACATTTTCCGACTAGAAGATTGAAAAGCTTTTTCCTAAACTGTACAGTATCTAAGTCTTTTATTACATTTGGAATTTTATTAAAAATTAATGGAGCCATGCATGATACATTGTTTCCCATTAAAGCAGTCTTATGTTTTGGTATGCTCAGTCTATGTCTGTGCAGAAAACGTGTTCGGTTTGAGTATGTTTGGGGTGCTTTTTTAAAGAGAGATGGATTTATTTTAACAAACATTGCTATTTCATATATATAGAGAGATGGCATGGTCAGTAATTTTAATCTTTTGAAATGTGGAGCACAACTGTCTGTTGTTCTAAGACCACACATTGCTCTTAAGCATCTCTTTTGCGCCCTAAAGATTACATCCTTATCAGTGCAGTTGCCCCAAAAAATTATCCCATATCTTAAAGTTGATGATACAAAACCGTGATAAGCATTCAGAACTGTGTCATGACACACAATTTTACTTAATTTGTGCAGCATGTATGCGTGCTTACTGAGCCTTTCGCAGATTTCGTTCGCATGTTCCTTCCATATTAACCTATTGTCCATTTTGAGACCTAAAAACTTTGTCGATTGTACTTCTTCAATCTGTACCCCGTTATATTCAATTTTCAATTCCGGATTGATTGTCCTTTGGTGAAATTGTATTATTTTAGTCTTAGTCAAGTTTGCAATTAAATTATTTTCATTGAGCCATGTCATTATTTCTTTCAAAGTGTCATTAATTTCGATTTCATATATATTTATGTCAGTACATTTTATTATAGCAGTGCTGTCATCAGCAAACAACACCATTGGGCGTGAAACGTTATTAGGTAGATCGTTAATATACAAAATAAACAACAATGGGCCAAGCACGCTGCCTTGTGGTACACCGCAATCAATCTTTCTACTGTTAGAGTAATATTTAATTTCTTGTTTGGTTTCGGGACAAAGTCTTGTTATTTGCGTGTATTGAGATCTGTTGTTTAAATATGATTGTATAAGACTCAGTACATTACCTCACCTAGGACGTGTCCTCAGCCTTCAGATGATGAAACGCCCTTCTGCCATTGTTATTCCCCTTGCTGTAGCCACCGCCACTACTGCGGTTGTAGGTTCGCCCCGCGTTCTCCGCCCAGTCTGAGCAAACGCGCCTCAAATGGCCCTCCTTGCCACACTTGCTGCACACCGCCTTCTTGAACCGGCAGTCCTTGAACACATGGTTCTTCGCTCCACATGCCTGGCAGTGAGCTGCCTGGGCCGCGCCCGGCGCCCCCGGCCCCCTCGCGCTCCTGCCTCCGCCACGCGGCCACGGAGCCAGCGCGTGCACGGCGCCCGCCTCCTGGACCCCGCCGCCGGCGTGCGCCCCCGCGCCTTCCGCCGACAGCTCCACTGCTGACGCATCACGCTCCGCTGCCTCCAATGCACATGCCAACTTGACCGCTTGATCAAATGTTAGGTTATCTTCGACGAAAAGACGCTGTCTTATCATGTCACTTTTTAAGCCACATACCAGTTGATCACGTAGGTTTTCATTTAAATTCGATTTAAAGTCACAGTTTCGCGATAACTTTTTTAGTTCCGTAAAATAGTCTTTGATAGATTCACCCACGTTTTGTCTTCTTTGACGGAACCTGTACCGCTCCGCCATTACTGACACCTTCGGTTGCAAGTGGTTTTGTAACGTTGAAACAATTGTTTTGTAATCTGTATCTGACGGTTTGGCCGGACTCAGCAGGTCACTCAGCAGCTCGTACGCCGCATCTCCCATCACCGTGATGAACATGGGCACGCGCGCCGTCTCCGCAATATTGTTGATCTTGAAGAACATCTCCAGGCGCTCCACGTACAGCTCCCAGTTGCCGCCGCGGATGTCGAACTCGCCTATCTTCCCGATCGACATTTTAATTGCACTTATTTTCCTCGTTAGCCAATGAAATATAAAGACAGGTCTTAGTTGTTAGACTCTTTATTATCGAATGAATAAGCGCCGCCTCCTACCCACACATGTTCGTCTTACACAATCATAGGCATACCCTATAGTGTACATACACTACAGGCAAGTACTATGCGAGGGACCATATGCCTAAAAATATGAGATTGTGCTGAATATCCAACCAGATTATGCAAACACTTATTGAGACTAACATAACAGTGATACGTAACTAGTGGATCTATTTATTAACCTGTTAATGTTTTGCCACCAGATGTCGCTCCCGGCTCAGCAAGTGCATCAGCGCCGCCTACAGCTTCCTGGAGGACGGGGGGGAGAGGGGGGCCAACGCGCCTATTAATGCTAAGAAACCTGGTATGTCAAAATATAATTTATTAATTACTAGCTGTATTCGCGAACTTTACTTCGCCTTAATAAGTTTTGCCTTCGGAATTCCGCCATCAAAAGTAGCCTATGTGTTAATCCAGGGTGTCGGCTAACTCCATCCCAAATTTCGTTAATATCGGTTCAGCCGTTTTGACGTGAAGAAGTAACAAACATTCGCATTTATAATTTTAGTAGGATTTTTTACCTTTCGAAAGCCAAATAGGCTGTCCTTCTCAAAATTTCTACAGTAATTAACAATTTACTGTAGAAATTTTGACATCCAGTATAGTTAAACAGAATAGGTTGTCACCTGTTATTTCGAACCCGATTCTAATTCATAGTCTGAATTACCGCCTCGCGCTCGTATAACT
The DNA here is from genome assembly GCF_932276165.1 of Plutella xylostella. Taxonomy (NCBI): domain Eukaryota; kingdom Metazoa; phylum Arthropoda; class Insecta; order Lepidoptera; family Plutellidae; genus Plutella; species Plutella xylostella. The sequence continues at coordinate 2,569,482 of NC_064007.1, read as the reverse complement.
TTCATATGGAAGCGTTTAGGTCACGCTTAAACACATTTAAATGTAGAGGGTATTACATGAACGCGATAATGTATGCCGAATCATGGTTGAGTTATTGAGTTACTTACTACACTTTACCACAGTTTAGAACCTATACCCCCTTATTTATAGAAAAGTAATAGGAAGTTTTAGCTATTGAACGGTTTTATCCCTCTCTTTCATAGAACAAATTGTTATCTGTCAGAGGGACTAAACAGTTCATTAGCAGAAAACAGTTCAAAAGGTACAGATTATTGAACTAACACCATCTTCCCCCTACAGCAGTATCGCCCCCACCCGCCATCTCGCCCGAAGCCGCCCCCGCGCTGCCGCCCCCCGCGCGGCCCCCGCGCATGTCCCGCCCCGCGCACCCCGCGCGCACCCCCCGCGACTTCGTGCGCCACGTCATGAGGCTGCACGCTGACTCTGATGTTGGGTTCAGGTACTGTGAGGTTCACGTGGCATAACCATGACGAATGCACAGTTTGAAAGCAAATTTTTTCAAGGTTGCGGTCCAATAGAGTAGTGTTTCAAAGTCAAATTCAAATGTTTTTATTCATCGTATTAAATATAAAATTTTCTGATGAATGTAAATTTTTACAAACTACTCTTAGTTCGGATAAGGGGCTCTTTCGTCACTGTATTAGTTAGATTGTCAGTCGCTAACTGCCCTGAGTCCTTCGGACGTGACTCAGGAAGGCTCGTTTCATGCCTAAAATGCGTCAAGATTCCACTTCCATCATCATCAGCCCCGAATCGCCCACTGCCGGACATAGGGCTCACCCAAGGAGCGTCACAACACAAGACACAGGGTCCTCGGCATTCCTCATCCAGCCACTAACAGTAACCTGTCTATGCCGGTACAACTTGTTAACCCCACCAGGCCACCAATCATCATCACCGGTTCTTTGACAAATATGGCCGGTAAAAACTAGCTTGATTTTATATTACGTATATTTAACCTACCTTGTTATATATTTACAGTAAAGAGTACGAGATAGTGGTGGCCAAGTCAGCCGCGTTGGGTCACACGAGCCACTACAGCCACCGCCCAGAGAACCGGCTCAAGAACAGATACCTCAACATTACAGCTTGTGAGTATTTTAATTAATTACATACACACATAGAGAGGCCCACTCACACACGTTCATTTATATAATCTACTGCAGGACATGGGCTTCCTCTAAGAAGGGTTCTTATTGTACTTAATAGTACTTCGCTACGCTTGGCAGACGGGTCGGAGGTATCATTTAACATCCAAGAGCCGAGATTTCAGATGAAAACTTGATACGCCCCTCGTTGAGGCTCTTTTCGTCCACCTCCATATCTGCGTTGCCAAATGCCCAAACATCTGTGTCAATATCATTTTAAACACCCGTCAAACGTTGTCTAAACTTTTTTATTACTTTAATACGGTAAGTACATTAATACAACAAAACCCCTCTACCCCCAGACGACCACTCCCGCGTCTGCGTGTCCTCGGGCGGGCGGTGCGGCGCGCCCGGCTGCGTGGGCGGCGCGGGGGCGGGCGGCTGCGACTACGTCAACGCTAACTTTATAGACGGCATGCTACCGGCTTTGGACGAGCAGAGGATCAAGTATATTAAGAAGAAACTTGAACGACGGAATAAGCCCCAAAGGTGAGTAGATCAATGAAAGGTGATCTTTATTTGTCTAGTTCGTTGTTATTTAAATGGTGTTGGAAAAGGGGGGTGTGACTATGTCAATAGCAACTTTATAGACGGCATGCTACCGGCCTTGGACGAGCAGAGGATCAAGTATATTAAGAAGAAACTTGAGCGACGGAATAAGCCCCAAAGGTTAGTAAATAAAGGTGGTGTTAGGTGGTCTTTATTGTGAAGATCGTTGTTATTGGGTGGCGTTAGAAAAGGGGGGTGTGACTATATCAAAATCAATAGCAACTTTATAGACGGCATGCTACGGGCTTTGGACGAGCAGAGGATCAAGTATATTAAGAAGAAACTTGAGCGACGGAATAAGCCGCAAAGGTATGTGAAGTAAGGTCATTATTTGGGTGGCGTTAGATAGAAGAAGGGTGTAATTAAGTTAACGACAACACTATACCTGAATGTCACTAGCGTTGGACGAATCAAATATATTAGTGGTATCCCATTGTCTTTTAGATTTGAAACCACCAATCCATATAACATGTATATAACAGTATTACTGGCTCAGTTAATTTAACTATCATCGTCATCATCACCTTCTATCTCCCACTGTCGAGTATACGAGGGCTACACCGAAAAGATCGGGAATAGAATACTTAGGAAGAAATTAGAGTGAAACCTTTTTGGTGTATCAAATGTAGTGTTTTTTCAAACATAATTCCATTTTCGAATTTTAAAAAAAGTAAAAAATAAAAGATTATTGACCATTTGAATTTGACAAGTCGGTGTAAAAAATGGAGCTTACGCGGGAACATTTCCGTGCAATAATTTTTCACAACTTTCGTCGAGGTTTATCTCAAGAACAATGTCTCGCCGAGCTTGTTTCTATTTATAAACTTGAAGCACCAAGTAAAACGACTATATATCGTTGGTATTCTGAGTTTCGCCGTGGACGTTCCTCTCTTACCACAGTCCCTTCTACTGGTCGGCCAAAAACAGCGGTAACACAAGATAACATCGATGCTGTACGCCAGTTAATAAAAGAAGATAGACATGTGACATACGAGCAGATTCGGGCTTCTCTCAGCATTGGTATGAGGGTGGGTGCCCCACCGTTTGACCGAGGAACAAAAGTCGGCTCGTGTTAATTGGTGTCGATCTGCTCTGCAACGGTTCAATGGAGGCAGTTCAAATGCTGTCTACAATATCGTCTCTGGTGATGAATCGTGGATTTATTCATATGAGCCCGAAAGAAAACATCAATCGGCAGTTTGGGTCTTCGAAGGTGAGGTCAAGCCAACAAAAGTTATTCGCTCACGCAGCGTGTCGAAAAAATGGTCGCTTCGTTTGTATCGAAAACTGGCCATGTGGCTACGATTCCATTACAAGAACAAAGGACGGTTACTGCTGATTGGTACACAACAGTTTGTTTGCCGGAAGTCGTAAGAGAACTTCGTAAAACTAACCCGAATCGTCGTATAATCCTTCACCACGATAATGCAAGCTCTCATACCGCTCGCAAAACAAGAACGTTTTTAAATATGGAAAACGTGGAGTTGATGGACCATCCTCCGTATAGCCCTGATCTGAGCCCCAATGATTATTTTACATTCCCAAGAATTAAAGATATGCTACGTGGTCAACGGTTTAGCGGCCCAGAAGAGGCGGTCGAAGCTTACAAATCAGCTGTTTTGACAGTATCCACTTCAGACTGGAATTACTGTTTCAATGATTGGTTTAATCGAATGAAAAAGTGCATTGAATGTCACGGAGACTACTTTGAAAAACAATAAAAGTAAATAATATTATGATATCTTTGTACTTTTTTCTATTCCCGATCATTTCGGTATCGCCCTCGTATGCCTCCTGTTTTGTACGCCAATTTTTCCGGTCCTGTGCCTGTCTGGTCCACTGTAAAATTTTACTATAATCGTCACATTTTCATCCACAGACAACCATCAGTGAAGCCCATCAAACCGCCGCCAAACCTGACAGAAGGCATAGAGTCCGCATTCCTCAACATAGAGTTCAGTGGCATTGTGGAGTGGGAGCGAGACGGCGACTGTTCCAGTGAAGAAGACGATGACCCTGAGCTGGATGATGTTGTTATCGATATTGGTCAGTATTATCAGTAGCTTATAGTTTATTTTCAGTGCCCCATTGAGTCAGCGTTCCACAACATGAGTTGTGGACGAAAGGACTTATGACTATTGACTAGTGGAAGTAACGTATGACTAGTTCTAGATACCACCAGACACCATGGGCGGTTTGCTATTGACGCTATCTTGACTGGCCAGTCCTTTCTCCACGGAGATACCCTAGTATAACTGTAGTAACTATCACCGACACAATAAGAAGCAGAAGGCCGACTAAAAGCAGGCTAGAAGTGAGCTAAACCTTTGCTAATGTGCCATATAAGAAGGTCTCAAAGAATAGCCTCTTTTGAGGCCTTCTGCTTCTTATTGTGTCGGTGATCTAAATCCTCTTCTAATATGCCATACCAATTTACCCCTTTCCAGAAGGCCAACCTACTCAAATCAAGCTGGAATGGGTGGTCTGGCGGCGGCGCTACATCGCCACGCAGGGCCCCACCCCGCCCACGCTCGCGTCCTTCTGGCGCATGGTGTGGCAGCACCGCGCGCGCACCCTCGTCTGCATCACCAACCTCGTGGAGAGGGGGCGGGTATGTGTGTTGTGTAGTGGGAATGACCACAATGGCGGCAAAATATGGTTATGGAGATGGCACCAACGTTAAATCACATAATCCAGTCGTAGCCATGTTTCAAAAGTGCGATGCTTTGGTATACTGGATTAACACATAGGCTTCTCTTTATCCCGGAATTCCCACGGGGAACCTTTTAGCAGCACTATCGAGTGTGCCTTTCAGGTTCTGACCAATACATTATCGGGGAGAAAAAATGGCGACTGAACCAACCGATTAGAACTGGGGAAACAGACACAGTCGCCATTACCATTAAGGCGCCATCTGTAATTAGATAGATAGATAGAATATTCTTTATTTGTACACAAACAGAAAAGAAATTACAAAACTTTGTACGGAACGACTACATAGTTCAAAGAAATAACTAGATACAGTAGTTAGTTCGATTACGCTCGCGGAGGTTCTGGAACATTCCATAATTTTCGTGATTTTTCCATAATGTTCTACATTATAGTATAGTATAGTATAGAATAAATAGTTCGACAATAGTCCAGAAGGTTCTAGAACAATGGCCAGGGAATGTTCCATAACGTCCGCGAACCTTCTAGTCGCTAAGTTAGGTACTTATAGTCGTTCGATGTATTGTTTATGTTTGTACCTACTGTGGTAATAATACCTAATAAATAGTGTGACCTCGGGTATCTCTGGAATATTCGGGAAGATCGCTCGCCGGACTATATAAAGGGACGGGTCCGGCGAATATTATAGTCAGTCTAATAGTAACAGCGGAACAGTAAACAACAGACAGTCCACTAGTAACAGCCTAACAGTGAAGATCTCCAGAGACACCCGAAGCCAACAGTGAACAGTATTACCGGTGTTTTCTTTGGAAGACTTTACAGGCTAACAGCTACCTCAACAGTGGCATTTCCTCATCTTCTTATAGAACCAACAGGTGCACTGCCACTTCCTTCGAACCGTACAGTAATAGTTCCCCGAAACGGTTTGAGGTGATCCGCACAAACTTATATACTAACACATACATAGGTACAAAAATGGCTTTTACTTTTACCAATGTCTTTATTTTCCACAGCGCAAGTGCGACATGTACTGGCCGAGCGGCGGGCGCGGCAGCTCGGCGGACTTCGGCGGCGTGCACGTGACGCTGCTGCACGAGGACGTGCGCGCCGCCTACACCGTGCGCACCATGCGCGTGCGCACCGCGGCGAACAAGGTCACAACATCCCTAGTAACTAAATCATGATGGAGCAAACATATTGTAATATGGACTTTTTCAGCTTATTTTATTATTCATGTTACGAACTTGAGACGTAATACTCAAAGAAAATAAATAAATAGGCTTCATCAACGACTTCATCGACGAGTTCTCCAGTGGCAAACGCATCGTGGGACGCCCTCCTGCCCGCGGGACCGACGACCTTAGGCGGGTCGCCGGCAGTGGAGTGTTGTGACGCTCCTTGGGAGTGACCTTTGTTCAGCAGCTACATATTGCACGGCGCCAGTGCGACGTGTATTGACGCTGCTGCACGAGGACGTGCGCGCCGCGTACACCGTGCGCACCATGCGCGTGCGCACCGCGGCCAACAAGGTGTTTGTGGCGAAAGACTTGTGAAAACTTGCGCCTCAAGATCATAACTTAAATACTCAAATAAGCTGAAAAAGATCATATTAACTACATGTTGGCCCCATTATAATTTAGGGTGACTTGCACGAAACATTTAAACGCATTTATATCTATTGCTGTCCTGCTCAGTCTGTATACTGCCAAAGCAAGCGAGCAATAGATTTAAATACGTTTAAATGTTTCGTGCAAGCTAACCTTAGTTACTAAATTAGATATTTTATACTGAATACAGATACACAATAACAGATACCTAGCCAAATCAGATTACGATTCAGACACCTACGGCTATTGCTTAAACTGTATGTAGGGTTCTAGCCTTCTAACCTATATTTCCTTCTCTTCTCCAGGACTCCGACTCGCCGCCAGAAGAGCGAATCATCAGCCAGTTCCACTACACCGTGTGGCCCGACCACGGCACGCCGCGACACCCATTGCAGGTAATATTACGACCGAATGGTGCAGTAGCTAGTGACGATCACTGCTAAGCCGAAAGTCTGGGTTCGATCCCGGATATTTCTACTCGGGTCTTGGGTGTTAATATGTATCTGTGTAGATATACACTGTGTTGCAAAAAGGTTATACAAATCCGAAAGGGGGTGACTCAGGGGGTCATTCAATATTCGAAACTCGTAGAACAAAAGTGGTCCAGAATTAGAGGCTTAGTATACCCTGCTTGCAACACCTTACATAAACTGTCCGATATCCATGCAGGCTGTGCCTAGCTTGGGGTCGGATGGCCGTGTGTGAGATGCCCCCACATAATAGTATTTCTATTTCATACTAATAAACGATTCTACTCTACTCAGGTACTGCCGCTGGTGCGCGCCGCCGCCGCCGCGCCGCGCACCGTTCTGGTGCACTGCAGGTCAGCTCTATACTATACTCTGTAAACACTAAACATATAGCATGAGTCCTATGACAGTGACAGCTACACATAATCTTTTGCGGACGCCCCGAATAATCTGTAATTTCATTTGTTTTATAAATGCAAAACACACAGGTGGCCACAATTTTGGTCAAGATACGTGATTTCTACTGTAAAGTACACGAGTGAATGAATAATAACAGATATTGGACAGCGTGAATGCCGCGACGAATAGTGATTGCGCGGATTAGCGCACAAAAATTGTGCGTTCATCTCGAATCTTTTAAAGATACGTCACATTATCAAAAGCAAAAGCATTTTACACGGTGTGTATCGACCTATTGGACATCCTATAGAGTCAATACTAAAACTTCAACTTCTATTTCAGTGCGGGCGTCGGTCGAACGGGCACCTACATAGTCCTGGACGCACAACTCAACCAGCTCAAACTGACCGGGACACTGTCACCTCTGGGCTTCCTCTGTCGGGCCAGGACGCAACGAAACCACCTGGTCCAAACTGAAGAACAATACATATTCGTACACGACGCTCTGTTAGAACACGTAAGATCAGGAAACACAGAGGTAGAGCCAGAAAAAGCAAGAGATTATCTAGTCAAATTACTACAACCGATCACGGAGGAAGAATTAGCCGTGTTAGACCTAAATCCTGTTAAGAATAAAAGCGTTAACGACTTGACAAATGGCTTCGATCACGCAGAAACGTCCAGTTTAAAGTCGAGTAAGATTGAGTCCGAAAGAACAGATTTGCCGAACGGCGACGGGAGTCAACTATCGATGAAGACTGACGATTTGTCGGAGAGTAAATCGGAATCGGTGAAGGAGAATGGGGATGGGGAATCCACGAGTCAGGAGGAGAGAGGGGAGGGGATGGTGAATGGGAATGGGGATGACTCGGAGGGGGTGTATGATCTGGCGCCGCGAGCGACGGATACGTATAGTAAAAAAATGGCGGCGTATAACAATTTGAGTGAACAGGAGAAGGAGGAGATTAGGCGGTGAGTTTGCTTTGTTGTTTCGAACATTTTGTGTAAAATAAAAGCACTTAGACTTGTATGGCCTTACCACAAAAACTTATACAGTATTTAACAGGTATTTAGCGCTGTCAGACGCCTACAAAATCTGCCAAATTTCGTTATAAACACTTGTTAAACAGTGTTTAATTTTTTTGTTGTAATACGGATAAACTCTCAGTAGAGAATCCTAGAGAAACTTTAGCCACGAAACAGTCTATAATTTTAGTATATTTTTCATAATAATTACTTATGTCTATTTTGCAATTTTCAGGGCGAACCGAGCGGAAAACTACGCGATACTGGAGCGAATGCGATCACTGTCGAATAGGACGCAGCAGTTCGAGGGACCCCCGCCGTGTAATTTATTAGAGAAACAATATTTGGTAAGTTTTTCTTTTCTTTTACGACTATAAACAGTCGATTTTAGTAGTAGTGGGCAAGTTTTGTGGTTTTGGATTTTAGTCGGAGCTCTTTTATCACTATCCTTATTATGATTTACTTTGGTTTGTAGTTACAGCATAATTTATTCGTTCATATCGCTGATTGACTTTAAATCGGTGAACCAGTTCGCGATGGCTTATGGTGCTGATAGGTGAAATCGCCATCGCGCACTGGCCTTTAGCCTTTAGGTATGCCGGGGAAGTACATAGTTAATTTAATCAGTGACGTTACCGTTGCCAGTTCAATGTAGTATGTACACTTGATTTTTTTGTTTTTCACAGTTTGTTCACCTGCTAACGATAACGTCCTAGATTTTAATCCAAAACAACGTTGATCCACAGTTAATATCCCGATCCTGCGTGGAGGCGTCTATCTGCGCGCGCGCCGCCCACAACGTGGACAAGAACCGGCCCGGCAGCATGTTGCCGTCTGACGCCGCCAGGGTCATGCTGGTGCCTAAGCCCGGTGTTGAAGGTTAGTGTTATATCCGGTTGCCAATGTATGAGCTCGTTATTGACGTACATAAAAGCACTATATTGCGATTCGCAATAAAAACGTGACTGTGATTTGTGAAACGTGAATGAGTTTGTCTACGTCGATAAAAATGCCCTGCAACCCGGTCTATTCCACAATGCCTTACCCAACTTACGGTAACCTTTGATTCGGATAAAATATCCTGTAAAATCTTCTTCCATTTAGCGTGCAGCTGAACTGGTTTTTATGCGGTTTTGGTCAGATACATAGAATGGCTTCGATCACGTGGAATAGGTTATGTTAGTGAATATCTGTGTCGTGCGTGGAGCCGTCTATCTGCGCGCGCCGCCCACAACGTGGACAAGAACCGGCCCGGCAGCATGTTGCCGTCTGACGCCGCCAGGGTTATGCTCGTGCCCAAACCCGGTGTTGAAGGTTAGTGTTATTATTGACCACCATCGAAGTAGTAAAAAAGGCAGAAGGAATCTCGCTAACTAAACACTGAGGCACAACTATGGCGGCGACATGAGAGTGTGTAGGTGCGACGTGTTTTCATTGTTCTCAATTTTACCTGTATGTAATAGTATCGGTATTTATGGGGTTTTCCGCGTTTAGGTATATTGATTTCAGCTGAACTACTATTTATGCGGTTTTCCTTAGATAGATAGAATGGCTTCGATCCCGTGGAATCTAAGTCATTGCCCATGTAGCTAAATACTCTAGATTATGTTAGTTAATATCTGTGTGGTGCGTGGAGCCGTCTATCTGCGCGCGCGCCGCCCACAACGTGGACAAGAACCGACCCGCTAGGATGCTGCCGTCTGATGCCGCCAGGGTCATGCTGGTGCCCAAACCTGGTGTTGAAGGTAAGTGTTATTATCTATATATCCCACAAAACGCAAGGCTAAGGCTCTGGGAGGAAAAGCAGCCCCAGGATCCTTTCCTACCTGTTGAGGAAAAACTTGCTCCCGGTAACAGTCTTCCCTGGCACATCTGGAAGACTCTAAATCGGTTGCGGGCAGAGGTAGGCTGCTGCAAGGACAATCTCTGTAAGTGGGCTATACCGTTGGTAACAACCTATGCGACTGTGGTACCGCCCCCCAGACTATGGAGCATTTACTCTCCTGTCCCCTGTGCCCTTCCACCTGCACACGGGACGACTTACTCCAGGCCAACCAGAATGCTATCATAGTTGCTTCTTTTTGGTCTGGACAAATATAAAAAATCGCATTTCACTGACACGAAAGAAGAAGAAGAAGATCTATATATCCTGTCCCGTTGCCATGGATAACAGTTTCGAGGCAGAGAATTGTTACTGCTATATCGCATTTCGGGATAAACACGTAATTGTGAAGTGAAACGTGGATGAAAATATAATCTACGTCGATAAAAATGCCCTGTAACCCGGTCTGTTCCACAATGTCTTGCTCAACTTACGGTAACCTTTGTATCTGATAAAATATCTTGTAAAATCTTTTTGCATTTACTGTCTGTACTTCTTTAAACGCAATTCTGTTGTTTATTGACGTAGGTACTTTAGACGAAAATATATTGTGTGACATAGGCAAACATAGATATAGGTACATAGCACAAGCGAAACATAACATACACCTTATTTTATCTTATCTCCTTTATTAGCTAACGGATATCCATATCGCCATCCATATACACCTCCACCTACCAATTACTCAACCACTCAACTCACCCCAAAACCCTTTCCCCCCAACAGGCAGTGAATACATAAACGCCTCGTGGGTGTGCGGGCGCCGGCGCCTCCGTGAGTTCGCGGTGGCACAGCACCCTCTGCCGTCAGCCTCTGTAGACCTGTGGAGGCTGCTGTGGGACCATACGGCGCAGCTGGTGCTGGTGTTGTGGGATGATGATCCGGTGAGTGTGATGTTTGTTGTTGTGGATTTAAAGTAAGTAGCGTCAGGCGATTCTTTGGTGTGATTTTGCGAGGATGCTGGAAGGCTTAGGATCTCTGTTACCCGTATGCCATTAGAGCATTATAAATGCTGCCTTCTCAACTCATGGAGACTGTTGTGGGAGCACACCGCCCAACTGGGGCTGGTTCTGTGGGACAATGATCCGGTGAGTGTGATGTGTGTTGATGTGGATTTAGGTGAAATGTATATGTCATACTGCCTCCGTGAGTTCGCGGTGGCGCAGCACCCTCTACCATCGGCTTCTGTAGACCTGTGGAGACTGTTGTGGGACCACACCGCTCAGCTCGTGCTGGTGTTGTGGGATGATGATCCGGTGAGTGAAATTGTGGATGAGTTTAATGTTTGTAGCTGTGGATTTAGGTGAAATGGGCCTCTCCCAAGTAGAGCCGCAGTATCGCTGCCGTCAGCTTCTATGGACTTATGCTGTGGGACCACACCGCTCAACTATTGCAAGTGTTGTGAGATGATGATCCGGTATGTGAAATTGTGGATGATTTTAATGTGTGTAGTTGTTGATTTAGGCGAAATGGGCCTCTCCCAAGTAGGGACACAGTACCTATAGCTACCGTCAGCTTCTGTGGACTTGTGCTCGTGTTGTGGGATGATGATCCAGTGAGTGTATGAAATGAAATCGTTTATAAATTTCCCTACTTCGTTTTTGAGTGAAATGTGTGCTGGTGTAGATTTTGGTGAAGTGGGTATTTAAAGAGTAGGCCTGTAATGTAGCATGACATGCGACCCTTCCCGCTCATACGGCCAAAAGTGGTCAACAATGACATACTCTGTGGACCTGTAAGGAGTCAAGGACTATTGTGGGATCCGGTATATTTATGATTGTAATGTGTGTTGGTGTAAATTTAAAATGAATATGAATATGAGCTTAAGGCGTTTATTCCGTCTTTTCTATTAGATTCGTCTTTGTCTATATCTAGGAGCGTCATAATACTTTTCCCTCGAACTCTTTGGTACTGTCGCAATCTGTTACACCACTCAATTTGAGTGTACTGTTTGTCGATGCAAATTTTGCTGACGTGTAAAATGTGAGTATATAACTTCCCGGTGGGTTTTTCCACCGTAATGACTGTAGTAATAACTTCGGATCTATCATATCAAGAAGTTATACCTAGTAGATTACTTCAGTGGCTGAGAGACTGACAGTGTAATGTTAGAATAATCATCCCCAGAATATACTAATCAGAGTGTAATTCGTGTAGTTATAAATTCAAATGAAATGTGAAAAGTCCGTGAATGATCCCTTGCTAGGGCAGTTTTACGATGCCATACTTTAAACACGGATAGTTCAAATAATTGGTTGAAAGTTTAAATGCAGCATTTACTGCGTAACAACACGGATTCATAAATATTTGCTATGTAAAGCTAACCTTCAAATGTCATTTCAGGATTGCGAGATCTTCTGGCCAACTGAGGACGAAAAGGAGCTATTCATTGCCAACTTCAGGGCGAGCTTCGTCTCCAAAGACACCTACGTAGCGCACAGGAAGTCGGACCGGAAGTCACCGGTCGTCACGCCGGAACCGGAGAAACCGGAAATGAACGGCCATCGCCGGTCGGAGAGCGGAGACTGCAATGACGATGAAAGACTTATACCAGAGAATAGCTCACCTATCCTAGACTCAGAACCAGCCTACAGGTTCGACAGAACAGAGCTAAGATTAGAGCGTCTAAGCAGCGGCAGCAAAGACTTATCAGCCCGAAAATCAATAGCCAACGGAGACCTATTCTCCTCGTTATCCGAAACGCGAAAATCGGGCCCCAAATCGCCGCGATCGCCGTCGAAAATGTCGCTCAAAAACTTTAAACTGAGCTCTCCCACCAAGTTTAAGTTCCCCGACTGGGGGTCTCGAGCGGCTGGTTCCCCCCCGGACACGGCCCCGCCCCCGCCCCCCGTCGCCCCCGCGCTCACCGTCGAAGAAGAGACGGAACTCCGAAGACCCGTCTACATGTTCGAGAAAGTCACCTCCATCCCCGAAGACGTACCTTTAGACCGAATAATCGAAGTGACAAATGTTAGCGTGCATTCCTTACAAGACGACTACCAGTTGAGTGTTAAATTCATGCGGTGTAGTGGCTGGTTAGAGGGGGAGACTACGGCTTACACTCTCGGTCATCCGGAAGAGAATGAGTTTATAAGGGGGGTGATGGAAGCCAAGAGTGAAGAGGAGAGGGGGGAGGCGTTGGATCGACTGACGGAACCGTATAAAGACTCGTTTGCGCTGGTCGAGTTTGTGGCTGGGTGCCAGATGGAGTACAAGAACGGGCCGGTCGTTGTTGTTGACAAGTAAGTATGGCATTTGTCATTATTTATTGTTGCTCATATTCACAGTCAAAACTTTTGCCGGGTAAAAGAGGAAGATTTTTGATCCTTAGTATGTAATAGATAGTGTATTACATTACCTTACCATCTGTAAGACTTTTGTTGCCTTGAAAATCAGTAGAGTCACCTGAGTCACTATGATAATAGCTTGCATAACTTTGAGAGTTTACCTTTCCTCGCATAGCGGAAACTACCATAAATCTTTAGACAGATGACAGAAGATTATTCATGTATTGTATATGTACTGTCAGCTGCATACGTAGATATATAGTGCCACAATCTTATCTGTTCCGGTGGCGACGTCGCTGTGATCGAATCCAGTGTTGCTTTCGATAAAATTTTGCCTATTTCTGGTTTAAACGACAATGCATTTCTGCTATTACCTATTGTTATAATTAGGTACATTCATAAGTATAGATAAATCAAAATATAGGGTCGATAGTAAATGAAAGAGGATATAATATATCAAACGACATTTGTTGTATGGAAAATTTGTCCACGGCGAACAGAAATAAAATTCGTTCTGATATAGGAGATTAAATCTAGATTACAATGGTATAGGTAATATATCTGGGTCGGGGGAATAAGGAGATACGACTTAAAAAAAACTATTAATTATTATTTTTTAACACTTTATTTTACATTTTCTATAGTAACAAGAAACAAGAGCATATACAATTAAAAGAAAATTCAGACAGTGTGCAAAGGCTAATTCATTATCATCATCATCATCACGACCCATCACGTCCCCACTGCTGGGGCACGGGTCTCCTTCCAAAGGCTAATTGCCAAAAAGCTATTTCTTTCAGCCAACTCTTGATAGGTTGCGAAAACAATGACATGTCATAAATCATCATTATTTCGTCTAAAATCGCTGCAGGTGCGCGAAATTCTTCTTGGTATACTGCCTAAGATTTAAAGTAATCATGTCATGTCCTCACATCTGTAATCAAAGAAAAATAAAGGTTATATACTTTTCAGTATCACGACCCATCCCGTACCCACTGCTGGGGTACGGGTCTCACGGGAAAATATTTAATAAAATTACATGGAGTATATGGGTAAAATTATTCGTCATATTTGGCAACACTAACCTGTAGCCGCTGCAACTCGTTCTTCCAATTTTTCAAAAGGAATTAAAGGCGCCTGAATATGTTATTCTTCCTGCATAAAAGCCAAGCCAATATAATATATAGTACTACTTTTCTTGCATCACATTACAGCGCTTTTGGCATTATTTCACCCAGAAAATCACAAAACAAATTATTTAATTAGTATTTACTGCTCTTCCCAGAAATTGACAACTCAAATAACGCAGTAACGCACAGAGTATGAAATGACATGACGTTTGACAATGACGTCTCGTTAGTTGCACATTTTGACCACCGGAACAGATAAGATTGTGGCACTATACACTTTTGTACCTTGTCAATCTGGAATTGCCTATCCAATCCATTAATTGAATCATTAACGGTTCGGCACTCTGACAAGATACAGAAGTGTATAGCTACTTTTGCAGCTGACAGTACTATAAAACATTCACATACAATCCACTTATAATACACTCCCCTCCCCAGAAACGGCGACTGGAAAGCCATGTCGTTCTGCAGCCTGTCGGAAGCCTGCGGGGCCCTTAGCGCGACCGAACCCGCCGACATCTACCGCTACTGCGCGCTCGGGGCGCACGCGAGATGCGCACGCGCAAGGAAGGCGGTGGTAGCGCCCTCTGCGCTGTTGGCGCAGTATGCGGCGCTGGCGACTTATCATGCTAATACTTGAAGGTACGGAAGGGTTGACATAGATTTTTTGTTAATATATGCGATTTTTTATTCTGATAAATAGACTTTTCCTCATTGTTGTTTACGTGCGTATGTCTTACCTTAACCAAAGTAAAATACATATACTTATTTCCTTTTTCAGGTGTCCAGAAAGTCCTGATCCACGACAAAACGAGAGTGAATAAGACACGTATGTCGCACATTTATTGAATGTTGACGGCTTACAGAGTAACGTATAATACTCAAAGCGTTGTGTGTATAGTATACCTGAACTAAATGTTGAGTATCCAAAATAGTCATGCGAATTTGAACCGTATGCCAATGATATTAACGCTGCTTATGTGTTTTACGAAGTTGATTGTACAAATGTTGATAGAAGAGGCAACTAAAGAAGCATGTAATTGAAGGACCTTCGTGAATCGCACAAGTTATACTCGTTAGTTAGTTAAAGCGGCGTTTTATCAATATGGTCGTCAAATAGAAATAAACTATATGCTATTGGCGTTTATGAGACTTATTGTTGTTAACTAAAATTGTTCTTGTAAATTGTCATTCTGCATGATAGGAATATTTCTGTTTAAACGATCGATAGATCATTGGCATACATTATACAGTTCAGTATTCGCAAAAAAAAAAGACTTTTACTAAGCGTAATATGCTTGTTTTTATATATAGGAGTTAGGTGTATAGGAATAATCCTAATAGTTTTTATAAATGCACACAATATTTAATCCTGTTAGCTGAAAAGTTTTTTTTCACATTTCTTACCGTTTATCTTGTCTTGTCACAAGTTGTCGTGACCTTTGTAGAGAGGTCGACCAATCCATGTACAGTATTTAAGTTTAGAACCAATGTTCGCATTTATTTCAATTTAGGTTGTTCCACTCAATAGCACATCACAATTAATTCGATAAGCCGGTATGCTCAAAAGTATTTTCAACGTACATTTCTTAAAACTATTTTAAGTTTAAATCAATGCCGATAGAGTTCAAATTGGCCTACATTGGATTTAGACATAACTTTTCAAATAAGAGACAAATAAAATATACAGCTTATTAAATCATAATTTCTACTACTTTGACTGTTTTTATTATAGGTGTTTTCTTTCTATCAGAGGTTTTCAAGAAATGTACCGCGTAAAATTTATAATTAAAAAGCTTTGTTGTATAATTATCTTATGAACTATGAATGTGGTTGTGTGCTTCAGTATGATAAAATATTGGGAGAAATTAATACTAATTTTATAGAAATTGTGTCCTCTAGGTTACCGAATGCAATAGCCATGCAATATTATATAGAGTTGTGGCGTAACTAAACTTTTCATAGATGTGCAATAGTTATTTTCAAACCGTTCTAGAGTATTGTAATGAATGAGTCAGTATAATTATATTTTTACTATCGAATCTTGTTGGTAACAGTTTGTACAATATAAAAATCATTATTATTATGCAATTACTGTTATTTAGATATGCTTTGGTCACTCTGAGAGATAAGGAAACCAATTTTCGTTATCCAATGCATACTTACAGTAGCAGCCATATCGTCAGATTGATATATTTATCGCTATCACTTTTAATTTGAAAGGAGCTGTCAGCTGGGGCCCTATCGCGAAGTCAAAATGAAATAAAGTTTACGAAGTAATTAGTGTCAAATTCAAAACAAATCAACAAAATAATTTTGAATCAGAAAATGTTTCTCTAAACTAGTTTGCCATCGTTACACTCGTCTCATAAATTTTGGATTGCCCAACAACAAGAAGTTGCTGAAAGTATTTTAAAAAACGCCATGTTTTTACGAATGTGATAGTATTTTTTTCAGTTATAGACTGATAGCGATAGATAAAAGCAACTGGCTTTTGCAATGATCTATTTAGTAAATGTTACCCGTAATTTTTAGTTCAAACTTTCTTATTTTTGAACAAGTGTTGGTGTACAATGGCCTGTTGCGGTATTAATCAAAAAACTTCCCTTTAAATAAAAAAAGTACATTATATCTACTGACTGAATGTACTCTTCCTTCGTAAGGTAAGGAGTTTATTATCTCATTTTAGTAAATAGCTACTAATGTAGCTTTACATAAATACGAATAGTTGTAGGAGCTGATTTTGATGGAACATTTCCTATATTTTGATCGGTCCAAATATTAATTTTGGCATCCATTAATCTACCTTGAGTATGAAGTATCTTCAAAATTAGCTCCTGTTTGTTCATTATAAAAAAAATGTAACCGTAATTCCTATTAAATCAAGTTTATGGTCCAGTATTTTTTATGATTATTATGAATAGTAATATGACTAAATGTGTTAAGACTGCTTAACGTGGGTTTTTGTCAATTAATGTAAGGGATGTAGCGCGAGGCATTGAGTTGCCAGTGAAATGTGGCTTGTAGGCCTGCGCAGACGAGGTACTAGCCACCAGATCCTCTAGTACGGGTTTTGCTTTTTATGAAAACGAAAAAAGTTTACGTTTTCTCCTGTCATCTGCATACATTATCTGTCAAAAGATTCATGATAGTTTCCATTAGAGGCGCCACTTAGTATGGGAGAAAACGTAAACTTTTATAGTTTTCGACAAACTATCAAACCTGTACTAGACCTGCAGGTACTTTTGGTCCGTCAATATCTTAGGTTAACAATGATATCGATTCTGAAGGCAGAAATTTTAAATTTAGCGATGTCAAAACCTTAATTTCTTTGTTTAAAATTCGACTCTATGATTGTTTCCGTAAATGTCATTTTATGCTACCAATTTTTTTAGTTTGACAGCGTTAAAATTAGAATTTCTGCCTTCAGAATCAACATCAATATACGAACTCGCGTCTCGACAAATAACACCGCACTTCTACCAATAAGCACTTATTTTGAATTAGTTCTTTTAGAAGACTTGTGACTTTATTAATTAGTACAATGGTTGTCAGAACGGATTGAAAGTAAACAAAATGCGGATAGTCTTTCGATAATCTATGTGTTATTGTTTATTCGATGTATTAGATATGCATATCGACGGACAAAAAAGTATCCTTTGGGATATTACCTCGTCTGGGCAGGCCTTGTATTAAGGTTTTTTTGTGCATAATTTTGACTCATGGTATATTACCACGTATTAATGTGAATGTAACGATAAACCATGGCTGTATGCTAGTATGTGTTATGTGAATTACTGCCTCTATATTGAAGTAGTGACTAAAAGAGTCATATGGAGATATGACTGTATGAAGATTCGTAAAAAGACATAAAACTTTTAGGTATTTTCAAAGCATTTTGACTACGAAGTTATATAGGTACTATAGATAACTAAGTCTGGAAAAGGTATAAAGATAACTAAGACTTAGTGATGATTGTAATTTTGTGTTAAACAGGATTTTCAATGTAAAGTGAATCAAAACCCCATGAAAAATATATTTTTCACCGACTTGAATATAGAGGCGATATTATAGTTGTCCAGGCGGGTCTTGTTTGTGCGTCCCATTACTCACGATGTGCCATTTATTACTAGGTATAGTTACATAAATATTTAGTAAAATTATATTATATTTATTTAGTTACACTTTGTAACCATGTGACTACGTTTTTAGCTTCGGTTTTTATAGTTGACTCTACATAAATATAGGTTAGTTATTTCATATACTCGTATTAGAGATTTAGATGATTTTTATGTCCAGTAACTTTTTTTTAGCAGAATATTATATCTAAACATATAATTTAAGAGTAAAGAATGTATATTGAACAGTTTTGTTTAGAAAGTCCAGCCCAGTTAAGTGAAAGATGGTTTATATTCACTGCGTGCAAACATTCCCGCCTTAAATGTTAACCAAAGAAGCGTCTGTGTATAGTGTATACTGTATAGGCCGACCACTTGAAGATGGCAGCCAGAGATATACGTCTATCCCGCTCTAACGCATGCTTCCGTGCGCTGTCTGTTTCTGCGTCCGCCATTTCCAACTGTATAGGCTTTATTGTATAAAATATGATTGGTAATTTAAATAGAAGGAAAATATGTACGCAAAATGGAGTGTCTCAAAAAGTCTAGATAATGTTTAGGCTAGGTATTATGTAATTTCGTAACTTAGAGTCGTCATTGGCTAGGAAATGTAATTGAATTTCGGCTTTGTTTCATGTGAAGTGTAATTTTGACTTAAAACTCCGCATATACATACAATCTTTGATGCATATTTCTGGTGTTACTTTCTATGTAAAGAAAAAATGGCCTTCATTAAATAATAGGTATTGTTACACCTGCGCAGTGCAAACAAATAATCAACGATTAGAAATGTTGACGTCCTGTAGCTAATGGCTTTTAATTAGCAAAATATTTTAATTTTTATAACTTACTTGATTTAAATAGACGCCTTAAAAAAGTATAAATATTCCATCGCTTGCTTTTCCTCATTTGAAAGAGAACTTGGGTATGTGAAATCTCATTATTTCATGATCATGTATGTAATTTTGACCAGGGTATAGTCGATAAAGTCCACAATATCATTCATTCTTCCATACACCTGTTTACATTTTGTCAACATAATTAGATGCCCAGTAATGTAACATTAAATTTAAAAGTAACTTACCCCTTAAAATTTGGCAGTTATTGTAAACTTTTCTGTACCTAAATTAAATTAGTCAGAGATTACATTGAGATTATTCTGAATATTTAGAAATTAAAGTTTAAAGTTAAAATCGACTTAAGCTTACAACTCAGGAAACATGTTTCATCCATAATTTCTTGTCTATTTTATCTAAAATGTAGTTATTCAAATGAAACTACATTTTTTTCTACAATAGGCTAGAAATTATTCATAAATTTCAAATACAGGACAGCTGTAACGTTCATTAAAAAACCCCGCCTGTAATTAAACGAAATGTGCCAATTTTTTTATCTTCCCTAAAGTATTGTATAAGTTGCTTTCCAGGTTTATAACTGTAATGCATTCAAACATACACTTAAGTTGTATAGGTATGGGTAAAAAACATAAATATGTTTATACACCGCATTTTGATACGTACATTGGGTGTACAAAATGTATACTAAGCATGATTTATTGATGAGTTTGATGACCCTAGCCAGTCAGTTCAATATGAAAAGTGTTTGCAAATGAACTGCGCAAAAATGTGTAAAAATAAAATAGCACAAATAATAATCTTTCATCACAATTACTTTAGTCTTATAATATAGTTAATGTTGAAGATTTGTGATCCATTTTTAAGTGTTAGGGTAATTAAATGTAAACATTTTCTAATGGATAGGTGTAGCTAGTAGTTCTTACAGCTATACTTATTAAATTAATGACTGCAAGCTAATAAGATGTCTACATTTAATTACTTGTAACTTTAATGATATATAGTTTCTTTCTAGAATTTTTATAATTTTATTTTTTCTTTGTACAGTTGCACGTATTATGTTTATAAATGGAATTAGTTTAGTTTGACATCTTTTTATTTTAACATATTGACATCACGAAGTGTGAGAGGATAATGTAAAATCACATGGATACTATTTATTTTTATCTAACCGCCTGTATTATTTTAAATGTAAAAAATATAATAAAAAATACAATGTAATAATGTTGACTGGTTTCATTTCTATGATAATTTGATAGTGGTGTAGGTAGTTAATATAATAATCGATGTCCCTTTTACTTGGGCACTCGTGGCTACGTGACTATATAGCAATAAATATTACATAAACAATAATAGTAGGACGTAATGAATGAACTACCTACCTATAAAAACTGAACAACACCATGCCCATGCCTAAAGATGACTTGCACATAGTAGTAGACTGATATGGATTCATTACATTGACTACCTTCGGATTAACTAACCACATGTTGCGATGAGTACCAACCGTACCTACCTATTTTCCGGTGAAACTGAAGATGGAAGAATATGAGTAGGTACTAGTGATGTAACGAATATTCGTATTCGCATTCGCGAATATTCGCACATTTTTGGATATTCGCATTCGCATTCGCAAAATTTTGTGCGAATGTTTTGCGAATATCAGTACTTATAAGAAAAAAGTATTTTAAAACAATGTTAGGTTAACAAAATCAAAATCCATTCGTCTATAACCTTTTATTACAAGTTACCCTCTTAATCACATTACCACTCTTACTTTATCATTTGGTATTTATTTATTTATTTTTTTGGGCAATGAAACTTTAGAAATAGTTAATATAAGGTGGGCCAAAAGTAATCACCCTATTTGAAGTTGCTCTCATTTGTACAAATAGCCGCCAATTTCAAATTTGTTTTGATATTGGTGGACTAGACAAATGCAGAAGTCATGAAGTGATATACTCCCCAAGATCGCGGAATAATTGAGTATACTTATTCAGTTTTCGGGACGCCTTTTTTTCGTTTTATCTGTAATTTTTCCCTGCAAAATCGCCCGATTTTGCCGTTTGAGACGGTTTTTGAGGGGTTTTTTGAAGATCCGTGTTTATGTGAATAAGCCCGTGTCTCTGGAAGCCCTTAAGGCGAGTGCGAGAATCTCTGGCCGGAAGATCTCGCTGGAGTGATGAGAAATGCCATAAAAGGAGCCCGTATGGCAATCAATTGTGACGGCGCCCATTTTGCCGATATCATCTTCTAGACTTTACCAATAAAATTGTAAAGGTTCAAATAAACATGATCAAAACACAGAATCCAGGTTTTTCATTTAGAAAAAAATGAGAGCAAACAATTTGGGATGACTTCTATTGGTCCACCTTGTAGTTTCATAAGACCTAAACATACACTCACGTGCAAAGAAATAGTTCCACTTAAAAAATACAGACACCAAATAGCCCCTATTTTTTAAAACATTTAATAGAAAATTTTAATAAAATATTAACGTTTTTAGTTGGTAATATTCTGATTCGTCTTTAAATGAACTTAAAAATTGCAGACGTCGTCATTATGTATTTTTTTTGCGCTTAGGAGTAAATTAGTGTTTTTCTTAATGAATCTTTTTCATTGCCCGTGAGTGTAAATAAACAAACAAAAAGCGTATTTTGACAGTATAGTGTCAGAGCAAGACATAGGTACATTTAAATACGTTTAAATCTTTCGTGTAAATCATGATTCTGTGAAACGAACTCACAGTCGCAATGTGTCGTAACTGTTACGGAGCTAAATAAAGTTTTAAAAAAAAATGCGTCTAGTATTTTTAATCTTATTCGGAATGCGCCTAGAACGGAACGTACCTCGTTCAGTACGAGGTTGATGAAATATGCATATTGCCACCAAACCATAGAAATAATGCCAAATTTGAACACAAACTGAATATTCGCATTCGCATTCGCATTCGCGAATGTCGATTTCAGATATTCGCATTCGCATTCGCATTCGCGAATGTCCAAAAACACACATTCGTTACATCACTAGTAGGTACGGAGAGAGAACAACCTAGAAAGTTCCAAACTATATCAGTTACATCACGTTCAACCTGAAAACGACGCGAGCGGGAGTTGAACATGGATCAATGATTATCTACATAAGTACGTACGGTATGACGGTACATGACCTACTCCAATGTAATCTTTGTTAGGAATGTGAATTTTTGCTATTCAACACTAGATGGCGTTAGGAATTGCAAAGTATTAAAAGATATTGTAATAATTTTAAAGTTTTCTAAGGGTTACATGTGCGATTTCCGGCGTAAATAAATACAAACATATTAAAGTACAATTTAAAAAATATCAGTTAAGTAACTAGTTAAAGCTACCCATCGAATGAAATAAACTAACGTCAACTTATTTACTTACCTATTCAACACAAAATAGCTTAGGTATGTTATCAAATGGGATAAGTAGGTACATCTGTGTATAATTTAATCGAGAACATATTGTGTTTGGTAAATAATTCATGAAAATATCCCGTATATTCCCGTTATCTCTCGACCGTTCTCGAACCGTGCAATACGTGTTCAACTAAGGTCGGACCACGTAAACATTCTAGAATCTACTCGCCGCTAGATGGCCGTAGCGGGTATATAAACTCGCGCTCCGACTGCATTTCAAGTCAAAATACAAAACGTACAAGCGCATCAAGGAGGTTTCTAGCGACTGAAAGGAGTTCAATTTGCTTCTTTTTCACCAAAGAGGTTAATATTTCGCTACTTCTGAAGAAGAACATCATTGATTAATTTGTCAGCTTCGTAAAAAATACACGGAAAAACACATAAAAATGGGAGATTTCGGAAGAAAATCATTTTTGCTGGCTGCTGCCGTTACATTCCTCATCATATCACCGCGACACATCATGGCAGAGGAGACGTGTGCCGGCAAGGAGAAGACGGACAAGGCCGAGACTGCCGCCAACACGCTCTACGACCAAGACTTCGGCATGGCCCTCACTCCCGAGGACCTTCTCACCACCATGCTGTCTCCATTCTCATCTCCCTGGATGCTGCGCGACTACTTCCGTCCCTGGCGCCTGTCAGCAGTCAACGACCTCGGCTCCACCATCAAAACCGACAAAGACAAGTTCCAGGTCAACCTAGACGTGCAGCACTTCACGCCCGACGAGATAACCGTGAAAACCGACGACGGATTCATCATAGTTGAAGGGAAACATGAGGAGAAGAAGGACGACCACGGGATGGTGGCGAGACAGTTTGTCAGGAAGTATTCTCTGCCGCGCGGGACGAGGCCTGAGACTGTGTCTTCGAGTATATCAGCTGATGGGGTGCTGACGGTGACGGCTCCCCTGGACCCGAGTGCCGCCGTGGGGCTCCGGGTGGTGCCGATTGAGAAGACTGGGCCGGTGCGGAAGGTGAAGAAGGCGGAAGGAGACGGGGTGGAAGGCTCCTGCAACGGTCAGACCGGGTAGATTGATGCTGGTGCTGCGACTTAGTAATTCCTTGTTACCAAATTCCGTTAGGTTAGGTACTTAGTTATACTTATTATTTAATGTTTCATTTTATGCAAGACTGATAAATTAAATAAATGACTCACTATAACAATAACAAACTTCTTTTATTTGTACTCCTTAAGATTCTACTGGAGATTAGCATTCATTCGCAACTCCATCCACGTATATAGTAGGGTAGTTGAAGTTGTAGGGTAGGGAATGACCTAACAACCCCTTACCCCACGCAGAGAAAAAAATATATACGTCCGATTTCTATGACGGTCATCGGGCCGAACGCCCGGTTTTATGTGCCTCCAGCTACAATCCGCCAAAATCATGCCAAAATTTAAACTCAATAGAAACTATTTTTGATGATGCCAAAAAATAGTCGTCAAATCATATACCCCATCCACACGCTTGGCGAACAATGGCAAACAGCAAACACGGACGTGTGGATGGGTGTTTGTCGTTGTTTGCCTGTTTGTGTTTGTGTTCGCCAGTGTTCGGCATCGGTGTCGGTTTTTCTTGCCAGATCAAAGGATGTTCGGCAAACAGTTTGCTACGTATCCACACGTCTGGCAGCGATCCAGTATGCGCGCTGAGCTTGGAGGAGGCGAACGTATTTACTTGCTACATTTTTTCGTTGGCGCGCAAAGCGTAAAAAATGTCTGATTGGACAGCACCTACGATTCTGAACCATGTTTCTGGAATTCCAAAGATGCCGATCACAAAAAATCGGCAAAAGGTTAATGATGCATCATGGACTCGCCACTGAGGAAAAAAAACACTACGTTACGACTCGCCTCAGCATTATAATAAAAATTGCTGTTGCTGCGAGCTTTGCTTCGCCTTAAAAAGTTTTACCATGGGAATTCCGGGATAAAAAGTAGCCTATGTTCTTTCTACGGGTCTAGACCATATCTATACCAAAATTCATTCAAATCCGTTCAGTAGTTTTGGCGTGAAAGAGTAACAGACAGACAGACACAGTTACTTTCGCATTTATAATATTAGTTAAGATTAGGATAAAAGTGTCAAGGTTTTTTTTTCCTTTTAATAAAAATATGTCAACCCGAAAGTAATAGCTGCCACAAGCCCGTCCGCCATGTTTGCCGATTCGGAACGTTATGAACGTTCGCCGAGCATGTGGATGGCTGTTTGTGTTGGGTGATTGTGGTTGGTGTTTGGGACTTTGTTTGCTGTTTGCGGTGTTTGTGACAAACAGCAAGCGTGTGGATGGGGCTATAGACTTATATAGTATATACTCAGTATACAGGATGTTGCAAAAAGGGTATACTAAGCCGAAACCTACATGTGCAGCATGTTATATCTAAGCCCGAAACTGAAATCAGAATTTAAAAATTCGCGAAAAAAAATATCATTTTCCATAGAAACTTGTTGGTCACGTGGCTTTTTACTATGGAAAAAAAAATATTTTTCGCGTATTTCCAATTTCTGATTTCAGTTTTGGGCTTAGATATAACATGCTGCACATGTAGAATTCGCCTTAGTATACCAATTTTGCAACACCCTGTATACTAAGTATAAGCGTCAAATAGTCGTGTTTGCTAAAAAAATTGTCGTAACTTATACCCCATCCACACGCTCGGCGAACAATGGCAATCAGCAAACAGCAAACAGCAAACACTGACGTGTGGATGGGTGTTTGTCGTTGTTTGCCTGTTTGTGTTTGTGTTCGCCAGTGTTCGGCATCGGTGTCGGTTTTTCTTGCCAGATCAAAGGATGTTCGGCAAACAGTTCGTTACGTATCCACACGTCTGGCAGCGATCAGTATGCGCGCTAGCATTGCGGGAGGCGGACGTATCAACTTGCTACACTTTTTCGTTGGCGCGCATTTTTTTTATGTATGTTCACCGATTACTCCGCCGTTTATGAACCGATTTTGAAAATTCTTTTTTTTTTGTATTGGGTTGAGCTCCCAGGTGGTCCCATTTTTTTTTCAGAATTTTATCTCACCCCTAAGGGTGGGTAAAGGGGTAAAAACAGGGTATGAATTTCCATTTTGGACACATTTTAACCGATTCTAATGAAATTAAAAACAAAAATATAGTTCTTGTAACAAAAAAATATGATGGTGACCTTGAGCTGATCTGATGATGGAAACGGAAGGCAGTCAAGGGAACTCCTCAACGGTATATAGCAACTACCTCGTGTTTAGGCTTGAATGATTCGTATTGATTAGTAGGACTTTTTGGTATCATTTGCATCTTACTTTTGATTAAAAATTATTGCAAATAAACTAAAAATTATAAAATAAAATAATAATTAAAAAGAAGAAGTCAGTTTTTTTTTATTCTTATTATCCCACCATCGTCTTTGCTTTCTTCTTATTTTCCTTTTATCTTTCTCTTGCTTTAATTTATATAATAAAAATATGTCAACCCGAAAGTAATAGCTCGTCGTCCGCCGTGTTTGCCGGTTCGGAATGTTATGAGCGTTGGCCGAGCATGTGGATGGCTGTTTGTGTTCGGTGATTGTGGTTGGTGTTTGGGACTTTGTTTGCTGTTTGCCGTGTTTGTGACAAACAGCAAGCGTATGGATGGGGCTTTAGGAGTTAAAGCTATACTTTATGGAGGATTATAGCTGGAGGTATCCAGTTATAATCCTCCAGTCTCTCCAGAACAAACGGTAAGGCCTATAAGATAGTCGTAATGACATGCCAAATTTCAGAAATAGGTAGTCGTCAAAAGATAGCAGAGATGCAGAGATATAAAGGTACTTTGCTGCAGCCGGTGGAGGATTATAGCTGGAGGTTTTGAAAATATCGAATATCTTTGAAACTACTATGACTATCGAATTGAATTATGTCTCAAAAATAGTCGCTCCTATTGCTTGATAAAAGCTGTTAAATAATTATATCAAATTCTTCGTACAAATCAAAGTGGACGAGAATGCACAAGTGAGCCAGTACACAAAAAATAATAGCACCATAGCATTGAAGTACACATACCTACACATAACATATTATGTACCGACCGGTACACCGGTGACCGGTGGCCGACCCCATCACCTACTTTACTTTAAAGTCATTCCAACATGGCCTACCCTTAATACCTACATTCAGTCAGACAAATTTCTTCAAACAATTTTACATCGAGCTCTTTTTGTACTATAACAGCAATAACTTTTTTCTTAATTAAAACATAGCAACGATTTATACCATTTTGAAAACTACATTAAATGAGCATTTTTTTTAAAATAAGTTGCCAAGTTTGTGTGGTCTTAAAAAGTTATACTTATACTTAAAAAGTTGCTTAAATGCTTAAAAGGTTGCTTATACTTAAAAAATATGATTAAATTTTATGACTTCGAAAACCGTGTTTTTTTAACAATATATCAATAGCAGGACTATACAGGTGAAGTAATATTAAAAAAAAACTGACCCAAGGTCGATTTTCAGCGTCAATGTCTCGAAAACTATCGAATTTTCACTAAGGTCATATTCTGATATTCTGGCCACTCCTGAGCTGGCCTATCAGCCCTTTAAGGGATAACGTTGACTTTTGGGACACTCGGTATAACATTGATGGTAGAGACCCCAATATAATTTTGTGGGTCTTATAATGCATACTTACTTATTATTATTATATTATATTACTTACCTAATTATGGTTTATGGTGTGGTGAGTATAAATTTAATGTATGTGAACGAAAACCGTATAAATTCCTAGCGAAAAAGCGGGTGGCTTGCAAGTCACCTCAGACCCTTCGGGGATTATCTACATTAGTATCGTGAGCATAATATTTGTAGGTACCTAATACCTACCCATGCATGTGTGATGTTATGGTTTCGCATAAAGAACGATGCTCGGGGTTTAACTAAAGATCCACATTAATTAGATCATTCATAAAGTAAACGTCATAGCTCTTAAAAGAGCTGCAGTGGGTCGGACATATTATAACGAAGGACCGATGACTGGTGTAGGGTTAACATGTTTTAGACACACGCAAGCCAAGCGTGCCCAGCCAAGGCCATCAGCTGGCTGATAGCTGGTAGTAGCTGACAGAGAAGGCCTTGTTGTGGCGATCCTTGAAGATTGACATTGGCAAGTAGTGGCTGGATGAGGACGGCCGAGGACCGAGTGTAGTGGCGCTCCTTGAGAGAGGCCTATGTCCAGCAGTGGATGATTATTGGCTGATGATGATGATGGTTTGCGGCCTGCCTGAAGCAAGGGTGTCAATCACGTGCTAATAGCCCGAGGGACTAAATAAGGGGTTCGCCGGAGTATTAAATTACTTAAGTGTAAGTAGGTACTAAATACTAAATACTTGAGGCATAGACTAGAGGTTATTAGATAAGTATGCAAACTTTGCAGAAGAGCTATTGTCATCCTTCTTTTTATTGGTTATCGAAAGTTATTTAATTGACCATGACCACCCTGAGCTTTCAATTAGGGAATCAAACCCAGGACCTCTGGGTATTGAAGCAAGCGCATCTTTAAGCACAGAGGCTGTCTTCAGCAGGCGGACCTACATAAAATACCATAGAGGTAGCAATAAGTACTTATACAATTAAATTACTTCACAAACACCGCACATTGAACCCATTATTGATCCGCAGCGCGCGCAAACGAAAGGGACGAACGATAGTCTGGAATATTCGCAATCGCACCCGAAACCCTATTCCAAGTCAGCTGTTCGTTCAACGACCGGGCGACCTCGAATATTATCTCTAGGGCACCGCCTCCCGTGTTTACTGTTTGAGAGTTACTAGAAACTTCTACTCACCGCTAGATGCCGCTGCTTCAAGCATATAAAAGCCAAGCGATCGGAGCGCCAGTCATTCAGTTTTGAAACTAAACGCGAAGCGAACACTAGAAAGCGCAAGCTCTCTGCGAATCAAACCCTACGAGTTATCATCGTCTTGTGAAACTACATTCGATCGAGATGTCTCTTCTACCATACGTATTGGGACTGGAGTGCCCGCACCGGCTGCTGGACCAGAACTTCGGCTTGGCGATGACCCCGGATGACTTGTTGACCGTGGTGGCAGCACCCATGATGTCGGCGGACTACTACCGGCCCTGGAGGCAGCTGGCCGCGGCCGCGAGGGACGTCGGCTCCACCATCAAGGCCGACAAGGACAAGTTCCAAGTGAACCTGGACGTGCAGCACTTCTCTCCGGACGAGATCTCGGTGAAGACTGCGGACGGGTACGTCGTGGTCGAGGGCAAGCACGAGGAGAAGAAGGACGAGCACGGCTACATCTCCCGCCAGTTCAGCCGGCGCTACGCCCTCCCTGAAGGCTGCAAGCCGGAGGCGGTGGAGTCCCGGCTGTCTTCTGACGGCGTGCTGACCATCGTCGCGCCCCGGACGTGCCCGGAGGCCATCAAGGGGGAGCGCGCGGTGCCCATCGCACAGACTGGACCCGTCAGGAAGGAGATCAAAGACCAAACCGCCGAAGACAAGCCCGTGGAAAATGGATCTCAGAAGTAATTAAGTTTGTGTTAATTTTAAATGGAAGTGCTCTAATTACCAAATATTTGAGTTACTATTTTTCTGTGATTTGTAACATTGTAACCTAGTTTGTATTTTCAAGACTGCCATATTTTTTACTGTATAATTTCTAACGTTTACGTTTTAGGATAAATAGTTTATTAGTCGTTACTCGTTACCTACTAAAATAAATGGTAAAAAAACTTACATAAATAACGCGTTGTTTTTTATTTAAAAACCTCGTAGGATTTCTTTATTTCAAGAAGTTAGTAGATAAGGTAGGCGTAAGAGGGACTTGCCTCCAAAACGTTAGTCCGTCAATATTCAGGCAAAAGTTGTACTTATAAGTAGTAACTCGTCGTAAAAGAGAGGGTGACTCTGGGGGTCATTCTAAAGCCGGGTCCAGATGAGTGTAACTTGAAATGTAACATTACGTGTAACTAATAATTAGTAGGTACCTAATTGTCAACACGCAAACTCAACCAAACGAGCATTGCGCGCGCTTTTGTGTTCGCGAGAAAAACCGACTGCCGATGGATCAACCGCGAGCGTTACATGTCATGCTCGTTGTGACGTCCACACATAGAATTCGTATTACATTACACGGTTAATTACATAACACGTTACACTCGTCTGGACCTGGCTTAAACTCAACTCTTCTTTCTCGTGAATTTACCAATAATTGGTTGAAATTCACCAATAAAACTGCACCACTCCATTCTCCATCACGACCCATTACGTCCCCACTGCTGGGGCACGGGTCTCCTTCCAATGAAGGAAGGGTTTAGGCCTAGACCACTCGATTGCAAAGTCCAAATCACAAAGTTTACAAAAGTCTCACTTAGGTCAAAAAAATGTTGTGAATGAGAACCCTGTTAGTAATCTCCTTTCTGCTTATACCCTTCTTGCAACACCTTGTAGAAGTTGTAGATCTCTTATAAATTATTAGGGTAAAAGCAAGCGTCCGCCGCAAAGGTATCGAACCAAACGGATCGTTATAAATGTAGGTACTTATGGACAAAAGGCGTCGGCTAGTAGCCGACGCAATAAATGCCGATGTAAAGTGTGTGAATATCTAGGTATTTGCGTACGAACGATGCCTATAGATGGACAGTGGACGCTAACCTCGGGTAGGTACACATTATTAGGCATATTGAAGCTCGTGCTTTGGGGTAGATAGATACCTATAGCGGATTAGGGTAACGAGCTTGCGTGTGCATCTGTGCACGCCTTCAATAGACTTTCAAGTAAGTAACTATACAGGGTGTAAATGGTATGCTCCCAAAAACTGAAACCACGTGATCTACTGGTCAAACTGAACAACTTTCCCCAAGAAACAAACACTGGGATTACTTTTTTTCGATTACTATACAAACCACGTGACCATGTGACCACGTGGTTTCAGTTTTCGGGAGCATGTCATTTACATCCTGTATGTTATACCCCAAAGCG
This sequence comes from Plutella xylostella, assembly GCF_932276165.1. Lineage (NCBI taxonomy): Eukaryota > Metazoa > Arthropoda > Insecta > Lepidoptera > Plutellidae > Plutella > Plutella xylostella. The sequence continues at coordinate 2,538,915 of NC_064007.1, read as the reverse complement.
CACGCTTCAAACGCCTATAATCTCTCAAAGCTTTTGCCGAGCGGCACGTGCCGCCGCTTGGTTTTAGGCACAATTTGTGGTTTTAGGAGATGGTGTATGTGGGAACATACCTACCTATACCTATACCTACTCAACCATAGAACAACGCGGACTCGGTTGACGGTTCATACCCAATTTGTTTACTCAACTGACATGATGGATGGATAGACGGATGGTTCCTTCAAAGAACAACTTTTATTTATTTAAAACTACAACACTAGCCCTAGTCAAATACCTTTTGCTGCAAATAGATACCTACCTTACAACATGCTCAAGTACTTACACTACTTATCCCTGCATTCCTCGGTACTGAAATCTCCGCAAATAATACAATCGTCTGATTGCGTGCATTGTTTGGCAAACAACAGTGATTGTTTGTGTTTATCGTGTAAATTCCGAACATTCGACCATTCGTTGTACGTACTTAATTAGTTTCAAGAAATTTCTGCTATTCTTTGATATTTTCAACGAAATGTGCGGAACTGTATATAGCTAAGTATGTACTGCATATACAGTGTGATTGGAAATTAATTAGTGGCGGAGGGAGCCGTTAAGGGGATATAGAAGAGGTTTAGTCGATTTAATTATAGTACTATCCGAAAGTAAAAGGTTTTTGTCAGTAAAGTGACTGTTTTATTTTATTTTAATTTTGATGTTTTGAAGCCTATGTCCTAAGATAACGTTAGTTATGTTCATTTAATAGCTACTATTATTTTTCAATAACTTAAATCATGTAAAACCATTAAAAAAGTGGTAAAAATGGTCAGCTTTTTCGTAAAAATATTTTTTTTATGAAATTCTAAAATTATTAATTACATAATTATTAATTATTTCAGAAATGGTTCACTTTTGGATAGTACATCCCTCTCCGTTTATAAAAGAGATAAAATAAAAGATGAGGTAGTTATATTTTATACAAAAAGTACTTTATTTAAACATAGGAACAAGTAGTTAACACAAATTGGCAGTCTTCGTAGGAATCAGTTCAAATAATTGTAATAAGTAACCTAATAATACTGTAGTCCCAATTACTTCTTCTTCTTGTCTCCTGCAGCCTTCTCATTGGTGTTGTCGGTGATCTCCTTCCTGACGGGCCCAGTCTGTGCGATGGGCACCGCGCGCTCCCCCTTGATGGCATCCGGACACTTCCTGGGCGCGACAATGGTCAGCACGCCGTCAGAAGACAGCCTGGACTCCACCGCCTCCGGCTTGCAGCCTTCAGGGAGGGCGTAGCGCCGGCTGAACTGGCGGGAGATGTAGCCGTGCTCGTCCTTCTTCTCCTCGTGCCTGCCCTCGACCACGACGTACCCGTCCGCAGTCTTCACCGAGATCTCGTCCGGAGAGAAGTGCTGCACGTCCAGGTTCACTTGGAACTTGTCCTTGTCGGCCTTGATGGTGGAGCCGACGTCCCTCGCGGCCGCGGCCAGCTGCCTCCAGGGCCGGTAGTAGTCCGCCGACATCATGGGCGCCGCCACCACGGTCAGAAGGTCGTCCGGAGTCAGCGCCAGCCCGAAGTCCTGGTCCAGCAGGCGGCGAGGGCAGTTGTAGCCCAACACGTATGGTAGTAGAGACATCGCGATAGATTCTTCTTCACTCAGTTGGAATTGCAGTCGAAAAAACGCAGATTTTGCAGTCGCTGTAGTCGCAGTGCTGTCGCACCGAATAGTTTGCTTTCTTGTCCGCTTGTTCAAATCAGAATGACTGGCGCCTCTGTTGTGCGGCTTTTATATGCGCGGGGTAGTGACACCTAGAGACGAGTAGAAATTACTAGAATTTACTCGGTCATTAAGTTATACTACTCGACGCTAGATGGCGCTGAAAGGTAAACTAAACTAGGACATTCTTCAAAAGGATTCTAGAAATATCTCCTCGCCGCTAGATGCCATTGTTGGCCGTACCGAATGGTGGCATCTATTGCCTAGTGGTAATGAATTTATGGTAGCGAAAAAATTCAGGGTCGGGACGATCCGTACTTTTTACAACAACTTTAATTATCGCACACTCTTATTTCAATTTTCATTCGTGTTAGTTGAATTCTATTTGTATTATTACACAGATTTATATTTGATTATTATGTAATACTAATTTAGGTATATTTAATTTATATTTTTTTTATGGGATTTATTCTGAAATAAGAATTTATTATTATTGTACGGAACTATACGGTATAAGTGTTCACAATTACCGCGAAATTTATTAATTCTAACCTATAACTTTATTTTAATGCCATTCTCTTCCTCTACTTGATGCAATTATATGGTATTAAATAACTATTACGTACTCAAAAATAACTTTAGTTGTGAGGAAATACTCGAAGGCTGTTAAAATCCTTCTGTTTTATAAATTTTGGATGAGTAGGTAGATTGTGGCTTAGATGCCTGTATTATTCGCATAGAGGTAATTATTCAATAGTCATCGATTGACGCCGCTCTGACAATCCTTTAACCACGGTGACAAACCCCAGTATCTCTAGTGTTTGTGACCCATACGCTAAGAAGTAGTGAGGAAAAATATATAGCTAGGTACTAAAATAAATTCAAAATTGTTGGTAGGTAAAGCTAAAGTGACAAAACACACTATATAGACCAAAATACGCGACCGAAGTTTCGGCATGATTACGCCTGCAATGTACTTTTTAAAATGACTTATTACTGATGAGATGTCATGTCATGTGTTAGCTAAAATGGCAGTAGGCTGGTCATATCTGCCGAAGAACCGATAACCGTTGGGGTAGACGAGTTTTCAAAAGGAGACCACGAACAGGTTGTTGCATTGTTTTTTTTTGTAACTTCTACTTTAAACTGTGTAATTTTTGTATACATAACAATAAAGTGTTTAAATAAATACTTAAATAAATAAATAAACAGGCAAACGCCGCGTGGGACGCCCTCCGGTCCGCTGGACCGACGACCTTAGGTTGGTAGCCGGTAGTGGCTGGATGAGGAAGGCCGAGGACCGAGTGTTGTGATGCTTCTTGGGATAAACCTATGTCCAGCAGTAGATGATTATTAGCTGATGATGATGATGAAGATGAGATGACACACTATGCAGATGTTACGTTGCGTTATACCAACAAAAAGTGACCTGCCTAGGGGACGAAATTTCATCAAAATCCGATCACATTAATAGTTTCTGTGTGAATTATTTACAAATATTTAAATAAACTTTCATGTATTATAGCTAAATATTAGAGAGTAGGGTGGAATTTCATCATACACTAAACGTATTTAGTAGCCTGTCAAATTGAATGTCTGTCAGTTAGTAAAAATGTATAAAAAATTGATACAATGATTTAAATACGTTTAGCGTTTGGTAAAAGTGACCGTAGGTTGTTATTATATGTCGCAGGCATCTGGTTTAATCTCCTTTTTGATTAAATAACTAGCCCGTTCATTGGATGGTGCTACTCAATTGTTTGACTAAAGGACAACTCGTCAAGTCGTTGATTGTAGTTTCTGACTTCTGACTTGCGTGTGTTTGTATTATTAAATAAATTATTATCCATCTGTCCTCTTATATAATGTATACCTAATAGGGTAGATATGGGAAATGTAGGCCCATACGAAAAAACCCTATGGTTGTTTTTTTTTCTGTGTACCATACTGTTATCATATCACTTTATCGTTCTTATTATTTTCATATGTTTATATACTTACAAATATGTATATCTGTAACTGGTAGACAGTAATAAGTTATTTTTCTGCTCGTGTCTTTCATCACAGGTATGTGATATGGCTCATTTCTAGCGAAGTAAGTTTTTCTTTAAAAAAAAGTGGACTTATTTTTTGTCTACCGCTGAGAAACAGAATATTAACTTAGCATAAATATATACCTTACCTAAAAATAAGTAATAAAAAAAACACGACTTAAGTTTTGTTGAGTTTATTATTTTAAATTAGCCTAAATAGAATTAATAATACAAAACAGCAGTCTTATGTACAGTGAAATCACAGTAAACTACAAACATAACATTTTTGGTGTTGAATGTAGGTAGTTGGTAAGCGTTACAGATCTGACGAGGAATTACTTCGATCCATTCTGGGCAGACTTTTCGTTGGTGTTGTCGGTGATCTCCTTCCTGACGGGTCCAGTCTGTGCAATGGGCACCGCGCGCTCCCCCTTGATGGCCTCCGGGCACTTCCTGGGCGCGACGATGGTCAGCACGCCGTCAGAGGACAGCCGGGACTCCACCGCCTCCGGCTTGCAGCCTTCAGGGAGGGCGTAGCGCCGGCTGAACTGGCGGGAGATGTAGCCGTGCTCGTCCTTCTTCTCTTCGTGCTTGCCCTCGACCACGACGTACCCGTCCGCAGTCTTCACCGAGATCTCGTCCGGGGAGAAGTGCTGCACGTCCAGGTTCACTTGGAACTTGTCCTTGTCGGCCTTGATGGTGGAGCCGACGTCCCTCGCGGCCGCGGCCAGCTGCCTCCAGGGCCGGTAGTAGTCCGCCGACATCATGGGCGCCGCCACCACGGTCAGAAGGTCGTCCGGAGTCAGCGCCAGACCGAAGTCCTGGTCCAGCAGGCGGCGAGGGCAGTTGTAGCCCAACACGTATGGTAGTAGAGACATCGCGATAGATTCTTCTTCACACAGTTAGAATTGCAGTCGAAAAAACGCAGATTTTGCAGTCGCTGTAGTCGCAGTGCTGTCGCACCGAATAGTTTGCTTTCTTGTCCGCTTGTTCAAATCAGAATGACTGGCGCCACCGTTGTGCGGCTTTTATATGCGCGGAGCAGCGACACCTAGGGACAAGTAGAAGCTACTAGAATTTACTCGGTCATTCCATAATGCGAATTACATTCAGAAAATTGTTTATACTTCTCGACGCTAGATGGCGCTGAAAGCTAAACTAAACTAGAACATACTTCATAAGGATTCTAGAAATATCTCTTCGCCGCTAGATGCCATTGTTGACCGTAAGCACAGTCGTGGCATCTATTGCCGGGTAGTGGTAATGAATTTTTGGGAGCGAAAAAATTCAGGGTCAAGGAGGGACGAGCCGTACGTTTTACAACAACTTTAATTATGGCACACTCTTATTTCAATTTTCATTCGTGTTGAATAGTATGGTTAGCTAATTAACATTGTATTATTGTGTAATACTAATTTATATTTACTTAATTTGTAATCAATTACCGCGAAATTTATCAATTCTAACCTATAACTTTATTTTAATGCCATTCTCTTCCTCTACTTCATGCCATTATATGGATTTTTTTGGTAGCAAGTGATCATAACAGTATTAAATAACTATTATGTTAGGTACTTACTCAAAATAATACTTTTATCATGAGGAAATCGAAGATTGTTAAAATCCTTTCGTTTTATTAAGGTTGGATGAGTAGGTAGGTTGTGGCTTAGGCGCCTTTATTATTCGCACATAGGTAATTATTTAATAGTCATCGATTGACGCCGCTCTGACAATCCTTTAACCACGGTGACGAACCCCAGTATCTCTAGTGTTTGTCACCCATACGCTAAGAAGTAGCGAGGAAAAATATATAGCTAGGTACTAAAATACATTCAAAATTGTTGGTAGGTAAAGCTAAAGTGACAAAACACACTAGAACAAAATACGCGACTAAAGGCATTAATTCAGCATAATGGGAGGTTTTCAACCATAGACAAACAACCATAGATTTTTTAGCCGTCATCTAAAAAAAAATGCAGTGCTGTTAAGTATGAAGTTATCTATAATATTATTATGTTACTGGCATGTCTAATAATATATTAAATAGCTATTTTAAGTTATTATAAGTAAGAACATGGTGTTGATTCTCCAATAAATAATAAATAAATATTTCTTCAGATTACTTTGTCACCGCACCAACATAAAAAAAGAACAGTACCTGCTTAGGTATATTTGTACTGTCACCTAGGATTGGTCAAAACCTTAAATTATTTCTTACTTTTTAGTGGTTTTTTGAAGTCGGTTTTTTATTTTATTTTTAAATTACTTATTACTGATGAGATTTCATGTCCAAATGTATTAGCTGAAGTGGCAGTAGGCTGGTCATATCTACCGAAGCACCGATAACCGTTGGGGTAGGCGAGTTTTCGAGAGGAGACCACGAACAGGTTGTTGTATTATTTTTTTGTAACTTCTACTTTAAACTGTGTAATTTTTGTATAAATACAATAAAGTGTTTAAATAAATACTTAAATAAATAAATAAACAGGCAAACGCAGCGTGGGACGCCCTCCGGTCCGCTGGACCGATGACCTTAGGTTGGTAGTTTGGTAGCCGGTAGTGGATGAGGAAGGCCGAGGACCGAGTGTTGTGATGCTTCTTGGGAGAGGCCTATGTCCAGCAGTAGATGATTATTAGCTAATGAAGATGAGATGACACACTATGCAGATGTATCGTTGCGTTATACCAACAAAAAGTGACCTGCCTAGGGGGACAAAATTTCATCAAATCCGATGACATTATTAGTTTCTGTGTGAATTATATACAAATATTTAAATAAACTTTCATGTATTATATCTAAATATTAGAGAGTAGGGTGGAATTTCATCATACACTAAACGTATTTAGTAGCCTGTCAAATTGAATGTCTGTCAGTTAGTAAAAATGTATAAAAAAATTGATACAATGATTTAAATACGTTTACCGTTTGGTAAAAGTGACCGTTCATTGGATGGCGCTACTCAATTGTATGACTAAAGGACAACTCATCAAGTCGTTGATTGTAGTTTCTGACTTCTGACTTGCGTGTGTTAGTATTATTAAATAAATTATTATCCATCTGTCCTTTTATATAATGTATAGGTACCTAATAGGGTAGATATGGGAAATGTAGGCCCATACGAAAAAACCCTATGATTGTTTTTTTTTTCTTTGTACCATACTGTTATCATATCACTTTATCGTTCTTATTATTTTCATATGTTTATATGCTTACAAATATGTATATCTGTAACTCAGTGGTAGACAGTAATAAGTTATCTTTTTGGGCGTGTCTTTCATCACTATGTGATATGGCTCATTTCTAGCGAAGTAAGTTTTTCTATAAAAAAGTGTACTTCTTGTTTGTCTACCGCTGAGAAACAGAATATTAACTTAGCATAAATATATACCTTAACTAAAAATAAATAATAAAAAAAACACGACTTAAGTTTTGTTGAGTTTATTATTTTAAATTAGCCTAAATAGAATTAATAATACAAAACAGCAGTCTTATGTACAGTGAATCACAGTAAACTACAAACATAACATTTTTGGTGTTGAATGTAGGTAGTTGATAAGCGTTACAGATCTGGCGAGGAATTACTTCGATCCATTCTGGGCAGACTTTTCGTTGGTGTTGTCGGTGATCTCCTTCCTGACGGGTCCGGTCTGCGCGATGGGCACCGCGCGCTCACCCTTGATGGCATCCGGGCACTTCCTTGGCGCCACGATGGTCAGCACGCCGTCAGAAGACAGCCGGGACTCCACCGCCTCCGGCTTGCAGCCTTCAGGGAGGGCGTAGCGCCGGCTGAACTGGCGGGAGATGTAGCCGTGCTCGTCCTTCTTCTCCTCGTGCCTGCCCTCGACCACGACGTACCCGTCCGCAGTCTTCACCGAGATCTCGTCCGGAGAGAAGTGCTGCACGTCCAGGTTCACTTGGAACTTGTCCTTGTCGGCCTTGATGGTGGAGCCGACGTCCCTCGCGGCCGCGGCCAGCTGCCTCCAGGGCCGGTAGTAGTCCGCCGACATCATGGGCGCCGCCACCACGGTCAGAAGGTCGTCCGGAGTCAGCGCCAGACCGAAGTCCTGGTCCAGCAGGCGGCGAGGGTAGTTGTAGCCCAACACGTATGGTAGTAGAGACATCGCGATAGATTCTTCTTCACACAGTTAGAATTGCAGTCGAAAAAACGCAGATTTTGCAGTCGCTGTAGTCGCAGTGCTGTCGCACCGAATAGTTTGCTTTCTTGTCCGCTTGTTCAAATCAGAATGACTGGCGCCACATTGGCCCGGCTTTTATATGCGCGGAGCAGCGACACCTAGGGACTAGTAGAAGTTTCGCGAACATCACAACATATACAATGTGCTGCCACGAGTGCCGGCCGGTAACCTCAAAATCGTGTCTAGACATTTCGACGCTGACGTCACTGTTGTTTATTGATCGCGTGAAGATTCTGGTATTTTTGTGATGAATAGTCTTTGTTATCGTAGGTTCTGGTTAAAGCTAGGTCAAATGATCGAGAAAGTATTATTCTATTTTTATTAGAGATAGATTATTAATGATTTCATTTACTTTACACTTACGTCAGCTATTTTACTAAAGTAAAACATTTGCGTCTAAGTAGTATTTTTATGATTTTAAGGATAAAATAGAATATAGAATAAGTACAATAATGTTTGTATTGTATCTGCTTATGTATTTTAGATTTAATCTTCATATATGAGATTAATATAATTTACAAAAACACATTGAACTTATATTACTATGCTATTAAAATTAGTTAAATGCATAAACATTAAAAAGTACCTACTATTTTAAAAATGTATGAATGAAATAATAAAGTAAAGTATCTAGGTAAGTACTTTGTTTATTATCCATGCCCATGATCTTGCGCTCATCTACAAGGTCCATACAAAATAACCCCCTTATTCATAGAGAAGTTACAGAACGTTTTAACTAATAAACTGTTTTGTCCCTCTACGACAAAGAACAATTTGTTCTTTGACAGAGAGGGACAAAACAGTTTTTTAGTTAAAACGTATTGTGACTTTTCTATGAATAAGGGGGTTAAACTATAATTATTCAATGTATGGAGTTGATGGACTAGCGAGACAGAACGTATGATAGGTACCTAGTGTACCTAAGTCTAATTATAGGTACATCTCATAGTGCAATGCATTTGGGAGCTGACAGACACTGGTATTGATCGGGTACGCAACATGCACTAACCTTGCAGGGTTTGTTGAACTCGTCTGGATAGCCTGTAGATACCTAGGTATTTTAGTTAAGTATGCTTAACCACAATGGATGTAAAGAATTAGATGCCATAATTTTTATATTGCTTACTATTTTGTAATAGCTAGAAAGAACGTTTGCTTTCCGTTATGATTATTTATTCATGTTTAAGTACATACTCGAAATAAGTAAGTACTTACCTTATTAATATTTTTTTAAATCTGATAGGTTTCTGACTATGCATCTCGGGTAAGATGTAAATATGTAAACCCTATAAACAAAAAATACCTACTTAAAACCTATATTCTTTTCTTGTCAATTTCATTTTCTGTACAGTGAAGAATTTTGACATTTCTATCACCCAATTTCCCGAATCAAGCAAAGACCCTATTTCCCCTCATTTACCCTAATTTGCCTTTTAAAAAGTTCAAATAGTTCTTCTAAAAATTTTACGCAATTTTTACCAAAATTTTATATTTATTTCTTATACAATTTATTAAATAGGATTTAAACATTAAAATTCAACTAATAAAAACGAACCTATGACTAAAAGATTAGTCTAAAGGGTATTCTAGAAAGTACTCGAACCTTCTCGTACACCTATTCTATTCCAGAAATTTCGCCGCGCATCTAGAGTTGAGTTCACAATACAGTCAGGAGTACGCAACCATAACCTCACAACAATCGATAAATAATAAGGATAAGTTACATTTACAATATGACTTTCATCGGTATGTAACTTCATTATGTTTGGTAATTTATAATGAAGTTAAGTACCTACTATGCATTTAAATATGTCCAGCGATCATTTTCTCAATGAGATGTCTTTATAAAATATTCACAAAAATTGGCTTAGGTTGGTAAATCTTTCAATGAAACCCAAAAAACATGATAATTAGGTTTAATGTTTAAATCATTATAGTCACAGGTATATAACAATGAATTTTCATTTAGCAGATCATTATGTTATAAAAAGCTAGGTACCAGATGGTTTCGTACTTCTGAAGATTCAGTTTGAAATGTATAGTTAGCTACTCGACACTAGATGGCGCTAAACTCACTATAATGAAGTTTCTAGATATTTCTAGTCATCTCTATTGGCCAGAAGGTGGCGCTGCCGAGGTGTATAAATACTCGCGCTCCCCACTCCGATCATCAGAAAATTTTGAGAAGCGCTCAAGTGAAGAACTTGAATCTTGAAAACTCTTTGGTGCGAACGCACTGCGATCTGTCATTTGCATTTCCGAAGCAAGAAGAAAACTCAAGCAGCAAAATGTCTCTTCTGCCATTCCTGTTCGACTACGAGATCGAGCGTCCCCGCCGGTTGATGGACCAGCACTTCGGGCTGGCGCTGACTCCCCAGGACTTCCTCGCCATGGCCGCCCCGGCGCCGCAGCTGTCCCGCGACTACTACCGGCCCTGGAGACACATGGCGGCCGCGCTGCGAGACGTCGGCTCCAACATCAAGGCCGACAAAGACAAATTCCAAGTCAACCTGGACGTGCAGCACTTCGCCCCTGAAGAAATCTCTGTCAAGACGGCCGACGGGTACATCATCGTCGAAGGCAAACACGAGGAGAAGCAAGACGACCACGGCTTCGTGTCTCGTCAGTTCACGCGGCGGTACGCGCTGCCAGAGGGCTGCCAGGCAGAGACCGTCGAGTCCAGGCTGTCTTCAGACGGAGTGCTCACCATAGTGGCTCCGCGGAAGGTTCCAGACGCGGTCAAGGGAGAGAGGGCCGTGCCCATCGCGCAAACCGGCCCGGTACGGAAGGAAATCAAGGACCAAACCAACGGAGCTGAGAAGTAAACTCTAGTCAACTGTGATTTTGTTTGATTAGTGATTTGTTTTGCTTATTTCATACGTTGTGTACTTGTGTATCATTCCAGTGAGTGTAACTGCATTGGCATTTCCGAGTTTAATTTTTGTTTTCAAGACTGATTCTCCAACACCTATGTTTAGTTGTTAAGATAGGTATTTAATAATAATTAAGGTTTTTAAGTAAATAAAAATCTAATTGTACCTAATTTCCGTTATTCTATTTTCTACCCTCTCTTTATTTTTATAGTTAGGCAGTACCTACCACCATAGAGAAAAAATAAGTTAATAAAGTTTGTTTAGTGTTTGTTACTTCTTCACGTCGAAACGGCTGAAGCGATTTTAATAACATTTGGTATGTAGATAGCGGACACAATGGATTAACACAGGCTACTTTTTATCGCGGAATTCCCACGGGAAAACATAGTAAAGTATAAATTTCAATACCTTAGGCCCCCCGCACACTAGGCAGCTTGGCTGCGCAGCCAGGTTGCGGAAGCCAGTAAAATATATGGGAATCCGTGGCTGCCTAGTGAGCGGGCTCCTATACAACATGTAGGGCTTTACCACAAATACTTAGACAGTATTGAGCAGGTGTTTAGCGCTGTCAAACGCCTACAAAAACTGTCAAATTGCGTTGTAAGGCCTCTACACACCAAACCCGCCGGCCTCATTTTGTACAATCATGCCTCATTTTGTACTATGTTAACCCGCCGGCACTAGGCCGCCGGGCTATGCCGCCGGGTCAGCGGCTTTGGTGTGTAGAGGCCTTAAGACACTTGTTAAACAGTGTTTAAAGTTTTTTGTGGTAGTACAGCATATGTTTTACTGGCTGCCTCAACCCTGGTTGTGCAGCCAGGCTGCCTAGTGCACGGGGGGCCTTACACTAATGACTCGGAATAATAACAGCCTTGCTTGCGTGGGGATGGCTTCTAGTAGTCTGTAGTCTGTGCTCACTGTCACTCATTTCACAGAGTAAATAATACTTTCAGTTTTGTTATTGTTTGAATGTTTGCATTTTATTTATTAGGAATCCTCGTTTTTCTTAATAAAACAATAGTTTTGAGCATATTCCCAACGACTCAAGAACAATACAATTACAGTCAGAATCAGTTTTTTATCGTGGTGTAGGTACAATTCAATACGCCTATTATTCATATTACGAGCTACAAGTTAAAAAACCATGGTGAATTACTGCTGCGTTCATGGCTGTGGTCGGAACAGCAAGACCCACAGTCGCCTCAACTTCTACACGTTTCCAAAAGAGAAGCACAGGTTCGTAACATAACTTCTCACTTCTTCTATGAGTTATTATTATAATACTTATGAATTCACACATAAAACTACAGTCTGGTCCAAACACTGACGCTAAAGCTCATGGACTCAAGTTCGATGCAGAAATTAGTATTTATAAACAAGATAAGATACTCATGTAGGTATTTATAGACTTAAAAATACTTGTTTCCAATTTTCCAGGCAAGTAGAATGGCTGATGGCGGTGAGGCGCGAAGACCTCTTGGAGTCAGTCGGGGAGAAGGCTCTCACCTCCAGACGTATCTGCTCTCGACACTTCAGTACTTCGAGTGTGAAGAACAAATGCCTGTCACCACATGCCGTGCCTACGTTGCACATTATGGAGTCTAAAGGAGGTTAGTAATTATGATATTGAAACGAAATTGCAGAAGATATTAAATAAATTCCATTCTAAATCAAATATCTCTTTGCAAATTTGTTAGCATATTGATTCTTATAGCTATCCAAACTGGCTAATCCTTTCACTTCATTGAAAACCGAAGACTAGCTTCAATGTTCGCACAGGCTTGTTTAGGAGAAGTAGCAAGTTGGTGACAAAAACTGGAGGGTTTGTCACCTAATTAGTTTTTGTTTACTGATTGATATTTAAAAAAATCAGCCAAACTAATTAAAAATAATCAAATTACAACTTCTGCTTAACATTTTCATCTATCAACATTTCAGCTCCAGACATGGCACCGGTAAAGCATGATGGCATTGTCTGCAACAACTGCAAGTCCACGGTCACCGGGTTCCGCTACAAGTGTCTCTCGTGTGTGGACTACGACCTGTGCAACAAGTGCGAGACGCTGGAGGCGCACCCCGAGCACCACATGATCAGGATACCCAGGCCTGTCAAGTTTGTAAGTGGCTTTAATACATACAACACAGTACTATGTGTATTGATGATAATGATGATGATGACCTTCTGGCCGATTTCGGCCATGGCAGCTGCCATCGACTCCTAACTTACTGTGACGCCTGAAGCGTGTATTATAGTAATGTCTAATCAGTGGTAAAGCATATAAGTGCATGCAGAGAGTTGTTGGTAAAAATAAAAACCGGCCAAGTGCGAGTCGGGCTCGCGCACAAAGGGTTCCGTAGTAAGCACAATAACTTAACCAAAATTACAGTTAAATCAACCTATCTCAAAAACTATAAGAGATACTTTGATCAAACCAAAAATCGTTGAAAGAGTTAATTAGCATGCATCACCTCTATTTTTTTTAGAATTTTATACCCCGTAGTTATAAAAATAGAGGGGGGGGGACATACTTTTTACGACTTTGAGAGCTGATATCTCAAAAACCGTTCACTTTAAGAAAAATGTTTTTTAGAAAACTTTATATCATTTTAAAAGACCTTTCCATTGATACCCCACACGGGTATGTACATCGAAAAAAAAAATTTCATCCCTCAGTTACATGTATGGGGGGCCCCACCCCCAATTCTTTTTTTTACTATTTAGTGTCATATTTTTGTAGCGGTTCATACAACACATATTCCCATCAAATTTCATCACTGTAGTACTTATAGTTTCCGAGTAAATCGGCTGTGACAGACGGACAGACGGACAGACGGACATGACGAAACTATAAGGGTTCCGTTTTTGCCATTTTGGCTATGGAACCCTAAAAAAATAGTATGTTCATCAGAAAATGTTATATGATGAAAAAAAAGGGTTTAAGTTTGAAGCATGAACCAGCCAATTATAGAACTTATTTCAATACAGTGCAGGAGGAATATATAGAGTATGTAGCACTCAATTAGTGTATAGTTAACAACTTCTTTTACCTATAATCATCAAATAAATAATTCGTTCTTTCTTAGGGATAAGAGGATTGATGAGTGAGATATTTTACAGTGCCAAACTCTATTTTATGGTCTTGTTTTAAGTAGTATTCAGTGTTGAAACTTGAATGTTACAGGGCAATATAGAAAACTTAACACAGGAGTCCAGAAAACTTATCAAAGCTGAGTTTGAGGATGTAGCACCGCCAGACCAGAACAATGCCGAGGCAAGCAGCGACGATGAACCCATCACCCACCTCATGAAGAGGAAACATGATGAAGGAATAGACTTGTCTGAAGATGTAAAGAGGAGGATACGGAAAGAGGTAAATTGTGGTTAATATTGTTAACTTGAAATGTCTTCTCTGCTGAATTTTGACTGAAGAGGTTCTTTAATTGTTAATTTATAATTAATATTCATAAAAACGAGATTTGCAAATTACCAATATGAGATTTTTGTGTTGCAAACGTGAGAAAAACATCAAGATGAAATCTACTTATGTTCGTATTTTGTTAAACTGCCATCTGTCGGTAGTCTTCGGTACTACTTACTGCAGGTAGCTTCGTGGCTACAATCGCAATGGACAACATTTCAAAAAACTAAAGCTGCTATAAATCGAAAACCATTTCGAGATTTAGCTCTAAAGGCCACAAAAAAAATGTTTTTGTATTTTTTGGATGTATCATTTTCGTAATCATTTTCGGTTCACTAATTTTCTATAAACTTTTCGAATAGCTAATAAAAATATAGGGTAAAGAAAATGAAATGTTGTCCATTTGTTACAAAAATAAATGATGAATGTAAAAAATTAACTTCAGTGCATCTAGTACGGGTTTTGCAATTTACGAAAACGAAATATTTTTACGTTTTCTTCTGGCATCTACATACATTATTTGTCAAAAGTTTCATAGTAATTTCCGCTAGAAAGCGCCACTGTGTATTCGAGAAAACCTTTTTTTTGTTTATGTCAATCTATCAAACTTGTACTAGGGGTCCTGGGTAAGTGTATTTTACAATATTATTTAATATGGGCTTACTGTCTTTTGCAGGTTGTCCGTGCATTAGAGTCTGAAATCAACAAGGAGGCAGCTGATGACAAAGTACTAAATGCAGAAATACTAGTCAACGCCGGGGAAAATGAAAATCTAGATGATTTGCTCGTCAGCTACCTGAGGAGCGACCGTATAGTACAAGCAGTGGAGTTTGCGAATGTCTCTGTGGACACGACTTGCTTGCCTGTTGTGAAGCATGAGGATTTAGTGCAAACAGGTAATGTTTGTTTCTTTGTTAAAATAGTATTTTTAACGACATTACTTACTTAGAATCGGCCGGCCTACCCTACTCTAGGTTATCATGATAAACAGAATGTTCTACAACTTAAAGAAGTTATGGTTATTAGAAGTTATGTTGTATTTTTAATAGCGGCGCTCATTAGTGCTAGTTTTGCCCTTTAATTGTATAATTCTTGTTTTTATTTTTCAGTGGACCAGCCAATCACATCAGTTGCCGACTCTCTGTCCGAATTTTTAATTAAAAAAACATGAGAACGGGATAATGGAAAATAGAATAGAGTAAAAGAGTAAAGACATGTACGCTCCTTTAAAC
Organism: Plutella xylostella; assembly: GCF_932276165.1. Lineage (NCBI taxonomy): Eukaryota > Metazoa > Arthropoda > Insecta > Lepidoptera > Plutellidae > Plutella > Plutella xylostella. The sequence goes on along the minus strand of NC_064007.1, from coordinate 2,523,467 downwards.
GCCTATATGCCCAGCAGTGCGCCATTTTTACCTGATGATGATGGGGAGTGGAGTCAACTGGTATGATATGCTTGGAAGAACAACGCATCTTAAGAAACATAGACATTTGAACCACCAACCCGCAGGCAGTGGACCAAGGTGGACTGGAGTGATGAAAACAGGTCATAGGTAGTGAAGACTATGACCTAGGCGAAAAGACCTAAGATTAAAAGATCTGGTGGAATAAGCCAGGTGAACAGAAGATGACAAGCCCCTACACTAAGTATAGAGGAGTAAAAAAGATTTATATTGATATTGATGAGGTATGAAAGTCCCATAAAGAGGAACATTATAATATTTAGCCGATATATAGCTAAATCTATCTAAGGAAGGACCGTCGATTTTCGTTCGTTTTTGAGGGATTGAAATAAATGTTTATATTGACTCAAAATCTCGTTGTTGTCTTTCTCAATAAAGATGGTGGAAAAAATATATTTAATTACTATATGTAGATAACACGATACTATTTAATAAAGTTACGTCCAGTCCAACTCGCATTAAACAAATAATATGAATAAAAAAACACAAAAAGGTATGCTGCGACCTTGCCAGGATTCGAACCTGGAATCTTCTGATCCGTAGTCAGACGCGTTATCCGTTGCGCCACAAGGCCGATGAGTGCTCAAGCGAAATTTTTGCTCATATGCTCAACATTTATTTGGAGATTGATTGTTAGGTCTTGCTCTTTACAGATAAATTTAGATATCAGTCTCTAAAACCAATTTTTAGAAAAAAAAAGCTACAAAAATACAAAAGATTGTAGTGCTAAATGCAGGTAGAACCAACTTACGTACAAGCCGTACAAGTTGTAGTTAGGGTAGTTACCCAGGTAGCACACTGGCTGATTAGATGTCGAACCTGCCTCTTATTTAAGTGTAAAAACGTTATATAAGATGTTTAATGGTTTTCGTACCTTCCATAGGCTGTTATAACGCTTTGAAATAAGTTAGTTAAAAAATGGTTGGTAAAAGGTACATCTAAAATACGTAATTAAGCTATGGGCTGTATACGAGTTCATATTTAGTGTTTTATAACGTTTTTTGCTGTTGAATGGCTGAAAAATATTATTATATAACGCCAACTGGTTAACAGTACGGACCAGTGGTGTTCTAACGCTAAAAGCTGGTGTATCATCTTGAGTGCATCTTCTATCAAGCCTTTACACTACTTGTGGTTTATTTTAAAACCAATAGCCAGACGTCTGGTTAAAACTGTAAAAGAAATACTTTAAACAACCTGCAGCTGCTTAAAATACGTCAAAGTATAATCTTATTACTCTTGAAGCTGTAAACGTGTATCGAATCGTTTATTTTAACAGCTTGGGTTGCAAAGCTGTTTTGTGTAATTTTACAAGTGGCTTATAATTCTTATAGAAACTTAGTGTCATTTATGCGTACTATTATAAAGATTTTGACATCCCGGTAAACCCCAATGAAACTTGTTGCTCTTAATGACTCCCTTTTACAGCTTTTCTTCCCAACATTACTATAATCTTTTTTAAAGACTGTATATTAGGTCAAGCACGAGCAGAAAATTATTAATAACGGGTGTTCCGTAGAAATAGTTTTTAAAGTTCCTCTTTTACCTCTTCTCCATACCTACCTACCTATTTAAATTAAATTATTTTAAAATAAAACAAAATTATACTTTGATGAACTCTTTTATTATTAATTAACGACATTTCAAAAATGATGTAATTAGGGTACTTAAGCGGTAATTATTCAAAGCATATCACAGGATATTTTAAAATTCCTTTGTTCTCTCACTGGTTGGGGACAGTACACAGTTTAGCTTTACTATCTTCAAAAGCTTTCAGAATTTTGATCGGCATCGCATGAGTGAGCTGAAAAAAATAGGCAATTAGTAAGGTAATGTATTATTCCGTTAACGTCATACTAGGCATGAAAGTTACACTTATTTAAATAATAATAAAAATAGTAAATTAATTTGTATTCTTTTTACGAGTACATCATTATCACTGCTTTATAGAAATTAAAAAAGTTTTATTTAAAATACGAGTTGTGCTTTTTGTTATAAGTAACACTATTCTTAATTAAAATTAAGGCGGTTTCTGTGTTCAATCAAACATTTCTTTATAGGTTATATTTTAGTAAAGCTAGTATTTCTTTATATTTAATAAAAGAAATGGGCCAGGCGGGGATGTCTTGGGAGGATGTCTCTGAGCTGGCCCAAGATCGTAAAGAATGGCGGCGCTTCACTTCGGCCCTTTGCTCCCCAGCGGAGATTGGGAATAAGTAAGTAAGTAAGTATAAACTACACGATAAAGTTGCACTCGCAATCAGAATCTGAACTTATTATTATATTCACTGGTTCAACTTACCGTAACTCCAAACACAATATTTTATTCAAAATGGATGCACTGTTAAATAATATCAACTTCTTTCTTTTTCTTGTTATGACGTGACGTCTTTGGAAATATTAAAATAATAAATATTTTCATATGGAAAGCTGCAAAAAAAGTTGTAATTGGATACCGCGTACTTCAAAAGCTGCACAAGGGCTGGATATGATAATCTCAAGCAGAATGAAACGTTTAGGAAGAGTTTATTGCAGCTTTAATTAAGCCTTTTTAGGGTTCCGTAGCCAAAATGGCAAAAACGGAACCCTTATAGTTTCGTCATGTCCGTCTGTCCGTCTGTCCGTCTGTCCGTCTGTCACAGCCGATTTACTCGGAAACTATAAGTACTACAGTGATGAAATTTGATGGGAATATGTGTTGTATGAACCGCTACAAAAATATGACACTAAATAGTAAAAAAAAGAATTGGGGGTGGGGCCCCCCATACATGTAACTGAGGGATGAAATTTTTTCTTTCGATGTACATACCCGTGTGGGGTATCAATGGAAAGGTCTTTTAAAATGATATAAAGTTTTCTAAAAAACATTTTTCTTAAAGTGAACGGTTTTTGAGATATCAGCTCTCAAAGTCGTAAAAAGTATGTCCCCCCCCCTCTATTTTTATAACTACGGGGTATAAAATTCTAAAAAAAATAGAGGTGATGCATGCTAATTAACTCTTTCAACGATTTTTGGTTTGATCAAAGTATCTCTTATAGTTTTTGAGATAGGTTGATTTAAGCTACGGAACCCTTTGTGCGCGAGCCCGACTCGCACTTGGCCGGTTTTTTAACGTAAACCACAGCCAATTTTCAGCCATTATAATACCAAAGGCTGGTTAATTTGGGGCCCTTTTTGGCTGAAACAGAGCCACTACAGCTATAATACAGCCAATTTAAATACTATATTGCAGCATTGGTATTCTTATACAGCACTTGTTCAGCGCTTAAGCAGCAATTTTGTGCTACCTGGGTAGGTATAAGTAGGAACTACTAGGAGTAGGAACCCCGGACCCCCGAAGTTTGTCGCAGATTTCATAACGTCCAAAACTAGAATAAAGATTTAATGGTATCAAAATGACCAAAATTTTAGGAAGTACCTACTTTCTTATAAAATACTTACTTATTATTATTTATTTAATAATCATCTATTTACTTTAATTCTGTTATCGTAAATCTTAAGATCTTAACTAACTAATAAGTCCCATAAGGTCCAAAACTTATTTATACTTAAGTAAAATTTGTCTTCTAAGTTATTGATTTTAAGGTATGTTTATAATGTAGGTAGGTATTTATTGAATAAGATTAGGTAAAATTAAGCAAAACCAATGTAGTAACTTAAATAATATAAACTGTAGGACCTCTACCAAGACTGGAGGTCTCCACCCTTTGCAGACGGGTTGGATACTTTGGAGCAATATTGCCGATGTATACTGACTGACTACCTATACATAATAGCATAAGGTAATAGGTAAGTAAATTAAATAGCGATAGTCAGAAAATTTAGTATATACTTATACCTATATTTTTTCTTAGAAACTAAAGAATACTCTACAACCACTTTCTCGACATCACCAAAGGTTAACTGGTAGAGAATGCTACTAGCATTAAGTTCGCCTTTGTACAATGTTTTTTATTATTATTACTGTACTCTCTATAAGTAGGAATAGTTGTTAGTATTTTAATAGTTTTCTTCTATAATAAGCCTGTATTGGAACTCTCATTAGTTGGTTATTGTTATTATTTGTTACCTACTTACTGATAACAAATTTGTCTATTTCATCTGTTTCCACTATTTCCTCTCTTATTAATTTAGAGCTATTACCTCTAAAATACTCTCCTATGTCATGAAGTGTCCTATTTTTAGTTTCAGGCAAGTCGTAGTACATGTAAATCAAAGCCAAAGTCAGACAGAGTGAAAAAACAAATAACATACCGTCAATACCTAAACTGTCTTTCAGATATGGCGTTACTTTAATCACCACTGTCACCGTTACAGCAGACAAAAAACCATCTATAACAACTCCTATAGCCCGAAATTCCAAAGGCAATAATTCACCCATCAATACATAACAAATCCCAAATAGTGACCCATTTACTATAAAATAATACAAAACCAAAATTGACACAGATAGCCACTTCAAAAAAACATAAGTAAAATATGTTTTTTGTAGATAAGTTAAGAAGCAAAAAATCAGCAAAAGTACATTCGCTGTGAATCCACAGTAAAACGTCACGCCTCGCCTTGAAAATGATTTAACCATGAATATGCAAACGAAGCCGGCCAGAATAGAAACAACATCGATGATTATAGTGTACAAAAATCCATTAGTCTTGTCTCCTGTGATTTGCTCCGCTAGCTGGATGGAGTACGATGAAAAGAAATGTCTTCCTCCTGCTTCAGGAATGATCACTGCACAGGAAATTAAAAGTACGGGCCGCCACAGAACCTTACATTTCAGCTGTTTTAGAATCACCTTAAAACTGTGTCTTTGTAATCCAATATCCTCTCTCCTCTTTTGTTTCTGTGACTCTACAAGTTTACTTAATTCTCTTTTGGATTCATTGGACTTTCCTCTTAGAGAAAAGAATGCTTTTTCAGCTTCTTCAAACCTTCCCTTCGACACCAGCCAGTCAGGAGTTTCCGGTGAGCATAGCGTTATTGCTATACTTATTAAACAAGGCACGGTGCCTACCCACGCCACGCTTCTCCAATGTAGAATGCACCCGAAGCCGTGGATAATCAGGACACCCACAGACCCTGATACTAATTTAAGGTTTAACAAGACGCCTCTTATTGATGGACTGCAGAACTCTCCGATTGAAATAGAATTGAAGAAAGTGCATCCATTGCAGACACCTTGAAGAGCTCTCCCAATGAATAGGACAGGAATGGAGTAGGCAAACGCCGTAATTAACCAACCGGTAAGGACTAGAGTCGTGGTGATGAGCTGTGTGGTCCTCCGCCCGCAGTAATGCATCAGGGGACCAACTGTTACCACCATAACCAAGGCTGTCACACCTGGTAATGATGCTGAAAAAGAATAAATTTGTTATATTATTACAATATCACCTACCAGCCTATCAAATTGAGGCCATACGAGTAGATTCAAACGATCGAGAAATATACAAGGTATAATGTGTTTCCATCGCTTTAATCATAATTTCACCTTCAACTCACCAAGCCAAGAAGTAATATGTTTATCAGCTTTCAGTTCATCACCCGTGGCATTCAGAAGTGCTGGAGTGAGGATGGCAGGGAAGCCAAACATCATGCCCTTGCATACCATACTAAGATGTGATGGCATAGCAAACACCGTCTGAAAATAAAAGATCACCAAACTTCAGATCGGAGTGATCGGACTGGTTTACCGATTTAAAGTCGCCCGGAAAAGGAAAGAACTATGAGCGGGGTTTCTCCGAAAGACCACATTGGAAATAAGATTAGATTTCGCATGATCATAAAACATAATGTGGTTAAGTATCGAATAGATTAGGTTACCTACCTGCTTAAGTTTTGGAGGCAGGGCCACTGCCATCTTTTAAATATTTTACTTATTTAATATTGGGTTTAATAAATGTTCAGTAAGTAGTTGTTAGTGGAGCTGAGACACTGGTAATAAAAAAACAAAAGTAGGTTTAATTAGTCACGCCCCAAACATCATGAGGAGTGCGAGTTTTTACACCGCTCGAGAAGCGGAAGGTAATCGTGAATTTGTATGGGGCGCGGGAGAGTCAGCAGCAGCACTCGGCACCTAGAAGTGCCGAGTTTCCCTACTCGATCGGTATTTAAAAACCTACACTACGCTCACAGGGCAAATGCAAATTCACGTTTACTCGCCGCTTCTCGAACGGTGTAAAAACTCGCACTCCCCATGCTGTCTGTAGCTTACTTTACCGCTAATACAAAACCAAAACATCTGCTATCGTTTTGTATACGTTAGGTATGTACCAAAATACCTATACATATACTCAAATTTAAAAATAATGAACTAAGTAAATAACTCAAAAATCTTACTCCATAATTTCTGCACTTTACAAGTACCTACTTACATGAAAACATACATAAATGTATATTTCATACGCAAGCTATTTATTACTTATTTTTACCTAGTTATCTAATAATAGTAATAATGAAGTGTTCGGAAGACATTGAACCTAGGTATTATCATCTAATGTAAGTTATTATTATTTATGTTGGTTTTGGGGCTTTTGATTTTGGACATTATGCAATAAATAATGATCTACTTATTCATTTTCTTTGTATAATTTTGTTCATTCGCTGTATGTATGAAAATAGATAAAATTATCATATCTATGTAGGTAGTTATAACGTAGGCACTTAGTTAAATTTGGCTTCCGTGACTTTTTCGTTTCCAAAGCGTGTAATTAAAAAACAAAAGTAGTGAGTGAAGCAAAACAAATTGTAATTATTATAATAGCACCTTTAATCTTATACCGCACCGTAACGTCACTACTTATGCAAAATAAAAATATGTAGGTAGGTACAAATTTAATAGCTAAATGCAAAACATCGTTATCAAAATAAAATATAAAAAGTATTTTTCCCCGGATATTCCACCAAAAAACCGACATACAATACAATACAATACAATATAACTTTATTGAACAAAACACACAACATACATTCAATTACAAAAGGAGTAAGCACAATAGGCGGCCTTATCGCTAAAAGCGATCTCTTCCAAGCAACCTTTGGGTGAAGGAGAGACTTATTGAGTAGTTACGAGACTTACGAGGTAGAATACTTATTACTTACGCAGTACTTACGTCTTTACTTCAAATCCAGCAGCAATGCAGTTTGAATCCTGAAGGACTCAAACTTTCATCTTTGACTATACCTACTTATAATAATAACTCATATGCATAATAACTTTAAATAAAGTTCAATAGAAAAGATAAATGGTACCTACCTAGGCAATTTTTTAAACAATTTTATAAAAGATTTCAACAATTATCAAGAAAGCAATTAAGTAACACTAGGAATAGAACAACGAATAAAACGAGCTACTTTCATCCCGCTTTTCGGATCCTAAGAGCTAGGTACCACTGACGTAATTTAAGAGTATGATAAAATTAATTAAAAGTCTTCAATCAAAAACTTATTGGAAAATCTTATATTTAACTAAGTAAATACACATAAAAAATAATATTACAACAACTTTCATACAATCTGATTCACATAAGGAAGCCTGGCCAGCTAGTTTGAAAAATAATATTGTTAGATTGCTGATTATGACCAGAGTTCTGAGGCTTTAGTCCCTTTATTTCATTCCTTTTATTTAGTTATCTATTACTTACTCCTTACTGATAACAAATGTGTCAGTTTCGTCGTTATCCATTAGCGCCTCGTCACTGAATAACTTAGGGCTATTACCTCTAAAATACTCTCCTATGTCATGGAGTGTCCGGTTTTTAGTTTCAGGCAAGTCGTAGTACATGTAAATCAAAGCTGAAGCCATACAGAGAGCAAAAACAAATAACATACCGTCAATGCCTAAACTGTCTTTCAGATATGGTGTAACTTTAATAACAAATGTGAGTATGAATGCAGACACAATACCATCTATAACAACTCCTGTAGCACGAAATTCTAAAGGCAATAATTCACCCATCAATACGTAACAAATTCCAAACACTGACCCGTTTACTATAATGTAATATAAAACCAAAAATGATACAGACAACCACATGAAAAAACCATAAGTAACGTATGTTTTTTGAAGATACATAAAGAAACAGGACACAATCAAAAGTACATTAGCTGTGAATCCACAGTAAAATGTTAAACCCCTCCTTGAAAACTTTCCTACCATGAGCGTGCAAATTATTCCCGCCAGTACGGAAATCACATCCATGATTATGGTGTACAGTAATCCTTTCGTCTTGTCCCCTGTAATTTGCTCCGCTAGCTGGACGGAGTACGATGGAAAGAAGTGTCTTCCTCCCGCTTCAGGAATAACAGTAGCACAGGTAAGCAGAATTACAGGCCGCCACATCGCTTTACATTTCAGCTGTCCCAGAATTGCCATAAAACTATTTCTTTGTAATCCAATCTCTTTCCTTCTCTTTTGTTTTTGTGAGTCAATAAGTTTACTCAATTCCCTTTTTGATTCATTGGACCTTCCTCTTAAAGTAAAGAATGCTGTTTCTGCTTCCTCAAATCTTCCCTTCGACACGAGCCAGTCAGGAGTTTCCGGTGAGCATAGCGTTATTGCTATACTTATTAAACAAGGCACGGTGCCTACCCACGCCACGCTCCGCCATTGGAGAATGCACCCAGATCCGTGTATTATTAGGATACCCAAGGATACTGATACTAATTTAACGTTTAACAGGACTCCTCTTATTGATGGACTGGATATCTCTCCAATTAATATAGAATTGAAGTAGAGACATCCATTGCAGACACCTTGAAGTGCTCTGCCCGCAAACAGGGCGGTTATGGAGGTTGCAAAAGCCGTGACTAACCAGCCGGCGAGGACGAGGGATGTGGTGATGAGCTGGGTGGGCCGGCGCCCGTAGGCACTCATGAGGGGGCCAACCACCACCACCAGTACTAAGGCCGTAAAACCTGGTAATGACGCTGAAAAAGAATAAAAACACATTTTTACTACAAAACTTATGTGTTACCTACAATGCTACAATACCTACGTACTATATCCAACGAATTCACCTACCATCCTATCATAATATGCACTTTAACTTTTCACGATAAGGTAAGATGACAATTCCAACTCACCTAGCCAAGAAGCAGTGTGTTTATCAGCCTTCACTTCATCTCCCGTGGCGCTCAGCAGCGCTGGCGTGAGGATGGCGGGGTAGCCGTACATCATGCCCATGTTCACCAGGCTCATGTGGGCCGGCAACGCAAATATCGTCTGGAAACAACGTGATATCTTGTCACTAAAAGTAACTAATATTTGAGTTTGATGGTTGTAATAGTACCAACATTGCTACTCTAGGTTTTCACCCGAGGTATATAATTACTACTTTGCATTACTACTACTACTACTTTTAAAATCGAAATGCAAGAAAGATAATTTCCCTAGGGACTAAAAGAGCTATTTTCATCCTTTTTTTCAGGCAGTTTAATCCTACTTTCAGATATTATTACGCTACCGACATACCTGTTTGAATTTGGGCTGTAGTGTCATTGCCTAAATACTTATACACTTTTTATTTTATTAAGACTTCTATTTTAAATTTGATTTTGTGAAATAAAAGGTCTGATGAGTAGTTGTTAGTGTAGTGAAAGGACTTATCTGTAAAATCAGACTTCCAACTCGAACAAGTATTTAAATTTATGGCATAGCAAAATACCAAAAGATTAAATTAACCCAAAAAAACTTAGTATTGTCTTCACTTAAAATATTTCGAAACATGAATAGAATCCATGTTGGGTGGGTCACAAGTAGATTGAGTCGAGCTTTATGTTTTTGTTAAAAATTACAGTTTGTCAGTAACTCACACATTACACTGACAATAAATTCTTTTTTAAATAGGTATATTATTTTTTCGTTACCTAGGTAGCTACTAACATTTCTAAGATATATAAACAGAAATAGAAATATCTTATAAATGTAACTAAGTACATTATATACTTACCTGCCCCTTATGTATTAAATTTGAACTGATTTTGATAATGTTCTTTAATAATATTTCCAGGATTTGATATTCTGGCATTTTGGTTTTTGACTTAAACACATGGTTTTGGACATTATGACATATATAAAAATACGTAGATACAGTAAATTTCTGCATGATGCCAATGCTATTGTCTGTTGGTATAGAAATTAGTTAAAATTATCATAATAATACATTTGGCTTAGATAATTTATTGATCCGTCCACTTTCACAGAGACCGACGCTGTGGCAGGTGGACGATGAAAGAAAATTCTAGTAAATAAATTTGGCTTGAATTTGAAGGACACAAATTAGCATCGGTTGGAAGGAAGCCATGGAATCGTCATACATTTTTTTATTTATTTTAGTTTATTGCATGGAACATAGGTAACCTAAGTCCTTCATAAGTCATAAGGAGCGGTGGGTGCGCATTGGATTTAAAAAAAAAATCAAAACACCTACTAACCAACACCATATTGTTGGCTACTTTTAGAGAGGCTGGCTTAGCACGGTATTGTGTCTTAGGTAGGTATGACAAAAATGAATTTGTTTTACTTCATTTGAATTGTACGAATTTATTTATCATACAGAGTTACAATACATGTCTTATATTTAGTCAGCAGCTATTATTATACAAGTAGGTACTTATACATATTAATATTTTATCATACATAATACAATGCAGGCTCGAATGCCAGCGCGCAAAGGTTGCGTAGGTAGATAGGTACCTACTTTAGTTTTGTACCTACTTATCTAAAAGAAAGTGACAAAGACTCTGTGTATACTCGTGGTCGGAGGTTGAGGTTAGGTGAGCAGGTAAGATGGAGCAGAGAAATACAGTGTGTTTCTTGTATGGCGTATAATTGGAAAAGTGAATTACCGCTAGTTAATTACCCACTAACTATAAGATACATTTCATAAAACTAATTATAACGCCCTCTATTGGAGGACCTGTGAACTTAACCAATCGGTAATCGATCCAAGATCATGCATTCTTGTAACATATTCATGATCATAGTCATCTATGATTGCAGCCAATACGGAGACAATCCCATAGATGGCGCTGTCAACATGTTCACGAGTTGACACTCTGGATTACATCTTAATTATACCCAAGGCGTGAAAGTAACTAATTTAGGGCCGGAGTGGGGTTTGTTTATAATATCTTTTATTTAGTACTATTAATTACAAATGTGTCAGTTTCATCATTATCAACTTTAGTCTCTTCACTGTATAATTTAGAGCTATTACCTCTAAAATACTCTCCTATGTCATGGAGTGTCCTATTTTTAGTTTCAGGCAAGTCGTAGTACATGTAACTCAAAGCCAAAGTCATACAAAGAGAAAAAACTAATAACATACCGTCAATTCCTATAGTATCTTTGAGATATGGTATAGCTTTAATGACCAATGTCAACATGAATGAGGATAAAATGCCATCTAGAACAACTCCTGTAGCTCGAAATTCTAAAGGCAAAAGTTCACCCATCAATACATAACAAACCCCAAAAACTGAGGCGTACACTATAATGAAATATATCACCAATAATGACACTGATAACCACATCAAAAACCCATAAGTAAAATAGGCCTTTTGTAAATACATAAAGATACAAGATAATACCAAAAATGTGATAGCTGTGAATCCACAGGAAAATGTTAAGCTTCGCCTTGAAAATTTTTGTACCATGACATTGCAAATTAATGCCGCCAGCACGGAAACAACGTCAATGACAATAGTGTAAAGGAATCCTTTAGATTTGTCTCCTGTAATTTGTTCCGCTAGCTGGACGGAGTACGATGGAAAGAAATGTCTTCCTCCAGCTTCAGGAACAATAATAGCACAGCATAGTAGGACTACAGGCCGCCACAGCACTTTAGATCTAAGCTGATCCCAAATTGCCATCACACTATTTCTTCCTAATCCAATCTCTTGTCTTCTCTTTTGTTTTTGCGATTCTATAAGTTTTCTTATTTCTCTTTTTGAATCGTTTGACCTTCCTCTTAAAGAAAAGAATACTTTTTCTGCTTCTTCAAATCTTCCTCTGGATACCAGCCAGTCAGGAGTTTCCGGTGCGCATAGAGTTATTGCTATGCTTATTAAACAAGGCACAGTGCCAACCCACGCTAAGGTCCTCCATTGGAGAACACACCCGAAGCTGTGGATTATCAGGATACCCGAAGACACTGATGCCAATTTAAAGTTTAACAAGAGACCTCTAATTGATGGGCTGGAGTACTCTCCGATTGAAATAGAATTGAAGTAAGTGCATCCATTGAAGACTCCTTGAAGGGCTCTCCCAATGAACAGTACGGGCATGGAGTAGGCAGAAGCGGTGACTATCCAACCGGTGAGCACGAGAGTGGTGGTGATGAGCTGTGTGGGTCTGCGCCCGTAGTAATGCATCAGGGGACCAACTGTCACCACCATTACCAAGGCCGTGAAACCTGGTAGTGACGCTGAAAAACAAGAATTGGTTTGTAGTAAAATATATCCAACTTACTTATTAATTATAATGTATGTGCATGTACACGACTGTTTAGCTAGACTCTGTCTGTGATGATGAGTTATACGAAGGTCGCACGTGAGCTACTCACTGTCGCACGAGATTGTATTTTGTATTGAAATCTAGATGTAAGTTTACGCAACTCACCAAGCCAAGAAGCAGTGTGTTTATCAGCCTTCAACTCATCGTCTGTTGCGCTCAGGAGTGCTGGTGTGAGGATGGCGGGGAAGCCAAACATCATGCCCAAGTTCATCATGCTCAGATGAGCCGGCAACGCAAACAGCGTCTGAAAACAACGTGACGCATAATATAATGATATAGGTATAAGTATTTTGCCATGTAACTTAAAATAACTTGCATAAATTTTAATGAATATAAATGATATTCATTAAAATTTGATGTATTTATAGATTTAAGAAGAAAGATAAGGTACTTATACACACCTGCTTAAATTTCGGCGGAAGTGCCATCTCAATATTATTTTATTCTTTTTTTTTAAGATGTTAGGTTCAAACTTTTGTATTTAATATTGGTTTTTATAAATAAAAAGTTGTCATTTTGTGAAGTGTTAACTCAGAATTTAAATAAAAACAAGTAACTGAGTATGTTATTATACCTTGTGCGATTCTTATGCCTGTTTAGCTTACCTGCCATGCCGCAGATACATAAATATAAATAATAATTCGTAATTTTGCCACAATATCCATAGCCACAATACCAGAATACCAAATACAAGTTTTATTATAGGTACCGTTAAATTATCCTAATAGGTACAAAAAAAACCTACTTACCTTGAATGAAAATGCCTAATTAAGTAGATACTTACCTACATACATATTTATATTTAATTGTTTTTTTCTACTCGAAGATTTTACTTAAAGTAGGTGAGTAAGAAGGTACTTAGGTTTTTTGGGACATAGGTAGCTGACATTATTATAATCAGATAAGCTTCCTAAATCAGCACAAAAAATCAAAATTATTTCAGATGAAAAGATAAATTATAATGGATCTTCAATGTTCCTCCTCGACTTACTCGAAAATATTGTATTTAAAATAAAAAAAAGCTTACGGCAATAATGTTGGATGGTTATATAATAATAATTTCATTTATTTCAGATAATTCAAATCCATAAAATTTGTTATAAAATGTTTAAGTTTTATTAAGATTTTTTGGTATTTTGAAAAGTGGCCTTTTGGTTTCGTACATTTAGATTCCTTGAATTGGACATTATGAAATAAATATATTCCTAAACATTTGCATTGCATAATTTTCTCATTCTTTTGATATTACAGGTGTTTAAATATTTTAGATAACTACCTACCTACCTAGCGCGTGGTTTATACTGGCAATGGAGTCGTCTCTTTATTATTTAGCAGTTATGCCTAGGGATGAAATAAGATTCTTTCAAGCTGCTATCCGTGTAAATTTTGAATTGTCTTTTGTTTTTTTAGGAAGTCAGGTAGGATAGATTCCTTTATTGTATGTTGTAAAGGTTAGTAGCTGTACACCGTACCTTACTACCTTCTAAAATAATATTACAGGTAGGTAGAGTTAATGCAAAAAGAAGATAAGAATGACTAAATATAAATTAAGTATTACTTACTTCCTTTTTACATTTCCCTACACCGTGCATTCATATTCATTCACATTATGTAAGTACGAAAACATTGCATCGCTCTGTATGCTGCACTTAGCTGGACGTAATATTTTAGAGGAAAGAGGACCACGAAGATACTAGAATTGTACCGAAAATGTACACAACATGTACCCACCTACTTACATTAGGTACTTAACTACATGCAATTTGTGAATGAGACAAATGATATGAGTCAAACTGTATGATAGAGCAAGACACAGCTTTCCAACCGTGTCCTGAGTTCGAGAAACTGCTGGATATTGCAGAAAGAAAATATACCTTTCTCTTTTCCACCCATGAGTTTAATCTATAGTGCATCTCTTTAATCGGTACTAACATTATGTTTATTCAGTGTTCAGTGTTGTCAGCTAAATTGACTATATCTCCTCACAAACAGTATTAAATAAATTAAATAAATATTGTAAAAGGTATCTGATTGTTTATTTCCCATGAGTATATTTATAACCATTATAATATATTATTAATATAGAAATCGACTTATAAAATAAAAACACAGCCTCAAGGGACCATACACTTAATTATAAAATGCATTATTTTGTAGTGATATAAATTTTATTTCCACGCGTTATAGATAGAAATCAACAATAAACAGAAAACATAGCGAACAAAGTGGTAAGAGTTCTGTTCTATTTTCACGTATCCAGAATTTGTGCTGACGTATGCTATGATGTGATTATGGTTAAATAAAGGGAAAAAAATCCGTCTTGCAACACTAAATATTCCTTTTCACTCTTACTTGTATTTCTGTCCTTGTCTACAGTATCGAATCCAGGCCGAGCTTCCCGAGGGCTCTCGACCATTCCATTCGGGACGGCCCTTGATTGGAGGACTAGAAAGTTCCACCCTATTCCTGCAAGTTCATTGGTCGGCCACTCGGGGTATAAAAGGCAGGCGTGGGGCGCGCGAAATCATAAACATTTGAGAAATCAAAGCGAAAAGAGTAGTGAAGAAGTTTAGCGGAAACTCTACGAGTTATTTACGAAGCGAATTAAAACAAAAGTATAACAGAATGCCAGCTGTAGGAATTGATCTTGGAACGACGTATTCGTGTGTGGGAGTGTGGCAGCACGGAAACGTGGAAATCATCGCGAACGACCAGGGCAACAGGACTACTCCATCTTATGTGGCTTTCACGGACACGGAGCGGCTGATCGGAGATGCGGCCAAGAACCAGGTGGCGCTGAACCCCAGCAACACCGTGTTCGACGCCAAGAGACTCATCGGACGCAAGTTCGACGACCCCAAGATACAAGCAGACATGAAGCACTGGCCTTTCAAGGTAGTCAGCGATTGCGGCAAGCCGAAGATCCAGGTGGAATACAAAGGGGAAACCAAGAGGTTCGCTCCTGAGGAGATCAGCAGCATGGTGCTCACGAAGATGAAGGAAATCGCCGAAGCGTACCTCGGAACCTCAGTCAGAGACGCCGTGGTGACCGTGCCGGCCTACTTCAACGACTCCCAGCGCCAGGCTACCAAGGACGCAGGAGCCATCGCAGGTCTCAACGTGCTCAGGATCATCAACGAGCCCACAGCCGCAGCTCTCGCCTATGGGTTGGACAAGAACTTAAAGGGCGAGAGAAATGTACTTATCTTCGACTTGGGAGGCGGCACGTTTGATGTGTCTATACTTTCCATTGATGAAGGGTCGCTGTTCGAAGTGAAGTCCACGGCCGGAGACACGCATTTGGGAGGAGAGGACTTCGACAACCGATTGGTGAACCACCTGGTGCAGGAGTTCAAGAGGAAGTACCACAAGGACCTGACGGGCAATGCCCGCGCGTTGAGGAGGCTACGAACAGCCGCCGAGCGCGCCAAGCGAACTCTGTCCTCGAGCTCCGAGGCCACCATCGAGATAGACGCCCTGTACGACGGCATCGACTACTACACCAGGGTCTCCCGCGCCAGGTTCGAAGAGCTGAACGCGGATCTCTTCCGAGGAACCCTAGAACCCGTGGAGAAGGCTCTCAAAGACGCTAAATTGGATAAAAGTCAAATCGATGATGTGGTCTTAGTCGGAGGCTCGACTCGCATCCCGAAGATCCAGACCATGCTGCAGAACTTCTTCTGTGGGAAGAAGCTGAACCTCTCCATCAATCCTGACGAGGCCGTGGCTTACGGAGCCGCCGTGCAAGCCGCCATATTGACCGGCAACACCGACACACGAATCCAAGATGTGCTACTGGTGGATGTGGCTCCCCTGTCTCTGGGCATAGAGACGGCCGGAGGAGTCATGACGAAGATCATCGAGCGCAACTCCAAGATCCCGTGCAAGCAGTCGCAGACGTTCACGACCTACGCGGACAACCAGCCAGCCGTCACCATCCAGGTGTTTGAAGGCGAGCGAGCGCTGACCAAAGACAACAACTTGCTCGGCACCTTCGACCTGACGGGCATCCCGCCGGCGCCGCGAGGAGTCCCCAAAATCGACGTGACATTCGACATGGACGCTAACGGGATCCTGAACGTGTCAGCCAAGGATAACAGCTCCGGCCGAAGCAAGAACATCGTGATCAAGAACGACCGAGGCCGCCTGTCGCAGGCCGAGATTGACCGCATGCTCTCTGACGCTGAAAAATACAAGGACGAAGATGAGAAGCAGAGGAAGAGGATTGCTGCTAGGAACCAGCTGGAGGCTTACATCTTCAGTGTGAAGCAGGCGGTGGAGGAAGCAGGAGACAAACTCAGCGATGAAGATAAAGGCACGGCCAGGCGGGAGTGTGAAGAGGCATTAAAATGGCTGGACAATAACAACTTGGCTGACCAGGAGGAGTACGAGCACAGGCTGAAGGAGCTGCAGCGTGTGTGTTCGCCAATCATGACGAGGATGCACGGCGGAGGGAACGCCTGCAATGGCGGCGGCATGCCTGGTGGGATGCCTGGTGGGATGCCTGGAGGCATGGGAGGAATGCCAGGTGGCATGGGAGGCATGGGAGGCATGCAAGGTGACTACGGCAACAACAGTGGCCCAACGATTGAAGAAGTTGATTAAATTGTTAACCCATTTTGCATAAGTTATTGTTTTGTCAATGTTTTAATTCCAAAGACTGATTTATTTTGTAAGCTCCTAACTAACCAGACGATCGTTTTGTTGCAAATTATCCTATTTACTTAATAAATGTTCTTAAAATTAATAAAGTTGTTTTATTGATTACTAGCTGTTCCCGCGCGCTTCGCTTCGCCTTAAAAAGTTTTTCCGTGGGAATTCCGGGATAAAAAGTAGCCTATGTTCTTTCCCAGGGTCTAGACCATATGCATACCAAATTTCATTCAAATCCGTTCAGTAGTTTTGGCGTGAAAGAGTAACAGACAGACAGACACAGTTACTTTCGCATTTATAATATTAGTTAGGATTTTATTAAAGTTTCGCTAGCTACTTAGGTCGACCGAATAGAAGCATTGTGTTGACAACAAAATGTATAGGAGATATTTAGGCAAGATTCGTAGTAAATTTCATATAAAAAAACTGCCATTTATTGCCATCTAGCGGTGAGTAGCTGAACTACTTTCTATTATGTTTCATTATACGTAAAATAATACAATGAGTAAATCATCATTCTGAGGGAATAATAACGTTTGAAGTAAAAACTAACAACTTGAGTAACGAAACGTAATGTAATGGCAGACTGACAGACGAAAACGAGGTTGTTTGTAAATGTATTGTGTTTGTGATGTGAATTACATTTTCAAACTACATAATTCAGCAACGTTTACGCTGACTGTAATACCTGTAACTTTAATCTTTAGACAAACATGTAGTGACTGTGAAGTTTCCTTACGAATCTACGAATAATCGCCATTGAAGATGTCTCGAGGATACTCTGGGCGCCTCACCGGCTCGGGGTTCCAAAATATTGACCTCCCAGCGCCGCCGGGGACCAGCTCCAACACCAACTCGGTGAGCCACTGACCCTACCACTCATATACATGCTTTATAAAACATATGCAGCTTTCCAATCCATTTTATTCTCTGTGGATGGAAGGGGAACCTTTGTGCATATTCCCAAGGTCTGAACTTCCTTCCTAAGCTTGGAACATTCTCCACAACAGTAATCCCCCATGTATTCCTGGGTTCACTTATCTAAAAAGTGTGGTAATTGCAGGATATGAGGTAATTTGTATGTTTCTTCTCTATGTATTAAAAAATAAGTGACCAATTAGTTTATCAATATGTTTCAGCCAATACCCAGCCCATATACATACAGCAACTCCCCGCAGCCTGAATCTAGCAACTCTACACCGGACCAGTCCACCCCGAGGCTGCAAATATCATCTAAGGGAGTGGAGAATGCCAAGAAGCGGCTGAGAGCATTCTCTATACAGAAGAAGCCTCCGCTCACACCATCTGCATTGCCTAAGATTACTTCTGGGACAGGTAATAAGACTAAAGTTATTTTATTTATACAGTACCTAATTCTATATTGTACCTAACTCTTCTGGCAACTCTTCTGCAGGATCTTTCACTGATATTATATTACTCAGGTGTAGTGAATAATGACAAAATAAAATTTAAGATATCATTAAGATAGTAGCATATTTTTTTACACTTCCTTTTTAGTATCATACTGTCATACTGTCCAGGCACACTAAATAAAAAAAAAATAATAAAAAAAAACACGCACTCACTCCTTGTACTAATGTACTCCCTTGCGGGGTAGGCAGAGGTGCATTGCTGCACCCACTTTTCGCCAGAGTGTATGTTAGTCCCAATGTAATAGGTTGCGGGCCTATTGCCATTTTACGGGCACATCCAAGACCAGAGAACAAATATCTGTGTTTAAACAAATATCCGCCCCAGCCGGGAATCGAACCCGGGACCATCGGCTCAATAGTCAGGGTCACTAACCACTACGCCATTCGGCCGTCTACTACACTAAATATCAATAAATATCATTATCCTGCAAAGTTAAAGCTGTTAGCAAAAAAAACCACCACTTTAAAAAAAACGTTAATAGGGTACAAAGCAATGTTTGAATATTCCAGGCAGCACGGTGCTGATCGGCAAGCTATGCAGCGCGAAGGTATCCTCAAAGCCGCCGCCCGAGGTGGAGGAGCAGAGGAAGCTGCTGAAGCCACCCAAGCCCGGCGGCAACAAAGGTACATACTTTATACTACACAGTAAGTATACCACACAGCTAATCTGTTTTAAAATAACAGACAGTAAAAAAACCTACATTGGCCCCTCAGAGATAACTTTATTTTTATGATCCAGTGACATGAAAAATACTAACCTATAGAGATTGTTTCAATGAATTGATAAAATGTTATCTTAAACCCATGAGTGACAGCATCAGGCTGTGCGTTAGGGTGGCACAGCTAACTGTACATAAATATCTGTAGAGAACAAGGGGGCAGGCTTCAAGCAACTCCAAGCTAAAGCTAAATGGTCTACCTTAAACCAGTGCATACAGAAGCGGATAAAATCAGAAGGCCGAGAACAGAGTGTTGAGGAGCTATGCTATGTAGGAGGGCCCTATGTCCAATTAAGATAAAAGAAAACTTAGAATTAATTCAATCTAAATATAACAGCAGAAGCGAATAAATATTTCTTAAATATTCTAATTTTATTAAGTACTGATTATCTGATTAAGTAATAGAGTTTTATAGTAAACCCAGCATAATTCTGCATAAGATGGTGTCCGTTTAGTATGACCAAGTTTATCTTATACAGACTTATTTTAGGTTTACTATAGTATAGAAAATGTGGTGGAAATGTTAGACCTACCGATTTGTACTTTGGTCCACATTATGAAATACTGTGTAGTAATTAAATTTTAAAAGAAAAAGTGTAAATACTTTATTTTATGTACTCATGCCTTCTTGAATGTGAAACAATGTAAGAATAATTTTGCAATAACCATTATGTTGTTCAATGTTGCTCTTTTCTGAGTTTTGTATCTATTTCTAGAAGTTCAATACACACATAATGCTTTTTAAATACCAAGTAAGTAATAAATATTATTAAAAAATAGTAATAATTAGACAGAAATTACATTATTGAAGTTCAATAATTGAACTTCTAGAAATGGTGGTTATAATGCATTGCGGCTGTTTGGATTATGGTATAAATGTTAATATATATAATTAAGTATAATACATGTTAAAATATATAAATAACAAGACTGGCGCATGAGAATAAATTGATGTTGTTAGTTTATGTAACAGCCTTACAAATAAATATGGTATACAAACATTTGACTTATTATTCTTAGGGCTGATTTTTCAATAGTCAGATAAATGCTATCTGACGAATTAAATTGTTGCTGTCGCTGTCTAATACAAACATTCAGACGCGACAGTATGAGAATTATTCCCCAGATAACTTTTATCTGGCTATTGAAAAATCAGCCCTTAGTCTTGTGAAGTCTTGTCATAGTCAGTTTCAACATTATACCAAATTTATTTGTACTGGTGCATGGGTTGTTTTTCCACTACACATACATAGAAATAAGAGGCATGCTACTTCCAAAAATACTGAAGCAAATCTGAGATATCATAGCATGGTACTTAACGCAACTCTTCTTAATGTATTACTATCAAATATAATAAGTACATAAGTATAAGAAAAAAAACTATGCAGTATGCAGTATTAACTAAGTACTTATGTATAAATTATGTACTTACTACTATGTAAAATTGTAATTTGTTGTCCTTCACATTGTAAATTCTTCATATTATCATCTCTTAAATGTAAACTTATTACCTATTATTATCATAGATACACTTATTCAGGTATACATGTATATTTGTGCAAAACATAACTTAATAATCTATAATATTATGTACAAATAAAAAAGCTTTGCGTGTTCCAAAACCAAACTATAACCCAACCAATTTAAAAAGCCCTTTCTCCCCCCAGTGGAATCATACACAGAGGTAAAGAAGAAGACGGTCCAAGAGATAGAAGACATGAAACGAAAAATGGAGATGATCGAGCTGGGCATCCCTCTCGGGCTCATCTGTCCCCCGGAGCGGAGCGAGACAGCCATGCCCACTAAGGCTATGCCACCGATTAAGTCTTTTCTGGGTAAGTCTTTGATATTTTAAACCTTTGTAGGACATGACTAATTAATATTTTTTCAAAATTTTCTTTGGTTTTTGTCCTTAACTGAATGTGATAAAGTTCAAAACGGTGTGGGATCTAATCATTATGCCTAATTAAGGGTATGTAAAAAGAGGTAAAGCATAGCCTTGCCAAAGTTGAAGTAATCCGAAAGGAATTGACGCAGAAGCTGAAAAACTTTGATTGGTGGAATCAGCAATATTGTGGTCTACCATCAATTTGTGACTCAAGCAGGACCTGTTTGACAATGTGGATTTGATGATGTGCAGTCACTGTCTAAAACATAATTACAGAGAGTGACAGCATGTCTTTTATCCCACAGGAAGCCTTTATCCAGACATTTTGAAACAGGCTATCAATTTCGGTTCTAATATAGTGCTATTAATCCTTCATAGAGATTCTGTTATGGCCACCGGTAGGACTCTTGCTGCCAGTTTCTATAACTCTATCTATCCATAACTGGTAGTTACTTTCATACGATTTTGACACAATCAAAAGTAAAAATCTGTCAAAATCGTATGAAAGTAACTACCAGTTATGGACAGATAGAGTTATAGAAACTGGCAGTTAGAGATTTCACCTTCACACGATATCGCACTTTATTATTTGTTTCATCCACCCGCATCTGTTGTGTTTTGTTTCAATGCTAGATTAATTACTCTTTAACTATTATTTTACTTTAACTTGTCTTGTGTTTCACCTCTAACCTAACTTTACCTATCACAGCTTTCCTATAACTGCAACTAATCACGTTTTGTTTGCTTTTCATTGTATGTGTGCATGAAACTGAACCATTATACAGCATTAGAAGTTTCGTGTCTATGTGCCTCGAAATGCTCCAGTAAGAAAATCAGAATTACTCTGAGTAAGTTTGTTATCTGGTGTATTATATACGGTCGAAAGCAATTAAACATATACCTACTACTTGGTAATATGTTTGTTGTTATTTATTCATTTAGTGACGTGATTGTATTTTTCGTCCGTTTGATTGCTTTTTGACTTTATCATTGGTATTTTGCGAGTAAAATGGTCGCTATTTTATTTAAGTCCTACTTGTATTTAATTAGAGCCATGAGTGCAAGCAAGAAGCAAATAAATTATCTTCCTATCATCTAACTGGCTATCATCCACTTGCAGTCAGGCATCGAATAATTAACCCATTGTATTTTTTAGAACCAACACTTACTACCACTAACTAAAAAAAACTACTAACATTCACAAAATTTCACTTATCTTTGTGAAGAAGAATTAAGGTACCAAATAACAAATATTAATTATATAAACTAAAATATTTGCAGAACCCGAAAAGGTCGACGAAATAATCCGAGAAGCTAAAAAGGCGAGAGCGGAAGGCAAAGAATTTAAATTTGACTACCACAAACTACTGCCAGGGTACGACAACCCGTTCCAGAAGAAACCTAAAGAACCAGAAGGAAAAACACCCGCCAAAAAAGAAAACAAACATTTTGATAGACCCCGTCATTTATCTAAATTAGATAAATTAAATATACGTGACATGGCTAGAGGTAAATCCAGGTACAACTCCAGAAGAAGTTCCGAACACAGAAAGTCTGACAGAGAAAGTAAGGAAGACAGAGACAGGGAGAGACACAAAGGACGAGACAAAGATAGAAGTAAGGAGAGAGACAAAGATAGGGATAAAAGTAAAGAAATTAGCAAAGAGAAAGACGATAAAGTTGATCCTCATGAGGAAAAGCTAGCAGACAAATCTGATAAAGACCCTAAAGAAACGCCAGTCGATCTGAAAGATTTTGTAGTCTGCGATTCCTGGTCTCTAGACAACGAGGACAAAACATCCAGCCCTCAGGTAGAAGAAAAGTCCCAGGTGGACGAAAAGTCGCAGGTGGACGAAAAGTCCCAACTCGCAGAAACAATACAAAAGGTGGAAAATGCTAAAAATAAAATAGAGAATGTATTCAAAGACCCCATGGAACAGCTCAGGGAGAGTCTCGGCAAAACCAAACAGAAAGTAGAGGAGATTGAAGAAAAACCTGTCAAAATTGAGAAACTTCAACCTGTGATAGACTCTTTCACATACGAAATAGACCCTGATGATGAAGAAGTACTGGACATTTTCGATGAATCGATCGATATAGAGAAGTTTGCTGAATCAGAAAAGTCCAAAAGGCTTAAGAAAGTCAAAGACATTGATCAAGATTCTTTGTCGCAATCATCCAAAGACATGTCAATGGACAATATGGGAGAAGACTTCTTAGAGTCAGTAATAAGGGAGATAAAACAAGAATCCATGTCAGATGATGACAATATGTCCATATCCAACGACAAAGGCTTAGTCGAATACGATCTATCACCAGACAAAGAGAAAAACGAAGCAACCAGATCATTTTCCAACGCAGAGGACTCCATAGCATCCGGCACAGTGACTCCAGAAATGAAGGAAGACTGCTCAAGTCAGCGGAGTCAGTACTCCGACTCAGGGTTCAGGTCAACAGAGAGTTTCAAGTCGACAGAGAGTGGTTACAAGTCGACTGAGAGTGCTTACAAGTCATCAGAGAGCTTCAAGTCCACAGAGAGTGGTTACAAGTCAACGGAGAGCAGTTACAAGTCAACGGAGAGTGTTTACAAGTCCACGGAGGGTGTGGACGAGTTCAGGCTGGACGGGGAGAGGGAGGTAGCAGAATCCATGACGGAGCGCATGGCCAAGTCCACCATCGACTCGCTGGAGACGTGGAGCTTCGTGCTGAAGATCTGCCAGCCGCTGCTGTTCCGGCATGACAAGAACAAGTGCTACAAGTGAGTTTTTTATACATTGTATATATTTTACGATGATAGATAGAATGCTCTTTATTTGTGCACCAAAAAGAATAGTAAAATTAACAAGTTTCACTTTAAGGGATCTCTGCCAGACATATATTTTTTATGATGATGGTGCATGTTAGGACCGAAGCGCAAGTGTTTCGATTTTTTTCCGACGAAATATGCGCGGCCTATCCTTTGATTTTATAGATTTCACATGTGTATTTATGTGTTTATGTGTGTGTGTGGCATACTAAGCAGAAAATGCAACATTCTGTAGCTATAGTAGTTTCGAACGGATGTGTTTTAACTTTGTCTTATCGGCTACCAAGTTATGAACCGATTGCAAGTAAAATAGTATTTTTAACATCACGAATCATAGAACAACGCGGGCTCGGGTGTCACGAATAAATAGTAAATTTTAGTTAATTAATGGCTTCAATACTCCTTCTGAGTAGAACATTTTAGATCGTAGGTATGGATTGACTTATTGCTATAAATTAACGGTATTGTTACACATAATTTACATACCTGTTTGACTTTCGGTGACATCATTTTTATTTTATAACTCAATTAAAACAGACTTTCAAAGAAATAAATTAAACACATCCACGCTTTCCATAATCGCTATGAAAACTGTAAGTAATATGTATAATAATTATGTACCGACTGTTAAAATATCGTGTGCATTAAGTAATAACAATAAGACTTAAATAATAAGTAGGTAATTAACTGTAGGTATGATGGAGTTTGTAGCGAATACTCGACTAATATTTACATTATTTCTTAAATGGAAACATCTACTTTACTGTCATGAAGTTAATGTACAGTCTGCCACGGAGATATCTGGACCCCCTCAAAACAAAAATGGTATTTACTTTTTATCACCTAAAACCCTCGAGCCTTAACCTTTTGCGTCCTGTAGTCGCGATATCACGGCGAAAAACAATATTCAACCGGTTAAACGCCGCATCTTAGCCAACCCGCTCTGGGCCAGCGTGGCTAGATCTAAACACTTAATTGGAAGGAGACACGTGCCCCAGCGGGATGTGATGGGTCGTGATGAAACCCCACATCCCGCATTTTACCACCAATTTTAATCACAATATTTCGAATCCCGGCGGTGACATGTACATTGTACAAATGAGTTATTTGAATTTAAATACAATGTACGAATACGAGAGGATTCTAGATGTGTGCCCTAAGTGCATTGTACTCATGTACTCATTCAAAAACGAAACGTCGATACGGCTCGCGACCTATGCGTGAGTATAAATGTACAGCGAAAAGCGAGTGGCCTCTGACCATAGAATAACAAGTACAGTAGTAGTACTAGTACTCGTTATTCTATGCCTTTGACTACCCCTTCGGGCTTTAAAGTGAGCATATGTTTTAATCATAATAATTATTCTTCTCCGCAGAGAAACGGCGACCTCCCCCAAACTCTGGTTCGCTGCGAGTCCGAAGCGCTGCGGCTGCGTGCGAGACCGCGCCGTGGTGTACCAGGAGCTGGACACGTGCAAGATGGGGCTCGTGGACAGGGTCTACGGATGCGACCAGTGAGTATTCACAGGTTGGCAGTTTATCAGTGAGCGAGCAGAAATAATAGGTTGCATTAAATTAATAACTCCGTACAGTAATGTGGTATTCCTTTAATTAAAATATAGACTTCACCCATTTTTCAGGCGAAACCTACATTTACGTATGCTATTATTATACAGGTTGTTGCAAAATGGTATACTAAGCCGAAAAGGGGTGACTCAGGGGGTCATTCTGAACAACGAATTCTTGCGAATTTCCAAAACTCGTAGAACAAAAGTTGTTCAGGATGACCCCTTGAGTCACCCCACCCCATTTCGGCTTAGCATACCCTTTTTGCAACACCCTGTATAGGTCCTGGCCTAGTTGAGACCTAGCTCTATCACAAACAAAGTCTACCCTGACCGGAAATCAAACCCCGTGTTATTAAAATTAACCACTGTACCATCCGGTCGTCTCACAAAACTTGTTCCCACCCCACAGGATCGCCGACTACCCGGAGACAAACAAACGCGGCTGGTATCCGACATTCGCCGAATGCTTGACCGAAACAAAACCAGTGCAGCTATCCAACGAGTGGGACATCGAAAGCGCGTCTAAAACCGAAGAGAAGTTAGCTTCAGAAGAAAAATCGGCCGCTCAAGAGAAGATTGCAAACCGGGAGAAATCGGCCAATCAAGAGAAGTCAGTGTCAGAACGGGTGACTCAAGAAAGAGTTCAAAAGGCGAGCCACAATACGCCGAAAGGCAAACAGAAGTCTTCGGCCGAGCAAGATGAATTGGCGGCCAAGCACGAAGACTTGACTTTAGATATAGAGTATCAGAAGTAAGTTGAAATATTATGTTATTACAAACATTGTGTATGTTCGATGAGGTAGGGTAAGTTAATAATTCACTATCCTAGAAAGCTGATAAAATACTAGATCACGCAAGTGACGCAAATGGTAAGATTAACAAAAGGTATTTCTTCTCATATTGATCTGATTTTTAGAGTGTATCTGATACAAATACAATTAATATGACCTTTTGGTAAACATAAACTTAACACAGGGTTGAAGTGATGTTTACCGTTGTCAAATGCGCGAAAAGCCATTCTAAACACCCGTTAAAACTAATTTACAACACGGCATTTATAATTACTTCCTCTCCTACGAAATGTTAAAAACTTGTTAACACCCTGAGACCTCTCACACAACTTTCAATTTTCGGCGGCTGTAAACTTAACTTTGTCCTTGTCTCAACCCTGTCATGGGTCTCCACATTATGTCATGGTATGTGGTCTCTGGGTAGGTTAAATAAAAAATATCCATTTCTCTCATCCCAGGTTCATGAACCTAGTCTGGCCGGAAGTATCCGACCGCAAAGACGAAGGTACCACGCCCGACAGAGAGACACAGAAGGAGACCCCGGACAGGAGAGAAGAGAAGAAGAAGAAGCGCTCGGAGCGGTGGAGCCAGGAGACCGATGAGGCTGAGGTGGAGAAGAAGAGGTATTTATATTGGTTTGTGCAAAGAAACCTGACCCCCTCTTAGTAGCAATGACAATAGATAGATAGATAGATAGATAATTCTTTATTGCACACAAACACAGAAATTACAATAGAATATGCACAACATAGACGGTACAAATGGCGGCCTTATTACTAAGAGTAATTTCTTCCAGACTACCTCGGAGGAGAGAAATTAGACAATAGCTTTTTTGTAGAGCTATATTTTCACTTTAATAAATAAAGGTCTTATTTTCCACATATTAGATAACATTTTGGTGCGCCCATAGCAATAAAAAATGCGTAGGGAAATAATATGAATAAATATTTTTTGCGACACTCTGTATAAATATCTACGAAAGAGAAACCCAAATCCTTTTGTATTAGGTACGATTCTTTATTCTGAGTTTATCGGGAACCCTTGGAATATTAACGACCTCGCCTTTCGCCAGCTGTCAAAATGTATTGTCAAAGGTTGACAGTGAAGTATTATGTCATTTTTGGCATATTATTTTGAAAACAACTGGAAGTCCACCACAACTTGTAAAAATATTATTTAAATAGGGCTTTCTAAATAATTTAAATGAAATAAATCCTCCACTAACCCTTATTCCATTTCCACATTATATCGTGCAGCAGTAAGAAAATGAAGCTAATGAAGGCTGACAAGGAGAAGAGCAGGAAGCGGAAGCGATCGTGCTCCACCATCTCGGAGGCTTCGGAGGGAGATGCCGACAAGAAGTCCAAGAAGAAACTGTCCAAGAAAAAGGTATTTCATTGATTACTCTTTAACTGGTAAAATAGTTAAAATATTTAGTTGGTTTTGGATCCTAAGTTAGCATAAAGATAAAAATATGGTGGCCATATTTCGACCACTACTGGTAAAATGGTTAAATACAACGCCGTACGACTCTGAAATACTTCCTCCTTCAGATAAATCGCCAGCTATTAATTAGACCCTTAGATATATGTATTAACAGTCATAATACCCGAAGGGATAGTCAGAGGTGACTCGCAAACGAGCCGTTTTTCGTCTTACATAATGTACTCACGTGATAAGTCACGAGCCATATCGTTTTGAATGTGTTCGTATAATTCAGTCTGCATGTTAATTTTTTTTCAGCTGGAAAAGAAAAACAAGGCTAAAGAGGAAAAACGTCGCAAATTAGAGAAGAAATACTTGAAGAAACTCAAGGAGAAGCAGAAGAAGAAAGCCAAGAAACAAAAGACTGAGAAAATACACGTCGAGTCCGACGAAGAGATGATTGAGGGTGAGTTTAAAATGTTTATTGTATTACCATTATCACAAAAAAAATTAAAACTTTGTATTAACAAAGTTTAACGGGTGTTTATAGTGATATTTGACAGATTTATAGGTGAATTTGATAGATAAAGACCGGTTGAACACTTTAGGGTAAATCTTAGATTTTGGAATCAATTATATATTTGAGTAGTTTTTAAGTAAGTACATCCAAATATTTCTATAGGATCAAACAACCATTGTTTTGTCAACATTTTAACACACCATTTAATGTTAACCACAGAGAAACCCAAGAAGCCGAGCAAGAAGAAGCAGAAGAAACTGAAAAAGAAGGAACAGAAGAAGAAGAAACCAGACTCTTCCAGCAGTTCCACATCCAGCTCCAGTGACTCTTCCAGCGACTCCGACACCGAGTCCGAGAAGGAGAACAAGAAAAAGAAGAAGAAGAAAGCAGAAGAGAAAAGCAAGAAGAAGAAGAAAGACAAAAAGAGAAAGCGAAAGCGCTCCACTTCAGAATCTTCAGACCAAGAATTCGACGAGAACATTCTAAACAACATAAAGACAGAAAAAGTTGAAGACGAGAAAGCGCATAAAAAACTCGAGGAGATCCAAGACTTTTCGCCTAGAAGGCAGCTGAAAATTCAACCGGAGATTATCAACATGAAAGAGTTACAGAATGACTTCGAGATCAGCAATATGCGTATTAAGCTGGAGAAGATAGAAGTCCCGATGCCAGCGGCTGAGACTAGTGAAGAATATGTGGATACTCCTATTGCTGAGCCGCCTACTAGAGAGGAGAAAGATGAATTGATACAGGCGGCTGTAAGTATTTATTTAAGTTTTTTACAGTGAGTTTTCTGCTTCTTCTAAGTTTGTTGACGACAAACTATTACAGTCCATAAATAATACTCGAGTTATGGTTAACCTACTAGTATTTGATTTCCCGTGGCAATACCGGGACAAAAATAACCTTATATTGCTCAAACAAGTCCAAACTTTCTTTACTCTTAAATTATACAAATCAGATTTTTTTCTACGTTCAAATATGTGATGTTAATATGCACGTACAATAATACCTATTACCTGTGAATCTGCCCCTAACATGGAATAAAATTGTACATTTGCTGACCCTTTATAGGTGCTTACTATTAAGGAATCATTTCATAATTAAATTAACTCTTAATTACAGGAACAACAGGCCCAAATCCAATCAGAACCAGAAAAAGAACCAGATGCAGACCCCGAACAAACAATACCACTGCCAGAGGAATCCTCGCAAGCCTCCTCGCAAGAATCGACCGTAAGCCTCGGCAATAAGGACGAAAAATACGAGAAAGACGAAAGCCACTTACGACCGTCTTCACAGAATTCAAATTACAGCTTCAATGACGTCATCAGTGCGAGTCAAAGCGGGTTCTATCCGAAGATGGACGACAATGAACCTAATGAGTACCAGAACTATGAGATGTATGAACAGATGGCTATGGAGTACCAGAGCGGGGTTGCTAGTCAGGTAAGGATATGTTTATTTATGAAGCTATGTACCCTTTTGGAATTTAATTGCGTCAAAAATATATAATATATGTATATAAATATGGCGATTGACTCGATAGCGGTATAACACAACTATAACTTAACTTAGTGCGGAAACATTCATTTTCCACTCTTTTCTTCAGCCATTGGTGCGGCGTAAATTATGAGGCTTATAGATCGACATGTGTAACCCGCACTCTTTATACGTGCATATGTTTGTCCAAATCAGTCTGCTTCCGTAAACTTGAGAGTATCGCTCTCCCAAAACAAAGGGTCCTCGAACGGAGAGTATTTAGTTAAGTATGTTTGAACTAATACCTGAATATTTCTCCCCCTCCTCCACAGCCCCCGTCGCAGCCGTCCCCCATCACGTCCCGCATAGAGACGGTGGTGTCTCGCGCGCGCGGCGAGATCAAGTGCGACTGGCGCGCGGGCGACTCCGCGCCGCCGCCCGGCCGGCCCTCGCGCTGGGGTGAGTGTCTTCTTCTTCTTCTTCTTCAGCTTATAGCAGTCCATTGCAAGACGAAGGCCTCTCCCAAATCACGCCACTATACGATTCGAAATCCCATACATATTTGATGACTGCAAACGAAAACCAACTTAACTTACCAGACATAACCAAAAAGTAAAGTCATACTCATATCTTGACAAAAAATTCGGCCAATGACGAGAATATTTTGAGCGCGGCCTTGTAAATAAACAAATATCTCGTAGTCTTTCTCCCAACCTTCTCCTATATGGAATGGAGACCTAATGCAGGTGTATGGTAGTGCGCACATTCAACGATTATGTATCGGCCGATACTCCATACTGATTAAGAGCCCGACCAAACTATCGGCCGACTAAAAGTCTGCAGTCTTAGAAGAATGCATCTGTCATAAGAAGCGGCCATGTATCTCTGAACTATTTCCGGTCTAATAAGTTGATTAAAAATAAATTAATGTAAAAGTCTTTCTTCTCCACCTCCATCAGGTCTGAAGCCCAGCGACGTGAACATCGTGCTGACGAGCCCCACCGAGTCCGTGTACCGCATCCGCAGCGTGCTGGACCCCGCGCCCGACGACAGCGCCGCCTGGTGAGTGCATGTGGAACTAACTAGTCTACTGGGGCACCATCTAGTGTGGTTATGTGGAACTAACAGTGCAGCGCCACCTAGTGAATCAGGCTAGAACTAACTCGTCTTACTACAGCGCCATCTCGAGAGTCACGCTAGAACTAACTGTGCAGCGCCACCTAATGTGTGAGTCGAAATCTATTTACTGTTACAGCCACACCTGGTAAGTGAATGTAGAACATAGTGGTAATCATCATTGTGGATATAGTCCTCTCCCAGGTCTTCCTCATCGCCTGCCTATCTAAGAATCTTACTTTTATTTTGGTCATTAATTTTGGTTTTTCTTTTTACTTACACACAAACCCTTCCCATTCCAGCTACGATGAAGCATACGCGGACATGTACGGCGCATCGGACCGGCTGCAATACGGGGACTGCTTCGACCGGCCGGCGCCCGCTGCCGTGGACACTCGGAGTGCGCTGGACAAGAGGATAGACCGCGCGCTGAGGGACTCCGGTATGTAGTAGTTCCGCTATTTGCCGCGAGATGTCGCTAATTAATTTTAAGCCCCCTTATTCATAGAAATGTAATAGGACGTTTATTTATTTATTTTATTGAATTGTTTTATCTCTCCCTGTCAAAATTTGTTCTGAGTTAGAGAGTTTATCGTCGTCGATAACAGACCCGTGCCGCGGCCGCAGACAGATATCGCAGATATCTTTATAAAGGCTATAAATTCTGTTTTCAGTTCTCGGTGAAGTGGCGAAGGAAAATGACCCCTCTGAACAAGAGAAAGCCAACAGATTGCAGACCACGTACGTACTTTATTATGATTGCTTATTTTTGTGTTACAAACTGTTCTAAGACCTATTTCATTTGTGTCAATAAATGCTGTTTAATTAACCTATCCTCATAGATTTATGGATTTGTACTGTTTTTATTTTTGTATATTTCTTTTCTTTTTGGTGCATAAAAGTTTTATAATTATGATTATTAGAACAAATTGTTAGTAGTTAGGTTTGTATATTTTCCTTATTGTTTATACGTTGTTAATTGTTATCCTACAGTGTCCCGGACGCGCCCCGCGCGGGCAAGCGGGTGAGCTTCGCGGACGGGTACAAGCCGGGACAGGACTCCGATACAGAAGAACCGCCGGTTAAGAAGGTATGTCTTTTTTGCCACAAATGTATGTGAGCACCCCCGATTCCCGTTTTTTGTATTACATTAGTATTGATTGGTGCTGTTATTCGAAAGCTGTTTGGAGAATTAGCTATAGTGTAGGATGTTGCAAAATTGACATAGAAAGCCGAAAAAGGGTGAGGGCTCTCAAACATAAACACGATGCGACGTCGTGTCTCCTTCCCACTGGCAGTGGCATGTGTTCAATGAGAAAGAGTGAGATAGTTACACGACAGCCTTATCGTGATTATATCTCTTTTCTGAACAACTTGTAATTGAATGCTAAAGTGCCGGGACCTCAGCATGAGTCCTAGATTTGGGTATTTTCCACTTACCCAAATTTCCCTGTATTCTAACCCCCTTATTCATAGAAAAGTTGTAGGACGTTTTTGAGCTTTTACAATTCGTTCCTTGACAGAGAGGGACAAAACAGTTCAATAAGTAAAAGATTCTACAACTTTTATATGATATACTGCCAGTTGCAATAACTCTTATCTATCTGACTGGTAGAGTAACTTTCATACAATTTTGACAGGTTGTAACTTTTAATCTGCCAAAATATTATGAAAGTAACTACCAGTCATCGGTAGATAGAGTTATAGAAACTGACAGTAAGGGGTTAAGATTGGTAGAGGTAACAAATTTCACAAAATCCTCCCTCCAACAGCGTCGGCGCGCCCGCCGCCTCGGCACCGCGTGGCCGTGCCCGGCGGAGCACCCCGACCACGTCCCTCTGTGGGACGCCCTCCCGCCCCCGCCCCCGCCCCCCGGGTCGCCGCCCCCGCGCCGCGCGCCCCCCCTGCTGTTGCCCAGTGTGAGGCAGGAGGGCGGGCTGGGGCCGCCGCCGCATCACTTTCATGGGAAGTTTGGTGAGTTGGGACGTTTGGTATTGGTGTAGGGATTTAACGTTGGAAGTGTAATGAGTCGAATGAGAGGGATAAATAAAAAAAAATGTATCTTGAAAGAAGCCTAAAAGGCACTTTAGGTCCCTTTGAATGTGCGGTTGGAATGTGATAAAAGAGACGTAATTGGTGCGCGTTATGCCGCTCGGCCACTATTCGTCTATTGCTGAAGAAAGCAATATGAATACGAGTACGACCATATATGTGTTCATAAATGTAGTTTCTCCCAAAGTCCACTACGACACTCGGGGTGCCCCTTATTCGTCAATCCGGAGAGGCCTTCCCAAGCTACATTTCCCTGTTCGTGGCCTCGATTAACCCAACATAACATATAACCAGGAGGCCAGGCATTTACATAATAACTAGCCAACTTCCACTTCAAATACTTACAGCTACTTTTGATTCTGCAACAATTTCATTCGTCATTGTACTTAACCTAATTCAAATTCAGATCACAACGTCAGCTAATTATTAAATTAAATTGAAATACTTATTGTATCGTTTCAGACCCGTCGTCGCTGCCGGGGCTGATGCCGCCCGAGCCTCCGCCGCTCATGCGCCTGCCCTTGTGAGGAGTGCACCATCCACGGTCAGTGGCAGTTGTATGCTACTAGCTTTGGCTCCAATTTCTCCATAGTCGGTTAGATCGTAACCTGGGAAAGGTTGATCAATTATACGTCATCTCCATATTAAATTCTTGACAGAGGTGTCAAAAGTCAAGCAATTATCCCTGGTTATGCTCTAATCTACTATGGCGAAATTGGCACTTAGACGCCAGTTATCATCATCAGCGACTTCCAATACTGGACATAGGCCTGTTCTAAGAAGTTCCATGTAATAATAATGTGTAGGGACATCTCACACACGGCCACCCGACCTCAATCTAGGCAGAGCATGTAATTTGGGCTGATGTCTTCACAGATACATACACCTGTACAGATATCTGTCTTTATAATTGCCTCGGCCTGGGATCGAACCCGGAACCTTCGGCATAGCAGTCAAGGTCCCTAACCACTATTAAATGCTTAGTACTTATTAGTAATAACTAAGTAGCCCGCTATTTTTAATTTAACCTTTCTCTCTTTTCCTTTCAGATGTAGCAGAGATGTGAAAAGTGTAAGAATAAAAGTGAAATCGTACAGAGACTAAAAGGTACCCAGTGCATTGACATTTGAATCTACCAAATTGTGCTTCAATATTTCGTTCCTGTGTCTTATGTAGGTATGAATGAGACAGTATTTTTGTGGGCAAAGCTCTGTTATGTTAAGTATTAAAGTTTGAATGTGAATCTTCAATAGAGACCTGTGTCTTGTTGTTTTGTCAACTTGAATTGTGTTAATAAGTTAAGAATATTATTTTGAATATATGACATGAATATTTTTAAATTATCTATGTTTGTTTAATTTTAACTTCTTCATAACGTAAGCTTTGGAAGATCTCAGAAGAGTAGGTGTAGTTCTCACTCTCTCTAAATACATAGTAGTAGAAGTAAATAATAAAACCTATACAGACAGGTATTTTCTACAGTAAGAAGAGGGCAAACGAAAAATGAAACACACTTTTAAAAACAATAAAATAGATTTTCATTTATTGTGAGACGAAAAATACAACAATGGGACTTATGACCTAGAATGGTTAGTGGCAGACTGTCGTGTCAAAACAATGTTGTTAGGTCAGACATGCCGCGGTCGCAGCATTCCTAATTTATGTCTTTCATTGGGGAACTGTGTCAACGAATATCAACAAAACATAGTTATATAATACACAAACCGATACCATGACCTCTCTAATAATCATTGATTCCACAACTAATATTATTTAAACATGTGAAGTTTCAATAGTTTCATTTTAACTAATTTTTAAAAAGGCTTTTATTGATTCGAAGCTAATACTTACTTACAAGATTGTATAATAGTTTGTTTATAGTAGAGCGGCGGGGCGCAGTATCGATGGCAGTGAGCCCCGCGCGATCCAACCATCTCATTCAATACTACTATGAAACGTTCTATACAAAATTGAACATGCCGATTCACTAAATCGTTAGTTCTAAAGTCACGTGGGCGGGAGCGGCGCTCGCAATCTTCACTAACTCGAATAAGTACATGTCTTACTTTATAACTTGAAAATGCCACTGCTGCGATTCTACGTCGCCTAGAGGCACGGGGCGCGGCCCGGGCGGTGGGGGCACGTGACCCGCGGGGGCACGGGGACCCACGAGGCACGGTGCCCCCGCGCCCTGGGCCCCGCCCGCGCACCGTGTATTGCTCATAGAGAAAATTTCCAAAATCAATTCGTTACACCGTAGACTATATTTGGTTTAATAAACTTGAAGTATTTATCAATAATCAATAAGTACATTATAATAATTGAATAATTAGTTATTTTGTTTTTTCATAAGAGACTAGCATTACAAATAAATACCTTCAGCTATACAATTTATAGTTTATTTCTATTTTAAACATTTCGAAGATGTTTAAGTGGACTACGTCGGTTAATACACAAGTGGTCGTGGGTCTTGCATACAACTGTCTACGCCGAGATATGACTTACATGTACACTTACACTTAGGGGAAAGGTCGTAAAAACAAAAAGAAAGTTATTGAAATTTATAACAAACACCTTAACTAATACTTCAATGTAATATGTGTGCGGGCGCGGCGGCGCAACCAAACAACTTTATACAAGGCCCCGCGCGCCCGGCCCCGGCAGCGAGGCGCGGATGTTACGCATTTTATTTATTTAACCAAGTATTTTTTGTAAATGTATCCGTAATTATTTGTTTCAAAAAACACACTCCCATTCGCTCACGCTTGCGCTTAAATCTAAAATTAATAATTAGACAATATTTTTTATTTGTTCAACAGACGCTCGCGTCGCGCGCGTATAATAATAATAATAAAATATTTTCAAAACAATCGAATAATTAAACACACTAGTTAACAATAATCGAGCGGCGAGTGCGTTCGCGGCGGTTAGACGGCGGTCTCGGTGTGGCTGTGCGAGGACAGACGCTCGACGTCGAGGTCAGCGGGCGCCAGCGTCTCCCGGGGCTCGTACTCGACGGATGACGAGTGCGAGAACCGCTTGGCCAGCGCCGTCTGCTTGCGGAGCGCCTCCGCCAGCGCCGCGTCGGCCAGCGAGCCGCGCGAGTCGAGCCCCTGCCGGAACGCGTTCACCACGCGGATCTACGCACCAACAACACGAGATTAGAATGAGGTGACGGTGACAGCGGCGCCGCAATGCTCTGATTCTTGTGTGACTGGAAACTACGGTTCTCAAGTTTAGGATGGTCAGGTATTTACATGATCAAGGTGGCTAATAGAGAAAAGGTTTGACTTGGCTAATCGGTAAAAGATACTAAGGAAGGTGACGTTAAATTGCAAGTTTGCACTGAAGCTAGGGTGGCAGTGTTAAAAATCAGAGCATTGCGTTAGTAAGTCCCGTCTCGTCTCGCGCCAACGGGCCATCAACACCCATGAAGCACATCGAGCCATATAGAGGAGGCGGAAAAGCGTTAGGTCGTTCAATCCCAGTCACAGATCCAGTGGACATGCAGTGCGCTGTGTCCACGGTAGGGTTATAACTCGTTTGTTCTTCCATTGGTGCCAATTGGTGTGGTGTGGTCATGCATATCTGAGTCGTCTGTGACTGTATTCGATCCTGGGACTACGACTAGGCTACACACATCAGGGAAGCAACATTTACTGTCAATATTCAACGCATGTCTCGGAAAGCGTTTTACAAGCCCATAGCAGTTATATTCACCAATGTATCGCCAATATAAGACAAGATCTTCCACCATGGCCCATGGTCCTAAGCCTTACAGAAATGGAATAATGAGTTTTTTTTTTCAACCTAAGAAGTGAAACTATATGTTTAGATGACGCCATACTTTTTTTTTTTGCTAAGTATTTTTTAAAGCTATGATTGCTAGAAGAGATGAACCCCTGGATTACTCGAGTTGGGAAATTCACTAATTTTGTCGTTGATAGAGTGCAAAATGTGTGAAGCAAATATATTACTATTACTGCAATGATGTATGACGCATAAATAAATAAAAAGCTAGGGTATATCTAATTCTAATATTTAAACGGTTAACTTTATATATTTTATATCAAATTTATTTAATTATTAACCCCATGTAAAACTTTACAGGACACATATTTCTTGTGTGCAAAAATCCTGTCATTATGTGGTAGGTACTTTGGTGCACAGACAAACTCACTCATTTATATTAATAGTCGTTACTGTTAGAGACAGGCAATATATTTACAGAAAATACACACAAAGTGTCACAAAACATCAATATCAAATGCTCACATCAATATTTAAAACACCCATATGATTATTTAGATTTTCATATTTATAAACATATAAAAATATGATATAGGCACATGCGATAGGATCCATGCGGATGATGTCATGCATTTTTATATATTTTGCTGACCATTTGTTTCATATAAAAATCAGTTAATAAAATCCGTTTACAAAACAAATGCTCAGCAAACGGAGAAATAGAAAGAGACGGATGGAAAAGACAAGATAGTCAGTACAGTATTAAAAAAGAGAGGTTTAATAAAAAAGGACGGAACGAAACAAACAAAAAAAAAACGGTACAAAGGTGTGAGCGAGCGAGACACCACGTCTGCCCAAAAAAGGTTGTTTAAATCTTACAGCTTGGTCTGTCGATGTCTTGCTATAGGGCACTGGTATGAGGCGTTCCTGTAACTCGCCACCTATGACCTTCCGTGTGCAATGGGGGTTTCATGGAAAAGAAAATAAAAACGAGAATATGAAATAGAGGTATACACGGCACGCAAGAGAGGAAGAGATAGGTAGTCACAGTCATCCTGCTGTGAGGGCGCTAAGGTATACAATATACATAGATAACATCGCCAGTGCTACTGGACAAACACGATTCTGTTTTGCCATCATTTTTATATACTCTACAAAATATATATAAAATTACTTATATATTTTTTTCGTGGACATGAAAGAATCGTATTTGGCCCTTGCAGTGAAAGGTATTAAAGACAAACATAGTGTATTTGAAAGTTACAATACAGAGGTATCAACTGGAGTCCTCCGTAGCAGTGCTCCTCACGAAGCGGGCTCGAAAATATAGAGTAAACAAAATATAGATAACGCAGGGTATTCTCCTAGACCGTAACAAGCACGTTCATGATATGTGCAATATATCCTAACTCATTTACACATTATTATTGGCCAGGGCTCCTTGGAATCCGTTAAAAATAAATAAACCAAAATTCAACTGAAAAACATCGAACAGTAAAAGGTTTTACACATTTTTTGATAAGTGTTCTGTGCGGGATACCGTCGTTTGTGCCTGTGTGTATGGGTGTGTGGAGACCCATTACTGTAGTGTGTTTTACTGTAGTCTTCTCCGCATGCCAGCTATGTTACAATTCTATATATAAAAGCACACGTGATCGTGTTTAAGTAAATAAAAACGGTCGCTCACATACCAGATCTCCTGTCCCTATAGTAAAACTAGTTAAATTGAACAAAAAATCGGGAAAAGCTGCTGTGATTTGCAAACAAATTTAATGGAATCGGGATAAAATCAAACCCTAAAGTCTCTTTTATACACATAGTTTACACATATTCTATATACAGCGAGACGTTAAGCACTATATTATTATTATACATCTTTCTAACATGCTTAGAGTTGGAAAAATGGCTCTTACTAAGACGAACCATCAAACACTGTTCTATAACTTTTTATATATGCAGTATATTTATATGAAAGTCAGAGAACAGCGGTTACCCTAGTATTCCTATGGTAGGGTGAAAGCTACTCTACTCTAAGCTTAAACAGTGTAAGCGCTAAGCGTTTCTAACATCAAGACTAGACCGCACGACAACCAGTGTTGGCCCCTGTTGGCCACAAACCACAAACATTTGGACCAACATTTACACAACACCTCCGTAGAGTTACCTTAGTCAGTCAGCTCCGCAATGGTTGGCGAAATGAAAATAACTTTGGAGTATAGATACTTTATTACTAAAGTTTAATAGAGACAAGAAGCATAGAGTAACGGATAGA
The DNA here is from genome assembly GCF_932276165.1 of Plutella xylostella. Lineage (NCBI taxonomy): Eukaryota > Metazoa > Arthropoda > Insecta > Lepidoptera > Plutellidae > Plutella > Plutella xylostella. The sequence continues at coordinate 2,484,399 of NC_064007.1, read as the reverse complement.
CAGAACCAGTTTAGTCAGTATATTAGCAAGAGACATGCTGCGTAATAATTTTAAAGTGGATCCTTAAGATTTATTTTTTCACTAATCGCCGTGACTTTATCCACTATAAGCGTAAGTATATTAAAATTTTTGGAAAATTTTATGCTTAGTTGATTTTTTAAATAACTAATTGGTGTACACCAAGACACGAAATTATTTTTAGCTAATTAAGAATATATATATTTTATATATATAAATATTTTTAGATTCTATCTTAACATTTATAAATAGCAGGCAATGATTTTAAATGTTCTCTACACGAAGTGCATTTAATATGAACTTTACGAGTCAGTACACGTTTGGTATAACATTAAATATAATCTAAGTAGGTTGCTTAACATATAAACATATTAAAATTCACTATAATATCCACTTTTGCGATGGATAATTAAATTTGCTTGAACACGAAACCTTCAAGACGGAGAAAAGAAAGGAAAATGAAGAAATATTGGAAGACCAGAGAGAGTGGGTGTGGTTAGTATAAAGTAGTGTGTAGATAAACAGAAGTAGGTTAGGCTAAGGGTATTTTGATAGCAGAAAATAGCGACTCAATACAATAAATGCTCAAGTCGGCTATCTTATTCTACCAAAACACATAGGTGAAGGAAATAATAGTGGTAAAGAAGAAGAAATTCTCCATTCGAACGGTAGTTCTCGACCTAGAGTCAAAACCACATGCATCTAGTTATTTTGCGATGCCAACTTGTGCTAATACTCTCGAAAAAGTCTGCAGCTTTTCTATAGCATCATCTAATTCTAAAATTATTTATAAATAATATATAATGAGAAGTTAAATAAAATCAAAATAGTAAGTATACTTATGCATATAAATATATAAAGTGTGAGGTGTGTAAATATCTGTAGTGTTTATAGCAAACACATACATTCACACATATATAAAGGATTACATAAGACAACACGAGCTTCTATTATATAGACAGATACTAAATAAATAATATAACACCAAAAAACCATTCCCATTTCAACCTTTAACACACATAGACAAAATCTAGATAGCATTCATTCTTAAAAATTAAAGAGAGTAAAGAAAAATAAACAAGCAAATTTAAATATCGATCGGTTTCTTATAAACTGTTTATAAAAGCACTTGGGTAGCACATATCGTGTTTTTTATATATTTAAAAATGGCACATGAAAAATGTTTTTACTGTGTTTAGACAACACATAAAACAATGTTGTTTTTTAACAATAACAATAAAACCACAGAAACGTTATTATTTACAGAAAGCCGAGGTTTGATTTATGGTTTTGTAAAAGAAAAACCTATCACATCTTTTATATTTAAATGTAAATATGTTGTTATAAAAACGATTACGTGTCACTAATAACATCAAACCTATAAAATATAATGGTGCACCAATTACACATCACTTCTAGTTTTATATATTTTGCGAATTATAATTTTACGTTTACTTTGTTACTCTTACATTTATGTTAAATCAAAATAAATACTTATCACTATGAGATTTACATATTAAACTTTCGTCTCATTTTATGAGATTTAGGAAAAGTCCGAGGAATGTTTTGGTGTCTCTTGTGTTTTTTACTTTTAAGTTTTCATATTTTTTGTAGCTGTCAAAGTTTTTCGCGGTACTTTTTGTGCGGGCTTCGTTGACGTTTGTTTTTTTTAAATATATTTTTAATTATCATCGCTTTGATGCGAGACGGGACTGAGAGCGGGCAGCGAGCTTCCTCCCGACTGGACGCTGATTCTTCGGTGCTCCGCCAAATAATTATTCACATATATTCGACGGCCAGCCATAATGTCCGCCTTTTGCTGTAAAACGAAACATCAGGACCGCGTCAGATCGCCTACCGCCACCGCTACGGTCGCCACTCAAACTGTTCTTGATAACTGCTACTTTTAAACTGCTATTTTTGTAAAGCTGTTAGTGACTGTTACCAAAAGCAGTTCAGTTAGTGAGTCAAGGTCTATAGTTAACTATGAGGGTAAAGGGGCATTCACACTAGCTGGTGATAGGGGCAACTCGAGGGCATCCATTAGGAAGAACTAGTTTTATAGAAAGAAAATACCGTGTGGGGCCACAAGCTACTACTATGCAATTGAAAAATAAAATAAAAATCTGGTATGTGAGCTACAGCGCGGCGAATACCTCGGTTTTTATTTGTAATTGTTCTGTGTTTTTTTATATATAAAACCCGCGTAAAGATATTTCAGGATTTGACAGAAATAAAATATCCGATGAATCAAAATATGCTTTTATTAAAATGAGTTTTAATAGTTCGAAGTGCCGGTTAAGTAATGTATTTATTTAACAAATAAGAACTTAATCATTGTTACTAAATAAAATCTAAAATAAATATAAAGACTAACTCAGCTTAAGAATAAGTACGTACACAACCAAAATATAAAACTGATAAAATCAAAAATAAAAACTTTAAAAAATGTGGTTTAATATAATAAATTGTTGCTGTATGATATTTCACTTTTACTTTTTGGTGTAATACTAGTGGAGATACGTTATTTTATGGTTTTAAAACGCTGCCTATGTACTACGTGTTAAAAGTCTGGTATATATTGTGATGGATTATTTTTTTCAACAATGAAATATTGGCAGTAACATTATTGGTAAAAAAAATAAAAATTCGCATATTTAACCCTTTTGAGGTTCTGATAACAGATTAGTTATAAAATAATTAATTTAGTTTGAATAGTTAAGTATTAAAAACTTTTTACAAGTAGAAGTTAACTTATAAAAAAGTGGGAATGTTATCAGAGCCTCAAATTTACAACTAATCTAGTAAAATAATAAAAAAAACAAATTGTGCATACTCACAAACATTACTGTATACATGCAACACTGTAACATAAGCATGGTCACACTGTAAATGCGAAGCAAATAAAGAAAGAACAACATTTTGTACCAACAAAACAATTAATACATCATCTCTTACAACTACGATTCTAAACCCGCCATTTTCTATAAAAAACAGCGACTTTTTAAATACAATAAACCTCACCTACCTCCGAGGTGGTCGGGTAACGATTTTTTGACGATAAAATAGCATTTTAACCTAAACTGCTATTTCGATAGCAGCTAATAAATAGCTGTAAGCAGCTTCTCTCGTCAAATGTAATCGGATCGTTTCATGCACACAAGACGACCCATGCTCTATCCGTACTATTACATTGTGTATATGCGCTGCGGTGTCACGGCAATGTAGCCTCTATATACTTACAATAAGGGTGTCCCTATGCGAGCGAGACCTAACTTACCGTCAACATCTGAAATAGAGCGATTCACTCAGAAAGACGGCCCCAAAATACATAGCGAATGGACAATAAAATGCTATGGATTTTGCTTCAAAATGTATTTATTTGTATACTTCTTACTATTATGACTTTGCAAAAACCAAGTTTTTTCAACATACATAGTTTAGAATTCTCATGTTTAGGTTAATAAGCGTGGAGTGTCTTATTCATATTAAACTTTAGGCAGAATAATATATAATTTTAATAGTTTATATATAGTGATTTGTTCAAAGATATATCATTTAATATGTTAATTTCTTTTAGAATAAGTTAGAACGATAGTCCCAGCATGTTTTCAAAGACGGGGTAGCGTCAGTGGTCCCAAAATTTACTATGAAAGAAACACCTCGTTACTGATACCGATAACATTCTCCTTTAAATATATTTAACTCCTCGATAACAACCTACTTACACAAAAAGCTAGTGAGATTTAAGAGTAAAAATTTAAAATATTTTTTGTTTATAATTTAGTAAAATTTTCAAAGTCTAATGAGAGATGAGAATGAGATAATTTAAAAAGTTTAAATTTAAGTTTCTTTCATTTAAATAAAGATGAGAAGATTCAATCTCTTTCGTTTAGATCTATAAAAAATACTGTTCCAATGTACAATAAGTTAGCTCGACGTCCACTGTTTATGTACAATCACTATACGTCCGTACTTTTAACATCGATCATCCGACCGCTACGATCAACAACTAACAGTCGCGGGCTCGCCCCGCAACACAGCCCGCGACACAAACAGTGTGAGGCACGCTTCGGTCTACACCACGGCCTACCATTATTGCTACATCTACATAAACCTAGCGTTAAACTCTCAACACTTACACAAAAAAAAAAAACTTAACGGCTAAAGAACAGAATTCCAAAGCAATTAATATAAATAACTGTCGGGACCGAGGGACCGGGTTTTGTGGGGGAGATTTAAGTTTTAAGTACGTGGGGGGGTTTTCGGGTTGTGTGGGGTGTTTTTTTTTTTCAGAAGATGGTGGTTTCTTTGTCGTCGTCGATGTAGGCTATGTCTGTGGGCGGCGCGCGCAGACGCGAGCGCAGGCCGGCGGCCGAGTGGGCCGAGAGGCGCTCCTCAAGGTCCTCCAGGGTAGACTTGAAGGCTCTCACCACGCGCAGCTGAAAGGGACAGACAGCTGACGTCGCGCCCTACGAGTGTGGTGTGGAGTACCCATGCGGTGTCATACGCCATGCGCCGAAACATTCCTACGCTACACGCGTCCGCACGCGGCGTCGAAGCGCGTGAGTCACACTGAACGAGATGGAAGTCGAGTAGCGAAGAGGGTGAATTCTAAAGGAGTTAAGGAACGAGAGAAGTGAATTGCAGGGTCAAACAAAACTAAACACTACCATCTACACAACACGCTAGAGCTAGTTTTACTAAAAGACAGACACGCTATTTATATATCACTGAACATGTGATTTGAACCCTTTCACATCTTGAGCGGCGGATATCACTTTAAAATAGTCTCGTCCATGAAAAACTCAAACAAAACAAAACCAAACACAAAACTACTCCTTTTCCTCACTACAGTTAGCCGGGGGGCCAACGAACGCTCGAATGCGAAGCGAGACGAGACGGGGAGGGGGGTGCGGTAGGTGTCAGGGGGAGGGGTGGTCGCTACGGGTGGTCAGCTATAGTACCGTGGTAGTCCGCCGCCGCCGCCGCCACTACACCTCCGTCTCGAGGGCGACGCGAGGCTGCCAGCAGTCGCCCGGCCACTCGCCTTCCTAAGCACACCCATCGTTACAGCGCAATTCACGCAAGTTGACCAGAAACCGCGGCCGCACTTGATTAGAGAGAGATATAGACTAATCACGACAATGACGTTTGTCCGCGTCTTCTAAGACCTAAAATGCCTTGGTCGTGGTCAACTTACGTGCATCGGACTGCACTGCCAGCCCACACGGCTCACGGTACATAGCTCACGGGCTAACTTTCCACATGCTAGTGCGATTCACAGGCCAGACGTTACACGGATCAGTTCGCTATCTACCGTTTCCACTAACTGTGTGAGCAAGGCAGTAATGGGGCCACGCCCCGTCGCACATGTATGCAAAATAATAGTAAAAAACAGAAAACAATAAAACGGAAAATAGTAAAATAGAATAAACTGAAAGTCTCGAGGGCAGCACAGATATTATCGCCGGCGATCGGACGTAATCGGACTTGTAGTGTCTGTGTTCGATGTCAGTGACAGTGTCGGGGCGATTCTCGGCGAAGTTCGACCGACGCTACGTCGGCGAAGTGAGAATAACCCCCTCGGGAGATGATGGACACCAAACGCGTGATACGAATATGACTGAAGTATTCAAGTGCGAACGGAACTGAAATGAACGAATGCGATAATAAAACAAATGAGGGTTAAATCATAATGGGGGTCGAAGAGGTTTGCTACTGACGCCTAGCGATGTCGGATCTAGACAGAACTAACGGTAGACCACTCGACTAGCCTAGATGCGGGAGTAGGGGCCACTAAAGCCACACCTATACAATTCATGCCACAGTGTAAGGGCCTCACACCGACTAAACAACACTCGTTTAAAACGTTTCATTTAAAATGCATGTTTAAAGGACTCCAACATCCAACGTTGGCTCGCATTTTTTTATTTATTGAGGTTTTTTTTATACGTGTGACATTACATTTCGGTCTTAATCTAAACAACATCTACCATGCTACGGAATGTCTGATTAAAAGAAAACCAAAACAACGAAAATAAAAACAACTAAAAAACCTAGGTACTCGGATAGCCGGAGGGATTATTTGGGGAAAGTATTAGGTTATTATTAGTATGTTTTAGTTGGCGGCGCTATTGCGTGAATATGCACTTTTACTTAGCATATGTCTCGTTTTCTTACTAATCGATCAAAGTTAATTCTCATTTGTCTCGCTTCCATTCCGCTAGATAGCGACACTTCAGCGCTTTACAAATTTAAATTAACATTACGATTGTCAAGTAGTAAGAAAACATACATAAGGCTCTCAAAAACAATATTTCCACAATAGAACCGCACAGGATAACAAAAAAAAAACATCATTTGTTAAAGGAAGCCTCACAAATCACGTTAGTTATTTCAATTATTAATCATTAGTTAAACAGTTCACCGTCCTCATTGTTACTGTTCGTCTACGGATACTTACCGCGGGCGGGCGTCGTCCGGCTACTCTACATTATACAGGTTAAATGAAACAGCTACATACAGCCTAGCTTACAAACACAGCAGCTACAGTCGGCTCACTACCTTCACCCACACATGTACCCTGACCCTACAAATAATACGGGACAACATTCACAAACGTAAAGTTAAAAACATAACAAAAACAGAAACGCGCACATACAAACACTGACAACACAGGGAGTGGCGGCTTCACCGAGACTTATTGCATGTTAAAAAAACTGAAAAATTAGTTTGCGAACGCACGTCGCATGCTCACACATGAGAAATCCACTCCACACTCAATGAAATTAAAAACTCGGCAGTAACTGAACTCCAAAGTATAAGAAATCAAATGGATAATTGAACTGTTACTGCTAATATCAGTTTCGGAGCTTTGGATCAGTAGCGGGTCAAAGGGCGTTCCACAAGCAAAAAAACACAATCTATTCTTCGTAAAAGTAAACACAAAAAAAAACATACAAAAAATATAAAAATAAAAAACAGTATATGTAAAAAAAAAACAAAAATAATAAATAAAACAAACAGTCAGTATGACTTAGATGTAAATAAAAGACAGAGAAAGATAGATAGTCATATTCATACCACGTTGTGGGTAATGTAGTACTGAGTGAATATACAATTTATATATACGTTGTTAAATATGAGCTAGGGTTGAAGTCATAGTCACTGTTTGTATAAATATTTCGAGGGATAAGTAACGTCACAGCCTACATACCAGCATGCCAATAGGGTTCAGGCTAGGGTACAGAGTGGGGTAACATGGGGGTAAGAGAACAGATATTCAAGGAGGGGGTAAAGGTTGGAAGCAGATTATATATTAGGTTGCTGACATAGCATGCCGATACTCGCCACTACGACACTAAGGCGGCCGGTTTCATGACCAAAATAAATAGACAGTTCAGATCTACAGAGTTATACAGGAAATATATACGTACGTAAGTAAATATAGTTTTGTTTTCTGAAGAGAATACTGAACGAAAATAAACGTGAAAAGTCATGAAACCAGACACTGGAAACGGATGATTATATAGTTTTAGAAAAATCAAAAGTCTAATACTTCAAAGCTTGTTGTTCGGTAGCCAATTATGTTCATATATTTAATACAATAAATATAAATACAGTGTATAGATTTTTTGGTAAATTGATGACCGAACAACAGAAAAATCTACGTTAATGATGGGCCAAAATAATAGCGTACTACATTAAATTTATATGTGAAGTGTTTCTCTGTAGTGGATATTGAACTAAACAGTTAACAAGAACAGAAGTATAGGAAAATTAAACGTTATAAAAGAAAAAACGAGACAAGAAACAAATGAATTAAACAAAAAAGAAAATAATAAAAAGAAAAGAAAACATCATCATGAAAGTTTAGAACAATTATTTTTGTGTTTTGTAGAAATTTTATAAAATCGACTGTGAAAATCGGCTTAATTATATATAAATTAAAAATGTGTATGCAAAAGGAACTTCTATTTATTTATCTATTACGTTAATCAACTATAAAGAATATGGATGCATAGTATATTGAAAATGGTGGTATATATCGTTGTTATGCAAAAATAGAAAAAGTATATATTATATATTACTGTCAATAGCATAGGATGCCCAAGTAACTGCGGGTCGCTGATCTTCTTGTTGTATATAATAGTATATATCATATACATATAGCTGTAAACTCAACACTTATCCCTCTTTTTATTATTAAATATCATCATATTTCTGCCATTCCTATTAAATTCTTATATCTTTAGATATAATCTCATACATAATACTGATTTAAACATATTTAAATATAAGTATTTTATTGCAAAGACACGTAATTAATGAACTTAAATTTCATCTGTGCAATAAAATATATACCTAGTTTCTTATATCATAACATCAGATCAATGTGATAAATTGAAAAGAGTAGTTCATAAAAGGTAGAAATTTATCACATCGATCTGGAATAGCTTCCGGCCGTATGCGAAAATTTATAAACTCTTTGGTACCAAACTACTCAAGTAGAAGCGACTTTGTGACGCGAGCATAAGGCCGTAAGTGATATCAATTAAATTAATTAGACTACAAAATAATTTAGATCTCAAGAAATAGAAGTTAAGATTCAAAATGCAAAACTACTTACTCTGTTTACACAAGAATCTATAAACTACTATTTCTCAAGACCAAATAGGACGTGTGTTCGTGTATTAATCCGAAAAAGATGTTCTAAGACTTTTAGCCCAAGTTTGAACTTTAGTCTTAGAGCAGTGTTACGAGAAAAACAGATGAAAGTTAGCTCACTAACATTTTAAGGCTTACAACTACCACTGTAGATGTTAGTGTTAAAACAAGGTAAGCAAACTTCTAAATGTTTTTCTAGTTAATTCAGTTGTGTTTCGATTGTCGTGATAATACAATAATAATTGTTTTTGTAAAATACTATACCTAAAACTTATATATTTTACTTAGAATACTCATTGGAAGGCAGCTTATAGCACTTATACTTATTTAATTTCAGTATAAAAAATCAATACCAATCGAAATACAACACCTTCAGGGTAATTTTAACATCGTACGGATTTCATCACGCGCACGGGATTTCCCCTTATACATGACATCCTCAAGTGTCCTTTTCAAACGAATCTATTTATTGTAACGCATCAAATAGATCGACATTACAACAAACATTCACCTAAAAAGACACTCTTCACATCACGCAAACTATTTAACCCCTCATACGTCACAAAATCCGTACAACACCAAAATCCCCTTAACCCCTAGCGTGTACTGTCTGTATCATGTGCGTGTGGTCCCCTGAGGGCACATACCTGGGTCTGCAGACGCGTGAGTCCCCGGATCCAGAGGATCTGTCCGGCGCGAGGCTTCTTGTCCAGGTCGTTGTCGTATTCGGGCCCGGACTGGATGGTCTCGGGGTCCGGCTGGCCTCTACCCCATCTGGTGTGCGATTTTGCGTTATAATCAATGATATTGTAATAATAAGAGGTATGACATAGCCTTCCGAAAGTTGAACCGTGCAATAAAAGTCTGTTGATATCCAAGCCAGACTATGTAGTCTAGGTCAGCCTGTCATATATATTCTTAAAACATTTCTGTTACAAAAATAGAGCGTTTTTTGAGTTGGTTTGAATCTTCTTAATAAGTTAAATCACACTCAGGTCAAGATCTCTTATAAACCTGACGATCTTACCAAGAGAGGGGAGTGACCTGACATATATGGAAGTCAATTTGTAGCCACCAATGACTATGTTATATATATGATTATGTTTCTCTTAGGTATGTCCTCATCTAACGTTGACCAAATTTATTTAACTAAAAAATTAAAGCTCTGCTATATTTAAAGCAGCCATAGCCAACCATTTTTACCACAGTTTCCACCACCAACCAACAACCCCCACTTAATACTCACGAGAGTTTCTTGGGTATCTTCCGTGTGGGCACGGTGGTGACGAGCTGCCCCCACACCAGGGTGCCGGCTCCGAAGAACAGGCACCAGAGCCACTGGTCCAGAGACAGGCCTGATGTGCTGAATGCGAGGCCGCCGTACTGGATGATTACCACCTGGAATTTGGGGGGAAAGGAGGGTCAGTTTTGATTGACAAGTCTCTTAAGGCTGTCACTAAAGCTGGAAGAAAATCAGAATCTGTCAAATCTAGTGAGGGGGGGTTGAGGTATGCGGGGCGTTCTACGGACAATGACATGAAATTTTAACATAGTACTCGAAAACATAAAAGTGAAGACATGCCACTTTGTTAAAAATATACTAAGTAATATTGTTTTGTGATACGAAAATATTTATTTTTATTTGAAAGTATTTTTAATATTTAATAATTAATTATATATAAAGTCGTACCCGTGCCGATATTTATACAGGTTGTTGCAAAAAGGGTTTAATACTATGCCGAAACCTACGTGTGCAGCATGTTATTGATGTTATTTCTAAGCCAGGAAATGAAATCAGAATGTAAAAAAATCGCGAAAATATTATCAGAGTTTAATAGTTCAGGGTGTTGTATTAAACTCTGCCCCCGTGTAATAAAAAAAGTATAGTTAGCCGAAAGGGCGTTACTCAGGCGTCACTCTGAAAAACTTTTATCCTACGTAATTTTTTATATTCATGAAAAAAACGCTTCTTCATATAATTTTTTTTTGGTCACGTGACCTTTTAGTTAGACGACCTGTTTTTTTTTTTGGTGTTTCAAAAGCAGAACAGTAGTTTGCAGAACTCTGCATATACAGGGTGTCACAAAAGGTTACGTAGCTGGCAAAGGGATATGGGGAGGTCACCAGAAAAATAATAACATGTAAGTACCCCCGCAAGGGTACATTAGTACAAGGCGAGAGTGTGTATTTTTTTTTAAGTACTTATGTGTATTTGGGATATGATAGAAATAATATTTTTGTTTCTTAAAAACCAAAAAATTTACACCTTGCTGCGCTCTTTTGCTCACTGTAAGTACACCTACAAATATTGCTGTATTAAAAAAAACGGTTTTGTTATAACGATTATAAAAAAAAAGTTATTTTCATGTCAAGGAGTCATTTACCTAATTACGATTTCACTCAACAGCAGGTGAACTGAAAAAATAAGTTCTAGTTCTATCATCACTTTAGATCGCAAACATTGTAACTCCACTTTTCTCGGCGAAAAGTACTCTTTGGTGTCAATAGAAACGTTTTTTGAATTCACATGTTTTCCTCTTTATTCGAAAAAAAAAAACTGTATTCCGCATTTTACCATTTGTTTTCCTCTAAACCCCAAACCGTGATTTTTAAACAAGAAAACTTAGTAATTATACCCTTTATTCTCATATACAACGTGCGATGTAGGCGAACGTGAACGAAAACTATGCAATAAGCCTTTGTTTTTATTACTACTTTAGTAAATTACAATAACATACTCAACAATGTTAATTTTTTTTTGCAATGTTATGTTGTTAAATTAAGATCTAATATTTTATTAACATGAAGTTACTTTCAACTTTTTTTTGCATCTATGCGTCGAATCACAGCATGACGGCTGCTGCAGCTTCCTGCTGTCCTGTCCTCCAACCAATCCCACCAGTAGAGCTATCCGGAAAAAACGCAGCACATTCTATTCGATAGTCTATTCGAAAGTGCTGTCAACCTGTCAACAACAAAATGGCGGTGTATTGCGGTGTACAGATTTGCGAAAGTTTGACAGCTATCATTCCATAGGTCATTGTCAGAATAATATTATGTAATCTGTGGTCATTCTTTTCGAAACTCATTCGAAAGGTAAAAAGTGTTCGAAAATGCTGTCAAGTTGACAATAGTCGCACTCGCATTCGATTCTATTCGTTAGCTCGAATTTTCATGATACGGGTACAGTACTGCAGGTTGCGTCGAATACGAGCCATTCTCTTCGACTTGACAAGACAGGTGCTCCCGGAAGGATCATAGATCGCACGGAACCCGTACCGTATAGAGGCAACGGACTCCTTTGCAACAGCCCCCCAGATTCGGAAGTAGCCCATGCACTGCATGGCGAGCACAGCTGCAGCAATTTTTTCGTAATGAATCATTGGGATGTCATCCCCGAAGGAGGCTCTCAGCCTACCTCACGACCTGTGTGACATTAGAAAAATGCACTGTGCTAACGCCGTTTGCGAGCTTGATTTGCAGGACCGCGTTGTATGCCAAGTTCCACCGCAAGACCTACCGCTGTGGAACTCCGCAACTGAACTTCTTCAGTGAAAACAAACCCTCTCTTTTCGCATCCTTAATGTACTTGTTAGACACGTATGACCTCTGTCAATTTTCTGCAGATGACGAGATAGAGAAGACAAGTGATGGTATACAAGAGCCGCCCTAAAGGTTCGCCCTCTAGGGGATAGAGTTGAACGCGGTTACTATTTTTAAGCAAACAGCCAGCGCAACAACTCGCCCGTGGTTCTTATCCTGCTCCGACAGTGAACGAACGCAAAGTATTGTACCCACTATTCGAATCCGCATTTCGGATGCCAAACTGACTGTCCGAAAGGTCGAAACCGTACCACCACAGAGGTATGACTCGTTCGAAGAGCTTATCAGGCTCTTACAGCAATCAGATGTGTCGGTACACTGAAAGATAATCTACAGGCCTGCTTTATTTATTTAGGAGCACTAATGGCCTCCTTTCAGTCATTGAGTCACTGGCACTCAGGCTGCGGTTGAACAGGAAGATAGACTGTCTAAACAAATCATTTTTAGGCTAGTTAAAAAAAACTTTAGGTGGGTAGTATGCCAACTAGAACTACAAATAAAACAGTATTTTTGTCTCCTCTAAAATTTGGTCACGAGGAGTTACGATGATTACGATCTAAGGTGACGCTGACGATATTTTATACAAGGTATTGAAAAAAGGGTATAAAGCTTAGCCAAAAGTGGATTTAGGTGCCATTCTGATCCACTTTTCTTCTACAATTTTGAAAATTCACGTAACAAAACCTTTTACATAGAAACTTATTCGATCACGTGACTTTTTACTATAGAGACCGAATTTATTTTTCGAGAATTTCCAAAACTTGGAGAACAAAAGTTGTTCAGAATAACCCCTGAGTCAAACCCTTTCGGCACAGTATACCCTTTTTGCAACATTCTGTATAGGTATAAAATTCATAGCTACAGTAATCATTTCATTTTTTTCATGGCGAGATACAGTCGCACTTAACCGCTTTTTTGCAAAGCTTGTTAAATAGATTTAAAAAATTATGTAAATTTTAGATCTTCAATTTTTAAAAATACTTACTTATTTTTAACAACCTGTAGTGTACAGACTACCACATCTTAAAATATATATATTTTTAATTAACTACGGTTTTTGGTTTCAAATAAAACAAATTATGAACTTACTTTTCAACACCCTGTATATTGTGTAGCTTACCTACCATACACAACCGTTAAAATAAAATAAATTACCCCTCAGAATATAAACAGGCTCGCGCTTTGGCATACTGCATTGACCGTATAGTTCTTATTCGGAGAATCTAATAAGTGTCATTATGTGCAATGTTTACCTTTATCTATGCATCTGTAACTCTATAGTAAAAAATGTAAACAAATCGAAAAGGCGAAATGTTTTCTAAGAATTTTCGGCTTTTCTGCATCTAAAATGATTAGAAAATTAACTTTCCATAGCAAATGCATATGTATTATAATACTTGTAGTCATAATTTGTTGATTTAATCAGTTTTTGTGAAATATTTGATAAAAAATAAAATGGCGTGGGTATCGCTCCTAACAGGCCGCCACCAGGGCGACGACTGAAGAAATCTGAAATCTGTCACGGTGTCATCATTTTTAAACCGGAATTTATTAGTTTTTTGCAAAAAAAGTTGACTTCTGGTCCATTAAATCCAACTCTTTAAGGTAACTTTGTTAAGAATTTAATTACCTACACATACATATAAGATTCCATGAAAATGGGCCCTCTGATTTCGAGGGTTTTTTCATAATAAGTCAAAAAATGGCAAAAGAGATGGTGTGTTTGCAATTTTTTTTAACATACTTATTATAATCCTGCACCAATTTATAAGCAACTAACATGTTCAGTATACCCTCTGCTACAAAATATATTTTTATCAATGTGATAGAAGCCACCGTTTTTCCAATCTAATCAAGTATATCAAGCCGACTTTAGCATTTTAGCTTTAGGGATCCCCTTAAGACTAAACGGCTATTCAAATTCCTTTGCTACGAAATGTATTTTGCTTTGGAATTGCTTCCATTGTCTTCCTCAATCTTGATCTATCTGCTTCAGGGGTGGCTACAAGTGTTTAACTTTCTACCCTTTGGGTCTAAACAGGTAACCAGTAAAACACATAGATGGTTATAGGAGGTTGGGTAAGGTTTCCTTTTTAAACGTTATTTTATTCCTGTACTATATCTCGTGTAAGGTACGGTCAGCTTCATTGGTCAAAAAATGAGAAAAACGAAATCACGTGATTAATGGACGGCCCCTAATGATAATGATATGAAGCTGACTTTGCCAATGGGGAGAAAAAGTAAAAGCTAATTTCTAATTGGTTGGTTTAGTCGCCATTTTTACTCCGCAATAATGTCATAATGGTCAGAACCTGAAAGGCACACTCGATTGTGCTGCCAAAGTTGACAGCAAAGTGTTAAATTTTCAAAAGGTTCAACCGTAACCCCACACGTACCTGCGAAGCGGCGGTCCCAATCCATATAGAGTAGAATATCGGGTTAGTGAACAATCCCTGGAACACGTTCCTCTGGCCGTGGATCTTGCGCGCGTTGATCTCGTTGAACAGCGTCATCATGACGAACGTGTTGAAGATGATCGTGAAGTGCTGAGACGGTTCCGTGGAGAGGGCTTGGCCTCGGCCTGACGGGATGTTTAGGATGCGGTCACCTGGAATAAAGGGCTTTGTTAGTCCATAGGTAGATAATAGTAATCGTGTTTGTTGTTAATATTCAGCTTTAGATTGGAAGAGAAAGCTAACTTCTTTAGAAGAGGCTGATAAATAATTATAATTACATATTTATTTCAAGCCTTAACGTAAATGAACATTCTTACAAAGGTTCATAAATCAAGAATAGGCATAAACAAAAACATAAAATGGCATATTATAGAATAGAATAGAATAGAATATATCTTTATTGAACACCACAAATTAAAACATACAAAGAGAACTTATAAACTAGGAACAATGAACAATAGGCGACCTTATCGCTTAGAGCGATCTCTTACAGGTAACCTTATATTATATTGGTTGGCATACCATTTGGGCTAAAAACGGTCTTGTAACCACTTCCTGTTCCGTAGCCCTTAAGCCTTAGGGCATATGACGGGAATTTTGTTGTTGTTAAAGTTAAGTTTGTCAAAACAAACAAAGGTTGTGATCCAAGCACTATCAATACCATTTTAACCTTTTCCGGCGTCTGTTGTAGCTATGCCGCAGAAATGGCTCTAAATCATTGCTCCCCCCACTCACCGACAAACAGCAGCGAGAAGATGATGAAGAGCTGGTAGATGGCCTGGCCGAGGATGTTCTTCATCATGGTGCGGCTGATGAGCGGCTTGGTGCGTCCGTACGGCTTGCGCTGCAGCAGGTCCGGCGACCCTCGTGTACCGCCGGGGACCAGTGGTCTATGTGCTTGTGTCTATTGTTGACTGTATGTTGAACCCGTATGTCGCTAGGACGCATAGTTTGATCTGGAGCAAACCTTAATGGATCCTGAAGGTTTCTTAATGCATCGCAGACATTATATTGCGCCGGTTTGTCATAATATCCGGTTCGGGGGACGGAAATTTTTGCTATATTTACATACCTATTTTGTCGAAACAAACGAAGGCTGTAATCCAAGCGCCTTAGCGTGCCATGGCGTAGCAACTATGTATCTTGCTAAACGTCTTTAATTCTAGACCATTCCACCCTACTCACCGACAAACAGCAGCGAGAAGATAATAAAGAGCTGGTAGATGGCCTGGCCGAGGATGTTCTTCATCATGGTGCGGCTGATGAGCGGCTTGGTGCGTCCGTACGGCTTGCGCTGCAGCAGGTCCGGCGTGGGCATCTCCGTGGCCAGAGCGAGAGAGGCGAGTGTGTCCATGATCAGGTTTACCCATAACATTTGTACGGCCTGCGGGGAGATGTTGTTGTTAGAATTGTAGAAATGGTACAAGAATGTATGAAAATGGTGTATCAAATGATGACAAACTGTATTTTACGTACGTCCATTTGTTGTGTAAAATGCAGAAAAAGAATCATTATAAAAATTGCGACTGTTGTTTATATTGGTCAGATGTTTTCTACTTCTCTTGTCTTTGACAGATGCATACAGTATTCTGTTTTATATCAGTCTAGTTTAAAGCCTCGAATTCACTAGGGCACAAGTTCTGAGACTGTTACAGAACATCTACGGTGCGTGTTCTCAGAACATTTTGGTAACATGTCGTGATACAGAAGTCGCGCACGCGTCCACACTCTGCAACAGCGGTCGCTAGACCTAGTAAAAAAAATATACTCTATGCGCTAGACTGATGTCGCAGGAAGTTCTGTCTCGCGAGCCAAAACACGGAACCTGTTCTGCGACACGTAGATGTCGCTGTATAGTCGCGTGCGACGTCGCAGAACAGAGCGCGACGTTGCGGCGACACGTAGACGACATGTGCCTAGACAGGTTCTGCGACAATTTGTCGCCTAGTGAATACGAGGCTTAAGTGGTAATACCGTTTTACTGGGGGCGGTACCGCTAAAGCGATACCAGTGTGCCTCTAACTCGACTCTCTAAAGTTTATAGACAGATTGTTAATATAACGATATATGGTTTTGTTTCTTCAAACTTCAAACAATCACGAAAGGATCAGCGTGTCATAACGTTTGACTCAACAATACATTCAACCTTATAAAAGTAAAAATAAGGTCCACCATACCTTAAGAGGACTGTCCTGGATAGCGCAAGCGCCAATGAACGCCACAATAACAGCCACCACATTCACAGTCAACTGGAACTGAAGGAACTTGGCAATGGAGTCGTAGACGTTGCGGCCCCACATCACGGCTTTCACGATGGAGGAGAAGTTGTCGTCTGTCAAGATGATGTCGGAGGCTTCCTTGGCCACGTCGGTACCGGCTATGCCCTGTGGGTTGGAGGGTTAGGGTTAGAATTGAAAGAAAGAAAGAATAAAGAAAGACATTTATTCAGTGCACTGCATTGATTGATTGGGAGCGTGTTGGTTTCTAAATTAGGATTTGATCATATCTTTTTTCTGCGTGTGTCGGTGACAAATACTAGAAGTAGGGGTGAAAAGTTGATCAGTCTGATTATTATCAGCTAATCTTAGGATCTCTTCATGACAATGTTTTATACTATAAATATAATATCTATGTATTTTCACTCACTCACATCGCGCAATCTCTAGAGCGAGCGCGACGGAGAACTTTTATCACGTCTTAATAACGCCCCGTGCTAGCCATTACCGGTTTTTAACCTTCAATTTTTAAGACAGTCTACAAATATTTAAAACAAACTCACCATAGCGAACCCGACATCAGCCTTCTTCAGCGCAGGTCCATCATTAGTACCGTCACCCGTCACGGCCACCACTTCGCGGGTGTCGAAGGCCTTCGATTCAATCATTCCCTTCACGAGCGTGTATTTGTCTGTGGGTGAAGACCGGGCCAGTACTCGCAGCTTCGGCCACACCTTGTCTAGCAGGCTTTGTTGGATCTGTGGAAAAATAGGGGTTGATTAGGTTGCTAATATACCGAAAAATCAGAAACAATTAAGTTTGTTGTGTCTCGTGTAGATACACGCATAAGCGTTCCAAGGGTTAATTATAGTGACTAAATATGATTGATGTGGTTGGAAATGTAAACAGTAACTTATAATTTTTCATTTCTTCCTGCTCAATATGAGGTCACGGTAACCATAACGCTCCGTGATGCCTATAACATTTTCAGTCCTTCAGTCCTGACATTTCTCCTCACCTCTCCGTTAGCGTCCCTGACCCGTGCGTTGAACTCCTTGCCCTCCAGTATGAGGAAGTCGTCGGTGGGCTTCAGGATGCCGCACTTGACCGCGATGGAGCGCGCCGTGTTCACGTTGTCTCCCGTCACCATGCGCACCGTGATGCCCGCCTTCTGGCACTTCTTGATCGCTTCTGGCACCTGTGGGTTGGGGGGGATATTTAGGGGTGATTTTGAAGAGCGTTTGTTCGAGTCTTGTTAATCCGTGATAAATACGATACATACTAAAGTTTGTATACAAGGGGTGTTGCAAAAGTAGTATAGTAAGCCGACAGGGTGTGAACAAAAGATAAAGAAATTGGTTCCGAATAATCCACTTTCGGCTTACTATACACACAGTCATGTAAGGCTTCGCCATTTATTAGTCTTTTTCCTTTATGGATTGAATCTTTTGATGGAATTGTGGTCTCTATTATATTATTTGCTGTAGGTATATCTTATTACTATTGATGTGTCTAATAAAAACATATTAAATTATAGCCAAAACGCTTAGTTTTCCGATCATACCTCAGGCCTGACGGGGTCCTCAATACCGACGACGCACAGGCACGTGAGGTTGTTCACGATGTTGTCCTCGTCGTCCCAGTTCGGCTCCTGGTCTATGTGCACCTGGGGGAAAGAGATTATACATTAAGATGGTTATAAATTGCAGGTAAAGTTTATATATATATATATATATATATATCTCGCTTCGCTCGGCTCTCGATTCAGGGAATGTCGGGTAGAGATGTATGGCCTCGCTTCGCTCGGCTGACTAAGTTTTAATTAATTCGGGGTTGCTATCTATGGCCTCGCTTTGTTCGGCTCTTTAGGCTTTAAGAAATCCAGGGTTTGTTTGTATGGCCTCGCTTCGCTCGGCTCTTATGGGTTTTAAAAATGCCAGTAAGGTTAGTATCACCTCGCTGTGCACGGCTCTCTAGGCTTTAGGGAATGCAAAGTTGAAGTTTATGTTTTAGATTCCAGTTACAGGGGTAGAATGTATCTGAATTGCACGACGCCATCTTTTCATCATTTCATAAAAACAAGATGCCGTAGTTTCTGGTTGGCATTATATCTGAATTCTGCTGCATATGTGAGTACAAATGTACAGCGAGAAGCGGGTGGCCAGCTCTGACTACCACTTCGGGGATTACAGTCATGAGCATGTTTTGCGGTCTACACATACCTGGTTGATCTCGGCCTTGCCGGGCACGAAGTCGCGGTAGGCCACGGAGATGGTGCGCAGCCCGTCGCACGCCATGGGCTCGATGACCTGTCGCACCAGACGCTCCTGCATGTCTCGGGTGAACTTCTCCAGACGGCCGGAGTGGCCGTAGATGAAGGCGCATCTGGGGGGGAGAAGTAGCGTATTAGTAAAAAAGTAAAGCATAGGTAGGTACGGTCATGATCAGGAACTGTAGGGCTCATAGTACAAGGCAGAGGAAGCTGACCCCCCTCTCATAGTAACAATGCTTCTGAGAGGATTCAGATTTATCTGCCTTTTCCTATGAGCCCTACAGTTCCTGATTATGACTGGCAGCTATTCCACCGCCGACGACGAACGAGAACCTAGTCGAGCTTCGAGCGAGAATAAGGCACGGGTCTCCTATTTACGTCGTAGGTCGAGTACAGCGTCACGCCGTAGGCCGCGTCACGATGCTCACTATAGAAATGTACTGATGCGGTCTCCCTCACACGCCGACGTTGGCGCGTAGACGTAGTGAGCATCGTGACGCGGCCTACGGCGTGACGCTGGATGCGACCAACGGCGTAAATAGGAGACCCGGGCCTTAGCAACGAGATGGCGAACAGCGGAGCGACTTAAAATTATTGAAGGGAGTCCGCGTCGCAGTGTGAACAGTCATCAATCAACTACGTATATTTTGTACAGGCGTATCTTTTGTTTACTCGATATGTTTATGATTTATACGTTTCTTAGTGAGTAAAGAGCCAAAAGTTTCGGCGTTGATGAGACTACTATATACCTACTGATAAAATTCTACTCATATTCATGAATTAACTTTATAAGCCAGCCAAGACCGCACAAAGCGCGCTATGACACTCGGCCGCCATTTTTATAACCTTACATAAATTGAACTTTATTAATTACCGCAATACTTACTTCTTCTTCAGCAGTAGGTACCCCCAATGCGCTTCGACATTTACGGTATTTTAGAAAAGCCAGTGACGGCCGGAATTTTGGCTACTTTTAGTCAATGATTCTACTATATTACTCACTTCTTGAGCACGATCTCGGAGGCGCCCTTGCAGTACAGCCGGTACCCGCCCTTGTGCGGCACCACCGTGCTCATGCTCTTGCGCACCGAGTTGAACGTGTACACTCGAGTGAACCACTCTACTGGGTGTCTTGTTATAACGCACGCGGATAAAGAAGCTTTGAGATAATGGAGGTCGTTTCATAAGAAAGGAAGCCCTAATTATAGCTCGTTCGCCATTTTCATATAATTTCATTATCTGCGCACTTTAACAGTGTTACGGTATTTTAGACAAGTTAGCTACCGAATGACATAACGCGCATTTATAGCACCGCTGGTTTGCTATTCAGACGCCATTTTAATTATACTTAATAATTCTACATCGATGACATAGTCATGGCCGCCATTATAAGTTACTTAATAATTCTACGTCGATGATATTGTCATGGCCGCCATTTTAAGTTACTTAATGATTCTACATCGATGACATAGTCATAGCCGCCATTTTAAGTTACTTAATGATTCTACATCGATGACATTGTCATAGCCGCCATTTTAAGTTACTTAATGATTCTACATCGATGACATTGTCATAGCCGCCATTTTAAGTTACTTAATGATTCTACATCGATGACATTGTCATAGCCGCCATTTTAAGTTACCTAATGATTCTACATCGATGCTATAGTCGTCACAATACTCACTTCTTGAGCACGATCTCGGAGGCGCCCTTGCAGTACAGCCGGTACCCGCCCTTGTGCGGCACCACCGTGCTCATGCTCTTGCGCACCGAGTTGAACGTGTACACTCGAGTGAACGACTCTTCGGTGTTCCTCTCCCGAACCGCCTCGTAGCTTTGGCCTAGGGCTAGCACGAATCCGAGGAGAGCGCATTCGGTCTTGTTGCCGACTTGCATGGTTACTGTCGGGTCTTGGGAAGGCTGGAAAAAATATAGGAAATTTAAAAAAAGTCTGAAAGTGATTTATGGACTGACGGTGTGTAGGGTAAGAACAGAATTGGGTAAGGAGAAATATGGGTAGACACAAATTGAGATTGTAATCGGAAATACTAAGAAAACATACGAGTAGTTTTTTGTCAAGTGACCATGCTCATACAGACATAGAATGGATAGCAAGGCTCTAACGCCATCTAGCGAACAAAGTCTGTATGAATTTATTGGAATAATTCAATTACAATTCTAGTGACCTGTAATACCTTTATTTTATCATCAAAACACATAATTACACCGTGAATTACTATTCAAGAATCCAACAAAATTACATAGAAACAAAAATTACGGATAACTCACCATAATCCTAGAAGTAAAGGCGCTGTTCACCGAGATAGCTTCGACCAGCGCCTCACCGACCTCTGGCGGGATATCCCGGAAGTTCGGAGTGACCTTGCACAGCTTCTCGCAGATGTACGACTGCACCACTGTCATCCTGTTTGTTGTTAAAGTTCCGGTCTTGTCCGAACAGATGGCGGTGGCGTTGCCCATGGTCTCGCAAGCGTCCAAGTGTCGCACCAAGTTGTTGTCTTTCATCATTTTCTGCAAGAGTTTGGAGCGTTTTAGTTGGTTGTTTATTAGGATGGCAAGTTAGGGAAGGGTTTAGAAACTATGATGACATTAAACTGGCCGATCAACTAATTTTAAAAACAAAATGGCGGATGAGTTAGCCAATCACAAGAGAACTTTAAAGTCTCTACAACTTTAAATTAAATTTTTGCATTCCTATAAAGCTTATAGTCGAAGAAAGCTCATGGACTATTACATAGCCGGTCAATCTGTAAATTGTATCCATAAACTCCTACCCACACTATCTAACTCTTTCTCACCTTAACAGAGTAAGCCAAAGACAGCGTAACAGCCAACGGTAGACCCTCAGGCACGGCGACCACCAACACCGTCACACCGATGATGAGATGCTTCACCAGATTGTTGACATATTGCGCGCGCCACGGCTTGTCTTCGATGACGAAGGTTTGCACGCAAAACTGGATGATCAGGATGATGACCGTCATCACGGCTATTGTAGAGCCGGCGTAACCGATCTGTTGGAAGAGAGGTAGGTTAGTTAGAGGTTTGTTGGTTCGTGTGATGTAAGAACTGGGATAACTTAGGAGGTTTTTGGGAGGATACGGTGATCCTTGGAAATGTCCCTCAAATGGATTTATGAGAAAGAATATCCGATACATGCAATATAGTGGATGATACAGAGCCTATATGTTCAATCATCTCTAGCAAGGCATCAATACCAATTTAGAATAATTATTTCAATTTTCTCGCTTGAATAGCAAGCTATGGTAGCACACCATTTTTTGATGCCATCAAAGCCTGTTTTTCACAAATTTTCTGATAGCGAGCTTTTTCCTTCCTTTAAATACTGTTTCTGAAGATACCATCAAGCAATTTACTAATTTAGACCCATTTTGTCCCTCGAAGTAGATATTTTTTGCCGAAAATCCCATTTAGCCCCATTTTCTCACCTGAATAGCGAGTTTAGTCAGCTTAGCTTGCAGCACAGACTTCTCCTTCTTGTGGCTGGACTCGGGGGCGGGCTTGTCGCTAGGGGCCGCCACGTGGTTGTCGTCGGGCCGCGCGTGGTTCGCTCCGTGGCTGTTTCCTGACGCTGGGAGCGTGTCTTCCTCTGTTGATGAGATGGGGGGGTGAGATATGGGGTGTTGAAGATAGGTTGGTTTAGAAGTGAAAGTTTAGGAAGAGATTAAAAAAAGGAAAGAATTTAAAAGTTTGTTTAAGGTTTTTGTAATCAATAAGAGGGATTGGATAGTTAGAAGTTAGACACTTTCAAAGATATGATAGTGTTAATTTGTCGCAGTGGATTGTGGTAGTGGATGGTGGTAGTATTGTACAAGTATTTATAGTTTTATAGTAAAACTGTGTTGTTATATGTTTTGCAAAGCTCAAAATCCTGTCAATGTAACAAACGTACCTACATAGTGCTATTAAAAACCCATGAATACCTACATAGTTCTAAAACAAAGTCTTGAATTTAATTAGTATAAGACTGGTATTCATTTGAGATAGTAGCGTAAATAAAGTTTTTTGGCACACAAACTCCGAAGTAGCTAAGCCATACGTTATAGTGCAAAACCAGATGGCAATTCACAAAGTCAACTTCGTACTGAAACCCGACCGAATTGCAAAGTTTCGAAGTCCTAATCACACTAATATGGTTAACTGCCCAAGTTCGGGAGTATGTTGGCTAGAGTTGGTAACTTTAATTTGGTCGGGTGCTCAAGATCCCTAAGGCAGATATGATTGTAAGTGGGTGGTTGGTTCAAGAAGCTATTACTTATAATATTATGTTGTAATTTTGCCTTAATGGTAAACGGCTACAAATTTTAATGGGTGTTTGTGGTTTGAATTATACGTACCGTGTATGTTTTTGTTTAGTCGGGGAATTTAGCCCAAATGACGAGTATTGGACAAAATTCTGATAGGTACGTGATTTGTATTTTAAAATAATACAATAATTTGATGTGTAGTTTGTATAAAACATTTTTTTCTTGATGTGTCATCTACACTATTTTATCTACTCGTTGTTAATAATTCTAGTGTTAAGCTAAGTCTAAATTATTGTTTGAATGCGAATGATGTATGAGAGTGTTTTGGAGTATTCGTGGTTTTGACGGCACTTTGTAATTTGCGTCAGCGTACACTTAAGGCCAGAATATTAGTCACTACAATAATAGACGTTTAATGCTTTGAACAAATATATAGAGCAGAAATATATCATTAACATTCAGTTTTGACTAATATTCATACGTTTTAAAACAATTAATTATTAATAAATTTTACATTTCTAAAACTTTTTTTTTAAAGTCATACATTTTATTAGTATGAATATTAGCATCAGTGTTGGAAACTGAATCTTAATAACTAGCAGCAAAATAACTCTTCTGGCCTTGAGTATAAGGTGTGTTTTCAAGCGGGGCGTAGCCAAGGACAACTTACCCGTAAGGCTCTTGCGTTGGGTTCCCTTCTTCTGTTGCTTTTTAGCTTCTACTCGGTTCAATCCATATTATCCGTCCAATTTACGTAGGTGTCATTGATTATCATACAAGCATACACATTTATGACAACCAAGTTTAAATCGGATTTTATACATCATGCGTTGAACGACAGTTACACGATGCAGGGTCATGTGTATGGTTTTTTTTAATTGTTTTTTTTTTCAATCGACGACATGGAGGTGGGGCGTGCAGCAGGCCGGGGTGGAGAAAAAAAAAGTTGGATGTCATTGAATGGGTCACACTAGAATGTTTGGTTGCGCTAAAACTATGGGGAGGTTACGCTTGGTCGAACAGATGCGGGCATAAAAACAAAACAAAATAAAAGTATTGTTTCCATCCATAGATTGTCTGATATAGATTGCTTCAATCTTTGAGACCGTATGGTATATTTTTTTGTATTAAAATTGTAAATTTATGGTGGAAATAAAAATTCTTGTAAATTTCTAAAAGTGACTTTAATTATCTGTCCGCAAGTGTTCGAGCTAAGCAAACTAAATTGCATTTACAAATGTATGCTTTAAGGGTATTGTTTTAAGGAGTTTATTGCTTCGGACGAGATTATTTCTTTTATTGATAAATAATACAGATTAAATACAAATATAACATGCTCCATTTAGGACAGGCTATTAGTCAACATCAATACATACGACATAGAATACATATTTCACCAATACAACTAAGTCAAACAATTTTGTACCATAAAATATTATCAATAAAGAAAATAATCTCTTGATTTGATCGAATTCGGTAACTCTTACATTTTCCAATTATTACTGGGTCTCTAGTGATCTTAAAAGTCCATTTGTTATTAACGGAAATAGATTCAAGGTTGATGGAATCTTTGTGAAAGTCTGTAGTTACATAATTGAAAATTAATGCTTAATGCATATTTTTATTCATACAACATGACTTAAATTCCATTGCAAACCACACATTTTCGTTTTAATTTACATAATAATATTTGTCTTCTTTTAGATAATAGATAAATGTAAGTACAATGATTATTTCTTTCTTCTACACCGAATGTGTGAAACTCATAAGTGTACCAAATTCGACCAAGGTTAAACAAAACACGGGTTGAGGAGGGTGCGGTGACAGGTGTCCGCAGGGTCTGGGGCGGCTCTAGAATGCCTAGAAGCATCGGGGAAGCCTTACTACTATGCTCATTTTGATCCTTTGTGTATAGTTAACGAAAGAGATAGGTAACCACCTCTAGAGACTACAGTTTTATAGGTCTGCGCAGGTGGCGTTTAGTCTCTTTTGTTAATGCCGGTACATTTGTTTTATCAATGACACATTTTATTTTCTTCCCATACTTTTGTGTACGCCATCTATTTGGGTTTCATTGCATTGAAAGTTGTCGGAGCTTTATTTCATTCATTATAACTAGCTCTGCAAGCTTAAACTATAAGCTGCTGCTGTTGCTAAGCTGTATATTTCTAAGCGGCTTTAGCTTCCATAAGCTTTGGCATATGGCTTTTAATATAATAATGGTTAAGGTATACATGAGCAAGGTAGTAAGACAACATTCAAAGGGACAAACTAATATTGCAAGGGGTCCACTATAAATGCAGGATGTCCTTTTCAATGAAAACAAAACTTTATGTCAACGACTTTAGAGTTGAATATCTAACTGATTAAAGGACATCCTTGATGCAATCCAGAGACAATTTCTATGAAATTAAATCACGGAACAGCTAAATATTTAATACAAATAATTTCATAGTAATCATCTCTGGAACATCTGTAATCATGATACCCCTAAGGGATTTAACTTCATCTATTTTCTACTTTTAACCTTCACTAAACCACCCACTGTAGCCAGTCACGCCATCTATGCGACGACGACCGAACTAATTCAACACCCGTTCGAATAAAGACCACTTCAGTTGACGAAAAAGTTCAAAATCCGTCCAGATTATGGCGGACTGGCGCTAGCGAGCGGGCGTATTCCGGTGACACTGACCTTTCTTCATCTGTTTGATCTCCTTGTCTTGGTTCTCGACGGCGGCTCCGAGCAGAGTGAAGATGATACCGGCCTGGGAGTTCACCCCCACCGCCGTCACCAACATCTTTCCTGAGCCTGAGAACCGCCGATGGGTTATGTCACTTGGTCATTGAAGAATATATAAGTAGGTAAGCAGTGAAATATACAAAATCTTGACAAAGCAATTAATGGCACATTTTCAAGGTAATCCACGGTTAAAATATCATAATAGTTGAGAGTGAGACTACATCAGTTAATATTTTTAATATACCATATACAATATTTTTTAAAACAAGTGAGGTAAGATAAAAACGTGTTATGTTTTTTTTTATATCAGAAGAATACCAAATAGCTTTTAACAGTTTGTCATGTCCTCATGACTTGAAAAACCATAAAATATTTGAAACGTTATCATACTCAACAACTTATTATTTTGATATTTATTGAATGCTGCTGGTTAGAACCTTTACCTATGGATGAATAAAATGATGAAGAGTTTATTGTACCTTATTAGCCTTCAGAGTCATTGTAGTACTTAAAATCAGTATTATTTTCCTGGGTACAAACCTTCCATAACGTGAGTACCAGATAGCACCATGGGATCAAAAGATTCCCCCTTCTTGACATGGTCCGACTCGCCAGTGAGCGAGGATTCGTCCACCTGTAACAATATACACGTGTTATTATCATAGAACATAATCCATAAATTCTGGAAACATACTTTAGTACATAACTATAACATAAGCCAATTCTCAGTAGCACGCCTTTCGGGGGGTGTGTGGAAGTCCATTGCAAAATGTCGACTGTTTTGCTATGAGACATTGCTAGACATGCCAATAGCAGGCGACTTTAAAATCGTGTGTCTGAGTATTGGCTACATGGAATGAAGGAAAGGACCCCTCCCAGCATAATTGAGTGAAATATACTCTTGTCAGACTGAAAATGGCTGCACTTTTTTTTCTATTAATCCTTACCTAAGTGGGTTAAAGTGTAGTAACTGCTATAAGGGATAAAAGTTAATTCGCGCAAACCTTCACAGGTAGGGCAAATAGTATATAATTTTTAGTGTTTAGGTATACCTAAATATAAATCTTACGTCATACATTGCGAAATCAATCATTCAATCTAAAAATATTATACTACTATCTTGCTTGCGCACTTAGATTTATCTATCATACCTAAAACTGGGGTAAGCGATAAAAATGCCGCATAGTGCTCAAATTCCAACAAATTGTTTTGTTGTTATCTTAACATAATAAGAGCCGGTCCGTACCTATCTTGAGTTTGACGTAAATGGTTCTATTAGCCGTATTAACACCTGGCTACTTGGAACCTTGTCATTATACGTTCTTTTAGCTGTATCGGTAAGTAAGTATCGTTTCGCATGACAAGGTTAATTATGTATATCTTAATTATCTCTTTACTTAATTGTTTATGACGTCGTGCCATATAGTATCTATGTATAACGCTAGGTTATTAAGAAAACATGAGTTACAAATATTTATCGATAACGTTTAGGTACCTACATGCTTTTTTTATTCTTTACATTCACTATTTTATGAGTTTTGGCTTTGAAATGATGATTAATATTGGACACAGACAAACATTCATTTACATTTCTACAAAATTGGTTTATCAGTTGGATGTTCACAGACTACTAACTCTTAACACTTTTTGCATGACGGATAAAAAGTAATAAATGTATACAGACTTGAGTCAATAATTTTCCTCGAACATAATCATCAGGCCAACATTCTAAATGAAACGCGGGTTAGTCATACATCTCGTACCACCAAGAACGACTTCCTGTGCTGTGCAATTAAACGATATTTGCTTTGGCAGTAAACTTCAGTTAAAATAAAGATACAAACTGGGGGGGTCACTCTCGAAATCGACGAACGAACGAACTAAAATTAACACGTAGTCGGCACGCTTTATACAACTAGATAGAGCCGTAGTTAGAGTAACGCTCCGAAACTTCGCGAAAGCAAATCTGTAGAGCTAACCACGACTCTATCTGGTTGTATCAAACGTGCAGAGTCGTGAGCACAAGTTTCGATCCTCCGTTAACGTTGCGTATCGTCAACTGTCACTGTCAAAATGTAAGGCAAAGTTAGTTCCAAAAGTGACATTTGTTTTTTCCATATGTTAGGTGGAATTTCACCAAACGTTAAACGTATTTAGTAGCCTGACATACGTCTGTCAGTTAGTACAAAATGTATTTACAATTTGATTTAAATACGTTTAGCGTTAGGTAAAAGTGACCCTTCGTGTAGATTCGAAAATAGTATCGAATCCTATGCTCGCGCCTCTGATTGAGTGACAGTTCTCGTTCGTTCGTTCGTCGATTTAGAGTGACCCCCCTGGCTCGTAGTAATCACTAAACATTAGTCATCCGTAGAGAAGGAAATGAAACTGCATGGTTTGTTGTTTTTTGGCGCTATCTACTTTTATTTAGAATTTAAATGTCGGATAATGTATGTTAATTTTCAGTGTGAACAAACTTTTTAACGGTCGTTGAAAGACAAATTTCTACGTAGGTATAAGTATATATACATGGGTACGGTATCTCGAATGTAAAATATAAGTAGGTAGATATAAAATAAAACCTATGTATTTAAACTTTCTTTCTGTGTTTGACTATGCCCAAGAAGCTTCAAACTGAATAGAACTAGCTACTCTAATGCGTTTTTTCTTCTTTGAAAGCTATATTAGACTGACCGAGAATCTTTAGTCATGTTCAATCAAAATCGGTGCAGCCAAAGCGTTCCTGGTACTTACAGTTATAATATCCTGCGGTTCTTAATAGGTTACTACCATAAAATAATTATGTAATACCGATCACACATCCTTGTTCCTAGTGCTAGGTGTATAAATTTTCGTGTGTGACGCACACGGCTCGCGATACCACTGCCGCCATCAGATATGGATAGATAAAGAAATATAGCGCGTTTATAATTATATAGATTATGTTCACTCGATGCAGCGATGGCACAATTCGATACGAACAGAATATGGGTTGGATTTTCAAGGAGTGGTTGGGCATTAGGTCTGTACACAGGGAAATAATGAGATACCTAAATGTGCGACACTATCCATTCCCAATGCCTAAATTATGATATTAAAATTTATCGACTACTTTAGTATAGCTTGTGTGTATGTATCAAATGCAAATGGATGTTACTTATTTGCAGCATTGGGTAGTATTTTTTTTAGTAATTCAGCAGTAATTCAATACGTTACATAATAAATGCAAAATATATGAATAGTGTCGCTTTAATCATTACTAATCAATTCAGTCATTATATAGTCATATGTAGACATACAAACACATATAAGATAATATTTCGAAGCTGAAAAAATATTGCTATCTGAGCAAAAATAAAGTTACTAGGCAAAGTAAATAAACCTAGTAAGATAAAGTTAAAACCTTCCTGATTCTTATCAAAAAAATGCGAAAAGATTCTATCTAAATATTTGATTTGATAGACGGATCATATTTTTATCATGTCTTTAGTGTTTTGTGTAAGTTTTGTTTAAATAAAGATTTGTAGCTTCCTACAGTTATTTTTACCACAGTTTAATGTAAAATTCCGTTGTCAACTTTGGGAAATACATATTGTGAGACAAAATATCTCAGCTACCGGTCAAGATAAGGCACTGAAGACTTAAAAAAGTTGCTTAAAATTCATTTCTTAGGACAGTTGTGAACCGTTATTATTACTACAAAGCCTATTTCATGATGCTAATAAACTGTACTTGCACGAATCAAATTTATACTGTATTAGCACAGTTTATTTATTTTGAACTTCGATTTAGATGTAGGCTTTGGTAGAATAGCTACATAGTTATGTATAAAGTATATTTGAGTCTATCTCCCCGAGAAACAGTAATGCTATTTGGGGTATAATGTATGTTTTTATTTGCATTATTTAATGAATAAACGTTTTTCAAGCCTCACCTTGAGGTCATTGCTCTGCAGCAGGATCCCGTCAGCCGGCAGCAGGTCCCCGTACTTAATCTGGCACACGTCGCCGACCACGATCTCGCTGATCGGGATCTGGGAGACCTCGTTGCCGCGGATCACGGCGAACTTGTGCTCGCCCTCTATCCGCGATTGGAGCCCTCTGGAACGGGGGAAAGGGGGGGTTAGGGTGATTGGTTTGATAGTAAAATCAGAAAAGGTGAATGGTACCGTACCACCACCGACACATTAGCAATTAACAATCCATAAGCAGCGCCGCTCTTCTGTCAAACATCTGTCAGATCCAAACAAGTAAAGTCTGATTTGAGAAGCCGGCAACGCTGCTTGAGGATTTTTTATTGGTAATGGTCGGTCGTGGTAACCCCCCTGGTTAGTTCAAAGGTTCGATGAAGTAGTCAAAAAAGGAACGGACAAGTCCGTACGTCTACAACATGTTTTGCAAATGACGTTAACGAAAAAAGTAAGTATATGTTTTCTTCTGTAGGTACATAATCTGTCAAAAAAATTCATGATAGTTCTCGCCACACAGGTTTGATAGTTTGTCAATCAAACCTGTACTAGACTTTCTGTATTATGTGGCTGCCGCTTCTATGGAGGTGCCTATGTCCAGTACTAGTTATTAATTCTCCGATGATGAAGAAATGACTCACCGGAATTGCCGTTCTTTCGTGTAGTCGTTGAAGGCCGTGACGATGACGACCACGATGACCGAGATCAGGATGGCCAGACCCTCGATCCACTGGTAGTGACCCTCCTCCTCGTCTAAGTGAGCTGAAACATCAGACGGCACCAGATTACACGCCGTCCTTGTCTGCCGTGCGAGAAAGTTCGTCGAGGAAGAGAGATAGAAGAGGGGTAAGGATGTGCGAGGGTTCTACTAATGGTGTTACTGAAATCGGTTTTAAATGTTGTATGCATACGGTATGAATAAACTGCAAGGGAATAAATTAAAAGCTAAAGATTCATACAGGTCCCTATCAATTCTTACTGATATTACCTCGCCCGAAAATACTAAATATACTTTTTTATATAAAATTCTGATTATTGGCTTGCAACTACACGAAATATAGCTCATTTCTACACGGACAGTAGTAGCTTACGTCATTAAAATATCGATTATTGTATTTATTTTCGTTGCAAGGCAACTAAGAATTCAATTTCTATTGGTTCCGAATCTACACCATTCGAAGCGGGCACGTGCCAGAAATGCACCTATTCAGGGTTGCCGTATCGCGACAAACAGCGTATTAGTTCGCACGTATTGACGTCATAAAGTTTAATAGCACGCGCCGTATCGTATCGCGGAAGCGCACGCATCGTTACTTCGCATTGTCGCCGTCCAATAGCGATGTTGGAGCGATCAGCTGCAAAACTGCTTATTCTGCTGTGTTCGAGATTAATTTACAAACTTTACGTTGCGTTTTAATTTTATCCGTAGGTATGTTATAGTTACAAACTGGCTTACTGCAAGATTGTTTGTAAAGACACGTTGAAGAATATAATTTCGGCGTTTATAAAAATCGTAAGCTGTAAATCTAAAACTGCTATCGTAGGAAACTTTACGTCCTACCGAGTTGTAAAGATAAACGGGTATTTATCCGTCATAAAGCTGAAGGGCTCACGATACCCGCTTGTTATAGCTAACTGCCGATAATAGGGTTACAGTACGCGATACAGCACATTGTAATACGTCATCGGACGCCCATTGCCCAGTGACCCGAGGCGGCCCAGCTGCCCGTATAAAATCATTCATCAATGGAAACGAGCATTCTATTTGCGAAAATATCAATACCGGTACATGCATGACTGCATACCGGTACGGATGACGTTTCCAGCTACCCACCCGCTCGCGTTTAATTCGCCACCGTTTATTTTACACTCAACCGAAATAGCTATATTAACTACCAAACCACACTTGTGCAATCGATACCGTTTATTTGTAGATTAACCGAAAATTGATGGTAAAGTTGACACATGTATATGATTGAATAGCAATAACAAAACAAACTACGAACGTTTATTCGAACCGCGTTATGTCTAACGGTACATTGACGGTGGCAGTCTAACAAACGGTGTAGAGGGAGATAGACGACACTGACATTTTCCAAACAACACAGAGTAGTTTACACAGAATGGAACTAGAGCAAGCGGGACGGGGACATTCCTAGATAAAAGTGACAATAGGAGCTACGGGGGTCTACTCTGAGTTCTGTACTCAAGAACACTGGCGCAACTAAACCAATAGGAAACGCTAGAAGGAGTCATGCCGCCACGGCAACGCTAAATTATGGAGCCCGAAAACCAAATTAGAAACATTTGGCGTCTTCTAAATCCCTGTAGAGGTCCCGGAAAATTAACAAAGCGTTAAAATTTTAAGTCAAAAAGTATCACAAAGTTTTGATCTCGGGACACCGTCCATAACTTAGCGTTGATGTTTTCAGTTTTTTTCCCGTGGCACATAAAAGAGACAGTGTTCACAGAAGTGGAAGGACATTGACACACTCTATGCTAAACACACCGGTAGCACAGATATTGATTTAGTTGCCATTCAGTTACGAACAACTACAAATTTGGAATACGTCTGTTAGTGGGATAACCCAATCAATTCAGCCAATCAGCTTGAGTACATTGACTAAGTACATAACGACGAACAATCCCATATCATTCGTTTCACATTGAAATATCTTACCAGGGTCATCTAAAGAATCCACATTGTCAATGAAAAAGAAAATACACTTTGTTAATTTATATTTACGAAGTTGTTATTCAAATTGTCACACCGTGCATGGGACGGATGATTCTCCGCAAACATTTATTTTGCTGTGTGGATATATTTACTAGTGGAATACACTCACAAATTAACAAACTATCCACTCATTACTCTCATTAGTAAAATTTCCTTCCACAAAAGGTATTTACTGTATTAATTAATCGAATTCAGTATTCCATAATTCTGATTGTGGAATTCATTAATCACTATTTATTTTACTTATTACTCTCATTAGTTACATTTGCATCCCAAAAAATCAAACCTTCATTTCACACACACAGCACATTTTTAACCACCCCCAAAAACAAAAGTACCAGGCACGCATAACTCACCAAGACACACTTCCGAAACCACCCATTACACTCCGTAAAACCACATACTCGTACCCAAAAGTACCAGGCGCGCATAACTCACCGAGATCAGTGGGGTCATCGGGCGGCTTGTAGAAACTTAGACCGAGCGACACGACGGCGGCCACTTCGAGGATGATGAGGGTCACGTCCTGCAGCGCCTCCCACACGAGGGTGAGGAAGGTCTTGGGGGGCTTGGGGGGGATCAGGTTGGAGCCGAACACCTCCCGCCGGTGCTGCAGGTCCGCTGCCGTACCGCTAAGACCTGGAACAAGGAGTAAGGAGGTTAGGAATTGTATATATAAGTTATAGAAAGCTTACAACAAAAAAATAAGTAGGTAACCTGGAACAAACAGGGTGGAGGATAGGAATTTAGATGTAGGTAAGTTGTGGAAACCTTAGAACAGAAAATAGATTAGGTACATATTTCTGCCTTTAAAATCATGGTAAAGATGAGGAATGAAGATTTATGAAATAATTCAGTTAAGATAATTTGTTTACTAAGATTGTAATAATAACTGAATTCTAGTACCTACATCATAATCATAACAGAATAACTCACTAATAATAATGTTGTGGATTGCAGAGGATAGGTTGTGGTCATTATCATATTTATATGCTGCTTATGAATATGATTGCTTTTCACAGAAGCAATATTTCGCTTCAGACCTTTCAGAACTCAAACTCTCAAACTCAAAATTTTTTATTCATCGTAAAAATATAAAATTTTCTGATGAACGTAAATTTTTACAAACTACTCTCCGTTCGGATAAGGGGGGCTCTTTCTGTCTAAGGAGAAGAACGTAGACTTGTACAACTTGCCCTCGTGAAAATTTCAGAAACATATCAAATGGCACGAGGAAAAGGAAACGTTAAAACATCATTAACACAATACAAAAGCATGCATACCTAAGTGCGAAACGCGAGAGCTAACAAAGCTATTTCCATTGATCAATTAAGTTCAGAGAAACAAGCAAGAATAGCTCCGGCGACGGCTTACGCCAGCTGCAGAAAGCATTTCTAATTTCGAACGTAACCGAAATTTATTTCTTCCTGAAACCAAACGACCGAACTTCCTAGCTCGCTGTAGGGGCGGTTATGGCTTGCGTTCCAGAATCGATCGCGGTACTACCTATCCAAGAATCCAGTGCAGGCAAACCTAGTATCTAACATGAGCATAGTAGGGTGTACAGACTGGCCCCATTACTACAAATGGGTCTGGGCAACGTTGCTTGTCATTCATAACTTCAACATATTGGAATAAAGGTGGCGGCAAATAACACGCACAGCCAACCGTGAAAAGGACCTCGATTCGCGATTGTATTAAAGTTTACCGGCGCCACACGTTTGCATGACTCACTTAGCATGTATTACATGTGGCCACTAAACCTGCATTTAAAACAAAAATATTTATATAAAAAAGAGAAAGACCATCGACATGTTATGATGATTACAAAGGAAATCGGTAATAAAGTTGGGCAAACAAAAATTCAGAAGACGCGGGTGCATAAAAATACTTTAAAAAATCTTATGTTTGACAGAAAAAAACAAAGATGAAAGCGGCGCGTGCTAACCAAATTCTTCATTATAATCAACAAACGCCAAAACAGGAGATCCATTTTCGTAATAAACTTGAGGAAAGCAACGTCGCTGTATAAATAAAACATGTTTGTTTAAACAGGAGACTGGGAATTCATTAGTCCCGACAAAAAGAGGTGGAAAAACTTGGGAACAGGCGCCATTGAGTTGTGTCTGATTAATATTTATGGGCGCAAAGAAGTAAGAGGGTTGGGCCTTCCTGGCCAGAAAATTTGGTGTGTCAGAAATAACTTAAAGTTCAGATACAGATCTCAGTATAAAAGTTAGACACCCTAAATAGGCAAACATACGTATCTATAAACGTCTTTTTTCTCGTGAGTTAAACAGCTAAGGTATACAAATAGAAAAATAGAAGCGAAGATAGAGAATCCATTATACACAGGAGCTTTAGAAAAGACCTTAAGTACAGCAATTCTGTAAACGCTACGCTAGATAAGCGCAACAACAAATACGAGAGATAACGGCTGAGACGGGGCGAAGTGCTGCCTGAACTTTACAGGCATTCCACCATCCGTTTTAAGTGTTTTCATACCGTAATGCTCATGGAGGGACAAGGTTCACATCGCTTTAAAACCGTCTAGTGGAAATGCATATATTCAATATCCTGTTATGGCATGATTTTGATCCAGCGGTAAATGAAAAAGTCCATATAAGTATTAATGTCGGTTGTATTCGACGATGGGGCGCCTGTAACGCGCTTAAATATATTGAAAGGGCATTATGTAAATGAACTTTTGAAATAATTAATAATAATAAATAATAATAATAAATATGTGGGGACATCTCACACACGGCCATCCGACCCCAAGCTAGGCAGAACCTGTGTTATGGGTGTCGGACAGCTGATATATCTACACAAATACATAGAATATGAAAAGCTTTCCTGTTTATAATATTAGTGTACATATACAAACACGAAAACTTACATACTACTAGGAAACGCTTACAATGGAAAAGCTGCACTTTACCATCTACTCACGTTTGCAAATAAAAATAAACGGCTAAATAAAATGCAGGCTCCCGAACTAGCAGCAGAAACACTCCAAGATAAAGCAGCAACGAACAAAAATAAGGAACTATTCTCGAAGGTGTTAAATTCTTCGGATTCCCCCCCTCGGGGGTATTCGAATGCATTCCACCGCGAGCCACGGCATTACCTTTTGGAAATAACTCGAGCGAACTTGTGTAAAGAATGTCATAGTGCCAAAAGCCGTACGTCGTCAAGTGAAAAGAATTAAATTTTTCATGCATTTTCTTGATTTTTATCGTGTTTTTTCTCCAGTGTAAAGTTACATGCAACCTGTCGTATGGTTTATTTTAGTTTCAAGCTGGCACTTCTCACGAACTATGCAAACTTTGATTGCATGTTGGACATACTTTGTTTCACTTGAAGACCGAGGACATAGTTGACAGAAATTTATGTAGGAGGTTGAAATTTATACGTTTTGTTTGCAGTAACCAGTGGTCAGTGAGAATTCCTCTCTAACATTGTGCCATCAGACTGAACTAATGCTGAATATAAAATATAAATAACATCATAGGTTTACTTCTTACGAGTGCTTTTTACGATAAAATCAGTCTTGTCTGCACCTCGTAACTTCTTTAGCATTAAAAATATATTTGAACGTCATAAATTATTGAGTTAGGGAAGATCATAAAAAAGTTTGCTCCGCCAATTTTTTTTAAAAGACAATTACTATTTTTTAGATATTATTAAAGCAGTCCATCCGTCTCGATGAGCAAGCTAGACTTAATCGTTTACTTCAGCTTCAGTACTGAATGAAATAGGTTAATGATTGCTGCCATTATTGATTTCTAACTTGGAGTGTTTCATGATTGCATAAAACGGGAAATATTGAAGAAAATTGCCCTTAACTACATAGAGAATACCGAACAGCCATGTCTGATACAGTATTTAAGCCGGTCGGAGCCTTATTAGTGTATAATTTTGTCTTTAAAGTTTTACTATTATACAGTAGTGAATGACTGGTTGTTCGAAACTGAATATAAGATATTTCATTGGTATTTTAAGTATAGTAATATTTTTTATACAGGTACACCGCCCTCTACTTTGTTACTTTTTTTCCGCTTCATCAAGGTTTGTTTGTAAAATATCACTCTTAGCGAAAAGGGCCCAATTATACATTTCTAGTCTGTAAGTATATTCGTTGTAAGTCTAATTTATGTGGTGTATAATAAAGTTATAGTCTTATCTATTCTAAAGCTTAATAAAGGGAAAATACGAGTGACCAAAAATGTAACAGAAATAACTAAAAATAAATATATAAACACACTCACACCTTGTACTAATGTACTCCCTTGCGGGGTATAGACACAAAAATAACTCTAAAGCAGTTTAACAACAAATACCTAAGTTTGCCATAATGTTTGACGATTATTGCACTGTAACAACTTGGGACTGGTCTGGACCGCGCCCCAATATCGACCAAAACGCATTTACACTATAACCCAAATATTGACAGACTCAGGAAATGTCCCGTGATCCCTGACACGAGTTTGTGTGACGTCATTGACCTTGGACGAAGCTAAACTGAAGGTCATCGGTGAAAACGAATGATGGGCGTGTTTGTTTGACACACTGCATACCTCGATCGATATTATCATACCGCGACAACTCAACGTAAATAGATCCAAAAAGCGGCCCCAAAACCACTATCAGAGGCGTCAAAAAAAATGGCACCCAAAACAGGGAACGAGCCGCGTCAAGGCTCACGAAGGTTTTTAATCAGACCTAGATTTCTAATCTCAGGCTGGATGGCCCGAGGCGCTGACGACGACAATGGTCCGCCTCGTGAATAACTGATGAGGGTGGAACGTCGGAACAGCTGTCCGGTCCGGTGCGGACAGAAATAGACGTCATGTCGATACGCCGGCCAAAGAGCCGCCCGCGGTATACGGACGCAGGAATTATCTTATGCTGTTATAATGCTGCTCATTGTGATAGCTGACGTGCTAGGTGTAAGTCGGTCGATGTGACCGGCTTCCTATTCCAATAGGTTTGGATGGGATAGTGAGATGTTTTCCGTCTAGAACTATTAATTTGGCTATATGCATTAATTGTGCTTTCATACATTGGTCTACAGACTATGTAGAAATAGTAATTATTATGATTGAATTTTATTTACAAAAAAATACACTAATTTTGAAGATGAAGTACAGTTTTAATATGCAAAAGATTACTTATTAATAAATAACCATCGCAGAAGATTAACATTAAATTAGGGATGAAACAGTGATGAGATTCCAATTGACTTGAAGACCATCTGTGCCGATGCTCCTTCGAAACCTTTTAGTAACTTCCCTATTATACAGGATGATTAAACTTTGTTAATACAGGCGCCTGGCGGACCCTTCTCTCATTAAAAGTTAATCACACTTCCAACGAGTGAACGGGAACAAGAAAGTCGGTATTGTTTGGGGGATATTAATGGATTTTTTAAAGTAGCACAAATAGGTCATTGCCGATGCAAACGTGGGTGGTGGTGACATTAATACACTAGTGTTCTTATAAAATGGGTGAGAATATTAAATTTATGACTCAGCTATGACATAAATTCATATTATAATTAAGACGATTTAGATTTTGTGCGTATAAGAAATGATCTAGTAAATTTATCAAGTCTTTAAAAGCTTAACCGACACACAGCATTTTCCTTCGACGAAAAGTCGTCTAGCGTCAACCCATTTTGTTCCCTATAAATATACATGCAAGATTGATGATGTAGACCAGCTAGCTACTTCCCGAAACATGCGTAGCCCGCTGAAAGCGTTATTTAGGGGTTCATTTTTACGAGGAGCATAAAACTTGGCTAAGTTCGTCTGCTATCAACATAATCGGGTCTCAGTGATGCCAACCTAAGCGGATCAGGGCCGTTGACCCCTTAAGTTGGTCATGCTCTGGAGAATCACGCCTTTTTTTTACAACCACAAGACTTTGGTCATGCAGGAATTCAATGAGTTTTTGTGGGGAACCAATAGATTCGAATGGTAGTACATAAAGTTATAATCGAAAATTCATAGAAACAACCAGCTTATGAGCACGTCAAAATGTAATGGCTCCAAAATGTTGATGACGAGCGCAATTTACATCCACTCATCTGGATGCAAACGACCTTATGCTATTGGCGCCAAGGGCGATTTATACACAAATACCGTCCGAAAGATTTGACATCGGTTAATCTGAATCCAGTTCAGTTGCGATTACACTACAGTATTAATGACTATTTCATACTAAAACGGCTAAAGTACTTGCTAACTCTGTCGCACTATTCATCCAGAGGAATATAAATAGCTGATAAACTTTATATCAAACATTGTAAAGTTTTCGGAAAAGCCTGACCTGATGCGCACGGAATATTGAATCTAAAACCAATTGAGCGAAGAATCAATACACCCCAATGGAAATGGAATTGAAGGAAAACATCTGAAAGAGCTGATCTTGTCAAATAGGATCCTGCTACAATGAGGGTAAGAGATGTTAGATAATATTTACCATATACGAAAATACGACTGATATTAGCAGACAATGAAGCTAAAAATAGTGTTTATATTTTGATGACGTATTAGTTGTAAGTTTAGGGCTATTTATAGAATATATTTTTTATTAACATACTTCATTATAATGATTACGTGATAATAAACCCCGAATTCGGGAATTATTCATTTACATGGAAACACTTTAAAGGTATCTTACATACTTACGACAAATAAAGACAAAACGACCGAAACATAAAACGTGCAACATGAAAGAAATATGAGAGCACATCAAATATAATTCCGTTTAGTGAGCACGCGTACACATA
This sequence comes from Plutella xylostella, assembly GCF_932276165.1. NCBI lineage: Eukaryota > Metazoa > Arthropoda > Insecta > Lepidoptera > Plutellidae > Plutella > Plutella xylostella. Next base: position 2,444,632 of record NC_064007.1, on the reverse strand, counting down.
AACGGAGGAGAGTGTTGATAATAAAATATAATAATAAAGTTAATGAAAAGATCAGCGGAGCTCCGGTCGAAATTGGATTAAGGAATTTAAAAAAGCAGGCATTGCTTGGTACTGAACTGCCTACCAGAATGAACAAACCTGCAATAAAGGAAATACTGAAAAAATAATATAGAAATAAGAACAAACAACAAAAGAAAATCGAGGCTGCAACGCGAAAGTATTAAAAGAGCGCAGTTTTAATGAATGTTTCTCAGACATGGGACTTCAGCGACGCCTGAATAATAACGGAAATTGCCCTTACTACAACAAAGCGGAGTTGTTTACTCTTCTCGAGTTATATGTTTAAGTTACCATAAAACATACAAACCCGAAGAATAAACTCACAGAACTCCCGATAAGTTCAACCTTACTCCGTAATGCCGACGAAAAACTTCGGAATCTGTTGACAGAGTTAAAAGATCCGAACCGCAGTCCATTAGCTGAAATCAGCGAAGACAGAACTCTGGGACTGTCTTAATTTCCGAACGAAATCAAAACGGCTGCGGCAAACGCGAATGTATTCCAAGAGAGAGAACGTCGCATCCAATCTACGGTGAAATTGCGGCGGAGACGGGAACACGCGGGCCTATGCACTGACATTCGGATTATTCGGAATACGAACGTACACAAATAGTTTTCAGTTAGCGCCCATCAATTCTGTTGAATATGCTCCCAATTCTGATGTATACCGCTGTTTTACTATAATAGAGTAGGATTTCTTGAAGTGGGTTTATTCCATGTATTTCAAATACTAGATTCCCTGCAATGTTAGCAACAATGATAATAAATATCTGAGCCGTGTATGTGAGAGGTGGTGACGTCAAGCCGGCTGAAGCCCAAGCGAGACGATTTCATGTCAAAAATACACTGAGACGATAGCCGACGTCATACATGAGATTGCTATTTTAATTATTATTTACTAGAGACCACGAATAGACGGTAGTTTCTTGGTGTCTGTCGGGGCTGAGGTGAGGCTGACCACATTGACGTCTGCGAACTAACGTCAAACATGCGCGTGTGACGTCACGGATCACATGCGTGGAGAGAGAGAATGTTGATGGGCCAATATTTTACGCCAATATCGACTCAACGCGGATTTCGGAGGTGACAACAGCTTTATTCGTCCATTAAGAATGAGATAATCACCAAATTATAGGCGAAGTCGGTGAGTATAATCAGAGTGATGAAATTACAAATAACGTTGGATTCCATAAAATCTCATTACTCTTCCTAAATCTTTCTTTAAACAGAACGAAGAAATATCCTTTTAAATTATTCATTGGTCTGGAATTGTTTCAGTTAAATGGCGATTCCCAGCACGAGCTAACGCTTTCACGTTTTGCGAGATCGCGTGATACTCAATATTTTAATTAAAGTAGTGGAAAAAAGATGATTGGCTGCGATAGTGAGATACGACATGAATAAATGTATAACCATTAGACTAGGGTAGGTTACGAATATTTTCATTTAGCGACATTACATCAAATCCTAGCTAAGATATAAGAAATATAGTTCGGAAGATGTTAGATACAGAAGCTAACGAACCGACGAAAATAAATACACAAACATAGCTTCTAATGTACACACGCGACCCGAGGCGTGTAGGAGCCCACCTATACACGCCCGGTGTGTAGTCACATGACACACACGCCGCCATGAAGTCACGTAAGCCAAAGATGACAGGACATCAGCACAAGTTTAATTAAAGTAACAACTGTTGGAAAGTTTTGGCAGTCGATATCATCGTGGATGAAACACATATGAGCATACAACAAGCACACACGTAAGTAGAGTTAGCAACACAAGCGGGGAGGAACAAAACATTAATCGAGGCGGGCAGACGTAGGACGTGCGTGTGCCAACTGTACAGATGGCAAAATTAACAAGAGCCACCGCCCTGCCCGCCGGCAGAAGCGACAAAGAGCGTGGAGGGGAAAGCCAATGAACTGGTGAGAGGCCCAGTTAGGTTGGTGAGCATATACTGGCAAGCGCGCCTGCCAAAGGGAGGGCGAGGTTACCCCGCTATACGTGATCTACGAATGTATGGTGATACATGAAAGAACTAAAGTTTGGCAATGTCGCCGGGTGGGAGACCGTATAGAAAAATGATGCTATGTTGACGACATGCGTAACAAAGCAAGGTCAATTAGATCATTATTTTATTTTGGTCATTGATACCGTACATGTCGTATATTTAAATCACTAAAGGGCGAGACAACAAATGAAATATGGACAAATGACCTAAGTAAGTTAATGTTCAAAAATGTACATAATTTAAATGACATGGATTACTCAAAGGTTAACAAAGGGTAGAATGTGAACGTCACAAAGTCCTTAGCCTGAACTTTAATTAACCTCCCGCATTAAAAAAAAATTTATTACGTCAACAAATATACCATGAAAATGGTCAGTAATTAATTACATACCTATCGCACACAACATACTATACCAGAACCGCATGGAATTTGAAGTGCTACAAAACTAGGACTATTATGCTTATTAAAGAGACAATCATAAACAGCTTTTACTCAGATTTTTCCTTGTCCGTAATGGTAAGGCCATCCACCAGAAGTCGGTCAGTTAAATATCATGCAACTGTGATATCATTTTGGTCGATGCCGTGTGCCTCACAAATCAGTAATACTGAAACGCCGTAAACCTGCAAACTTGTGTCTGCAGTGACAGATAACACGGGAAACGCTGTTACATAATTTACTAGCGAGCCTGTCCATCATAATACATGTGCTCATTCATGCAATGCACACACATACGCACTAGATGACCTTTGCAACACTAGGTCACTGACACGTCCAATTCATTAGAGCAATAAATAAAAATAATGTGGCACGGCATCCCATAAAGGGACTATTCAATGCCGTAACGAATCCGCCATAAGCCAAATATATCTAAAGATAAAAATAACAGGAAACAGTTAAAGGTGTTCAGGTGATAGGAATTTGGATTGGGGAGTTAAATTAGATTTAATAGTCTTCACGACAAATGAAATCATAACGACTGAAAGATATGTTACAATACATATATATTTATAGAGAAAGAAGTAACTTTACAACTGTAGTAAAATAAATAAAGCACTTTGCTTCTCTGGAGCTTGAACTAAGCTTCCGTTTCTGAGCTCGGTCTTGTTACAAGTAAATGCACTTCATTTAGAACAAGGCTCCACGGGGATTTACAAGAGAAACCAGAAAAATAAACTTGACCGGACAAAACATACCATTCCATTTATGAGGTCGTACGAGAATATACCTACGAGGACATAAAAGGTGTCATTTATCAAAGCTTTGATACAATCTCAGAGTGTTTATATTGTTTCATTAAGGATGTAGCACATTTACTTGTAATTTTTTGTGCTCGGAGAAAAATAGCTGAGGATTACGCAGGGATGGCAATTAGGAGGAAACGCGAGGGCGAGCTCGATGTGGGTCGATTAGAGCCCTGCGGCATTCGCCGCGGTGGAAATATTTTACAATTCAACACATGTGCGGTATTGTCGTTCCTGTACCAGATACGTGGTTATTTATCGATTATACAGTACATGATTAAACTTATTACGCTCTAATAATATTAAGAGTTAATTTCAGAAGTGAATAGATTAGCAATTACTGTGACACAAAGCTGCGGTAGTGACCTCGCGACGGCTTTCGATAGTGCGAACAGTGTATTCGGACGCTCCCGACCTATTTCAGTCCGCCGGCCAGCCGAGCTGACGCGCTAAAACAATGAACTGAGCGAGTAAAAACAGGAAAGCCATATAGCCAACTTGTAAGTACGAGCAGGACGTAATTCGGGCCGGCGTCACTCAGGGAGCTCACCTAGTGCCCGCTCTCTTCTCTATTCTATTTCGGTGCGTCGCGGAACATGTCTCGGAATCCGTTCACTATGTGTCTGGGAATATTAGAAATCATGTGACTAATGATCCATGCGTCTAAACAGAACAGCCGCTAACGGATGAACACAATTAACTCGGCACGGCGGGGTCATTTGCATGCATCGCCGCTGCAATTCCGGATCATATGCACTGTTTCCATGTTGCTAAAGCATCGTGTTGAGTATTATATTTCTGACGAGCCAATAACAGATTATTGCTGGCTTTCCAGAACGGTATCATGTGTTGAGACTCCCGATAAGCCAATTCGCCAAACACAAATGGAAAAGGTGCAGTTTGCATTACAGTGAGGTGTATAAATAGGGCGATTGTGTCTGTCCGTTTACGCATGCCGCTTCATAACCGCAGCATTAACCTGCAAGAACAGCAAATAAAATGATGAAGCACCTTAATAACCGTAAGCTCCCCTCGAGTAACACGTGCTGTGTATTACCTATATCCTGCTTATTTGTTTTCACTGGCGGTATTCAGTTCGGTGTTGCCACGCTGTTCGTCTTTCACTACAACATTTATTTTAATCCCGGCCGGCTTATATTAATATGAGTCGAGTGGTGGTGTGCCTTCTTCTAAAATAAACCGGCGTTCAATCATAACGCTAGCGTACCTGGTTTGTTTCTGTTGCTAAGTTTACGATTCGGTTTTATACAGCTGTTTTAACTGCTCTCAACAGACGTTGCGGTGCGGTTACTTAATGCATTAGAGATAGCTGCACAACAAAGTGTACGCGAGAGAGAATGGAATCCGGATAATTGATAGCAGTTTGGAAGGACAAAGCGACAGTAAATGCGTTTTTCTTAACGCTCGAGTGGAAAAATGAGCCGGCATTTACGAGACAGAACGGTAGAAGACGAGGCTTTGTAAGGAGCGGAAATAGCCGTATTGTGAGCAAGGGTCCCTGTTCCTGTGCGACAGAGACAGACGCGAGGCTGCGAGGGGTGAGGCGAGGGAGGTTTCGGGGTGACGTCATCGTGGAAATTGATTCGAGGGCGAAAAACGAGGCCGCAGTTAAGCCGGCGCCGGCCGTTGTCGAGGCATAAATTACTAGTTTAGTTGTGAAGCCGCCGGCACTAGTCGGCACTACAGCACTCCCTGGCAGCGGCGGAGACGACGCCTCATGTCCCCGGGACCAGGCGAGGCGGCGACGTTCGGAATACAATATCGCATTGACGCATATCGATCCGAAACTTATGAATGCCGCTTTCCGTACATTATAAGATTTAATTGGATAAGTGTCGCATGCGTGCCCGCTTTTGTATTTATTGCAGGACTTTTATCGCTTTGAACACAAGTAGTAAAAAAGATTAACCTTGTAGTTTGCCGCTTCTCTTCACCTAGTTATCTTGTGATCAATTCCCAACAGATGTCAGGGGAGCGAAAACGGTTTATTTATTTATTTATGTTTTCATCGACTCGTTGTTGGAAAAGACGGGGTTCACTATGTTTGTTTAGTTTTGTTTGTGTTTCACGTGAGTCATAGTTATTTTTGGATTACCTTTCGAACTTGTTTGCCTTTGACGAATAGGTAGGTATAAATAAAAAAAACTACTGCTATACCAGCGAAACGTGGATGTAAAAAGGTAGACTTAATGCTAAACGCATTTTTGACAGTAAAGCCACAGGAGGTGCAAGAAAAATTATGAAGATATTAAAACAAATTAAGTGAAGAAATAAAAAGATATGCTTGACTTTAATTTGTATTTTACTTAAATTGTAAAGAAAGAAGGTGTTGAAACCACTCTTCTAAATTCTAGACAATACTAGGCGCAGTGCAATTAATAATAATTACTCAAGGTCTGACGTCAGTGTGACAATCATCGTCACCGTATGAATCACCTCAGCGTCCTCGAGAGTTTAATCATCGTGTGCACAAAACAACTTCATATCAAATTACTAAAAGAGCAGCAAGAATAAAATCGAGCCCGTGGAAAATTATAAGAATAAATAATGACTGAGCACAAGATGGGACGAGACAATCATAAAGAAGCATCTAAATTAATGCGCAAGTCCATATTCAAGGCTTCTGGTAATAACGACGTCGTGAAATCTAGACAAAAGTGTATCTCTCGATCTCCCCTAAACAGGCAATCTGGCGAAGTAGACAGGACGATAAAACCGTTAGCCTAGAATGTGGACAATAAAAACTACTTGGCCATAGTGACTACAATTCTGTATTCTCATTGGCATGGCTACTTTTTGGGACAAATCCTAAAATGTTGATACAAAAAATATCACGCGAATTCGCTGCAAAGTTCTTTGTATTTTCAACCTTACTAGATAATCCGTCAGGTCTACGCTACGCCGAATCAAAAAGCGGGATCAGAATAAATCCAATCGAAACAAAGTTCCATTTCCAAGTTTTTAGGGATGAAAATAGCACGATGGTATTAGGGCATAGTACGTAGATACGTAGGTGTGTGTCGCGTCACTGTGGTGATGCTGTAATAGGATTACCTAGACTGTGCCACGACCTCTGAAATGACAGGGCCCTTTATAATAGAGCTTCTTATAATTTCATACTATTATGCAGTACTGGATTATTTTATTGGAAGCATAACGTGGTTTAGCCTGTTACTGTTTAAACATAATAAATGGCTACTTTCCTAAATGAGAAAACAGAACAGGGGATGACCCTTGTCTTTGGAATTTACGTACTCTTCGTAAGTACTGTTAGTTTTATGCGATGTTTGCTACATTCAGTTGGTCTGAAATTTTCATGTCAAATCATCTAGACTGACATTTATGATTTATTTCTTTCATTCATATGACATAAACTTCTGATTACTACATCAGTCTCTCATCTTACTTGTAGTAATAAGGCCGCCAATTGCCTTTGTTGTGGATTATTTTTTTATTTCTGTGTTTGTGTGCAATAAAAAAATATCAATCTATGTATCGGTTTAAAACTATAAACTGCTACAACACGGCTGAAAATGCCTGTTGGCAATAGAGTTCAAATTGGCCGGTCCAACCCGGTGGGTACGGCGAATCGATGTGGAAACCAATGATTCGAAATTAATTTGGCATTTAGAGCTGATTAGGGACACGAGTACGGCGATAAGCCCGCAGAGGCACAGATAAGATAGAGGATGGCTGTTGCTAACAATGGCATAACTGAAAATGTAAATATAGATCAGGGTTAAGCTGTAAAAAGACAAGTTCATGTAAAGTTTGAAGAGGAAAAGTGTAACAAAGCTAGGTTCACTATCATAACTGATTTAAAGAAGGTAGTTCAAGAACTAAATATAACTTCAGCAGGAGAAAGCGAAGCAAAAATGCCAGTACATGATCAATTACATGACTACTTTTAATTAGTTTAATTTATTAAACAAGACAATGAACCAAAATGAAGGACGACGCAGACAAGAACTGGTGAAGCTTTTCACAGAGGCAATGATTAATGTCCCAACTCAGCGCGGAGGTAGGCACGGAAAGGCTTTTTTTCACTAAAAAGTTGAAAGCAGCCCTCCATAAATTAAGCTTGTAGATTGTCCGTTTTATTTTGTACGAGAAGTTTTTTTTGTTCGGACTTTTATTAGGAAAGTGTATTTTTTTTTCTTTATTGGTTAGCTTCGATTAATGCTGCTACAATAAAGTATTTAGATGATGTGTTACTTCCGTTAGTTAGACTCTAAAAAAAGAAGGATCCAGATACATTCACTAAGCAAGCAATAAATTATACTTTACAGTGAAGTGACGGTCGAATGGCGTATTTGTTAGTGACCCTGACTGCTATGCCGAAGGTCCCGGGTTCGATTACCGGCTGGGGCAGATATTTGTTTAAATACAGATATTTGTACTCGGGTCTTGGGTGTTGGGTGTTCATATTTATAATTAATATTTATCTATTCTATTTATTTGTGTAGATACATCAGCTGTCCGATACCCATAACACAGGCTCTGCCTAGCTTGGGGTCGGATGGCCGTGTGTGAGATGATGTCCCCACTTATTATTATTATTATGATGTCCCCACATATTATTACAGTAGGTAGAATTTTATCGGTGACTGCCCGTGGGCATGTCAATATGCCCAGCCGAAACGACAACATTACAAACGTCAATGCATCGATCAAATTCGACGGTAGTCCACAAAGTGTTGCCACCGTCTATGTCGCGACCTCGCCAGTCCTCGGCCGACCTTCGGGCGATGCACATCATGCACATGACACTTCGGCCGCTAATGCGATTGAACTCGATCCATTCCGGTTTTTATTAGTTATGTTACGTAAACCGCCACAGCTATTTATAAAAATACCGAATGCCAATGAGATTCTTATATAATAAACACTCTTTTTATTATTTACTTGGTATTATTGGCAGTAAGCAATACAAGGAAAATATTAAATTGAGCACATGTATACAGCTGAAATGGGTACCGCAATTAAAATTGTAGCGCAAGGATGATATAATTGAGACGTGACAATATCAGTTTATAGCAATTATGATGCACTCACCATGCTAGCGTTTATTCAATGACATAAGAGGATAATACAGAATGAAGCAATTAAGCCGTTAGCACATTAATATTTCTGGGCTTTCTTAGCACAGCACTAAATACCGACCCATCCGGCTAATAAAGGTCTTGCCCCTTTTAGTAATCACAAAACATGTCTTCTACTACCCTCTCCCTAAACCGGGCTAGTTTACTAATTACACAGGATGTCCTAAATAAAGGTCGGGTGTTTCAGGAGTTATTTACCCGTGAACTACGTCAAACAGCTTAATTTGAGACTTTGATGGATGGTTGCAAACGTTGCTTCATGCTTGCAATCTAGTAATTTCTGTTTTATACACAGTTCTATTAGCGCTTTATGAACTTACACAGTCGTTCTGGTATCAAACCTTCGTATAAATGCAAAATTTTACCGAGGAGTTGCTCTTACTTGGCAAAATTCATCGAAGTTTCACAGATTTGCTGCGATGACCACGACTCTATAACGTTGCATTAAACGTACAGATTGCATGACAGCTCTCCAAAACTTCGTATTACCTTAAGCAAGAGAAGCCCCTTTGGTTATTACAGAGCACGTGCCCGAGGGAATAGCTGAGACATTTTTCATAAAAATTGCTCGATTACTGCCGATCCCAACTAAAGCATCTCACACATCATGTGATGATCAAACAAACGATTTTGAACTTACTCGAAAAGAATTTAAGACCAACTTCACGGTGAAAGACGACAAACAAAGTCAAACCAAGAACGTTAATGTCTTGCTTTTTTTCCAAACACGTGCTAAATATTTATGTTATAAAAATGATGATCATAATTGCCCTTACGATATCCCAGATGACTAACATGATGTAATGTCACATTTGGCTCGCTTCCCATTCGGAGCTGATATAAAATGGGGAGCAAAACCAGCAGTATTTTAGGAAGGTGTTTAAAATGTTGGGAGAGGAAAATATTCTTGTTGCAGATGAAGCTGTTATTTCGCGGGGCGCGGTTGGATCATTTTTCCAAGCAGTCTTCTTGACAACAACGATATATCACCGTCTGCAGAATGTAAAGACTGCAAGCGACTATAAACTTCAAATTTAAATACAAAGAGACGAGATTGAATAGAACAGATGACTTGGTTAGTGTAATCAACCTGGCTATTTATTGCTATCTATAAAAGGCTTTTCATCAATTTTAACTTAGTCTTAGTTAGGTACTAACCGAAAGTGATATGAATAAACTGAATAAGATTGTACATTAAATTTCATTTTCTGCATTTATTTTATGTTTACAAAAATAGTTACTAATAAACGAATTTCAAATGTAAGAAAGTCAATACTAACGACGTTAATGTGATTGAAAATTTATACGACAATCAACCATTTATAGACAATAAAACTGGCGCTGTTTTATGGATACATTTTATTAGACAATCTGTATAATTATATCGAGGTCGATGATTTGATACTAATTGTGATTTATTAAGTGATTCGACGGGTCAATGGTGTTGGAGTAACGCGGGGTCACGTGAGTTATAGAACTTATTATCAGAGTCTTCAGTAGAAACTAGCTGTAGGTACATAGTCTTAAGTGTAAACTAGAGGTATGTAGTCTTTAAATACAGAATCATTCATTCGTATTTCCTCCATAAATGAATTTACACGGAAGTTCCAAAATGTAACCATGCCAAATCATTATTAATTAAATTTTTTGCTGTCTTATGTAGCATTCAAATTTAGAATATAATATAATAGAATATATTTATCTTAACACTTAAGCCATGCCAATTCAGGATTACACATGCTTACATGTTCAGAAATTGATTATTTACTCATATAGAATTTAAATATAGAATACAATATATTCGACACCAAAGGACAGCGCATTTAAGTAATATTTAGTAATAAATAACCATGTACATTGAATAGTAAAACATATATTAGCGAATCAATAACAATAATCATGCATAAAATATGATGCAAATGTGTAGTACAATGAATGATTCTTTATTATTATCTGCGTAAATTCTCCATCGAAATAAGTTCATAATTTATGCTGTAAAATGTTTAGACTACACATAAGCTTGGGTATCACAATTTCAAGGTCGCCTGAAGACGTTTATTCTACTTTTCACGTGCAATTTCCATGCGTATTAATATTACGAATGCGAATGTAACTCCGTCTGTGTGTAGTCTTAAATGCCTAGACAACTTATAGATCTTGATTGGGTCTCACGATTATTAGACCCCTCCGGAAATCCATCAAAAGATTTCATACCAACTCGAGATACTCCCAGAAATCAATCCTGAACCGAGCGACGGACGGCGAAGCATTATTTAAAGGAATCAAAGACATAAAATTTGCCCCTCCTAATATTTATTTCATGCCGGCACCGCCCGCCCAGCAGTTCAGAAAGGCGCAGTATTGATCTAGATTCTGGGCGGTTCAACGAACCTGGGTCTGATGGCTTCATGTCCACATAGCGCCTAACTCCACGCCTAAAACTTCTAACCACCGACTTTACTAAGCGAGGAACATAGTAACTTGGTTACTTCTTTAGCGAAATCTATTTAAGATACGTTAGCTCACAACACTGACATGGTAAAGTCTACTGATGCAGGAATACTGGTGAAGCTTTTATGCCTTAAAGCTTTTACTCCCAATTTTCCAGTGGTCGAAAACCGTTATAAAAAATGGTTTAAACAATATCGACGTTTCTTTATTAACTTTGAAACAATCGCGTTTAATAAACCACATGCTGTAGGATTTAGATGCGTGGGCGGCCACATTCCGAGTGGCATTCACGTTTCTATAAATAAATTATCACCTGTACTCATCTGTCAGATGTTTTGTGCAAAATGCCCGCTCTACAAATACATAGGTAAGATTTTTACATCTATATGTCTAGTTAAAGTGGTGTATAATTGTGTATGTCATATATTATTATAATTTAAGGCAAGGTTTATATTTAGATTCTAAGTTCAGAATAACCAGACAGTCTGGCAACGTTATTTCCTTGATAAATCTCTTCTCTCAACCGGACATACTTAAGTGACCTTCATAAAAACGAAAATACCCTGCAATGGCGATAGCAACACATGCCCAACATTAAACACACTGGAGGTGTTACGATCTGTGTAAAAGACTCTTTGTGTTTCATTAATCCTCCTTTGAGTGCTTTCCGGCCTCTTTGAGGAGTCAAGGTATTAAGCCATTAGCGTCAGGCAAATTTCATTGTTTAGGCAAAAGAACTGCCTAATAATCTCGACGTTCCCAAAACTTGAGCTCATTTTCGTGACCGCTAATTTGTGGAACGAGACGTTGTAAAACAGAATTTGAAATGTACTACTAATCTTTTATGATGGAGTTTGATAAATATTTAGAAGATACTTCTGGCTGCGGGCTGCAATTTGCCGTAGTTAAATTATTGTTTAAGAAGGGTCTGTTATGTCGCGAGGTATTTACAGCAGTTTTATGTTCTTAAAGTGGCTTATTAAGAAACCTGGTATGACAGTTCACGGCTTACCCTAAAAACGCATAAAAAGCACAAAGTATTCTTAAGATCCTCAAACGGCAACATTCATCCATTTAACGTGAAACACGCCGAATAATAGATGCTATTACTAGAGAAATACCAGTAAAGTGGCCCGTGGTGTCCGCATCCGCTCTGTAAACTTTGCTAGAACATCAAGAACTACCAAAACTATTGATTTTATTCAGGAATGGTAATCCCACCTTTACGGATAGACCGTTCAGCGGAATCGCTTTCGTTGCCCAATTTTATGAAGTTTTATTTGGACCTTTCTGATTCGGCAGCCACTGAGGCCAATCTAGAATCAATGGCGTTTGTAATAAGGCCGTTTATTGTTCAATCTTGAGTGTGGCCTGAAAGTTTTCGCTTTGACCGGGATACTATCAGCAAATTGTTGGACATTTGTTGCTGATGCTAATACAATGACTTTCGGGTCCTCCAACGTATTACGTTTTGTCTTGACTACAAATTGCCAGTGAAAATTTTACTCAGAGTAAGTTGGATAAGTAATCCCAGGGGCATTACGGGTACACGTATTTCGCTTCTGAGAGCAAGAACGAGCAGAAAACAGGGAATACTTCTTTAGGTTTTTTTTCTAGGTGCAGTGCCATTGCAGTGACTGGTTGTATTCCTAACGCTCAAATATTTTACATTTTATTGGACCTTTATGTCCCACAACCCACAAGGTAAACAATACATAGAATAAAATAATTTATTTACTAGTCAACAAATCCAATCAGGGGACTAACTAAACGCGACAGTGATAAACACCCTCCAATTAAGAAAATGATATCGATTTCCGAGGAATAATAGGGGTTCTGAAGTGTCAAGGTGAATCCGAATACGTTGGAACTTTGTCAGAGTGACATGTTGGGCATTCCGTGCCGTCACTGATAGTCAGATACTGTCACTCGTACGTCCTTTGCGACGCTGGCTGACACTTTTGTGACGAAGCCACTCGAGTGATATGGCTGTCGCATTATCCTCGCCTGTGACAAATGTGTTAAGGCTATGGCAAATTCAAAGGTACTCTTAAAGCCATTGAATGTATTGGACACAGTGCTGAGTTTTCTGACGTTGTTAGTCATAGGTGAAGCTACTGAATATCTCAGATTTGATGTTTTCAGAATAATAATTAGTTTCGTATGTTTGTTAGCTATTCATAATTACGACATTATTATACATTATATTACATAAAACCCATATGTTGTGTGAATTCCTATTCAAAGGATAACACCCGTCTCTCACAGGTTTGTTTGGTGGTTGACCTCCGCATATCCAGAGCAATAAACTAACAAACAAGGGTAAAAATATCTATCTATGTATTTGTGTAGAATAAGAGCATAACACGGATAAAACCTGACCTTTATCAGCTAATCGGGTTGGAGAAGCGGTAAAACGAAGTATATGACGGGGCTACCGCGGTTGGACATCCATAATGTATGGCCTCAAAGGATCTACGATATCTAAGCGGGAACGCACGTATCTGATCCTGTGGGATTTACCCATTTCAACTTCTGGATATTGAGGTTACGGTGAAGGACGTAAACTTGCCGGCAATGTAGCCTTTATCGCGATGGAACAAGACTGAAGTCAGATATAATAGGTTTGGTTATTGAGATTTGATTGCCATATTCGGATGTAAGGATTTGAAACTTTGGTGGTGCTACTATTTGTACTTGTAAAGTTTCAGTATAGTTATATGATCAGCTGTGGCGCCTCACATTCCGATATTTTTATTGTGTCTACAATAAAGGAAGTCTATCATAACAAAACTGTAGCTATAGACATTCATAATACTTACAAGAATAACAAGAAAATGAATATACCTACAAACGAAAAGCTTTTTCAAGAAGTTTTGTACATATTATTCGTTTCTCAATGAAAAAGCCTTTCATGATATATTTTTACTGTAATTACGTACGACTCGGAAAAAGTATTCGTTATTTCGAGTTAGAAGCATTTTATAATAATACCTACTGGTAGGAAAAGTTAAAATAATTTCACTAGATAATGGAGGGTCAGGGTACAATCATTTACAGTACAACGAACCGCAGTCATTGACTCAGGAAGCTCGGTAGAAGACGATGCTCCTAGAATCCATAATTAAATAGCGGTGAAATCGATAGCTCTTCAAAGGTACCACCTCCTTTTTAAGACCGATGCCATTCACCCAAATCCATCTATAAGTGATCCTATGAAATACTGAAAAAGGGCAAAGAGTAGTCCTAATCAAATAGCATGGGGGCTGTTAGACTTGTACATTTTCTATACAAAGCACCGACACAAGCTTACAAATCATGTGTCTTTTTCGTCTGAATTCTTCAAAGTCAGCCGTGTCACCATCAGTGTACTTACAGTCAATACTCTCTGCAGTTGGCAGCGATATGTTTGCTGTAGCTACTCCTACAATAGTCCAAGAAACAATGGATTTCAATACCGTAGCATCGAATGCCTTTGTACAAAAGTGTTCAGTCCAACGCCCAATACGGGCAATTGTTTATGGCTAACACACCATGCAGCAATGCTTTACGGCTCTCCTGGCACTTCTGACTGTGCTATGCATACCATTAAAGCAAGCTACATTGAATAGATTGGATACATCATGTACCTACTGTGTGTTTGCAGCTATTCATTGGTAGAAATACCAAGGACAATTTGACGGTGATATTGAAGCGTTTTGATTGGTCAACGTCGAAATGCTACCAATTCCAATGTCATGTACGTTTGTATTTGTCTGTAAAAATATTTTCTACATCGGAGGAAAAAGCCAATAAACCCTGACTTACTCGTAACTATTGCCAGTGGCAGTTTCTGTCGGAGTCAAATCACATACAAAATGTACTGGAATGGATGTTTTATATTGCATTCGATTTTCTCACTCCATTGAAAATAACAAGATGGGTCTTAAGACTTTCGACCCAGGGGTAGCGAGATAGTCATTGACATTGGCCAGACAAAACTTTAGAGACAAACAACAAAGTGAAATCTATAAAATAAGTTATTGCCGTGAGAATTGTCTAGTCAACAACATTTCATCCTGGAAGTCAGTAAAATGGTCAGTAAAACAAATTGAAAATTTTTACGGCATTGTGGTTGTGATTACTGTGATGCACGAAGGAGACCCGTGCCCCAGCAGTGGGGACGTGATGGGTCGTGATGAAGCAAGTAAAGTAAGTGTATATGTCTATGTCTACCAGGGTGCCATGACTCACCATCTGTGGGCGATGTGTAAAGCTTCTTGCACAACTCCTGCGGTCCGCCGACCGCGTTGATTTTGGCGAGCCCCTCCGCGCCCCGGGACTCCATCAGCTCGCGCAGCTGGCGCAGGCTGACGCCATACTGCGCCGGCCGGCCCTCCACTGTCGCCATGCTGCCGGGCTCGCGGCCACCGCCCGCGGCACGCCCGACAACCCTCCTCTAGCTCTGCAACAAGAGGAGGATACAGGTTAAATAGAGGATACAAAGGATGAAGGAGTTGGTGAGCATACAGGTTAGATAAAGATATAAACGAGGAAAGACATGTGGTTGAGATCGACGAGCGTCGATTGCGACACTTGGTGAGTTCCTGGCAGGTCACATCCGAATGTTACTCTTTATGACTACATTAAACGTCAGCTGTAATTATGCACGGATGAAAGAGCAAAGAGACACTGATGTATAGGAATTACTTCTAGTTTAGGGTCCCTGGTAACTTATTGTAAGAAATATTTGATGGTAAATAAATGTATGTATGTATGTATTTCATTTGATTGACAATTTAATAATTAATAATAATTAATAATTTTTAATAATTTAATTAATAATTTAATTAATAATTTAATTAATAATTTATTTATTAAACCAATTACAAGGTACAAATGTGTTGAGTATTGCCATCTGAACTAGAATATAATTCTGTATTTCAGAGGACAGACTCTTCCAATTAGGGCACTTATTGGTAATTACAAGCATTGGTACTAGGTGTGTTATATTCTTAATATTACTATACTAACATGCAAACTATGCTAAAATTGCTGTAAAACATGAGGTAAAACGGGGGATATTAAATTTAAGTAATATTTTTAACACAATTATAAACATTGATATTTGGAAATATGCAAGTGGCAAGAAATAACTTAGAAAAACATGATTTACTTACTTAAATAAGTACTTTACAAAAAAAAAAAATGCATAACAAATAAATATAATAAAAATACCTTACTCACTGCTGGACTTCTAGTATTAATTCAGTATGGGAATATGTTAGGTCTAAAAGATAATTTACAATAGTTTTTTTTGCGCTAGATTTAACAAGACTATGGATAGAAATAATTTTATTGATTTTATTGTAAATATAGAGGCCAAGAAAAGGAAAAAACCTATGAGCGAAAGCAGTATTAGAGTGATCGGGCTGACATACCTGGTAATTTCTTCTTTTGGAGTTGAGTTTTTTTATAAAGGGCGTTAAAGAGCGTTGCTTTAAAATTAAATTAAGAATAAAAAGTTTTCGAACTGAAAGAACTTGGCAGTGTTCGTAAAGTAGCTGCGTGGAATAGAAAAAGTTTTTAAAAGTGCATACCTTAAGGACAGCTCTTTGTGCAATTTCAAGTGGTAGGAGATTAGTTTTCGGTGCTCCACCCCAAGATGTTATGCAGTAAGTGAGAAGTGATTGGCATAGGGAATAATACAATCTTTTTAAAATATGAGGATCTGCAATATTTCTCAGGTTTTTCAAAATAAAAATAAGTTTACGGACTCTACTGGATAATAAATTAATGTGTGGTTTGAAGTTAAGATGTTGATCTATGACTATGCCTAAATATTTGATAGATGAAGTTCTCTGTAATGATGTGCAGTTACAATTTACAGACAAATTGTACGATTGACAGCGGTGAGCTGTAAGGGGAATTTGACGATCTAATAGTGGTTGTGGCGATCGCGATCCTTAAAAGAGGCATATCCGCAGTAGTTAACGTTTGCTGGTGGATAATGATGATTAAAAAAACATGAAAAGTTTGGAATGCATTTCCATGCTCTTTGGAAGATTATCTAAGCTGAGGATTTCAATTCACATTGCAATAAAATATAAGAATAGGCATATAGCTGGAGTGTAATACAATGACCCAGGAAGCGCTAGAATAGAACAACTGAATAGTCCGACCGGCGTTAAACGCTAGCGAAGATATATGATTCTATGATATTCAATAAGAGAGTCTGAACATTCCAGCGTCCGGAAACCTCATTAACACAGCCTGGAATGCAAATAAAACCCTAATACTGAAGCGAACTGACTGGAAATGATCCATGCACCCTGGAAGAGCAATAAACGTGGATCCAGCTGCAACCGACCGCCCATTACTCACTAGCTGCGCAACATAAATACTTTAAACGATCGTTTACGGAAAGAAATCGCTGTCATCGGAACAATTAATCAATTAATCGTACTTATATGGAGCGGAAATAAAGGGAAAAGGCTGGGTAATTTGAAGAGTTTCGAACAAGAGGAAGATAATTCATCTTCACATTAACGACGTTCGAGCTTCGAGCCGTGATGTAGGTACGTGAGCGCGTGACGTTGATTGAATGATGCTTGTTCAAGCCTTTATAAGACAGACGTATTTGAGTGGAATTCTACAAATTATAAAAATAAATAAAATGAGCGCCAATTCGAGATTTTCTAACCACAAACTTTTATGGTCACCTTTCGTGTCGAGTTTAATATTAACAGTATAATATTAACATAAAGAAAATTGCGTGACGACAGCCGAGGCAGTTCAAATAAAGGTTGAATAAGAGCCATAGAAAAACACGGCAAAAGTAGACACAATAATTCGATCACTTCATAACAAAAATAAGTAAAACTTGCAATTAGCGGTATCAACTATAAGTGGGGCATCAATCAATTAACAAAACAAACCGATAGTTTATGCGGAGAGCCCTCCCTGAGTCGGGGGGTCACTCTATGACGAAAAACTAAGCTTGCCATAACTCTACCTCGTTGGTTGCACGACAGCTCTCGTTCGTTCGTTTTTCGTCTGTAGGTATAGAGTGACCCTCCCGCTCCGGAGCGCATCCCTGGAAACAGCCACTATTTATGGCACTATAAAAGTTTCCGCCGGCTGCACTTTACCGTGCATAATTAAACGCTGAAGAGTAGGGGGCACATTCAAACGTGGGCAAACCTTTATACACCTTATAGCGTTAGAGGCTAAAGCTCAAATTCCACGACAAAGGTCACACGGGTCTGAGAAAGTTACGATAAGGAATCTAATCTGAAAAGTGGCGCTAGTGTCTATGGTCGCGCTTCATGAGGTGGCAAGTTTCGCAGTTTATTCTTGAGGTGGGATGTAATAAGTTCGGTTTAAATGGCACAAAAGGCAGGATGTTGTTGAAGACTATGCGCACCGACATGCCAAGATTAGGCTTGGCTTTTAATCGCCAATGAGTTTTAATCGCCACGTGTAGAAACTGATGAATATGTTTGACATCAGAAGTGTGGGGTGAAACTATTATGTAGCTATTTATAAGTAGATGGGTGTGACTTTATGAATTGATTGGTCAACGGTCGATAATAACCTTTTCTTTTGGACGACCTTTTATAACACAGAACGCCACCCCTAATTCAAAAGACGCCGCTAACTTCGAACGATGCTTAAGACCCTGAACATCTTTCGGTACATTTGATCTTTATTCATGTTGGCTGTAGCCAAAGTTGTAACCTACATTTATTGCTCTATAAACTCATTCGGCGCTTTATAGCCGAATCGTGCATAATTTTGGAACTGAGAGATAATAGAACGTGTCTGTATAAGGCATTTTCCATTGAGTCATTAATTTTATCCCAGATCACTTCAAAATTTTGGAAGACATTGTTCCATACAGATATTTGATGGCTTGTCGCCAAATGGTTCAGAGATAGGCATGAAATTTAGGTCTCAAAAATAAATGGGTTCACTGACCTACTCGAAGTAACTAAACCATTAAAAATCATCGTCTTCAAAATAACATTCATCAAAAACTTCAAAACGTTTACATTAAGATATTCATTAAAGTCATAAATGTCGAAGAACATCTGGTTCCTTCACAGCTAACAGGGTGGCGGAATTCAAAGCAATTGTCAAAACAAAAAGGGTTAAGTACCTCATAAAACGAACAGAAAATACACGGAGGGGGGCGTATCGTTGCTTTATGAAGAACATTAGGAAAATTATGTAAGGAAAACAATGAGATGTACAAACACAAGCTACTGGGACGTCGAGACGATTTTGACGTTTTGCCGAAGGGTATTTTATTGGGTCTCTTCTTTGACATAAACAACTGTGATATTCAATTTTCGTCGATATTTCTCAATAAATAAAAATCGTCTGTAAGACAAATAAGTTAGAATCAATAATAAGAAAGCATTATAAATGAAAACGTCGTCACCTGGAACAAAGGGTGGCAACTGGCAACGGCTGTGAATGAAACAATAACTCAAATAGTAAACTCCAGATTAAACTATCTAAAACAGAGTTAGTTCCGGTGACATTGCAGCAGCAATATATGACGTTGCAGCTTATTAAAACGCTGTTGCAACGTGGGGGATGAGCTTCGCAGCTACAGACATGGCTCGTTGCCCATTTGACCTCAAATTATTTTACTACTCGGACTTTTTATTGTTTATTTATTAAAGTACTTATACATAATATATTTAGGTTTACAGATTGTGCCACAAAACTTTTGCCCAGTTTGTATGTGGGATCGAAGACTCTTTAATTTACTGCTATAAAAAACAAATTATTCAACTAATAATGTAGGAAGTAATTTTATTTAGTTATAAATACTCGTAATGAGAACAATTACTTCGCTTTGTCAACGGTAACGTTGGCTGATAAATATCAGTGACTCTGGAACCGTAATCGAGGGTGTACGCTACAAATCCACTGCATAGATCTAGAAACCAACGACGAGGAGAATTGGGATCAAAGAATGAGGTCTGAGAGGAGATAAGGCTTAGTTGGCAGCAACATCCGGGTTGAGTGGCATTCAACGGTCAGCAATTAGGTCGACGAAGGTTCTCCGCAAACTCTGTTACCGCGCAGATGGGGACAGACTTATAAGATCAGTGAGGTCACCACCACCGAACATTAGCAATCAACAATCCTCAAGCAATCCTCGGCCTCGCTGGTCAAATCTGATGTAACTTTTATGGATCTGACAGATTTTTGACAGACGAGCGACGCTGCTTATGGATTGTTTATTGCTAATGGGTCGGTGGTGGTACGGTAGCTGACACGTTTGTCTCTGTGGTGAAACACGAAAAAACACACAAAAGGACTATTGATAGAAAACTGCAAATATCAAAGATAATTATGATCTAAAAAGGTTATGTAACGAAAAAGGTTTCATAACAATAGACGCATGTATGTAACACGACCTCAGAATCCAACCTTTTACATGGCACGAAAAACATTTTCCCCATTGTCCGAGGTGAGATTGTATTATTGCTTTGGTAAGACCCTACCGCTAAGTTTAGCTATTACAGCGGACACTGAAAAGGGTCTGACAATATACCTAGTACGGAACAATATTTTTTTACACAAAAACAAGAGGTGACCTAATTATTAAAAGAGGAATATTGGGTGCGAAAGTTCCAAGAACTTATTGATACAATGGCGTCAAACGGTGCCTTACGGTGCTTGCCACCATGCCAACCGGATAATGCTATTGTCTCGTTTAAAATAGCCGAATCAATTCGTACGGCACAGTTAACGTAGATGCGTTTCATCACTGCTTCCAGAATACTGGTTAGCGAAACAACTGGGTCAGACGTATACCGGAGTTCTGTAAACTTAGCTGGCAAACAATCTTGATTGAAAGCCGCATACTCCCTAATCGACGGGCGACCGAGTCAGGATTAATCGATTCCAATACGTTCCGAGTAATCGACAGTGTTGCCAAATAAGTGGATTAGTGGCGGCGTGAGCGATGAAAGTGTGGGTTCGGGGCGACATGGTGTCGCGTGTGTGTTATGATTTCTTGGAGTCACAACTAATTAAAAACTCCATGGCGCCTTAAGAAGTTTCTGGAGAACATTTGATAAAACCGCAACATTACTTGCAAGACAGTTTTATTGCATAAGAAGAAAAAAAAACTATCACAATAATATGTTAATTGGGAACCGAGATGAAGTTAAATTTTACATTGAATTCAGAGTCAGGGACTTATGGTTGAGCCCAAAACGGTATACTGCCAAATATAAAGATTATGTTGCCCATAATCCAATCCAATCTTGGAGGATACCCATATGCTGCAGTGGATTTTGACGGGTTGTGTGTTTGTGTCTTTTTTTTATCCATTGTCAGCGTTATATTTTGAGGCAAAAAATAAGATGTCTTCTCTACAGTGATAAATGATACAGAAAAATAATCCAGCTATATTTTATTACGACGGTAGCTCAGAAAGCAAAAATAGTTTTTTCGGTTCAGAAACAATGAATCAAGCGTCGGCGTATACATCGCCCGGCATTTTCCCTAAACCTCACCTTGATCAAAGGTTAGCAGTAAATTGCTTCTTATTACCGATGCGAAAATGCTTTCAAACAGTCTTTCGGTAGACAATAATTTATCCCATTAATAGTTTATATATGAAAAATACGCCCATTATGCTTGAAGGCCGCCTATGACGGTATAGGTGAAGCCAGAGTTAGAAAGCTTCCACATAATATTTTTGAGGGTAAATAATATGATGATCTAATGGTTGAGGTACAAGGAGGATTTTCCAGTAGCGACGTTCGCAATATCATACTAGTCTTTATTGCCAGAACTGCAAAGACTAAAACTGCTGGAAATTTAGGCGAAGGTAGCGGGACAAAGCTCATAGAACCTGTAAAATATGAGGCTTTCGCGTGCTCCCTGCAGTTTTATCTTGGCCACACCTGCTCCTTGCTTGTAGCTGTTCCGAGTAGTTATGACCTGGGGCCAAATTAAGCTTGATCAAAGCCAACTTTAATGATGTTTAATGTAGTTGCGTTTGTTAAGGACTTGGAATTGTAATTGGGTGTTCTTACTAATTGAGCCTTTTGCCTTACTGAAAGACTATTAGGTGATATAATTTTAATTACATTGGCTACAACAAGATAACTGTACATGTCTTGGCTTTTATTTATCTATTGCACATATATAATTTATATGTATGATACAGGGTTATTTGCAAGGCGACGTGACTCTTTAAATGGCGTATTTTTTAACCTAAAACTTTTTAACATAACAGAAAACTTTGTTGTCCCACAGCGGGGACAAAGTTTAAAGTGTCATTGTGCTTTCATTTAGGGCCACCTGCAAAAACATTTGAATCTAGATTTAGTGTCAATTCTCGATTTAAGAAACGTCAAACCATATAAAATTTGTCACTAAATCGAGATTTAACACTAAATCTAGATTTAATATGTTGGTGCAAGTGGCCCTTAGTGTGGCCGCGTGCCCATGACGCCGTAATCAGTGGCACCATCGCCGCAGGATGTCCGTGCTCAGAATATGTGAACACCAGCCGCGGTGGACCGCCATCTTGGATACATTCACACCGAGGACTCTAAAGCTGCGTACAGACCGGCCCAACGAACTGCCAACGAACGCCCAACGATGGATATTTATCATACATAATACAGGGCAGATTGTAGCAACGAAGGTCAACGAAACCCGTTCGTTGGGGTTCGTTGGGCCGGTCTGTACGCAGCATAAGACTTGTGGCTTCATTTATACAAGTTCCGTGATCTTTTTGAGCTCGAAAGGTGTTTTGTAGCCCGTGATTATGTTATCATTGTAAGATCCTTTATTATATTAATGTCAGACTGGGAAAAATCATTAATGCGTAAACACCTTTGCTTGAAAAAAATATGTTTTAGGATAATAAAGGATTGTGTTTTGGCAAAAAAACACGATTTGTTCCACTTAATTCGCTTATATCCAAAATGGCTACTTGCTCATTTTCCTCAAAATTCTATGAACTTCAAACGTTTTACTCATAACTCAGCTACATTTTTCAAAATTCACAGTGAGTATATTAAGTCATAAAAACGGCAAAGTTGGCAGCTTGTGCAATGTTATTCAAATTTGGCAAACATTTTCACTCCGGTGCTTCTTGAGATCTGAATTCATGTCACAGGCCAATCAATAAAAAGGTCATTCCATGCCTCTATGAATTTATCTGAAGCGGGTTCTGTCATGGATGAAGCGACCAGGCTTTGAAGAATACCAGGACGACATACTGGTTGGGAACTCTCGCCACTTTGAGTAAGAAATGATAGCATGATTTGTGTATTGTTGTATATTAGTGTGAATAAATGAAATGAATTTGAATTCAAAATAGCTCCTCGATTGTCATTATTCCCTGGCATCTAGGGTTTGTCATCGCAGAAACTTTCTTTCAATATTTATCGTGAGTTTTTTATAGAATGTGCTTCAAGAGTAATAAATTCTGGAAAGTCTCACCTGACCCAAAGCATATCCGAGCTATAAAAGAAGCGGTGGCATGGCGACAAAGGCGGAATAACAAATTGCAAGCCAGCTACTTTTGGTTGCGGACACCTAGAAATTGAATATAAAACTTGACATTAAATCTCAAGTAGAAATTCAAACCACCACCTGGATGCTTCCTTAAAATTTTCAAAGGAAGATATTATGTTGTACAGAAATTGCAGTCCAATCGAAATCGGATCATGGCGCCACTTCCGCCTCGCGGACGCCTTTGCCGATGACGTCACGTCCGGAAAATGGCAGCAAAGGATACGTTAAAAGGAACGAAGGAGGAATTTCAAATTTTATGCCATAAATGAGGACATTTTCTAGCTGTAAGAAGTGAAATTTATGGCGACTTCCGACATTTTAGCTGGATGATTTTGCAGCTTTCTTTTTGTAAAACCGGGATATTAGAAACTTTTCAGAAATGTAAAGCAATAAAAAGTAAAATTTTAAGGTATTCACAGTAAAAAAATTCAATCAGTTATAAAAGTATCCAAGCTAACCCAATAAATACCTCTATGAATCCTGCAAACTTTACATCTTTTACTTTACTTTTCGAAAAATTGTGCTAGTGTTTCTCTATTCTAGATTTGTATGACAGTTCCATTACAAGAACAATCGAACAGACAAAATTCGATCAGGTCCACCTAGTTCCGGTCAAAACTCCAGCTATATTTCATACCACACTTCCGCTTTCCCTTGCATTGCAATCACAACAAACATGGCCTCCTCGATAATTCGCGGCAAACCTGAGTAATATATGGCCACATCGCGTGTTTAGCCTTTTTGAATTCCGTTCCTGGGTAGCACTCCCATGCACTTTAAATGGTGGTGGCAATTCCACAGCTGAATGTTGAATTGAAAGAAAGAAAGAAAGAAAGAAAGAAAATAATATTTATTGCCGAAACATTTGCAAACATGCGGAAAGAATCACTAGTACTAATCCTATTTCTAAACATAATTATTCCTATATGTAAATACAGACTTTCGGCAAAAGGTGCCATGCTCAGCATATGCTGCCGTAAACAGATGTTTTGTGACAGCGCTGTTTTTCAGCACGTCCCTGGGTGTTGTGTTAACTAAATAAATAGAACATTATATGTGAGTGGTGTGTGTCAGTGTGAATGTATGTATGTATGCGTGTGTGTTGTGAGAATGTGTGCTTTGGTATGATTATATGTAATATATTTTATATTATGCAGACTTATTTTTATGTTTATGCTTGTAAATTTCCTTAGACGCAGATAATTGTTTTTCTAATAATATTTTTTTCAATTTTATTTTAAAAGATAGATAGGACATAAATTCATGCAATGGTGGTGGTAAATCATTCCATATTTTTGACGCTGCATATTTGAAACTTCCTTTAAAGTTAGCTGTTTTATGTTTAGGAATCTCCATTCTACGTGATAGTTTGCTTCTGGTGAAGATATTATGTGCATTTCCCAGCCATTTTATCTTGTCATGCAGATATCGGGGTCTCCCTGTGTGAACTACCTCTGAATTAGAAACTCAAGTTCTGTTAATGAATGTATTGTTTCATTCGTTGTGAGGGAATTTAGCGTTCAACATCACGAGAAATTACATTATTTCAAGTACCTAAATATGTCTGTTTAGAGAAAGAGAACTTTTAGTTAGAAGCTGAATAATGTTAGGTCTAACAATTTGCTAGTCATAACTTTGTAATTCCAGTAGACATTAGTTTTAAACGCGCAATTTCATATTACCATGCCGTTCCAGCGTGTTTTGAAACTATACAAGGCCAGAACGCACCCATAGCGTACTAGCACTGTATAGTTTCAAGTGAAAAATAATAATATTTTACTTGAAAATATACACGATTTGTGCGTACTAATCGCGTATACTTTCAAGTTGGGATTTACTGAATCGTTCTTGAAAATATACATTGCTATTACGCTCATTGCTTGATTGGCGTACTTGTCGCATATAATTTATTATTATCCTACATGCTGAGTCTGATTTACTTAACTATTTCGGTAAATGTACATGACTAAAATTTACTTTTTCTGCCTGTCATACTTATAGAATGTTAATAAAAAAAGATGAACAAGTTCTAATTTCATTGATTAATTGATATTTATAGCAATGATACTTGCAAGTAAGAATACTAATATCTTATTATTTATATGAATTAAATGTAATACCTACTACACTCATGAGCAATGAAAAAGTTCTAGTACCGATAGCTCCTGAACGGAAAAGAATAGCTCAATGACGCTGTCGGCAATATTAAAGTACATTATTAACAGCGCATCAAAATATTATTATAACCAACTAAAAACGTAAAGTTCGATCAAATTCTAAATTAAATGTTTAAAAAAATTTGGGTCATTTGCTATTGACTTTTTGCTACTGACTTGGACTTATTCATTACTCGTGAGTGTAGTAGGTATTACAGACATATTTTTCATCAAGTTTTGATTTCACCGTAATTGTCTTTTATCAATTGTTCTACACTACACCTTCTACTGAGATAATTTTTACTATTTACAACAGTTCTACAGTTTAATTTCAATCAATTTACTTTTGAACTGTACGATGTAAACAAAAAACACGTTACGAAAACAATGTCAAGTGGGGAATGATGATGCAATGTTTAGAAAGCAATAGACTTATTACTATTTCGCATGAAAGAAAGAAAGAGCAACAATTCAAAATGGCTACCTGGTAACTAATCACGTATAGTTTCAAGTGCTCGCATTGCCGCTTGGCCCTTGAAAATATACACCATTAGTACGCAGTGGTAACTGCTGCAGTATATTTTCAAGCCATAATTTTGGCCTAACTTACTTGAAAATATACGCGATTAGTGCGTAATAGCCTTGTATACTTTCAAGTAAATCATGGCACCTTTTTAATTTGAAAATATACTCGAGCAGTCCCAACCTCTGCGTTCTGGCCTTGTATAGTTTCAAAACACGCGCCGTTCCATGTAAAATTACAATACCTATCATAAATATGGAGATAATAGCAGCTATTTATAATATCTAAAAGACATGACAATTACCTTTACGAATGTCAATTACAAAGGGGACGCCTTCAGACACCCACTTGCTAAAACCCATTATATCTTGATGACTTCATTCCATATCTGCTTAATAACTATCTAGTTGAGGACTATTCTGGTATTCTGGTATGTTCATTTTTGATCGGTATTTTTAGGGTCTGCAAAATCAGACTCTGCTTATAAGTTACTAGCTAAAACGCGAGTCAGCGATGCCTTGTCTTTAAGGGCTTCTCGTGGGAATCCAACATAATACGTATTTTTTTGTTAAATGGTCTAGAAGTCTGTGAGTTTATTCACTAACATACCTACATATAAAATTTGTATAATTTTTGAATGGTAATCCACACTATACGGAGAAGCATGTGAGGTTAAACAAAAAATCAAATGCTTATCGCAATAGAGTAGTCCTAGCGAATAGGCTACCAGCGGCTGGCGTGATGATCGCAGCCCCATCCAGTAATTGACCTGACACTTGCAAGGGTTGGCTAATTGGAGAGCTGACCCGCTCACCTCTGGCGCGTATTATTGTGTATCGTGATGACATCGTTTTATATGAGGACGGCGGCGGTGTAAGGTATTTCAAAGGTTATCGATATTTAGGATTTAACTTTGGTCTTACTGTTTGTGTGCCAATAACGAAGAGGAATTGCAGGATTAACTAATATTTATGGTAGGTAAAAGAGATAAAATACAAAGAATTACTGCCAAAAATCGAAAGAAAAATTCACGCACTAAACGATCGGCAAGTAATAGAAAGGATAGATAGACTCAGTTCCAACTTATAACGCAGACATGACATTCTGAACGAGAAGCTACGCGCTTCAGATGAAAACTGAACCGCAGAAACTAGTTAAAATCACTGAAACAAGACCATTGAAAAGGCAGAGCTACCTGGACAATAAAAAGAGAGGCTCAAAGTTTAACCAGAGCTAGAGCTGCGCCGTTATCCACTGCCCGCAGAGTAAAATAACAGTAGAGACCGCTTCATAGAAAAACTTCAATGGTTCACTTACACATACGAACTTGTTTTTTGAAGTGTTTTCTGTGGTATGGTGGCGGTTATCTGCAATAAGGGCTATTCTATGTGGGGGTGTAAGTACCTGGTACTCGCTCTCTCTAATGGAACCTTTGTGCATATTCCGAAGGTCTAAAACTGCCTTCCTAAGCTGCAATAAAAGTGTGGCGGACTCCTAGCCACTAGTTCAGACGAAGATCAACAGATGGCGCTCGGAACGCAATACAGCGAAGATGTATGGGAACTACGCAAATTACTATGAAAATCCTACATCGCGCATTCGAAGTTTCTCACCTACTCTGCAATATATAGAAATCCCCAACGCTAACCGTTGGGCAGCTGCCCGCCAGGCCACACCACCCGGCCTGGTCGGAGGATCCTCCCTTTGCATGGGGATGCTCCAACACCTCCAGCATCTCCATAGTGGTGACCCTGTGAAGAACATCAGCGCAGCCTTCTGAAGACCCGCAGAGCAGCCTCCACGCCATCTTCCATCGACTTTCTCTCCTCACCTCAACAGCCGCGCAGCAGAAACCTCAGCAAGCAGCCCCTGGAGCCAACCAGCCAGCATCCGGTCTCAAAGGGCATCATGACCACCAGCATGCAGCGAACGCGCAGGCCTGGTCACACCCTCGACCCACACCAGCAACTTGGCACAGCACCACTGCACTTCGGCCGGTCAGCAAGCGGAGCCATCCTCTCCTGGTCGACGCAGCACTCTGCCACCATGCTCCACTGCAGGCTCATCCCGACTCACCGTGGACATCGCCACTGCAGCATCACCCCGACTCACTGGGGACTCCTCACCGCACTCACAGTCCCGACTCACTGCGGACTACGCGGCACTGGCTGGCAATCAAGACTCTCGGCTGCACTGAAGACTATCGCCCTCCGGTCTCGGTGGGGGAGTGATGTGGCGGACTCCTAGCCACTAGTTCAGACGAAGATCAACAGATGGCGCTCGGAACGCAATACAGCGAAGATGTATGGGAACTACGCAAATTACTATGAAAATCCTACATCGCGCATTCGAAGTTTCTCACCTACTCTGCAATATATAGAAATCCCCAACGCTAACCGTTGGGCAGCTGCCCGCCAGGCCACACCACCCGGCCTGGTCGGAGGATCCTCCCTTTGCATGGGGATGCTCCAACACCTCCAGCATCTCTATAAAAGCTATATCAGAGTCAGACTCATCATCAGATGACACTTTCTAAAATAACTTTTACTAGACTGATCACTTTTCTGCATTCTTTGATACTCTGTGTGTGTGAGTTAACTATTAGAGCGGGCACCCCCCACCAGACTGGGCAGAAGCTGCTGAAATTAAAACAGCTGTCAGCACAGAATTGCAAAGCGCCTATTACCAGTGGCGCAGAGGCGAAATTTCGAAATGAACCTGGATTTATTATGCGATTCTGACCACGTACGTTTGCAGCGTCCTGGGGGGTCACTTTATATGACGAAAAAACTAAGTTTCGCTGCTGCACGAGCCACGACTCTATCCGGTTGTATTAAAGCTGCCGATTGCACGACAGCTCTCGTTCGTTCGTTTTTAGTCAGTATAGAGTAACCCTCCTGGCTTCCCCCAGAGGTAACTAATCACTAAGATACGAACGAACCAAGTTTATACGTTGTTTTAGCCTGCAACATTTATACAATAAAAATTTTTTTCTATACATACGTTACTTAGAAGTTCATTTGGATTATAATCGAATTCAGAGATTATCCCAGGATTAGCGGCTGATCTATCTATGCTCTTTAATTAACAGGAAGCCCTATAAATCAAGGGCTAACGATAAATTTACTAATCAAAGTTTAGAAATCAAATTAATCCGTTCAGAATGCCGAAGCAGCAAGCGAATTGTTGAAAGCAAGCAAAGTCGCACGCCGATATGTTTTAAATAATTTCAGTTTAACATTTTAAAATCCATTAAAACTCGAGCTGTCGAAATAGCACTTTGTGAATTAACGGAAAAGTTTTATGCCGAGCTGTAGGGCAGGTTAATTAAAAACGGTGCAGAATGGCTGATTTCATTATTTTATACCGGCAATAACTCGGAATTTCCGGGAAAAATCGCTTCGCACCTTTAAACTTCCGATGCTGGCAAAAAACAAGACATGGCAAACAAAACGGCCATAAGCGCCGCCAATACGCTCTTATTTCCTGCCCGTGACGTTTTAAAGCCACGATAAATTGAGTAAATCACGCCAGAATCCCCCTTTTGAGTGTTTTTGCAGTATTAATCGAATGTTTTCGTAATATTTGCAGAATAGCGGGCGGTAACGAGCCGGCGAAATATTCGGAATAGCCCGGTCAATGTGAAATATATACAGGGCATGCTTTGTTCCGACATTGGCCAGACACTCGCTGAAAAACGAAGCGCTTACCGCGCGGGGAAACGGGACGAAAAAAAAACGACAAAAACAATAAGCCACGAAATGTGCTTTAGACAATACTGCGCTTATGCAACGACCGGTTGGTTCAGTGGGTAGAGAAGTTAGCGTGGTTTGTTTAAGTAATCCCGGACTGGGCAGATTTACAATGTAAACTATGTTTAATGTATCAGGACATAATATATTAAATAAATAAATATATTAGGCGTGGCGATTATAGCAGGAATATTGGTATGTCTAACAGTGAACATTCGTACATTTTTTTTAGATAATAACCAATGTATTTTATCTTTATCTTTATATATACAGATAGACAGAATATCTCATTAGTGACAATGC
The DNA here is from genome assembly GCF_932276165.1 of Plutella xylostella. NCBI lineage: Eukaryota > Metazoa > Arthropoda > Insecta > Lepidoptera > Plutellidae > Plutella > Plutella xylostella. The sequence goes on along the minus strand of NC_064007.1, from coordinate 2,414,462 downwards.
ATTTAAAAGCGCTAATATTGTAACCAAAGTTCTATACAATATGCCAGTCCGTGCACATTGAGCGCAAACATAAACAAATAATAAAAACAAATTACCATTGAAAACAATAAACATGAGCTCGTTAGTTCCAACTTTAACAATGTAAAGAGTAAGAGTGTTTCTTTTTAATATAACTGCCGAGGTATTTTTGTACATTATTAGAAGCGGAGTGAAAATATACGTATCTCTCTCTAGATTCGTACGTGTATTTAAATCAACCGATAAGTGTAAGGCGGCGTTGCAAAAGCGAATCAAAACCATCGAACTAAAACACCTATCAAAATCAAATATACCAAATAAAAACCGAAATCTGAAAACAAAAGGAATGCGGCAAAAACGTTCAAAATTGTATTTCATGTCGGCCCGTTGGCTCATGTAACTGAACGACTTTCACAAAGTAACGAACACTGTAAAACCATTCCAGAAGCGACTGAGCAAATAGATTGTGCCGATTTGCAGGTGAGGCTTTCCAACCGCCGCAAAACGGTTTTCGGACATGACCCGAACGCCCAATATATCTAGAGCTACCAGCTGCAGCTCCATTTCAGCCCAACAAAAGCCTTAATTGGGTGGTCGGAGGTGAAATAGACGAGTAACCGACCTACCAGCAGACTGGTAGGCGCTAGTTGAATTCAATCAGTTCAATGAATCAGAGGACAATAGACCGCTAATTCAAATGGCTGAATAGATAGCGCTATGAATGATAGAGCGGGGTTGCTTTTCCCAAGTTTTATATCTGGAATAGTGAAAAAAAACAATCGTATAAAAAACTAGTTTAGGTCTATACCCCGGAAGCCACAAATCCGCTATGCATTCAACGAAACAAATCTTCAGCTGCATCGGAACTAAACGCCTGAAGGCAAAACAAGATACGAATGGAATTTGTAAAGCGAAATAATTCAAGCGACACAAAAGTTGCGAGGGAATTCAGTCTTGCTTGGTTTTTCAAGTAGAACTACAGACGTCATAGAGAAAGAAATTATATCACCCAGGTGTCTGCCAATAGACTGATGATCAGAATGACATCATGGAAGTCATCGTTTATAAAAAGTAACAGAACACGCAAGACAATGAAAACATAGTTAGGTCTTGAGTCAGAGGCGTCGTTAGTTACTGTGTACAAAATTTATCACTCAGTCAGTTTTATGACACGGTAAAATACTAAAGTTTACACGCAGGAAACTATTCAGCGGCGGCAAGACTTCATGCTGCAAATAGGACAGTATTATTGTTGCTACAAAATGCTATACTTCTTTGTAAACACACATACAATGAACAAAACGCAGAAATAAAAACAGGGAATATGCACAGAATGTGAATCAAGTTAAAAGGTAATGGTGTCAGGGTGCCGTGTGCCAAAATACAACATTGACGTGATAAGAATCATTGCATTGGATGCAAATGCATGATGTAACCCAAGGACTGAACAGTCACACCGATTAACATAAATCGCATTGAATAAAACCAGTTTCCTTAGCAAGCGTACAAAACACTGATTAATAAAACGAGCCCGTTGAAAGCTGATGATGATAATACCGTCGATACAGATCTTTAATCTCCAATTCAATCTTTAATCACTACTCAGGGTCAGGTGACTTAGAGGTTACACATGAGTGATAAGGATAAGGTAGGCAATGAGTTTCGGGGTAGGAGTAACGGTAACAGCGAGAGTAATTGATTGAGCCATGAACCTCATTCGATTACAGGAGGGTCTGAAGTTGCAAATGTTATTAAGAAGGGTTTACATACCACGAGTGCGTGTCGCACCCGTCTTTCTGCCGCGGCGTATGGCTCCCTATTATGCTGCAGGTGGCGACCTGGAACCAACCAAAATACATTAATTAATATAAGATACAGAAACTATTTACTATTAACAGTGTCAAGTGTAGGCTACTACTTGAAGTAATAAAAATATTTCGACCAAAAATATAACGATGTGTTATTATACCGAATCATATTTGTTAGTACCTATATAAGTTATGTAACTTCTGTTCTTGATTGTGTATAAATAAAAAATATTCTAGCTATGTAGTTCAACGGAACAGTGATCCCATTATCCTCGAAACCAGCCTCAGAGAACCACATTAATTTACTTCACTATGGAACTAGCAAAGGGAAGCATCGATTTCGGTTTACTCGAGGCCGACTTAAGGGATTATGCGGGCTCAGTGTTATTTACAGTATTAGCAACCGCATCTTCTGTTTAACCAACATTAAGATTGAAGATCAATCCGTTCTGCTTTGGATTGAAAGTTATCGATTGTGTAGGCTTTCCCATTGTTCAGATTACCGGTATGTTCTTACTCGTTTTGGCAATTTATTTATTCGGTTCACTGATCGAATTGAATATTTAGATTAGGGTGAAATTTTTGAGGATTATCAAAGGCGCTACTTTGAAATCCAGAGCATTGAAAGTCAAAAGGAAACGCGGGCGGAAAGAAAGCTTGCGATCAAAGATGATTTATTCGTATTTTCGGAGTGTGTTCCGGGTACGGGGAAGTTCTCGTTATGAACGTCATTAATGAGATCACAAAGCCTTCAGAATACTCCACTGAAGTAGTCAAATAGTGACTTATTAAACCCCGACAAACACAACCGACACCCATACTGGCATCAAACTCGATCAACCACAAAACTTAATGAAGAAAACCACATCGGGAAACACCGTATACCGCACCGAGATTGTCAAATCCGTCTAGACGGAATCCTTTAACACGATATCGAGTTACTGGGTCCACACAGGCAGCTACTACCGTCGCACTAATTGATGAAGGTATTTAACATGCCGTCTCTGGATGGAAAAGTAAACATTGCCGTTGACACGCACCGTGGGTGTTGGCTGCGCAAATACCAACGCTGGAACCACGAGCACTGCAAGCTTCCACAAGGTCTGCGCCTTGTAGAACTTGCTTCACAACACAAGACCGGATCCTGGACTGAGAACCTCCGTTGGGATGAACCAACTATGGATGGAACAGTTGCACTGCTCTGCAAGACTCTCGAGAATCTGGCCGAGTTGTTTATCACTGAAGCGGCAGTGACAGTGAGGAGTGTAGGCGCCCGCGCGGAGATTCACAGCGACTGAGATATATCAACTTCCTCGACCGAGGGAAGCCGAACACTGCATTATGACAATGTCGTATAGCTTAGTACGGTTCCTATCAAATGCGATAGGATTTATTTTTGATATGCTTATCAGACTGCAAACACAGAATCAGTGTCGTAAGACATAAAATTTTATAACGATAAACGTTTGTTATCACGCGTGCAAATAGATGTGTTTAATTAAAAGTTATCGTGATAAACTGATAGCACTGAAGCCTGAGGTATGAAGGCCAAAATGTTACCGTATTTGTAGTGTTAAGCGCTCTGGCTTTTTAATTATTAACGGTCTATTAAAATTCTTTTGCTCAAAATAATTTCTGTTATGTAATTCGGGGTATTTACTTGTCAAGGCTTTAAAAATAAATTAAAAGTATTGACATTTAGGTTACCTACTGCACTGAAAGTTATGCGATGTCGTAAAATATACCGCATTGAGTGTATGATTCACTGAACAATTAAATTCGAAATGCCACATTAATCGCACAGGGTTATGATGATTCTATTATAACTAAACAATTAAAATATGTTTTATGAAGAAAGCTTGAAATACAAGAAACATTTCATACTACACATGCAGAAGTTGTTGTAGGACTTTTAGGTACAAAAAAACATTCCATGGCAACGTTGGTTATCGGTACATCAGACAACAATATCACCAAAATGCAATCTGCGAACGAATCATTTGGCGAGCCATATTGGTACCGTATTAGATATTTTGCTTCGATTTTCAATAAAGATAGACCACTCGATATGCCCTGCGGGCTACTCCTGATATCTATTTCAATAACGATAACAAAATCGTATCTTCAAAAACGAAAGAAGCCATTTCGTGCACACATTAAATAAAACCGAGTATCCATGTGGATACATATTACTTTCTGACACATTTATCGAGGAAGCCGTTATGTATATGTAATAAAATCAACAGTAATCCGTCGAATTGAGGGAGCCTATTTTAGAGTACAATTATCATGAAATCCGTTGATTTAGGTACTGTTTCATGTAAAATAAACCTAGTGGGTAGGGGAATAAAATAATTATGAGCATACATACAATATGTATTCAGGAAGTAACACAAAAGGTACGTGGTGGAATACTCGGGTGTGTTAGAATGGATATGTTTAATTGCTAAAAGGTTTCTATTGGTGGCGCACTAATGGGTGAGAACTAAGCCGGTAAAGTGCTCAGTAATGTCGTTTGAAATGAAAAGCTTTAAGTACAAGAAGAAAGCTCTAAGTTTACTCTTTCACAGTAGCTTTTTATTTTTATTTAACTTTTCTTGGTGTAAGTAAAGAATGTAAAATTTTAAAGTCCTATTACAGTTTGTTCTTTAAAAGTTTTCAGTCAACCTCTCATTATTATGTATTTAGAGGTACAAAAAGTATTTTCGTCTTTGACACCGTTCTTTTTGAAAACGCTATGCTAGTTTTTGAGTCGGGTGACGTTATCAACGTTTCAATTTCCCAATCAAATTCAAAAGTACACCTTCAATGACGTGCGACTTTTCGATGAAAGTAAATTTTAACGTAAAGGCTGGTAATGTGGGTCACTTGCTTAGCTGGTAATGGATGGGAAACGATCACACCGCCAGGATAATCAGTCAGTTAACGAGCACGGCGGCTCTGAGCGTCGCCAGTCGGCTCATAATGTAGGGACTTGAGGGCGACATGACATCATCAACGTGACGTCACAAGACAAATGGACCGTAAATTCATAAATAGTTCTTCCTGGTTACAATCCCCGTTGCTACGCTAGGAAGTCTATACGTTCAGCATAAGTTTTCCTCTAGGCTTCTGCAGAACGAGTGGGATAGAGGCTATGTTTCAGTGTTGCGGATGTATCTGCGGGACATCACTTGAGAACCGGGTCGAGGGTGGCAAAGTTCAAGAATTGCTGCATCAACCCGGCTTGCTGATCGTCTATTGTTATGCTTCGCTGTCAGCGGTTTATAATGGAAAGGTCTAGAGAAAAGAAAGATTAGGACAGCGAACTGTGAACAGGAAATATGACTATCTTTTTTTGGATAAACACCGGCTATGCGAGTTGGACTCGCGCACAAAGGTTCAGTACCATTAATTCTAAATAATAGTAAATTTATGTATTATTCAAACATAATTTAGTTTTTTCTCTGTTTTTTTAATAGCAATTGAAGAACAAAGTTCAATTTCCAATTTTTCAGACAATGATTAAAGTCTAGCTTTCAGATTTTTCCCTTCAGCGTTGCCGGTACTTGAGAGACAGACTGACAACAAACTGGTCCGATAAGGGTTCCGCTTTTACTATTCGAGGCACGGAACTCTAAAAGAATATTAAATGTAGAGCAGATTACGAGTATAAATAAATAATACCCAATTCAATACATTGATAATGTAACTAATTATAAACCTGCCTCAAGTAAAAGCTCCGCAAACACACTTGAAAGTCTTCGGTTTCATAAACTTGACTCAAGAATTCGCTTGTTCTTTAAAGAAAACGCGGGTCTGACGTCAGTAGCCATTAGAATCGAACGACGAGTATCCGATATCGGTAGCTGTTATCCTAAACAAAGCCTTGTATTCGATTACTCGAGGCTCTGCCGCGATCGATTCTCCTCTGGCGAGTATTTAGCAAATGAGTCATGTCGGTAGCTAACCTACAAATAGGAATTCGGATGTTTTTACGTGCCGTCTAGACTAGAGCACTGCCGGCGACAGGATGGCGGCTGCCTCCTGACATGGAAATCATAATATATGTATAGGCCCGTAAAGGAACGTTTTACGGGCTCGACACACTTCGGTTACGACTACGAGCGATCGGAAAATTTTGAGGTTAGAAATGGCCGACCCGACACTACGGACATTAAATAGCGATTACCTGAGAGTCTGACGAGAGCTTTAGTAACAAGGCGATAGGGTTCACAGGACGGAAGACACGAAGAGGTGATGATCGAGAGGGCCCGCTAATCTCCATATCACTTGGTGGTGGCGACTGAGCGTCCTCGGCGCGCCTCGCACATCGCTCGCAGCGGCTCCAGGGGATTCCTTTCAGGCATCAAATTAGTCACATACATCAGGCACTTGAAGTCATAATTGGTTGTGAAATATCTCGCGGTACTAGGGCAGCACACATCACAGCATAGTATCTGAGACACGTGCTCTCGCGGCAGACAGGGACGGATTCACTGAACGTCCTTGGCTAGGGGGCGCTTGGAGCGCCTGCGGCATCAGACGTTTCAATCATCCCCGGAGCGAGCGGGACGGAGGTATGCCGCGCGGCAGAGAGCGAGCGAGCGAGCGCGTGCTGTGCTATTGACCGGCTCGCAGGCCACGCCCACCGGGCGAACATGGGCGCGCGAGGCTCCAAGTGAAAATCGAACGCCAGCCCGGGCAGTCGCGCCGCTCGCCTGCAGCATCAAGGTTACCGCCACATAGCTATACTTCTGCACTCCTTGTAACTGTCATCTGTCAGGCCCAGTTAACGCCGAGTACGGCGGGGACGAAAAATCTATAATTCCATGTCTTTTTGGCAAGCGTAAAGTAGGTTGGGCAAGTCGATACGGTGAGTTCACCGGGTTCAAGTTACGTCATGCGAGGACATGGAACTTTTCATTTTTAATTAAACATGGGCTCAGGCGGCCTGCGCCTATGCCTGTGCCTCGAGAGCCGCATCGGTAAAGGTTACGTAACGGTGACCTACTGGCAAGCACGTGAGACGGGAGGTCCTACCCTAAACGATATCTTGGTAGTATATGAATGCGAATCGACTTTAAGTCTGTATAAGTTAGCGCATGTTGGCCTTTTCGTGTGCGATTACGTGAGTTACTAGCTAGCTACTGGGTTCGTGGAGCGGGTTACAGGTTCATTGTGGCACGTTTAATGGGTTTTTGCAGTAATGTTTACGAGTATGCCGTGTGCTCGGCAGTTGTGGTATTTTAAGTCTAACCGACTGACGCATAGATTGATAGTGCTGAATTACCGCCAGTTTTAGATTTAATGAATGGCTATCAGCCAGCTATTTAACTCGAGTTCTAAGAAAGGTCTCCTAAATCTATAAAGACATTGGACTTTTTTAAACACATGACATAACAAACGTACTATAAAGTTCATTTGATATTATGTAATTTTCATGCCAGAAAACGGCCGACAAAAGGTTGTGTGAGGCTTAGCAATACCTACGTTTAAAGCTGTTACACTTCAAAAGTAATTTATAATAATTAATTTTGAAAAAAAAAACTTCTACGTGCTATGTCCGCAAATTGTACACTGAGACCGACTATCAATCTGTAACGGTGATAAATAAAATAAATAAAAACAAAACAGGCCCCTCAGGCATCTTAACAAAACCCATAAACTTGAGGAGAAAGTACAAATTCTAGCATTAAATATTCACACCCTGTACGGCATTAACTTTAATACGTTTCAGCAATAACACATGCTGTCACACTCTCACCAATTTACAACACGCCTGGGCAAACAAGGACCGCCACTCCGGGGGGATAAAATATAAAACAAACATTCGTGCAAAAAATAAAATTCTAATTTAATCTGAAGCCGGTCGTAATCTCGGGAAGAGAACCCTTGACATTTACGTACAGTTTAGCTTACACGGGACGTGCTACTGTTACGCGAATTCCTCCCTTACGCTTATTGCTGTGGAGTGCAGAATCGCGGATGCTACTGTCGTTCACTGAACTTCGTACGGAGGTATCCAAAAGAGGTTTTGTTGTGTGTTACAGTTAAAATTACAGCCACGGAAAGCAAGATGTCACTTTGTAGAATCCACTGTATATTTTTGGCACGGCCCCTATTTGCATAAAGCGGGCAGATCGAGCCGAAATATGGTATTGATTTTTATAAACATAACACAATTCGTTCCCAACTTTACCTTGAGCCCTTATTCGTTAGCGGGTGAACTAAATATAGTTTCAGTGCCATGCTATTTTAACCGGTTTCCACCCTTTTTAACCGGTATAAGTTGGAGCTGGTTTCTGTGAATATACTTTTTTTCGGCTTTAGAAATAAAAATAGACTTCGAAAAAGGAGGTTCTCAATTTAGTGCCATTGCAAAAAAATTATGTATATACTTGCTTAGGATTTTTGAAGTGTTACATAGAATTGGTCTCAAAGTTTAATTATTTCTTACGTTTTACTTCTAGTCTTTTTAATCTAGTTTTTGTAGTAATAGTATACTGTATCCAAAAAACAGTAGGTATCAAAATTCGGTTAGTAAATACCGTAACCGGCCATAGCACAGCAGAACAGAATAAAAATCCCAGGGGCGAACCACAGCTCTATCTTGTTGTATTAAGCGTGCCGATTGCATGTATTTTAGTTCGTTCGTTTGTCGGTGTAAAGAGTGACCCCCCAGGCCCACGTGTAAAAGTTCACTCACATATAAGAGGCGAGGAGTTTGCCTTGACCTGCTCTCACAATATTACTGTAATTTTGCTGTTTTCATATTGTGTAAAGAAATAAATATACAAGAAGGAGTATTTTTAGAAAATGTTACTGTTTTACCATTATTTTTATTTTAGGAAGTTCATATTGGGTTTCCATGTATCCTTTCATATTAAAAAAGAACTCGTATTTAGTCTCAAATTAGATAATAAATGTATAAAAGCAATAAAATCAATAGGTAAGCAATAAATAGGTTATAATTAAATGAAAAATATGAAAACAATAAATGTTTTTAATAATAACGGAAATTGATCTTTCACATTTCTGTTTACCGTATTTAAATAGGTACTTCTTCTAATTATAGCTAACAAGGAATTGAGGAAAATTGCCTCTTATTATTTTATAAAATAAAGTTGTCTGAACCATAATCAAAGCCAACAACCACCCATCGTCCACAGCTGGACATAGGCCTCACACCGCTGCTTTATGTATAGTAGGTATATGCCTCTGCTTTTCGCATTCAGCCACTTAAACTGGATGGCGTCCCACGCTATGTTTGTCACATCGTGGCTCGATTCTATTCCGGAAACCATAAAATTCATTTTTATTTCCCGGTTTTATTAACTGACGTTCGTGTTTTAGTACGTTACACATTGTTTTGTGCAGTTAGTTTATTATTTACCGAGTACAATGTCAATTTACGATGTGGATACACATTCATAATATATACTCAGAGCTAAATCTAACGAAACTCTCTATGTCATTACATATTATGGATAGGTAAGAGAATTATAAAAATATTGTATTCGATTTCAGTTGGCTTAGATCCCTAGTTGGGCGCCAATTATGTCCCATGTTGGGTGCCAATAGATTATGGGAACATCTCAACTGGCTTCATAATAAGCTGCTTTCTTCACAGTGCAGCGTTAAAGTAAATACTATAAAATACTCACTAGAGTTTTAAGTATAGCTGACTATGGTATTTATATGTCAAAATCTAAGTTTTTAAAAATAAGATTTACCTAATTCAATCATAATCCAATCGACAAAACAATAAAAGCGACGACAACAACACTACAATTTAGCGCTACGTAATAATGTAACACCGAGCCATAAACTCTTTGCATTTAAGCCCTTGCATGCGACCATTAAAGCAATATTCGAAGTGGCTAAGTAAGGGTTACCGCCACGGTAACAAAATGTATGGCTGGGCGTGACAAGCCCACCCCAAAACGGAAGACCTTGGCCTATGGCTTACAGTTACACACGCCTAAAACAAAGACTTACCTAATATGTACTCATTTTTTTCATACGACTGTTTAGTTTGCAGGGCCCAAAGTCCGCTAAATTTTATAGATGCCAATTGGATGTAAACACCAGGAAATTTGGTAGATAATATGTAATTTTCTCGTGTTTTTGACATCTATTAAATTTTGTAAACTACTGGCCTTAATCTAGACAGCACCTCGAAAAAATACGAGACGCATTTACAGTGAACAAGGCGTTCCCAGACCTTTTGAGCTCCTCCCGCATAAAAACACTATCCGGAGTCTAACAATTTAAAAGTTCAGGTCCGCCTGCTTCCCGTAAACTCATTCAAGAGGGTTAACTCTATACTGACGAAAAAATAACAATCGAGAGCTGTCGTCCAATCGGCACGTTCAATATAAAGAGATAGTCGTGGCTCGCGGAGCATGGCTTCGTAACTTAGTTTTTCGTAATTTATAGTGTTGCAAAAATGGTAGGTACTAAGCCGAAAGTTAATGACTTAGGGGGTCATTCTGAAAACCTTTAGTTCTAGGAGATTTGGATCTGTGGAGTAACCCCGCAGGTCCGCCTGCTTCCCGTAAACTCGGGCCAAATGTGCACACGCTGCAAAGTTTTTAGACTCCCATTCCGCTGACAAAAATATAAGAGCAATTTGGAGAAAATATGCGCAGAATTTTTGTATTCCCAGCCTCGGTATGCTCGGTGAATAAGGCTGTTGATTTACTTGGCTTCAGTGCAAATGCATATTACGGGGACGATGTCTTTGTAACGAATGTGGTGGTGATATGCTTCGGGGATGCCTCTGCGTTTCATTAAAATACTGAGGTTTTTAAAATAGAAATGTCGAAATTGATCCCCTGAAAAAATATATTTTGGTATTCATAAGATTTTGTATTTATTGTATTTTTGTATCATATAATTACATAAGTAGCATAAAAACGTATAACGCCTACTTTCCGGTCAAGATTATTCTTACCAACTACAGTCCGTTTTTATACCTCTAGAGATATTTACCAATGTGGTAGTAGTACTTAGTTTAGATCTGGTTGTTTAGGAAGCCCAAAGACGCCGCTTCCCAATTACCGCCATAAAGGATGGTCCTATGCGGTCCCCCCTATTATAGTTGCATTAAATAGCATTTAGGCAAATGCTTGTTTATGTCCTGCCTAGGTTACGACTCGTTAGCTCTCAGAAGAAGCACAGTTAAACTGCAAACTTGGCACAGAGTCCGACCAAATTGTTTCTACTGGCCAAACTATTTCTTGTTATGCTTCCTTACTATTTAATACGCTCAACACTAAAGTTTAAGTGTGGCTTGGTCCGTTTGTTAGACGATATCTTCGTGGCGGGAGGGTCATTAAATTATTTCGCATCATTAGGGTACCCTGGAATGAAATTTATGTTTTATAAAAGGTTTTAGATAAATGGTAACGGCTAGGTGTGTAGAATTTGCAAGCCACGATGTGCTTTTATCAAATGTTCTTGCTGTAAAACTCAGCTGTTTATTGGAAACGTAGCTGAAAAATAGAAACATACCTTACATACCTCTACTGCAATAGAGGCGATAGTATGGAAAATTAAATAACTGCTGATACATAATGAATATCTCTATTGTTGTTCAATGTTTTTTTGTTAATTTACTCAGGTAATTATTTAATGGGAAACAGGAATAGCTAAGCTAGCTTAATTGAATTGTATACTGAAGCTTCGATTTCTCAGTAAACTGAGTTAGCAGAACGAGGCCGGAAGCACAAAAACGGGGCGCGATTCTGGTAAACTTCTCCGCGTAACAAATATTTACACACCTTTATTTTAAAGACTCTCTGTAAGGTAAACTAAATAAATTATAATTCGGTAGCGCGCTCAATAAGGTACACCATGACTCATGCGATACATCACTCAAGAGTGATTTCAATAATGCTCGAAATAGAAAGTAATAAACAGAACATCGTATAGGAAAACGATACAAGCAATTTAGATCTGTATGGGGAGTGCGAGTTTTTACTCCATTCGAATAGTGGTGAGTAAGGCGCGGTGGAGTCGCTACCTAGCGGTATAATACCTACGCGTTGCACTAGCTCCGCCCCATACGAAAAAGAGTCGATTTTCACTGCTCGATCGTTTAAGAAAAACCTACACTACGCGCTCTGAGGGCCAGATTTTTCATTACCGATCGAGTACTGAAACATAACGCAAATTTGTGAGCCGCGGAGCTAGTGCAGCTACTTACCGCTAGGTGTCTCTCCCGCGCGATACAAGTTCACGTTTACTCGCCGCTTCTCTCTCTCTCTAAAAAAGTCGCACTCCCCATACTGAGGGGGGCGATTCTGACATCGTCGGGACCTTGAGTGGGCCCTCACACGCTCGATCACGACGCCTCGTTATAGTAAGCACTTGACTGATGCTATCCGGGATTGAAAGAAACCTTTTCACCAACACGATCGGCTATGCCGCAGTGACGCCGCAGTAATAAGATGCTATGGGGTTGCCACCACCAAACATTATTAAATATCTAATGTGACGTGAATTGTATGGATCTGACAGATGTATGACAGGCGAGCGACGCTGCTTATGGATGGTTAATTGCTGTGTAGGTGGTGGAACGGTAGCTTTATTCATAGAGGTTGGAAGAATTAAACATACTAGCGATACCATATAAGACCAATAACAATTTCCCTGGCCGTAATTTAAAACCAGGACTTTTCACCCCTCTAGTAACGTGTTAAGTACGTAAAACGTTTGCGTAAAATGTACCAACGTAAAACCGCAGTAACCAATCAAAATGAGAATGTCAAAAAACTAACATGCCTATGCTATATTCACACAAATATTTGTTTCCGTAACATAATGTTTAGTGCAAATATCTAGACTTGACATGTTTGCCACCGAGTTGACGTTTCCGTGTTAATTTAAGTATTATTATTACTATATTTAACTTGGGTGATACCAACACCAACCGAAACGCAATAAAAATATCTATATAATTTATAATTAAAGAATATGGGGACATTATGTCCAAAACCCAAAAGTTATGAAGAGATACGTAATAATATAATAAAAAAATCGTACTTTTGAAACATCGAAATAATAATATTCGGAAAATTGACTTTTTTAATAATTAACTTTTGGGTTTTCGACATAGATCTCAAAGAAGAAAATACGTCCCACGATCTCTTCGTCCTTAATCATCGAATTGTTTTGTCAGTCCATGTGCCGAACACCCTGTATAAGTTACAGTTGATTTCTCACTCGACGAGGGTCCTTCCATGCACCCTACAATTGCAACTGGCAATTGAAGATGAGCGTTAACAGCGACTAATCCATCACAGTGGAGCCATTGGGCCAACAACCGTCATAATATGTGCCGACGAACTCGAATCAATTGACGTCCAGGGGCGGATTCAGGGTATTCCAGGGGGCAAGAGTGCCTCGGGATCAGCCTATACAGGATGTTGCAAAAAGGGTATACTAATCCGAAACCTACATATATCTAAGCCGGAAACTGAAATCAGAATTCCAAAATTCGCGAAAAAAGTCTTTCTCAATAGTAAAAAGTCACGTGAACAACAGTTTCTATTGAAAATAATTTAAAAAAAACGCATTTTTTTACGCAATACCCTGTATAGTCATGTCCGTCATATATATGTCGAAATACTAAGTTTCGGAGCGCTGATGCGCGACCCGCGACTTTATGTCGTTGTATCGTCCCGATACTGCCGACTGCACGTCAGCTCTCATTCGTTCGCTTTTCGTCAGTATATAGTAACCCTCCAGGGGTATTCCAGGAGGGAAGAGGGCCCCGGGGCTATTATGCATAGTTATTTTGACCGCAGCTGTTCAAATTTTTTTAAAACATAGCATTAGTTTTTTAGTGCACTATATATAGTGACTGTTTCACAATGTCAGGCAGGATAAGGTGAAATTGTGTACTGTTTCTCAAATAACATTTAAGACATTATCATTTTTATCTCATACACAACGTTTATAAGAGGAGCAAGAGGCCCTTAGGGCCAAGCCTCCTCTAATCCAACACCCTAGATCCGGCCCAGGGGCTGCCGTCTGACGCTTCAGTTCGCTGCGTCAATAAGTTGCGCGACAAACGGATTTGACGATCATTGTCACTCATAATCATTTTGTGTGCGTGTGATTTGAGCGCTGAATGGACCGCCATTGTTGCCGAGTTGTCGTGCTGTTTGCCTGGGTGGCGAATCACGACTATACGCTATATTATTTAAAAAAATAAGACTAGTGTAGTGGTTATTAACCCTGACTTCTATGCCGAAGGTCTCGGGTTCGATCCCCGACCAGAAGACAGATATTTGTACTAGGATCCTGTGTGTAATACGTATCTGTGTATATTATATCAACTGTTCAATACCCATAAGTATTACAGGCTCTACCTAGCTTGGGGTCGGATGGCCGTGTGTGAGATCCCCATCTATTGGTCGGGCGAGTAAAAAAACAGCACAAACATAACAGATATAAATCCGTTGGGACGCGTTCGAAAACCGACTATCTTTCTATCCAACCAGTAGTGTAGCTATGTGGGCGAGCCGACTAGCATGGATGGACAGAAATAGCTGGTGCCCTCACCAACCGATTCTATGTAGCCGCTTTATGTCTGTGACATGAGTGCGGTTTTATAAGCAAGTTGTAGTTAGTACATTGAAAGAAGGAAAACTCATTTATTTAGTTTACGTTTGATTTTACATTTGTTTTTTGTTAATTGCACTAGTGGGAAATTGTCTGTTTCAAATAAAATGACTTGGGCTTTTTTGGAAGGGGAGTAGAGCAATCTAGTATTTTGTTTGCAAGTCCAAATGTCCAGTTATATATTTTCTACTGGTTTGCAAAGAAACGACTTGACAGTTAATATTATATACTTATAACAGCATTCACACATATTTACAGAACCAGTGATGTGATCCTTATAAACTGCTTTTAAAACGTTGATAGTTCCACTAAACCGAAGTGGTGAACATCCGAAGCTCTTGCCAAGATTATGTAGTTTTTAAGGTCATCTCGGAATCTTTATTAATCTTATTATCGTAGTGTCTGTGTCAGGGCCAATCTTACAATTGTCTGTGGCTAGTCCACCTCGGGTCAATCAAATTGAACCAACGAGAAGCGAGGATTTTGAGCAAACGTCGGCACTTGATTGATCCGTTTCTAAAGCCAACTAGCCAATCATAAGTTTCGTTTAAAAGAACATTATTTTGAAATACATAAAAAATGGGTATTCATGACATCAGTCCGGCGGACATCAGTCCGGCACATTTCCCACTTTTCTCACAGCCCAAAGATAAACAAAGAAATCTAAACCACATTTAGGTGACAGCACAGTTCAGTTAATAGCCATTTCCTGTTACACTAATAACCACACTCATTACTTCAAGTATTCACTCGCTATTTCGTAACAGCGTATTCACAAAACCACACTTTTACACGCACATGGCATGTTGTGTGTACTATCATGCCGGTGATAGTAACGACAGCAACGCACGGAATTTCATAATAAAGGGATTAAGGTGCAAATAGGCGGCGACATGAAATTCTCTTTTGCAGCAGACGTCGACGACGACGATTCATAACGTCAATATTTCTATGGACGTGTAATCGAACGTAAATGCTATAGCCGCCAAATAATATACCCAGAAACCAGTAGTGTCGTAGCGACACGTCGTTTGCTGCAACCTCATTTCGTCCCCTGCCAAATGGCACCTTTAGACAAAAAGGCCATCCAAAACCTATGCCATTTGTTGATCGATGTTGATGTACTGTTCTACGCGACTTTACAAAACCCCAATTCGGGACCGAGCGCGCAAACTACTTCCAATTGAATTATGTCAATACGCAACACGGGCGCAAATTCAAAACGTCATTCCGAAAACGTCGGTCGGTTAAAGCGCTTAACGTCAATTAGGATACGAATTTGATTTTCGAACGCTGTATTAGCTCTCAACTGTCAAACGGCTTCCGTGTTTTAAAATCCGAACGTTTTATGATTCCATTGTTGGTCGTGAGAACGTTGTGTGATGTGTGACGTTACTGATGTTATCTTTTTAGGTTTTATAAGTACTTTAGTGACAAAAAGTGCCCCATTTAAAACGTGGAGATTTTGGGAGGGAGATTATTGGGATTAGAGGGAGAATATTCCCTCCTGTACCTATCTACTTTCCTGAAATTTTGATCCTATTGCTTCGTAACCGTGACTACCCCATTTACTTAGTCTTACTGACCTACATTCTGCTTTCTACTTTAAATCATTGGTTTCGGAAACCTCGGACAGTAAAGAGTTATATTAATCCGTACGGAACATGCAACCTTGCTACGTGCAATTCTGCACGGCAGACCAAGTGGAACACTATAATAGAGGCGTAAACATTGAACAAATAAAGTCTGAAATAATTAATTCAAAGATAGCAAAAATAAAGTTTAAAAAAATTCCGAAAACTTAAACCCGGAAGCGGCAAAATCGGATCGGGAAATAGAAATGTCAATTTTGTTATTATGCCACTTTCTCACGGTTAGGAACCATTGGATTGGAATGTATATTTTATATTAATTTGACCACCGCTATATGGTTCGCAACCTATCACGTGAGTACAAATGGGCTGCGAAAAGTGGGTGGCTCGCTTGTGAGCCACCTCTGACTACCCCTTCGGGGATTACAGTCGTGAGTGTATATGTATCATATATGTATGTATGACCACCGCTACCCTTTGAACATGATAATCGCAAGGATCTTGTGTCCGACTTTTTTTTTTATCCATAATAATCTTGTCTACTACTTTTCATAACTAACTATAGTCATTACCCTGCACAAATCGTGTGACCGCGACACAGAATATTGAGAAAGGTGGTAAGTGTAACACCTTAACAGTCCTTTCCATATTACAAACCCTTGCTAATTAACGGGACAGACACACAAAACCTTGGTCATTTCATGGCTGAACCACGAAATCACAGGGGGGTGTTTAGGTGAATTACCTGAAAAAGAAAAAAAAGTGTTTGTTAATAACATTTTATAAGGTCACGTGTATATTTCACTGTATAGGCCAAATTACACCTAAAATATAAATAACTTAAACTATCCCTAATTTCATAATCATACTGGAGCTTTCATACGTTTTATTTC
The DNA here is from genome assembly GCF_932276165.1 of Plutella xylostella. Taxonomy (NCBI): domain Eukaryota; kingdom Metazoa; phylum Arthropoda; class Insecta; order Lepidoptera; family Plutellidae; genus Plutella; species Plutella xylostella. The sequence goes on along the minus strand of NC_064007.1, from coordinate 2,397,536 downwards.
TATATACATAGTTTAAATTTTCTGTCTGTCGTTTTTTTTCCAGATGCCGCCCTGTTATTGAGTTTAGTATGTTTATACTTTATTTACCAAACAGCCTACACAAAACATGTTTACTTAATCACATGTATAAAACAATACATACATGCTTACAAAACAAACTTGCTACATATTAACCAAGTGCAGGAATGCATTTTAAAACAATTTCAGTGGTTCACAAATAGCATCGTTATCAACGGAGGCACTCGGTCACGTCTAAGCCATAAACATATGCTGAAATCATGACACGTATAGCAATTTGGAAATTCATCTTTTTCATTTTCAATTCCGTTCAAGGAATTGTTGCTTGCGTAAATCACGGTTTTATAATAGAAACGGAGGGTTTTTCCAAAGGTAAGCTTTTCCTGTCTATTCCAGCAACAAACTGAGAACCCCCTTTGAAGCCGTTACAAAATATTTTAGCCTAGTAGCTATATGCGATGTATAACTTTCCGCATCTATAACTTCAATGTAGCCATCTTTTACAAGGCACCCTCTACCACACATGTAGTGCCACACGAGTGCTAGTTAACACTAAAAAGGCTATACCTTTGAAGTGACAGCCAGAAATGTATTCTGGGCCTATTAAGTACAACATAAAACCCCACTTGGGCGAGTCACAAAGAAATTTTCCCCACGCTGTGCCAACAAGACTTTGCATGCCTGGCCGTATTCTAGAAGCCGAACCGCTCCCATTGTCATATTCAAATGTATTGTGTGATCTGAATAGAAATGACTCGATTGTTAAGAATTCCAAGTAGTAAAATCTAAAGGGCAGGGACGCTATTCCATTTTCATGCCTATGAAGAATCAGCCTTGGACATAGAAGAGCTGGGAAATATGTGTACTTTGTAAAGTTACGGTTTAGGATAACTGTTGCAAGAAAATTCACGAAATTATTGTCTAGTATTAGCTTAAATTTACTTTCGTAGCTGAATCGAGGGTCACGACATTTGTCATACAATATTAAATACATTTCTATTCTGGAACTGATACTTTCAAAGTTAGCACTGGCCGAAGTATCGCAACAGCATTGCTGGGGCTACCAGAATAAGGCCACTGAGCTACTTGGAAACAATCGTAGCTCTTCAGCGTTTGGCCTTATTCGAGCTCCGGGCAAATAAAGAGTGGAATGCCAAACAAAGGGGGATTAACACCCCCCAATGCATTTTCAACTCGAGTTTTATTCGCGAAATAGACGCTTTGAAGCCAACGTTTGTTTATTGATTACAGCTTTAACACTCACCAGTCGCAAAAATCACAACGAACGGTTCTGGTTTCACGTTTTGAATTTGGAAGGTTTATTTTTTACGCAGCTAGCTCTGCCGCGCCTTTTATCAATTCATGAATAAAATTTTAACGGCTTGGCAAACAAATGATGCTGGTGAAATGTAAAATGCACACGTAGGGTTTATTGCATGGACTTTTACAGACGGACCACCAACATTTTTATTTTTTAGTGTATGGATGTTTCTCATGAAACTGTTGTATCGTAAAATAGAGCCCATGGATCTAAGGGCGAAAACAAATGAAAAATTACAGCAGTGGACATAAATAATAGCTTACATAAATAGGCAAAATATTCACATAATTATGTAATATTGGCCGTCAACCTGCGGCCTCCATAACGCGATCACTGCTCCGAAAACCGCTGCATGAGTCGACTCATTTTATACAGTAATTGTTGGTATTTAGATCTAGATTCTTTTGTCCATGATGACGTACTTTGTGGTCCTGTATGGTAAATAAGTGGGCTTGAATCGTGTTTATTTACCCTACAGTTACGGTCACAACAGTGTAGACTCAACCAATTTTGATGAAAACATCAGTAACACTTTTACAAAGACATGCAACAACAAGTCAGCTGTTTCGGAGCAAGCCAACGAAACAACCTTACGCATAACACCCCTGTTTTCTGCCTGGGCTAAAGAATAACATATTTTCGGTTGAACGACGGCAAAGCAAATTGATTCGTCAACACCGCGGCGTCGGAACACGGCCGGCCGATGACTCACTATAATGAGGGCTGACAATAAGCAATTATCCTCAACGGATGTTCTCCAAGCAACGTACCTATGTATGTAGTAGGTACATAGTCATTACTATTATGGGCCTTTCATAATTTCTTGACAGTACCAATGTATAATGGGAATATTCACAGTTCAGCCTTGACAGGTGTTTAACTGATCAGCACGGATATTTTTATGTGAATAACCCGATTTTGCAACAAAATAAAGTTTGAATGTTCGGTCGAATTCCCTGCTACTGAACGCTAGAGGAGCTTCAGATCATAGAATACATAAAATCCAACATTGATACCTCTGAATAACTCTCTGATATATCCAAGTTTATCTAGAGATGTGCAAAAGTTCTTGAATTGAAATTGAAAATAAATTGAAAATACCTTTGTTCCTCTAAATCGTACGTAAAAACACGATAGCATCATCGGTAACTGCTAACATTATAAGTATGATGTCAGTCACACCATACACTGTCTCTTTCTGGCATCTATTGTTTAGCGAATAGGATATACAAATTAATGTGACGCTGTAGGCGTGCCGTATTGAATAAGTAATGTGGCTGGCTTCGCTAATCTCAAATAATACGAATATAGCTTTGCCAATCTAACCACGACAGTTTGGATCTAAGAATGTTTGGTAGCGCACCTAAAGATGACAGAGTTAGGTATTAGTTTAGTCCTATTCCTATTATTGTTTAACTGCTACATACATTGAAGTATAGGTGAATAAGGACACGATAAGAATATCATTTGAAGAAAGTCCGCTTCGCTTTTGACTACGTCGTTTTAAGGTGCGGTGCGATATATTTATAACTTTTCTTGCTTCAATAGTCCTGAAACCTAGACGAATAGCCCGATATTCCTCGGTTATTAACCACTAAGCTGCAACGACGGCTCGCGCGCATCGCTTGAGGCGTCAAACCGGTTCATTATCAGTGCGCGCGCGCATGCTAATACGTGTGACAAGTTCAAGGCGACTGCGCTTCAGTTACATGAATCAGTATTGTGAACTCTGTCTCGGGACGTGACCGACTATGGAGGTTTTCTGGAAGACTAACCAAAGCTACAGATTAATAAATCATTCAATAATCAATCATTCCTTTAGAGACTACGTGTAACCTGGATTCTTCGGCTGCAGCAGCTGAAACCCTGACGAAGGAGAACGCACCTTCAACCGATAAGGAATTTAAATTCAGATATATTAATACATTAACTATTATAAAAACATTTAAGTCATTAAATATGAAGAAAACTGAAGACTTGTGGGGAATGTCAGTTAAATTTGTTCTTTCTATTATTAATAAAATCGCCCCAATTTTAGCTAACATCTTTAATAAATGTATCGCTGAAGGTGTGTTCCCAGATCTTATGAAATTTAGTAAAATTATACCTCTGTTCAAAAGTGGGGATATGGAGGACCCTGCAAATTTCAGGCCTGTCTCGGTTCTTCCAGTTTTGAGTAAAATATTTGAGAGGGTCATACTCAGTCAGATGCTTTTGCATTTCAATGATGCTCGATTGTTTCATAGCCAGCAGTATGGTTTTACAAAAGGCAAATCAACAGCCGATGCCGGTACTGCGTTGATTAAGCACATATTTGACGCCTGGGAAGACCATCACGATGCTATTGGAGTCTTCTGTGATCTGTCGAAGGCGTTTGATTGTGTAGACCATCAGACTTTAATTTCGAAACTTAGATACTATGGAATAGGAGGAAAGGCTTTAGATTTGATATCTTCATATTTAGACAAGAGACAACAAAGGGTCGATATTAACAATACTAAATCACAGGGGGCTCATGTAAAAATAGGCGTCCCTCAAGGATCTATTCTAGGACCATTTTTATTCCTCATTTATATTAATGACTTGCCTTTTATGGTTGAAAAATTGACTAATATAGTTTTATTTGCTGACGATACTTCTTTGCTTTTTAAAGTTAAAAGAAGAGAAAATAATTTTAATGAAATTAATTCTGTTAATAAATAAAATATGTAAGGTTCACTGTGAAAGTATCCTAAATTGGGTATTATTTCACAACATTAATTCATATTTTAATTGATTCTATTATGTTACGAGGAATAGTGGCAACACCGCTCTTGAGGGAGACTGACATTTGATTGACAGAAGGGAATAGATGTCAGGCGAGATGTCAGAAAAAGGAGGCAATTGGGTTTTTGGGATGAAAAATGGTGGTTCGAGGTGTGAATTATAAAAATGTAATTTATTGCTAAAACTATGAATAATGCTGAAAGTCATGGAAATAAACCTATATCGTGTACGTTTGGTGGTTTTACTATAGATCAGAAGCGGTGAGTAACCTTCTCCCATAAATTTTGTTGTGATTCTTGTTGTCGGCATTAGGCCGAGATGAATGATAATATCAAAATATTGCGTTTTTCATCAGTAGATGACACGCGTATAGTAGTAATGTTATGTTATTATGTCGTGTAATACTAAGGAAATGTTCGGAATAGTCATATTACTCATATTTATCATTTTCGTAAGATTTTTATTGCGATATGCTAGCGACATCTATAAAATAAATATAGGAAACTATCCAGATTCAATTGACATCTGACATTGACACTGACAGTTTGATCATCTGACAGTGTTGACATTACAGGGAGCGTTCAAAAACGATGCCTTGATTACTTCAAAATATTAGCATTATTATTCTGAGTAAAGTACTATTGGGTTTTACGAATTATTAGTTTCTGCAAAGATTTCCCGATGTTACGCTTACTACCTATCGTGTGGTAGATATTATTCATAAATACTAGATAGCCTAATATGATAAACGTGAGTCATTGTTATTGACTATAAGTCTTAAATTAAATTCTCATAAATGATGATTATTTATGAAAATGTTCTATGTTAACATTAGGTGTAACAAGGGCATGATTATACCGTTGGGCTCATTAAACTTACTACCGAAAATTACTATGGGTCATTACCTATATAATCATTTTATTTTAGTTGCCAAAGATACCAAATATATTAAGTATTGAAGACTGCTAAATTAGGATTATCTATTTAATATCCACCTTATCTGTCATCATGTATATTATAATTAATGTACCCTGAAGGTTATACATAATAATATCTGTGTATAAAATTATAATAAGTATACCTACTAATATAAATTTATTCCTTTTTGTTTGAGTTGGAGACAAGACGAGAAAACTGGACCACCCAGGATATATGGGATGCAGCAGATTCAGTTGAAGATGGACAAAGATGAGGCTGCGGTACGGCTGTGCCTGGGGTGCGGCTGGGGCTGTGCCTGTGGCTGAGGTGGTGCGGCTGGGGTTGCCAGCGTCTACATCTCCGGGTGCAGGCCTGGAGTTGGAGCCGTGGTGACAGCGGCTGTCAGGGCTGTCAACATCAATATCAACCGGACCAAGGCTGGAGGAACAGTGGAGGAGATGGCTATCAGTGGTGTCAGTACCCAGACCGAAGACACCAGACCATACCATACAGACTAAGGCGGGAGTCTGAACTTCGGTTCGCATGCTCAATGGCCGACGGGCGGCAGTGGCGACGCTGTCATCAACAGGACTGGAGCTACATCTACAGTTGCATGATCACCATGATTATTATAAGGAGCACCGAACTGGGTGTTATTTACATATTATTTAGTTAGTTTTGATCAGGTGCATAAAGTTACTCGTAATGTAGGTTAATAAAGGTATGAAGTACCTATGTTATGGTTATAAGGAAAGGGAAAATTAATTTGAAACCTGGATGAATTCCATTGCATTGGTATTGTTACTTAATTAATTGTTACTTAATTTTGAATGGTGGTTGCACAGTTATCTTGCAATGTTTTATTTATACTTAATTGCTTTTTGATATAGTGATTTTGGAGGTTTTACAGTTGCTTCAAGTTTGATGATGGAATGTTCATTTGAGGAAGTCTTGATGGTTTTGATTGCATTGGCTGTGAGTCACAGAAGGGTTGCACTGGAGGGGTAATTAATTTGTTGGTCGGGCTTTGTATATTCCAATTAAATATTAATTATTCTAATGTAAAAAGGGAATCTTGCGCATAATAATTGCGTAACTAATTTTGATATGGAATTGGAGTAAAGTCACAATAGGTATAAAAGTACCTAAGTGCTTTGTTCTCTTTTGTGGTGTACCTATATTAAACCGAAACGATAATTATATTCTTAGAGTCCTCCTCTTAAAATATGGCATGTGATATGGTGTCATGGGTGCTATAATTCATTTTGTGATTGAATAATTCTTTGTTTCATAAATGTACTCAGTTTTACAAGGGCATCATTTGATTTTGATTCATTATCTAAAATATTTGATATACCTACCTACTTCAGCTAATGACATTTACTTGAAAGGAACATTGTTGTTGTTTTCAGTATTGGTGGGAAATAAGGTGGTAAAGAAGGAAATAAAGTGACCTGGCAGGGACTGATGTCCGGCAGGGCGAGACTCTTTGGTTTTCCATCCGTTCTCGACCACGTTGAAGGGTTCATGTACCTTCTGTAGACCTTTAGTATGTCTACCCACTCACATAGAGGTTATTGTTGAGTGGGCCTGTTGATTCCATGAAGATGGGGTAGGTGGAAGCGAATCTTGTATCCAGCATCTGTGTAGTAGGTACCTATCAATCAGCTGTTGTCGACAGACTTGAATGACGCTATGTCCTAACAAGTATTCAGTAGGTACCTACATATATTTACTTGAGTTTAAAATTCCTAAGCCATTATTGAGTCTGTTCGCAATGATTTCAAATGAAGCTACAATACGGAATACTGTATGCCTTTTGTCATTGCCTTGCGATTCTGGGACTGTGTGTCATAAATACTTATATGTTGCATTTCAAGTGTTATAGTTGGATCTAATAATTTTATTTTATTAATAATATATTAAGGATTCCAGCCAAATTAAGGTACTTATAGTTATTAGGTATATAATTTAGTATGGTAGGTATAGTAGATGAAATGATGATGATGACTCTACTTTTCTCTAATGGGTAAAGTATGGATCATGACTGTGCGCTAATAGCATTGCATACTTAATTATCGGATCTATTTCACCCATACCTATAGTTTATCTAGTAGGTAAAATCTTATGGACTAATGTTATGATTTTCCAAAGATAGTTAGTTGGGGGCCACTACAACTTGTGGCAGTCTATGAGGGTTTGCAAAGTTCTACTTATAAGAAGTTACGTAATATTCAATTGTTGTAGACTTGGCATATAGTGACTTAGACGGTACCTATCTAGTATTGCTGTTATAGGTGGTTAAAGGTGGCTTACATTGAAGTGACGACCGGATATTGAGAGATGGATTAGTTTCTGTTGCCTAGGGAATTTTGAACTTATATTGCCATGTGGCCATTGGCGAATGGCGGTTGCTACAACAGGACTCGTGTGTTTTTCGAAGTTTCCACAGTTCAATATTGTGACCTGCGGATATTACTGGATGCGCTTAATGTGGATATGAATATCATGAGGTATGTGAACATTTCTGAGTGTGAGCGTCTGGAATTTTACACGGAGATGGAGTTGAGGAAAAGATGGATGTATATATTTACTACATGTTGTAGTTAATGTATATTCGAACTGTTGCGTAGGAGAGTGGAGTTTTCAACTTATTAAAGTACTCTTTATCCAGGGAAGTTAGACCGGCTTCGAATTAAAAACATGATTAATTACCTACTTATTAAATTTTATGACTTGGTTATATAATAATATGTCAGATAGGTTTTGCCCGTTGGTTTCTGCTGTGATTATTATTATTGTATACCTACTAAATATTCTCTAGAACATGATCATTCTATGGAATAGTACAATCAGTCGAATTTGTCTTAAATTGTCGTTTTTATATATTTGTTTGAACAAAGTTGACCTATAAGGACAAATGAGACTAGATTATTTTGTCATGATCATACAAGGATGAATGGATTGATGGACTAATATGCTGAATATCGTCATACATGGATGGCAGCTCGAGGGGATGGGTTATCTAGATATGGAAGCTTGTAGTATTAAAATTTTGTGATTATAAATATTCAACTTAAATGGGATTTACATTGATTAGCAGTTAAGTACTTATGTTAAAATTAAAAGTTATGGATAAAGTTGGAGCGGTATCGAAAAGTCAAAACAAGGTATCTGAAGGACTAGGGTACCTAGTTATTTAATATTTATTTTAAATGGGATTTACATTGGCTAACAGTTATGTTAAATCAAAAGTTTTGGATAAATCTGGAGCAACTTTTGTTTGAATAAAAATATAGGGCAACTTGTTACTTTCCCTTAATAGATTTGGATAAGTACCTAAGCTTAATTCTCTCTGCGCTCTCAAATGCTCGTGAAATGATAACTTCATTCAGCAAAGGATTTCAGGGATTACATTGTATTGTATAGGTACTTACCTAGTTCCATCTTCGGCAATTTGCAATTACCTACTTATATGTAATTATAATAGTTTTGGGATTTAATGGTATCTTTTCAGTTAATAGCAGATTGCATCTGATATATTTTATGTTCATGATAATAGGTAATAATTAATTTGAAAAAAGTTTATTATAAAATTGATGATTACTTAGAGGACGTTAATGCATGGCTGTGATAAGTACTTGGCTCTGCTCATATTATAATAATTATTATTAAGCTTATAATTATTGTATAAGTACCAACTAGTTTTAAGTCTTTTTTTGAAAAGATGGCTCAGGAGTTTCTTGCCTCCGTTCTTCTCCTTAGACAGAAAGAGCCCCCTTATCCGAACGGAGAGTAATTTAAAAAAAAAAAAAAAAATGTACACGATCAAAAAAAATGACTTTGACTTTGGATAGACATCAAAATCCACAAAAAAATAATAATATGTAAGTTCTTTTTCTGACATCTCAGGTTAATTGGTACCTAGGTTTTTACTTACGATTGCTCCTCTGATATACTTCATTGTTTAAACATTATTTAAGGATTCTTATAAGTACTTAATACCAGTTGTGGAGTGAATAACTTTCAGAGTTTCATATTAATGCGTGACATTGTAGTTTAATCTGTAAGGAGTAAGTAATATATGTTTTGATGGATATAATAGATATGGATTGATGCAATTTTATGGATGATTTGAAGAATATCAATTACAGCAAAACTATTAAGTCATAGAAACGGAAGTGGAACCTAACTAATTGTTAAAGACTGTATTTAAATCGATTTATTATTTTTATTTAAGAACATATCCGTTTAAAAGCTATTATCAATCGGCATGTTATTTTTAAAATGAATGTACCTAACTGTAAGCAAATAATTGACAATGATAAAAAGTCTTAGCAAAATCGCACTCTTTATTGTCAGGACTTTATAGTTGGTCTGTATCAAAGTATGTTATGTAAAAGTTAATCATGGAACAAAACAAAGATCCAGAAGGTTGTTATTGTAAAAATAATTAATGGATGAATTTTATGGAATTAATATTAACATTATATACTTAATTATTTAATAATATTGATAGATATATATATGGATATTATGGATTGATGGATTTTAAATGGATAATTTGAAGAACAACAGTTATCAAAGTAAAGTTAATGTTATTTAAAGTTAATCATGGTATTAAGATATGGACCAAGGATCCAGACGAATGTTATTGTAAAAAATACTTAATGGATGAATTTTAAGGACCAAGGTCATTTAATGAATCGATGTTGAATTATGATGGATTAAGTTCAAGCTCTAAGAAGATGTAACTTAGTAATATCTTAGTCCTGCAAGAATGGGTTTGCAGTATTGCAAGAATGGGTTTGCAGGACTAATGAGTTTTCTATCAGTACAGCTAGAATTGATGGGTTAGCTGGTACTGGATTCCCTTCAAGATAGGAATAATTGAAGTCTGCTAGAATGGATGGGTTAGCAGATTTTGATTTGTTAAGTATCCAGTATTGCTAGAATGGATGGGTTAGCAAGTACTGGATACACGATTCTCTACTAGAAATGGATGGATTATCAGATTGTTATCTCTTCGTTTACTTATATAAAAATAACGTCTTATTATGGCCATTTTTATGAAATTGTTATTACAATGTACAAGGAGTAGTCATTAACGTTTACAATTTGCACTGATAACTGTTGATTGATTGTTAAGACATTGTTTTATACAAATATTTTGTCTGATGTTAAAGTTAATAATTTCATTATATTAGTGTAAGTAGACCTACCTACTTAATGATATTAGGTATAATTAATACTATCGATAGTCAGTCTCACTTGCCGAGTGTAAGGTGCCTTTGTATCTACTTTGATCCGTGTATGAGGACATACACGAGGTCAGGATGGACGAGTGTAAGGTTCACTGTGAAAGTATCCTAAATTGGGTATTATTTCACAACATTAATTCATATTTTAATTGATTCTATTATGTTACGAGGAATAGTGGCAACACCGCTCTTGAGGGAGACTGACATTTGATTGACAGAAGGGAATAGATGTCAGGCGAGATGTCAGAAAAAGGAGGCAATTGGGTTTTTGGGATGAAAAATGGTGGTTCGAGGTGTGAATTATAAAAATGTAATTTATTGCTAAAACTATGAATAATGCTGAAAGTCATGGAAATAAACCTATATCGTGTACGTTTGGTGGTTTTACTATAAATAAAAAATAAGAAATTAATTCAATTCTATCTGACATACACGATTGGTTTACCGTTAATAATCTTCTATTGAATTCTAAGAAAACGAAATGTATTAAATTTACACTGCCGAATGTTAGACAATGCGATACTAACATTATTCTAGATGGGAATAAATTGGACCTAGTTAATGATACTGTCTTTCTTGGGATGACTATAGATTCAAAGTTACAGTGGGGACCTCACATTGAAAAATTGTCTGGAAGGTTGAGCTCCGCAGCTTTTGCTGTACGGAAAATTAGACAGCTGACCGACGTTGAAACCGCCAGATTAGTTTACTTTAGTTATTTCCACAGCTTATTATCGTATGGCATTTTGCTTTGGGGTAGAGCAGCTGATATTGAAACTATATTTGTATTACAGAAAAGAGCCATCCGCTCTATATACAAACTTGGTTCCAGGGATTCATTGAGAGAACTATTTAAAGAAATTAACATCCTTACAGTTCCATGTCAGTTCATTTTTTCCAATTTAATGTATGTACGAAAGAATATTTCAACTTTTGATACAATTGGCAGTAATCATGACATTAATACTAGGAACAAGCATAAGCTGGCTTTTCCAGCGATGCGTCTGGCGAAAGTTAATAAATCGTTTTTAGGGTACTGTATTAGATTTTATAATAAGCTTCCAGCAGAAGTTGCTCAAATGCCAGAGAATAAGTTTAAGTGTTACATTAAAGAGAAACTCAGTAAAAAAGCTTATTATAAAATTGATGATTACTTAGAGGACGTTAATGCATGGCTGTGATAAGTAGTTAGCTCTGCTCATATTATTATAATAATAATTATTAAGCTTATATGTATTGTATACCAACTAGTTTTAAGTCTTTTTTTGAAAAGATGGCTCAGGAGTTTCTTGCCTCCGTTCTTCTCCTTAGACAGAAAGAGCCCCCCCTTATCCGAACGGAGAGTAATTTGTAAAAATTGACGTTCATCATAAAATTTTATATTTGTACGATGAATAAAAAATTTTGAGTTTGAGTTTGAGAGTTTAAATAATTACTACTTAAGCTAAGCTATCTAAGCAAAGCCGATTTTACGAGATTTGACTGTATCTTAGTACATAATGTAGAAAATGCTTTTTGCATTAAGTTGACATTGTATTTGTGCAATAAAGAGTTAAATAATAAATATACATACAAACAGGTGGGCTGATTAGAATGGGTTTTTTGTTTCACGGAATTTTACACTACAAATTATTTCGTAAATGATACTTCGTTTTGACTTCGCGATAGGGCCCAAGTACAGTAGAGCCTCGTTAATCCATACCTAGGCTTATGCGAACGCCGCTGTAATCCGAACTTGATTTTGATGATGAAAACGACTTGTCGTTAGGGGCCGTCCATTAATCATGTGAGGTCGTTTTTCTCATTTTTTGACCCCTTCCTCCCCCCTAGTGATATTTGGTGAGGTTTGGGACCATGACCAAAAATGGTTTAAATATGTATCTTAGTAAACCTCAATACATATAGTATATCAAAATTATATGTGATTTTTTTACGTACTATATTCCGAACAATCCGTGAGTCCGAACAGGGGTTATTTTTAGGTATTTCGGATTATCGAGGCTCTATTGTACATGTACCTAACTATACAATAGATGCGAGAAAAGACACGCTTCAGTGGATATAATCGTCCGTCACTCAGATCTGACGATGACGTCCCCGTGACCTCAACATTGATAAGTCATGACATGATCATCGCCCTGCTATAAACTGTGTCATGATATTTATTTATTTATCGTATGGCTTTACTGGTTACATAAAATAATATTAAAATAAGAATTTATACACGTCATTAAAAACGATGATGATATTTAAGAGCGGTTTTCCTTTGCACTTTATACCACAGTTGCATGGGAATGAGGTATTTAAAAAAAATAATAGAACGAGTGAGGAATCTAAAAATATGATTGTAATAAATACCTAGATAGAATATTCTTTATTTCTTCAAATACAAGACAGTAGTTACAGTTCTCCCATATTAATAATGCGCATGCAAATCTTCGCAAACTGTCGTATTCCTGGAAACACACAAAGCACTTGCATTTTGATCCTTGTTCGAAAGAAATAGTAGTCAATATCATGTGACACATAATCGAAAACAATTTGGGCGGTCGGTGGCTGTCACCGATCAGTCAAGGGTCTCAAGGTCAAGATCAATATTACTTTTGTGGAATTATAAAGAGCTGCAATTACACATCGTTCTTGTTATTTTTTTCAAATGTGAATTTAATTTCAACTTTAATTATTTTTGACGATGCCATATTATGAGGCACATTTAAGAATAAAATATGCGTCACATTGATAGACTTCACTTTGCCAATAAAGCCACACCCAAAAGACCAAGTTTGTAATTGTAATATTATTGTAAATGATCAGCGCTGTAAATACTTTTGAACTGAGATTTTAATGTAAACATTTTTATTAATGTGAAATAATCAGTGCTGTAAATACTTTTGAACTGAGATTTAAATTGTTTTATATAAACCTGTGTTTGAAATCCATTTCTCCTTATAATATAAACCTTGTGTTATTCAAACCTTCTTTCATCCATCTTTACATCAGCTTCAGTAAGACACTTGAAAAGTACCTACCTACTGTAACATTTTCGAAGTAAATTTTAATATTATGGAATATTATGAATTATCGAATCAAATTTCGTTACTGATAAATCAATTATCTCTTTTAGCACCAATTACATAATTCTACTAAAATTTCATGAAGAAAATGCACTTAACCACTCTAAATACATAATAGTTTTCTAACGCTCGGGAATACGACCGTTGCCGAACAATGACGAAGATTTCTATGTGCATTATCAATTTTGGGGAACTGTACATGACCCGTAAAATGCGGTCTTATGAGAGAGAACATTTTTACTACTGCTATTTTGCTGCATTTTTCAAACCAACCAGTTGGTGAAAGGATATTTATTATAAATGAACAAATAGGGTCAAGTGTACTAAAGAATTCTGAAGTATTAACATTATATGTATTTAAGAGTTATTATTACATACCTACAAACTAAATCTAGGAATAACTTATTTACCCACTTGTGTTAGATATTTTCGCAGGTTTTACCTTGGGCACTTTATATTCTCTCGTTCACTCTTACAACTATTGACCGCGTCACTCTAAAAAAATCCTACGTCTATGTTATTTACGATAAGTCCTTGACAGTACGTATATGTACACAAAATGACATCACATCGGTACAAGCGATGACTACCGCTGACCCCGTCGGGACGTGACTCACATGTGTACACCAACTATTAGCATATTAATTGATAAATGTCTACATATTTATTTTCATAAGAAACCGGTGATACTTACGTCATCCGGTGATAAGCTGAGCAGTAAATTGTATTTATAGTTTAGGATTCGGGCGAACGCGGCCGGTGGACCGATGACTTTAGACAGGATAGTACAGTGGGGTTACCACCACCAAACATTAGCAATTAAGCAGGGTCACTCGCCTGTCGAATCTGACGTAACTTGTAGATCTGACAGATGTTTGACAGGCGAGCGACGTTGCTTAAGAATTGTTATAGTGTCACAAACTTATCTGTTCCGGTGAGAGCTCACGTAAATGTCTAATATTTCTTAATTCTTTAAGATGTTAAGTTTTCCCGTAATGGTAATTTACCCTTGCGGTTTTAATAAACCCATCTAATCTATATCAATATATAATTTATTAGTAAATAATGAGATATGGACCAATTTAGTAAACTGTCACCGGAACAGATAAGTTTGTCGCACTCTAATTCGTAGAAGTGTAGATGGTAGGTAGTGGCTGGATTAAGTAAGGGTGTGGACACAGAGTGTTGTGGAGTTCCTCGAGAAAGGGTGTATTGGCTAAATTTTAATTAATAATGATGAATGTAATAAAACATACATCTACCAATCCAAAATATGAAATGTCTTTTCAATGATTTAAACGATATTCTACGTACTCATGGATACGTTTTTAAAAACACACATCAGGCAATGTGTACATTCTGGCGTAAATATTACAGTGCCGGCCTCATGCTTTACATATTTGCCATGTTAACCACATAGGTATTACTCATGTAAGCAAAGGTAGGTTTCCAGAATGCAGCAACAGCAGTAGTAAAGTTGTTTCTGAAATTGAGCTGTTAAGCTTTCGTGTACTGTCTGAAGCATTTTTCAGTTGAAAAAAAGAAACACCTACAAGTGTGGCACACGCGATACAATTCACACGTTTGTTTCAGCATAAATTGATAATCGATTGATGTTTCACTTTATACCTATGCTGAATACCAAATGCAAATCATTATGCATATATTTGCGAGTTGTGAGACTATTGGCAGGCTAATTTGTGCTGCTAAATCCTAACCTAAACCAACGTTAAAAGCCCCCGAAATTCAACACTAAAAGTCGCATAACTTTTGAACGGCTAAGCCGATTCTAATAAAATATGGCTAAGAACAGTCAGGGTAGCATTACCTCAACCTTAACTCAAAAAAACAAAAATAAACTCGGTTCAGTCGTTTATCAACTACGCTACCACAGACAGATACACACACATAATATACCTACAAAATGGCGTTAAAAGAGGATGGGCAAAAATATATGGGAGCTGGGACCACCCTCCAATAGCAATAAGACTAACATCGTTGGATAGGTCTTGTCAATAGGAATAACTTTAGCTTTGACAGCTTTGTTGTCACAGTTGTCCGTTCAGAGAGAGGATCTTACTGCTATTGGAGGCTGGACCACCCTCCAATAGCAGTAAGATGAACTGACGACTATCAGAACTTATAAGTCAAATATCTCTGAACGGACAACTGTGACAACAAAACTGTCAAAGCTAAAGTTATTCCTATTAACAAGACCTATCCAACGACATCAGTCTTACTGCTATTGGAGGGTGGTCTAGCCTCCAATAGCAGTAAGATGAACTGACGAGTATCGGAACTTATAAGTCAAATATCTTTGAACGGACAACTGTGACAACAAAGCTGTCATAGCAAAAGTTATTCCTATTGACAATACCTATCCAACGATGTTAGTCTTAATGCTATTGGAGGGTGGTCCCAATCTGCCCATTGTCATTTATACCACCCCTCTTTTCCGTTAGGAGACAAAAAATAACACAGCTATAACACTGGGTCGAGTTTATTAAATTACTTAAATGTCTGCACCGAAAAACATTTAAATAATCCCCAAGGTCAGTCAAGGCATTATGAGCAGCAGAATGCAAAGCGGCTCTTCGCGGAACCAGGTCATCCGTAACTGCTGGTTATCTCACCAGAAGGCCTAGCACGGGGAGCAAGACGCGTACGTCAAGACGTGACAAAAGATTTCCGCCGAACCAGCTCTCGAAACCGCGCGATGTAAGTGAGTACGACGCAAAACTTTTCTCACATATCAGCGTGCGCGTCTTGCCCCCCGTGCTAGGCCTCCAGGAATGCTTTAATGAAGGCCACCTCTTCAGTCGTGTAACATAACGTTCTCTAGCGTAACAATAGATGTTAGACACGGCTTCCCGTGACGTCATCAGGTCAACTGTTTCGTCAATCTGACGCAGATGTCTTATGACCTCAATGACTTGACGACAAAAGGTTGCAGCAGACGTGTCGTAACTACAACTTCTATTCTATTTTCTGCGCGGGTGTAAGTACTCTCTAGAATTGAATATTTGTGCATAGCACCCAAGGTCTAAACTGCTTTCCTAAGCTTGGACCATTTCCCACCACGCTGGTCCACTGCGAGTAGATGGGTCGGTATCCACATCTAGATGTGCAAAATTTTGTACTTAAATTCCTAAGAACTCATCGGTACATGTACAGTGTCAGCACCCAGATTCGAACCCGCATCTCTGACGTGAGAAGCGGGCGCTTACCCGGCTGAGCTACCACTGCTCTTTGCCGGGTTATAATACACCAAATATACTATCTGCTATATTCGAATGGATCTTAACTACTCTAGGGCTTCTCAATAATTCTACTACAGAACTACAGCTCGTAACCCAGTATTTAGTCTGTACAGAGCAGAAACAGTGCCAAATTGGCCGGAATTATTGTAGCCAATGGGGGCGGAAGCAAGGAACAGAGGCAGTGACGCTGACGCTTCCTGATTCGCAGAGAACGCAACGTGAGTGGACATGAGATGCCTTTACAGAAACGCTCTACGTGGTTTATTAGCCTTACATACTTACGAGATTGGGAATTTTGGTGGACTAGGCCTAAACCCTTCCTTCATTGGATGGAAACCTGTCGCCTAGCGGTGGGAACGTGATGGTTTTGATGAAGAATGTTGGTGTGTATGACGCTTTGACAGATGCAACAATTTTGTGCACTTATCAGTAGGTATATAAAGAATGTAATATATCTTTTTTAATGGAATATTACATTGTAGAAACATCTATTGTAGTTTAAAAACAAATTCCATAGTAATCTACTCGAAAATCGGAATCGGAAAGATGAGCGATCAATCCGAACCTGCTCGTATGAATCAGCATGATCCAATTCTAGTGATTGGTTGAGATTAGAGATCATAATATTAATCTAGTTACCAGTCATTAGGTATTCTGTGACGTTATGAACAATATTCGAAAAGTAGCTCAGACTGTGCGGTCAGCCCAAAACCCAGCTTGAAGCTTTGAGCTCTTATGTTGCCTTTGGGCCTAGTAACTAATATATTTTGCTCACCATACACGAATACGAAAGTTCCTAGTTGTAGCCAAGTTGGAATCGTTCATACCGACCGCAATGTATTTCCATATACATATTACTTTGGCAGACCGCCAAGCGAAATAATTAACAATATGTACGGAAATAAAAACATAGAAGTGAGATGTTTTACGAGAAAATGGAGTAAGAGCAAGTAGTGTAATAATAATAATGTCTGGGAATTGGCTGTTAGAATTTAGTTCATGGCTATAACTCATAATAATTAAACTTTTGTCTTGAATCTTGATCTTAGAACAATTTGCTGTACTGACCTCACATACCACCACATCTGTAGTGATGACAGCTACAGGCTCTTTTGGGGCTTTACCACTCCTTAATCCACATTTGACAAAGGCGCTGCATTTTTATGTACGAATATTGCTGCCTGATTCAAGTAAAGTTTTAAATCTACACACACGCACTCACGCCTTGTACTAATGTACTCCCTTGCGGGGTAGGCAGAGGTGCATTGCTGCACCCACTTTTCGCCAGAGTGTTATGTTAGTCCCAATAATGTAATAGGGGGCGGGCCTATTGCCATTTTACGGGCACATCCAAGACCCGAGAACAAATATCTGTGTTTAAACAAATATCTGCCCCAGCCGGGAATCGAACCCGGGACCATCGGCTCAGTAGTCAGGGTCACTAACCACTACGACATTCGGTCGTCATTCGGTTTTAAATCTATCTATCAATAATTATATTTGAATTGTGAATTTTGTTTTAGTCAACTATAGTGTAGGATAGTAATTATCTTATGGTATATAATATGTATGTATACATACAGGGTGTTGTAAAAGTGGTATGTACAAACTAAGAAACTGAAAGGGACTGACTCAGGGGGTCATCATGAACCACTTATGTTTGACGGCTTTTGGAAATTCCAGAAGCTCACTGTGGTCTAGTGGACAGGCAGCCATAATGGTGATACCTTAATACACTCACGGGCAATGAAATAGTTCCACTCACAAAATTTCTACACCAAACGACCCCAATTTTTTTAAATTAGATTTAAAATTTTAACAAACTATTACCGTTATTTGTTGGTAATATCCTGATGCTCTGTTAAATGTACTTTAATGTTGCAGAAGGCGTCATTAAGTTAGCCTTTTCCGTTTAGCTGCCAGTTTCTATAACTCTATCTATCGATTACTGGTAGTTACTTTCATATGATTTTGACAGATTGTTACTTTTTATTATGTCAAAATCGTATGAAAGTAACTACCAGTTATGGATAGATAGAGTTATAGAAACTGTCAGTAAGAGTAATTTGGTGCTTTTCTCAGTGGAACCTTTTCATTGCCTGTGAGTGTAATATAGGAACTTTTAACCCTAATTATATTATATAAAAAGCCCCATAAGTATAGCTTCTGATTCACATAACAACAATGAGTTACAATATTAAATGATAATGTTATCAGTGTGGGCGGGTCTGCAATACATGCCGAGAATCATGAGTGTTTAGCTTCATAAATTATATCTACCCACATTGTACATTGTATAGAAAAACTATTCTATTCATTGTAAGTGGCTTGTGGCTCTCACAAATGGCACCTTTATGCATATCCCCGAGGTCTAAACTCCCTTCCTAAAACCCTGATTACACCTTCAAAGTAGAGTGGCGAGACAGTATCCACAGCTGACTCTCGGCCAATGAACAGCTAGCAATTGAATGAGTGCTTGGTCAAGGATATTGTCTCTACCACTGTACTCAGTAGGTGTAACGAGGGTATATAAGCATGGACTATTTCCCACCACACTGGACCACTGTGGGTCCGTGATCACACATTTAGATATAATGCAGGTGTCTTATTTTATTTTATTTTACATTTACGGAAAACTTACAGCTATTAATAGTTGGATAGCAATTAAAATGTATAGCTAAAAGCCAATTATCAGTTTTCACTGATACAAAACTTAATACATAATAAAGAACACAAGATTGTACCTACACTCATACTTAATTATGCTAACAATAAGTTAACAGAGTGATTTGCTATGCCACACATCATAGAAAAGCCAAGTGGTAACCTCCTATAAATTCAAAAGCAACAACTTTTTACTGAATTAATGTTTATTAAGTACAAG
Source organism: Plutella xylostella (assembly GCF_932276165.1). Classification (NCBI taxonomy): domain Eukaryota; kingdom Metazoa; phylum Arthropoda; class Insecta; order Lepidoptera; family Plutellidae; genus Plutella; species Plutella xylostella. Next base: position 2,378,034 of record NC_064007.1, on the reverse strand, counting down.
ATTTAAAATGGAACACATCATATGAAAAATATTATATTGAACCTGACCAGCTGCTCTGCATACCTACTTACTCACATTACTTTACTGTAAATGATAGTAACATCATTTTCTTAATTGCCAAACATAATAGGTAGGAGATTTAATTAAATATTTGTCGATACTAATGAAGCAATAATATAAAACAAGAATGAATAAGTAATTAATTTTTAAAATCACTAATGTATAGAGACAAAGTTTGCACTATTTTACAATTTGGTAAGTAGTTACTATAATGATGTAGTTTTTAGCTAGAATGTAGAAGTGACTGCAGTTATTGACCACTGATTTCATTAATTGATTCTACAGCATCCTATGAATTCCCGCCACTCCTATCAAGGTGTTTTCATTAATTTCAGGGGCTATTCATCTCAAATCTTATTGGCAATTAGATTTTAGAAAGAATGCCGGGGAATTCTTTTGTCAGGTTAGAAATTGCAATAGAAGTTTTGGAAATGCTACCGACATCAACTAGAATAGTATGACAACTACTTCGAACTATCTTTCCACAAAAACTAACTAATGTAAAACAGATGTTTAGTGCTGTCTATGTATCATCTTAACTTCGGTCAAATACCACTCCAAACATTTGTTAAACCTGGTTTAAACTGTTTTGCGGTAATACAGAAACTTTCCAACCAACATTCAGGTAATTTTCAGTGCTATCTATAAGTATTTACCTAAGTATACCTACTATGTCACAGACAGCCAGGGAGCAGTACAGATAAGAGGTTATCTCCAGTCTATCTGTTTAAAATGCACAATTCTAACCTAAAGCGTGTTGTATAATAAGCACTATTAATAGGCACCTTGTTGTCCTCCCGACGCGAAGCCGGCTGGTGCCCGCTGATAAATACTTCATGTATTTATTTCTATTCATTACGTCTGCCACGGCTCTCACACGGCCGCCCGCGCCTATCCACCATCTATCATCGATTATACGATCTAAACCCATTAAATTAGAGCTAAATATGCAATGTAACCACTCGACAACACTTTCGAAACTAGAATTAGCTCTCTACAAGACTAGCTATATTTGGAACCGAGACTTGACGTAGAAACCACCGAACTACTTTTGTAACTTCGTATGGGGTATGCCGCGTGATTCGAACAAGAATCTAAGCGAGAAACAGCACTAACCTTTGTCGTTTCCAGCAGCACCAGGGAGTAAGTCCACTAAAACTTATCCTCCAATGTGAACACACAAAATATCCACTCAAACACGGGTGGATATGCCGAGTAATCACTCAACTCACAGCCGGCGTGGAAAATTCACTGAGGACTAGTGATACACTAGATAAAAACAGAAAAAACACGGATTACACTTATCTTCTAATCTAACTATGTTTTCCACAATATCTAGTTGTAACAAAAACCGCGCCAACTGTCAAAACTAAAAAAAACTACAAGCACCAACGCGCCACGCAACCGCGCGGTCCGAGTCCGCTTTCGTGACTGCCAGATCTCAGAACGAGGACGTAAATTGCTAGAGGACGGGGGCCGCCACTCGCGTTCCCAACACACTCGCGCGACTGCCACAGACTACACACTACGACACGACACGACACGGCAATCCACTAAAGTAGCGACATACTTCCGCCGCATTTAATTTTCGTTTATATAATACTAGCACCAATTCCATTATCACCTCATTGGCAATGAGTGAAGTTTCCACGTTATCACGATGCGACAAAACGAGATAACCGCTCGAATGTGAATTCTTGGTATAAGTTAGGCGACCGCATTGAAGAGATGGCGGGGAACTACGAAAATACGAACAGGCAATATTCATCTATATTCGTTCGGGATAGACGTTAGCCAGACCACGCGCATGCGTCACACAATCCGCTGCGCGACGTCAGTGAATGACAACTTGTGCTAGTAGCCGGTATGCTAAAGACTAAAAAGAGACCGTCAAATTCAATGCTTTTTCATTTGCTTTGCATTTTTCTTTATTTTATTTTTTTATTACGTACCACGGAACGACAACTTACTATAGTCAAGTCGTGGTAGACTATTACTAACACTGTTTTTGGATATTTGATACGTAGGTAGGTACTAAAAGTATACGATTATTCATATCATACCTACCTATACCTCAGCTGATTGCTGTATGTTAAGAATGAAAGGGAAAACAAAACTTAAGAATCACATTTCACATGGTTTATATCCGACAATATTAACTTCATTACTGGCCCCATTCTGCATAATCCACTCTGATATTGCATTCCTTTATTAAAATGATGCCGCATTCATTTTAAATTAAACGTCATATTTCAGATGCCTTGTGAGCGCTTACATTATTTTATTCATAAATATTTATTAGAGGTTAAGATCCAAACTAGGTACTTACATAATACTTGTAAAGGAAAATATTACATACTTAGTTTACTTTTTAATATTAACTACAGTTAGCATAATTTGCAGGTACTTACCTACTTATTTACGACGAAGTAGCGTTTACGGTTATTTTTTTATGCCTGCCTATTTATTTTGTATACAGTACTTAACCACTTTGTATATTTTTTCAATCTAGTTAAAAGATCTTGCCATTTCTAAAACGAACTAAACTCTTAAGTCTATGGTTAAGTTGGTAGTACTCTCGGAATAATAACTTCAAGTTTACGTCAGCTGTCACCGGATTAAATAAGTTGCTCGCTACTGGACAACAGATGACGCTGATATTTATATTTTCTAAAATCTTCTTTACCAATAATATATTATAAAAATCTCTGACTTCATCTAATAATTATAAATTTTTCCTCATTTATTACATAAGTAACTAGATACCTGATAGGTCGGTACTAGTTGGTCTTCCTAAGCTTGACCATTTCCCATCATTGATTTGCAGGTTTCCTTATGATATTGTTATCCATAATCGAGAGCGATGCACGATGGTCTACATATTTGTATCTACATAAATTCCAAAGAATTGATTGGTAACATGTCTGGGATGGAAATGGAACCCGCATCTCTGGCGTGAGAAGCGGGTGCTTACCTGACTGAGCCATGAGTTCTTTTAACTTAAGTACAATCGCTCTTACGGTGAAAACATCGTGAGGAAACCGAGGAAACCTGCATATCTAGATCTAGCACATCTAGATATGTGAACCCACCAACCCGCAGTGGACCAGCGTGGTGGGAAATGGTCCAAGCTTAGGAACGCAGTTTAGACCTTGGGGACATGCACAAAGGTTCCACTCGACAGAGCCAGGTGCAGGTACTTACACCCTCACAGAGAATAGAATAGGCATCGTCATTTAATAAAAGGCACGTTATAAATCTAGTAACTATCATAGGTACCTTCTAAATACTGTGACAGACCGATACACAATTTTCGTAAAAGTTTCTTGCTGTTGTGATGATTTTCTAAAATAGTCCACATCAAACAGTTCTCTAGACTAAACAATAGATACCTACATTTGTATACCTATCAATTTATTGTTTAGATTGATCACCGTATATTAACGACGTTACATGTATTTTGGAGTATCGTTTTATATGTATGTAGTTACGTATACGATTTATTTCATACCCCTTAGCATGAATTTTCATCGTGAACGTGAAGTAAAATTCATCGAGTAATTTTGTAAGAAAATATGAACAGCGCCCCTGGCGGTCGGTTGCAGAACAAAATTTTTTCTAGAAAATTCATTGACTAATTTTATTTCACGTTCACGATGAAAATTCATGCTAAGGGGTCAGACTAAGAGCTCGTTAGTCGGGACGATTTTTTGTCGTGTGTCGTAGTGGCAGAACATTTTATATGAAGCCGTTAACACATATCCGACAAAGATATAAATAATCGGCCCGACAGATGACATAGTGGGAACGGGGAAATAAAATTGTAAGTAAAAGGATCTTAACAATTTCATTATCTAGACAACATTCAAATGCGTATTAATTTATTTAGCGAAAACATTATTTGGTCAGTAAGGATAAGTACAAAGATTTTCCGTTACGCAAATTATTTAGATAATAGTGAGTAGGTAGGAAGGTATACCTACGTAATCAACTCCTATTTATAGGTGCAGATTGGAATATCCTATATAAGTAAGGAAACATATTGTCATAGTACATACTATAAAGGCTAAAAACACACACTCCAGCACAGTGCCACATTCTCAACGGAATATAAGTATAAGTATGTAGGTACCTAAGTAAGTACTTTCATCCTAATTTTGGGTCAGCATAATAGACAGCAGATGGACAGCAGTAACTAAATTGACGCACAAGGTAAGCAGGTATCTTTCACATATTTCCATAATATGTCAGAAAGATAAAAACAATAAATAAATACGTAAACACACAGATAAAATGTTGCGCAAAGAATGTAGTTAGGTACCTACCTAGATAGCGAGGAGCTACTTGTATTTATATCACTTATATTTATGGAATTCAGGCGGAATAATTCAGGTTATTTTAAAGATTACGGTGCCTTGCTTAAAATATTTGAATGAAATTAAATATAGTGCTGTTTTGCTCCTATAGTTATAGTTACCATACTAAAAGTGGAGTATACTATACGCCGTATACGGTATACGTGAATCCGTTAATACGGTATGCGTTCTTCTACAGATGTAACATACCTATTACCTACCCACTGTCACTTCATATTAAGGTTTTATGGGCTTATAGTTCTTCTTCTTAATTTTTTGAAAGAGCCTTGCCCTTGACTGTGTTTTTCACCGCGGTAATTAATAACAATTATGAGCTATAGTTATCAATCATCATCATCACGACCCATCACGTACCCACTGCTGGGGCACGGGTCTCCTCCCATTAAAGGAAGGGTTTAAGGCCTAGTCCAGTTATCAATACATTTTTATTTCATATTTTTTACTGAACTGTTCTAACCCCGCCTAAGTTCCCGGGATGAATTTCCGGGCACGGCCCACGGCTAATCGCATTGAAAACAGGCAACGACACGGCATTTGATTCAATGTAGTGTCAGAGAGCACTTCACTGAACACTACAACAGACAGAGCAGTACCTATCCGATGTCCGACACGGCTGTTTTACATGCCCAATCGACAACACAGACACAAAATGCTATCGAATGAGCTTGTAATGATATCGTCAGTTGCTGGGTGCGTCGGACGCAAAATTTCGATACTCTGATGCTTTTTTTTTCATACACACCAACTTTATTAATAATAAAAAAAACACAGACATCTTGCAGCCATGATGGATGCGGGCCTGCGATATTTCTATTTTGTTATTTATTTATCACGTAGGGAAATAGCCACCTACCTGTCAATAAATAAATAAATATAAATAAATAAATATGTGGGGACATCTCAGACACGGCCATCCGACCCCAAGCTAGGCAGAACCTGTGTTATGGGTGTCGGACAGCTGATATATCTACACAAATGCATAGATAGATAGATACTAAATATAAATGTCAACACCCAAGACCCGAGTACAAATATCTGTCTTTAAACAAATGTCTGTCCCAGCCGGGAATCGAACCCGGGACTTTCGGCATAGCAGTCAGGGCCACTAACCACTACACCATTCAGTCGTCAAATTGGTCAAATCCATCCATTCCATCCAGTCCATTCAATCGCGCTGCACTAACTCATTTTCCTACAAGTTTTCACTTCTCGAACCTCGAACGGTTAGAATTGTACAGGGTGTTGTGTAAAAGAAGTGTAGTAAACCGGTGGTTACTCAGGGAATTATTGTATGTCTACGACAATTGTAGTAAAAAAAATATCTCGTGAAAAAATTACTTACTCATAGTATAAGGTCACGTGACTCGACAAAGTTACATGAAAATACTGCAGCTAGACCAATATAATATCATTCAACAAGATCATTCTATTCTATTCTATTCTCTGTGGGGGTGTAAGTACCTGCACCTGGCTCTCTCGAATGGAACCGTTGTGCATATCCACAAGGTCTAAACTGCCTTCCTAAGCTTGGACCATTTTCCCACCGCGGGTTGGTGGGTTCACATATCTAGATTTGCTAGATCTAGATATGCAGGTTTCCTCACGATGTTTTCCTTCACCGTGGTACATGTCAGCGCCGGGATTCGAACCCGCATCTCTGGCGTGAGAAGCGGGCGCTTACCCGACTGAGCTACCACCGCTCAATATTAAATAAGATCATAAAGATAGGTTTTTTATCCTTATGTTATTATTTATCTATTATGTCCATATTTACTTCGGTATGTACAATCATGTACAATGCTCACATCAAACCGGAGCCGGTCGCCGTTGGTGAGGCAACAATCGAAGTTGTGCAAGAATATGTCTACCTCGGGCAGACTATTCGGCTAGGCAGAAGCAACTTCCACAAGGAGGCTGCATTCGGGAAACTTCGTCACATATTCTCCTCGGCCATTCCTCAGAGCCTGAAGACAAAAGTCTTCAACCAGTGCGTCCTGCCAGTGATGACGTATGGTGCAGAGACGTGGACACTGACGGTAGGACTGGTCCACCGATTTAAAGTCGCTCAGCGTGCTATGGAGAGAGCTATGCTTGGGTTTTCTCTGATGGATCGTATCAGAAATGAGGTTATCCGTCAGAGGACTAAGGTTACCGACATAGCTGTCAAAATATGCAAGCTGAAGTGGCAGTGGGCTGGTCATATCTGCCGAAGAACCGATAACCGTTGGGTTAGACGAGTTCTCGAGTGGAGACCACGATCAGGCAAACGCAGCGTGGGACGCCCTCCTGCCCGCTGGACTGACGACCTTAGGCGGGTGGCGGGTAGTGGGTGGATGAGGAAGGCCGAGGACCGAGTGTTGTGGTGCTCCTTGGGAGAGGCCTATGTCCAGCAGTGGATGATTATTGGCTGATGATGATGATGATGATGATATTTACTTCACCTAGACCTTGGATATTACAAAAACAAGAAAACACTGGGTCATGGACTGATAAAAGTGCAAGGAAAGAATAGGAAATAAAATTAATTTCACACTTTTGTAGTGGCGGTTTTAAAAAATGTCGATTGTTACAGGACAGGCACGGTGAAAAGTGATTAATCTATCTGAATAATATTTATCTATCGCTTTAAGGACATACTATATCCAAAGGTTTTCTGGAAGAGATCGCTATAAGTAAGTGATATGATTGCCAAAAGGCAAGGTACAGAAGTAGTCTGATTAATTTTGCTTCCATATGTAATTTTGGTAAAGTTTTAAATATAAGCTTTTACAACTATGAATCAACCAAGGAAGGTTATCAGGAGCAAGGTTTTTAAGGGATTTCCAGTATATATAGAAAAACAGTAGCTGTATGTCATGATCTTAAGGTCCCAATCTATCCTTTGCTATGCCTGTATTCTTCAAAATTAAGGACCTACCGGACATACAAACCAACATTTTCTCACTTAAAATATTAGTAAAAGTATGAGTGCGACTGTACATCTTTATTTGCCGACGGCACCTCAGCTCTGGGCCTTGATGACGTCACGAGGTGCGCGCGCAGGCGGCATCGATCGCTCCCGGCGTCCGTCCAGCGCTGCAGCGCTACACGCCACTGAACGCCCCACTTCATACACCGGCCCGCAGCGCTTCAAGCGCTTAAACAAAACTAGATCACGGAAAAAGGTCACAAGTACCTTCAACCCACCAGTAGAATGTCAACGTTGGTCCCGCGATTATTGAGTGTGTATTGCTAATTAGGGCGTTAAGAGCTTAGCTGCGATTCGCCCCGTAAGATATTACTTAATTGTTCTGTAATGTATTTTTGTGAGGTTATCTAAAAAAAGTTATTTTCTTGAAAGGAAATAGGCTGAAATGTACGGTTGTGGATTGGTAATCAAATTAATGAAATACTGCAGAGAGAGGATTCAGTAAATCTACCTATACATAGATGAAATTCGGCTGTAGATTCTTAACTTACCTACCGATGCCTAAGTATATAGGAACCTACTTTGTAGCAAGGTTGTACCGATATTTTCTTGGCTGAAATAAATCATGCTTACATAACGTCGGTTACACGGGCATTTTGAGCTGTTTCGCTGAAAATGTTTTACTTTGTAAGGCAAGGTATTGGTGGCAGAATTTTCTTTCAGGACGTCGGAAAAATGTTCATAGGTTACCTATTTGGGTTCTTATTTTTGTAGTAAAAGATATGTAGATAGGTACGTACAGTACACAAAAACACAGAATATTCTTCACACACATAATGACGTCAGCGTTTTGTGCCCCGTGCTAGGCCTTCAGGAGGACATACTGAACAATGTTCTACGACTTTTGAAATTACGTGAAACTTATATTATACAAAATGTTGTTCTGTATAAGTGGGCTGGATAAATACTTAATCCATAATTTTACTTCATTCAACCTAAGCTGTCGGGGGTGTGATGCTCAGTAAAGCATCTATGACGTAATATCTTAACGCATGTAGGTACATAATACATTTTAAACAGCACAACCATCAATACTTTACACGCGAAGTATCGTGCGAAAGAAGCTACAATATAGCCTCGCCCCACACAGGCTATATGGCTATTCTCACACTCTTCACGCTGACTGCCCCGACAGAAAAAGAGGGATGTTACAAGTTTAACGTATCTGTGTATGTGCGTATCTGTATGTAGGTTATGTTGCCCCGAATATTTTAATTCATAGTTTATCCAAATCGGCCTAGCCGCGTCTGCGACTTTTGTTGTTGAATATTGGTGGTGTATAAGGTAAGCTATCTGTGTGGCGGAGTGTGGCCATTCTATTCTATTCTATTCTCTGTGGGGGTGTAAGTACCTGCAGCTGGCTCCCTCGAGTGGAACCTTTGTGCATATCCCCAAGGTCTAAACCGCTACCACCGCGAGAGGGAGTGGCAATACAAATGCGCGTTTATTCGCTACTACTCGGACATGCAGGTATTTTACTCAGCATCAGAAATTTTACAGGAATATTTTTTATGCCAGAATTTCCACGGGAAAATAATTTAAGGAGATGCGAAGCTCGCACGAAAAAGCCAGTGTACTTAGTTATATTCGTATTGTTTTTTAGAAATGTTCACTTTAACTACTACCATTTTCGTAGGTTCTGTAGCAAGACCTTTTTCAAACGAAATAAGCTTTTATTGGCCCCCAGGGATCTTGGACGAATAAACTGCTTGGACAGTGAGGTAGCAGTCATGGAATAGACTCCATTTGTCTTAGTACCTACCTTTTACTTAAGTACTTATTGTAGTTAGGGAATTGCGACTGATATATTATGTAAATGTTAAATTGCCGTGGCCTGTAATTCGAAATTGGCCATAAATGTCTTGACCGTTTTTTTATTAAGTGTGAGTTAATTAAGTACTTACTTATATTAAAATTTAGTGACAATTTCGCCATAGTGGGTTAGACCATAACCAGGCGTTTTTGACACATCTGTCAAGAATTTAATATGGAGATGACATATAATTGATCAACCTTTTCCTGGTTACGATTTAACCAGCTATGAAGAAATTGAAGCTTAACATATTTCTTTAATGTTGCAAAATGAAAACTATTCTATTCTATTCTCCACCCACTTTCGAGATTTCTTTAGGCTACAAACCCACCCTCTGGAGAAATAATCGTATAGAACCTGTTGTGGGTAGAATTATTTTTACTTTATTATGGTTATTTAATTTGAAAACCATGGAATTAATATTGTACTAAATAAAAACTACCACTAGTGACATCTAACAGAAACTATCAAGTTTTACATTTATTGATTAGGTAGGTATATATCTGCGACCACGATTGCTAATGATTATGGCTATCTACATATATAAAAATCATACTACATACTTATATTTATGCAACTTTTAAGCTCGATAAGTTTGTACTGTTATGACATTCACCGTCAAATTATAGTAAAAAAATATAAGATATCCCGCCAGCGCACTTATTTATTATTTTATCGATACATACACATAACCTATATTTAAGTATACTTTTGGGCATCTATCACTGGTCTGTACTCCAGGCTAGGGCGTATACATGTATCTTTTGCTGAGTGTACACTGTACAGCTATTATAAAAATATTAAAATATCCGACCTCATTTTCAAGATGGCGGCGCAAAGAGCAAAAATCACGTATGAGCAATTAGCATCGTGACTGGCGAATACCGCCCCTAACCTCGAGGAAATACGATTACGGTTTAGTGCTGAAATGCCATGGAATTGGGTTATTCTTTGATGTTAAACTACGAGACTACATTGCACAGTTTCATACTACGTTTACCGTCACGGGATCATACTACGTTTTTACTAAATAGCATACACACTTACAACCGTTTTCAAGAAAAAAAATATTTTCTGTTTTTTTTTTAAAGAGAGAGTAAAGAATATTTAAACAATAATGATTTAAAACTCATTGCGAATGAATCGAACCCGGGATCTCTTCCCTGTTCTAATAACTGAATGCGATGCATCCGTTACGTACGATGTCGAAAGGTGGACGCTTCATCACGACCCATCACGTCCCATCACGTCCCATCACGACCCATCACGTCCCATCACGTCCCCACTCCTTCCATTTAAGGAAGGGTTTTAGGCCTAGTCCACCACACTGGCCTAGTGCGGGTTGGTGGATCCCAACACAAGCAAGCTTGTTCTGAGAGAGTTGTCGGGTAAGTGGGCAACGCGACTGTCAGATGTTTCCAAGCTGCCCGAAGGCCTCTGACTAGGCTTAAGCACTGCTGCCGAAGCAGCAACCGGGACCCACGGCTTAACGTGCCGTCCGAAGCATGGAAGCGTCCAGAAAAGACCCTCTTGAAATCGGTCACCCATCCAATGGCTGACCGTGCCAGTTGTTGCTGAATCTCAGTGATCAGTTACGATCACTGAGGCCCGCTTGACTACGGACGCTTACCTTAAGAAAATTGTTCTAACCCTTGAACCTTAGGTCAGTGTGCTACTTACTTATACTCGTAGTATGGTAGGTATTTATTTTAAATGGCCTAAAATATTTCAGTGGCATACACAGATGCTTTGGCTGGCGGCTCTAAAATTTGTGCCAACACAGTTTGCGGTTTAGTTTAGTGAAGGCTTCGCTGCCTCGGCTGAGCCTATTTCTACTGAAATTAATGGCGTTAGTGTCAGTGCAATGCTTTTAGTTAATGAAGGTCCTTAGTAAGAGGGAAATATTGAACAGAAGTTTATATTTCAGCAGGTTTAGACGAAGCCTTTTTATAATTAACTATGGAAAGACAATGTAAAAAGTATGTTTGTACTAAAATTTTAAGATGTGTAATATTTTTTCAGTTTTGATAATAGATTTGCCTTTGTGTGATTACTGATTAGATTAAGTATAGTAACAAATTAAAACATAAACTCAGGGTGAAACAAATATGTTATCAAATACAAATCCAAACAACCAACTTCTCGTTAGAGAAGTATTTATGTTCTTTGAACCAATCTAATCACGAACAATACAGGGTGTGGCAAAAAGGGTATACATATATACTAAGTTGAAACCTACATGTGCAGCATGTTATATCTAAGATAACCAGCTGTTCCAAAATAAAATTGGTTCGTTAGTTAAAATGTATCAGTATGTAAAAGTATATTGAGTAGGCGTAACGGAAAGTCAGTGTTTAAACCACGATAAAACTTTTTGTATACCAAAGAGTATATTAGAAAAAAAAGGGGAAGCCTTTGCCCAGCAGTGGCAAAATAAGGATGCTTAAAAAAGAGGATACAAACGCACTCACCTTTGCGGTTTCGTCACACCACCAGCTTAGGATGCAGCGTAAGCCCCGAGGTGCGCCGCCGTGGCCGCCGCCGCATCACAAACGATCACCTGACCACGGTCTGACCCGCACGCGCCCCTACCAGAACTAAGGCTACACCTAGAAACAAACTAACATCAGCTCAGGCCACTCACGAAAAAGTTTCTAATAATTTTTGTTTCTTAATTTGTTATTCTCCGCGCCGGTTAGGCGTTCGGTTTTTGAACGTGTGAGTTGTTTGGCGACGCACCTCGCGCACTACGCCTGTCTCGCTCGGTCTGTGCGTCTCTGTCGCGCTTTAGTGAGATCTGCAACAAAAGAGACGATGATTAGGACACGTTTCTAAAAAATGCTATTAGTTAAATGTTGCATATAATATATTAAACTGAATAAGTAGGAATATTTCGATAAAATATGGCTAGCAGTACAAGGTACCTACATGGTTTATCCAAAAAAAATAATGTCAGTACGGACAAAAAATACACATTCATTACATCTTGAAAAGTAAGGTCGGACTAGGGCCTACGACGACGCTCGTAGCAATTTCGTAGCATCGCGTAGCGGCTACGAAATTTTGCTACGAGGCTACGCATGCTACGATTTTGATTTTTTACGGTTACTTTATTTACAAGCTCTTAACGAATAAAATACCAAAATATTAATATTGTAAGAATATACAAGAACCTGCTATATACCTATGACGAATTATCATAATGCACAAAATTAATACGTATGATTTAGTACTTATTAACTACTTTTCAGTTATTTACGACACATGTATATGAGTAAATAAAACTTTTTATAAATTAAAGAGAAAGTATTTTCAGTACGTATACAGGGTGTTGCAAAAAGGGTATACTAGGCCGAAACCTACATGTGCAGCATGGTATATCTAAGCCTGAAACTGAAATCAGAATTTGAAAATTCGCGAAAAAAAAAAATCCTTTTCCATAGAAACTTTGTTGGTCACGTGGCTTTTTACTATGGAAAAAAAAACGCGAATTTCCAAATTCTGATTTCAGTTTCGGGCTTAGATATACCATGCTGCACATGTAGATTTCGGCTTAGTATACCCTTTTTGCAACAGCCTGTATATTTTGCATTACTTAATACCGTGAGAAAATAACATGTGAGTTGCTATTTTTATCACAAGAACAATTTTGTAACATAACAGCCGTCTATAAGCATAGGAGCCCTTTAATTAAGTTATATTTACTTTAAAATAATCTGGACATAGGCTTTTTTCAAACCAATGCAAACGTCAATACTGTTATCAGATATATATTTAATATAGGTTAATATTAATATGATTTACTGCCGTGCGTGCTGCCAGTGATGACTTACGGAGCCGAGACGTGGTGCTTCACCAAAGGGCTTATCCACAAGCTCAGAGTTGCTCAGCGTGCTATGGAAAGGGCTATGTTAGGCGTGTCCCTGCGAGATAGGATTCGTAATGAAGAAATCCGCAGGAGAACTAAAGTTACCGACATAGCCAAAAGGATTAGCACGCTGAAATGGCAATGGGCTGGCCACGTAGCCCGCAGAGCCGACGACCGCTGGAGTAGAAAGGTTCTGGAGTGGAGACCCCGTGTCGGCAAACGGCGTGTCGGTCGCCCCCCAACCCGTTGGTCTGATGATCTGCGGAAGGTAGCGGGAAGCCGCTGGATGCAGATGGCGGGTGACCGTTTGGGGTGGCGATCGTTAGGAGAGGCCTATGTCCAACAGTGGACTACGGAAGGCTGAGAGAGAGAGAGAGATTTACTGCCAGTTTCAGTAACTCTATCTACCGATGACTGGTAGTTAGACTATGTATTTTTCTTTCATTAAACATTTTGAACCTCACCATTTCAAAATACTGTATTTTGATAAACAACATAAATAGCAGCTGTGGAAACCCTTTTTTACTATCACTTTGCCCAATTGCCCACTGTTAACGTATTCTTACTAACTTCGTAAGTACTTATGCCTGCAAACTTAATTAAAACAGCTAGGTACTAACTGTAATTTAGTAGAAAATTATTTTTAACATATATCAACATACCTTCGTCAATCATAATAATAACGCAAACATTTTGAACGTACATTTATCATATCATGACGACTACCTACTTCTGGATAACCGCTCTGGGGCATACCTGATGCAAAGAATATCCCTGGCTGTGCAGCGAGGCAATGCTGCGAGCATCATGGGCACATTTTCGTCAGTTATGTCTCGGGGCGGTTTATTCACTTAATATCTAAGCCTCGTTAGACGACTACTCCACATTCCGCTTGAATTAACAACAAATTATGTTTAAATTAACTTACTTATAGCTATTTATTGTATTAAAATAGTTTAATTTAAAAACTTTAGTTCTCCACCAAAGAAAGGTTGGTTAGAAGAAATTGCTTCTTGGCAATAAGCCCGCCTTTGTATACACAATTTTTAAGTCCCCTTTTTGTAACTAATTTGTGTTTTGTGTTTTCTAAGTATGATGTACAAAAAAAGCGGTCAATCTTCTACGTCAGTGATGGTGAGATGTTCTCTAAATCGGTCAAAGTACCTTTTTTTTTCATTTTGGCTGGTTTTTCGAACACGTTTAGTAATTGACAAGTGTTAGGTAGTAACAAGGAGTGCCGAGGGTTTAGACCAGCCCCTCGGTGACTGGCTGACTGCGTAGAAACGGACCACCCGATTGACGCTCCGAAAATTTGGTATAAGACTTAACCGCGCACGTTTTATTGATACCGCGATGTAGGATTTGCGAGTATTAGGGCGACATCTGATGATCGTTGCGTGAATTGTTTTGTGAATTTGGCAGGTTCGTGTCAAATAGTACTCAGTGATTATATCAGATCCATTTTTATTCAATTTGTTTTATTGAAATGGAAAGAACTGGCTGACGTTGAATAAACTATTGATATAATTTAATATAGGTTAGGTGGATTTATCATTCGCCAATGAAATTCTTACAAAAGTATCTAGACTTTACTACCTAATACTATCGATACAAATCCTGACAACCCTACACAACATTTGGCATAATCTCCATAAAAGAATGATAATAAAAAATATCTAAAGATGATAGAAGCGACGGAGCGACGCTGTGTCGCAGGCCTTGACCTCCTTCAGGCCCCCCCTACCCCCTCCCCCAGAGTGAGGGGTAAGGAATAGGAGGGGGGGGGGTACTTCAGGAATGACCCTTGAGATAAGGGAATACGAGATGTGATTGTGGCGAGGATCGAATGAGTGATGTAATGGTGACTAGGGCATGCAATACCGTAATACCGGTATTCGTAATACCGGTATCAGGGACAAAATTCACGCTTTTTTCAATACCGGTATTGAAAGTTAATACCGGTATTGAAGTAATACCGGAATCGGACTTTTTTAGGCTATAATAAAGAGATTAAAATATAGTATCCCTATGTACTGTGAAAGCGCACTTGTTTCCAACCGTTTGATGCAGTTTTCGGTCGTTTGATATCTACTGTTGTCCATGTGTAAACGGACACTGGATGTAAAAATAATAATTTATTGTAAAATTTAAACTCTAATACTCAATTCTCGTAAAAATCTATTACAAAATACTGAATTTCATTGCTTTTTCTGGTTTATTTTGACCTATACGACTTTAATTACAATATATGCCATTAATTACTAGGAAATCTAATACCGGTATTAATACCGGGATCCCGGTATTGAGTTGCAATACCGGAACTCAATACCGGTATTGAAAATAGTTCCGGTATTGCATGCCCTAATGGTGACGGATTCGAAAGATGTTTCTTTTTGAAGAGAGCTTGACGGCACGGATAGAATTAGACATTGTTTTGAGGTATCGTCGTTTGCCTCGTAATTAACTTACAATTTGTACTTATAAAGGTTTAACATACTTACTTTATTTCTCATAATGAACATTATAAAAAACATTCACTCAAAATGAGAACTTAAAATTCTAAATATTGTTACTTATGTACAGTGCAACTATTAAGTCGTGAAAACGGAAGTGGATCCTAACTAATTGTTTAAGATCGTATTAAATCGATCTGTTATATTTATTAAAAGACAATTCCGTTAAAACTCCATAATCAATCGTTATTTTATTTATAATATAAGATTACTTATACACACACACACACACACACACACTCACGCCTTGTACTAATGTACTCCCTTGCGGGGTAGGCAGAGGTGCATTGCTGCACCCACTTTTCGCCAGAGTGTTATGTTAGTCCCAATGTAATAGGGGGCGGGCCTATTGCCATTTTACGGGCACATCCAAGACCCGAGAACAAATATCTGTGTTTAAACAAATATCTGCCCCAGCCGGGAATCGAACCCGGGACCTTCGGCTCAGTAGTCAGGGTCACTAACCACTACGCCATTCGGTCGTCCATTATTACTTATAAGATTAATTACAAAAGATTTAAGTATCTGCCTATATTGTTTGTAAGCACTTCTTTTAATTATGTAAGTAGTTCTGTTAAGTGACCCATGACCGAAATTATGCGTAGTGCTAAGTAGTATTGGTCCAGCAAGCTCTGCATACAAGTTTAATGTATATTTTATTTGCACTTTATCGTGATGGTTCATGAGATTTTATAACTTTTATACATAAAAATAAGAGTAGGTACCTACCTACATAAATTTTATATGCTACGGCCTCAAATTTAATGTGCTATATACGTTTTTGCTTATACAGCACGTTGCAAAAGTGGTAAGTGTGAAATAAAAAGCGTTTAATATCTCTTCCTTCGTCTTCTATAGTTCGGAAGAACACCGTTAGATGTCGCAATGATAGCACCCGCCGCCTCCGTCGATCCTTCAAGAATGAGTCCATTCGTCAACTCCGAGGATCCGTTTTATTTTCACTCAAATAAATTGTATTTTTTGTATGTAGAACTGTTATTTTTTGGCTGATTAGTTTTAAGTACGATGTCGTTATGGCATAGCTGATGCATCACGATTATTTAAAATCCTGTGTCTTAGGTGTATAGTATTTTCTTACCAATATAAGAGCGGTTGCTGAGGACAGAAGGGAGTGGCGCACGCTTGTGAAGGCCCTCTGTACCACTGGGGTACCATAGGACAGCAACACAACACACACACAATATAAGAAAAAACTCACATATATTTTATTAAGTAAAATTAAACTGAATTTTCAATCAAATTTAAATATCACACATCATTCACAGAAATAGTTCTACGATGCATTTTATAAGGTTTTCAGTATTCACTGGGCATATTGTCGCTAGGTAGGAGGTAAAGGGGGGAATTAACACGCACAATAATCCAGCAATTAAGTCTTTCCTGTGACCAGTCCGTGCTGAGCGCGGGCCCATTGCTATAGGTGGGATTATCATCCTAATCCTAATCCTAACTAATATTATAAATGCGAAAGTAACTGTGTCTGTCTGTCTGTCTGTCTGTCTGTCTGTCTGTCTGTTACTCTTTCACGCCAAAACTACTGAACGGATTTGAATGAAATTTGGTATACATACGGTCTAGACCCTGGGAAAGAACATAGGCTACTTTTTATCCCGGAATTCCCACGGGAAAGCTTTTTAAGGCGAAGCGAAGCGCGCGGGAACAGCTAGTAATTAATAAGAGATCGGGCATTCAGTACCGAAAAGTACCGGGTACGTATTATAGCAAACTCCATTTTATGCTGTTTGTGAAATTGGGTAAGTAAATAAAGTAGTTGGAACAATTTTATTTATCTTAGTAAACTAAGATAAATTCTTTTTATAGTTTTGGAAAAAGCCGATCCGTGTGGTTCAAGATGACCGGGCGCCTAATGCAAACAACACACAAATTCACACGGCAACATTATAAGCCCCAACTATTCCATAGCGAGTTAAAAACTAGCTACAATGGAAACATTCACTCGTAAGTTATTTGCATGTGTTGAATTCCCGTGTGTGCGTGTGCGGGAAGCGAGTAATTTATTGCATTAATAAATACGAACCCACATGCGTTTCCTACTGTAAGGGTAGTTTTTTAAAGCAACTATTACGATGAAACAAACATTTCATTGGCCGGCTGAATTCCTCCACGTTTTTGCTACAATTATAGGTACATAGCTGTTGCCTGCGAGCCCCGTTCCGCCTTAAAAGATAGATAGAATATTCTTCATTTTTACCCAAGAACCGATTATACAAAGCTTCACACACACACACAACACATAGGAACAAAAATGCGGTCTTATCACTAAAAGCGATTTTTTCAAGACAACCTTTGGGTTTCCGTTGGAATTCCTGGATTAAAAGTGTCCTTCACCTGGTTTTTCGCTACTTCCCTACCTACCAAATCGGTTCAGCCGTTCTATATTTCTAAACTAGCTGTTCCCGACATAAAGAAAGAGGCCGAGGCTCCTTGGAAGGCTAGGTATCAAGCATTCGTGCACTGTTCGATAAAGCCTTTTTTATCCTATCACGGGCTGATGATCATGATGGGACGTCACTCGAAGAGGCTTATATTCTATACTAGCTGTTCCCGCGCGCTTCGCTTCGCCTTAAAAAGTTTTCCCGTGGGAATTCCGGGATAAAAAGTAGCCTATGTTCTTTCCCAGGGTCTAGACCGTATCTATAACAAATTTTCTTCAAATCCGTCCAGTAGTTTTTGCGTTAAAGAGTAACAGACAGACAGACAGATAGACAGACAGACACAGTTACTTTCGCATTTATAATATTAGTTAGGATTAGGATTAGTTAGGATTAGGATTAGGATAATATATTATTACGTCATCTTTGCTAGGTAATCATAAAATAAACATATTTCTTTAACAAATGTGAAAATCTTAGCCTGCTACCGTTGGTCCCTGTTCTTTCTACTACATATAAGTGTCAGAACGCTGAATATTATATCGTTGCGGTTGTAATGTGCACGAACAAACATGGCGACCGGAAGTGGTGCGGCCATGACACCTGCGCCCGCCTGCTTCCTGTTACCTGCAGGATATTTTGGCTGGCCATATTTTTTGACAAAAAAACCGCTACTTATGTACCTATAATATTATTTTCGGTTTGTACCTAAAACTTAAATATAATTATCAGTAAAATAAATGTTTTAGTAAGTTACTATTACTTCAATAAATACCAATGCACCCTTAAAACAGATTACTACTAAGTAAATAATAAAATTTGTGCTTTATATATAAAACTGAATTTCCCTTCAACAGCATTATTATACGAGTATGTTCCTATTAAACCACCTGAAACATCACATTTGGTCTAGGGGATAATAGACTTTAGCGTTGGTCATAAGTGGCGTCGGTGGACCTTTTGAGGCGCGTTTGCTGGATAAAAGATTCATGTTCGGGACCCCTGTTGTTGCTCATTTTGTTAAGAAAATTGTATTTTCAGGAGCAAAGCCAGTACAACTTGAACCCACTCAGTTTGGGTTTAGGAATTAATATGGTGAAATACATTATAGAAAACTTCAATTAATATATGTAAGTAATATAGATAGGTAGGTATTTATTTGTAGAAAACAGTGTTAGTTAGTGGTACCCGTTATTCCAAATACTTATTATAATTATTTAAGGATTAGAGAGAAAGCCTTAAAGGCGCCGAGTGAACGACTATTCTATTCTATTCTGAGAGGGGGCGAAGTTCCTGTACGTGGCTCTCTAGTGGAACCTTTGTACATTTCCCCTTGATTTCAGCTCAGCCAGCCTAACTCCCGAGTAAACTGGAGTAGCAAGCCTGGGTGTTGCAATAGCTGAGAACGAGTAAGGAATGTGTTTTTTTATAAATAAAGTCTTAAATAGTTGAAGAAATATGATTAGGCCTTTGCCCAGCAGTGTAAAAAATGGAAGGCGCTATTTAAAAAATATATAAGTGCCGTCATATCGTACTTTTAGAACAATATCTTATTTTAAGTTTTGCCATATAATAGTGGGTTGAGATTGAGATCGAACCGGGTTATTCTTTACACTAAGCCGTCTGTTCACCTACTAAGCTTCTGGCGCTCAAAGCAGAAATAAATAACTTTATAAATAGATCGTAGAAATTATTCTTTAATAAAATATACGCCGTTGTTTTAGCGAATGCAAAATAATGTTAATTAATTATTCAGTTCATTCACCACTTCCGTATCCTGTGGCTTCAGAACTTTCAGGAATTGTCGGGGCGGAAATTACTTATTTTTAGACCGTTTTTTAAACATAGGAATGTTTAGATTCAACCGAATCATACTTTTGTTTGATAGATAGATAGATAGATAGATAAAGCGTTTATTTGATCCACTTTCTTACATACACAACAAATCACAATTACAGATATACACATTTGTACTTATAACTAGGTAAATAGTAGCTATGATAAAGACAGGTTTGTACTTGGCAGGTTGTGTGTTGAAGCGGACCAAAAGGGTGAAGTAACTCAGCGTGGATGTTTACTCCAGGAGCAAACCGCTGATTTTCAGTTACCTCCCATTTAATTGTTCCAAGGGTGCCGAATTACATAAATTGTGAGCAAAAAAAACTACTTAAAATATATTGTTTTGAAGAAAAATTACCTATTTTAGTTTGATAATGTTGTAAAGGTGTGCAGCTAACCAGTAAGAGACACAGGGTCGTACTCAGTGGATGACAGAGCACCCACCATAGTATTAATATTGCATGAATGTATTTATTGTTAGACGATCTGCGCCGGATGTAACAAAAATATAGAAAATATGTAATGAATAAATAGTTATTGTAGATAACTAAATTTGTTATCAAGTCTTTTGCTTAATAAGAAGAAACAATTTTATTTTATTTTTAAAATTAATTTTATTTTTTAAGAGCCTTATAGGTGGTGGAATATTATTCCAGCATTTTGTTGCTTGATAACGGAAACTTCCTTCAAACGCGGCGCTAACATGTTTAGGGACAGACAAAATTGGGCGGAAAGATCTAGTACCATACCTGTCATGAAAAGGGGAGAAACAAAGTTTAGAAAACACGTCGAAAACTAGGCTACAAGTATGCAGGTACCTTCGGGCCTCCATGTTTAGCATGGATGCTTTATTTAGAAAAGGAGTAATGTGTCCTCGAGGTGGTACGTCAAAACAAAAACGACAGCAGGCGTTTTGCACCCGCTGTATTAGACGCCGAGTTCGCTCAAGAAGACAAGGGCCGTAAACAGTATCTCCATAATTCAGCCTAGAGAGGATTAGAGTCTCACACAGCGTAATGCGTACTTTTTCTGTTAGTAAGGAGCGGATTTTATATAGAACTTTAAGACGGAAAAAACAGTTTTTGACAATATTCTGAATGTGATTTTCAAATTTTAAACCACTATCAAGGAGCAAACCCAGACACTTTGCCTCGTGAACGCGTTCAATACTCTGGCCTTTCATGTTTATAGTTAAAGCATTAGTATTAATAATGTTTCTGACCTGCATAGTGGAGCCCAAAACCATATATTTCGATTTAGATGGGTTCAGCACCAACGCATTATCTTTAGACCAGTTATCTATGTTATCAAGATCACCATTGATTCCCTCCAGTACTTTTTGCAAATTATCCGGTGCGACTGATGCATAGAGTTGAACATCATCAGCGTAACAGTGGTACTTACAATATTTAATTTCAGCGGTTAGATCCGTGCTATAAATTATAAACAAAAGGGGACCAAGGATTGAGCCTTGCGGTACCCCACGACTAACGGGTAAAGGATTTGATGTGATGCTAGTGTCATTATTCAGCATTAGTTTGACAGACTGGGTTCTATTCGACAGATAACTGTTGAACCAATCAATGGCATGACCACTTATACCATAGTAAGTTAATTTAGCTAGAAGCAGATCAATATCCAGGCAATCAAACGCACGTGAGAAGTCCAGCAACGATAGAATCGTCGCATTACCTATGTCCTGTTCAGCCAGAATATTATCTGTAACATCAAGCAATGCAGTAATTGTACCACGATTCTTGCGGAATCCAGACTGTAAGGATGGAAGTATATTGTTTTCCTCAATAAATTTTATAAGTTGGGTGTAGACGGCTTTCTCTACTAGTTTTGATAAAAAAGGTAGAATACTAATTGGCCTTAGATCCTTAAGTGAAGTGGGTTGGTCGACCTTAGGCAGTGGGTTAATTAGTGCTGATTTCCAGCACTTCGGAACAGACTGTTCAGTAATAGACCTATTAACGATAGCAGTAATAGCTGTTAAAGTATGTGGAAGTGTAAGCAAAATCATATCCCGGTTAATACCATCTATGCCTGTAGCATTGGATGTTATAGCAACAATATATCTGGCAATCTCAGTTTCAGAGACTGGGTTAAGCTCGAACACAGCAGTACCAAAACGGTGAGTAGTAAAAAAGTCAAGGTTGGAAACAGGAACATCGTTAGTACCAGGAATATCTAAAAAAGGCTCATTAATTTTGTTTGGATCATTAAAAGAATCTGGAAAGCTGTCACTTTTAGAAGGATCGACTAAGACCTTATTCTTCAAATTTTTCCAAAGCTTTTTCGGTTCATTAATTTGGGTATTAATAAATTGATCAAAATAGGCGCGTTTTTCATTGGCTATACTAGTAACGACAAGTTTTTTAAATCTTTATAGTGCTTTTTATGTTCATCGGATTTAGTTAGTCTAAATTTCTCATGTGCTTTGTTACGTAAGTCAATCATTAGCTTGCAAGAGTCAGTCACCCACGGGAGAGACTGACCCTCTCGAACCCTAATGGATCTAACAGGTGCATGTTTATCAAAGAGTGATGTTATTAAGATGTTAAATTGATTTACTGCCAAATCCACTGTAGAGCAACTAATTAAAGCTTCGAAGTCTAATGCAAAAAGATCTCTGTTAAAGTTTTCTAAGTTTATATGATTTATAGGTCTAAAAGTTAAGAATTTAACTGGGGGTTTAATTTTTTTTATGGCTAAAGTTACATTTATCATGGCGTGTCCCAACGACCCGGTGATATTGGTGACAGTGACATCACTAATAACTTTTATATTAGTACAAACAAGGTCTATAAGAGTCTCATTACCCACAGAGTAATGTGTAGGCTGAGTAACTACTTTTTTTAAATGTAGGTAATCAATAAATTGGTTAATTTTTTTAGCTTCATTAGTACTCATATCCATCATATTAACATTAAAATCACCTAGTAGGACCACTTGATCATGATTAGAAAAAGAAGTTACTGATTCTGTTAAGGCATCAATAAATACATCTAGATTTATCCACGACGGTCTATAAGCCGTACCTATAGCTATACGGTATCCTTTAACTCGCGTTGAAATCCAGTATTGTTCTACATTAACTGAAGGGTGATTTAGGTAACGCACATTAATATTATTCTTAATATAAAAACCAACACCGCCCCCGCGAGAGCGCCCCATGTGTGCGGGGCGGGGTGCATGGCGTAGCCTGTAGCCCGGCACTGAGGGCGCGCACGCCCCCTGTCCCTGGCCCAGCCACGTCTCATTTATAGCAACTATATCTGCCTGAAAACGATCCATTGCGAAAATAAAGTCATCATGTCCTGTATTTAAAGAACCTGCATTAAATAGACCTAATTTTAAGAATTTGTTATTATTCATGGAAAAGAGATCAGGGTGGCATACCTACCCACTTACTAAAGTGTATGCATAATAAACCAGTGCAAATGACAAATAAATAAAACAGATTTGTTTTCAAGCTGAAAATGTTTGAGTTCTATTGTATAAATAGAATAGGGCAAAGGTAAAGTTCACGAAAGTATGAGTAGCTATTTGTATTTTGGGAGATAATTAAGATAGTTTTTAAAACCTGATTCGTATACTTACACATAATACTTATACTTAGGTATGTACGTGCCAGCCGTATTTAAACGACTGTTTCAACCTCTAGAAATGACTGTTTAAAAACAAAGTTGCTTAAATTTTTTATTACAGTAAGTTATAAACCTCGCTAACTCCACCATTAGGTATCCCTCGGCGCTCATACGAACCGCTAATCACAATGAAAAGCATAAGTTAATTATCATTTTGATTCAGTTATTAAAATTTATCCAAACAATTGTTCCACCGAGCCGGTAGATGTTTTATTCAGTATACGTTTGCATACTTACGTAAAACAAAGGTGGTTTATTTTACGGTGGATAATCTTCGTGCATTTGACGCTACGCAAATGGTTATAAAGCCTATATGTACAGTGAAACCTGGATAAGTAAGACTCCAATGGACCAACATTTTTGTCCCACTTACCTATAGAGGCATTCCACTAAGACAGTGTCTCAGATATCCAGGTTTTAATAATATCAATTTCATTTACAGAGGCTCTCATACTAGATGCGATTACAAAAACAGGAATATTACATGTAGTCCCAGATATAGAGGTTATGAATGTATGAATCTCAGTTACACAGGTAAAGATATTTAAAGTTTGATTTCAATAATTAACAAGAGTTCATTAAAACATAGTTATTGTCTCAGCTATAGAGGTAAATACACTAGCTTTCTCAATTATAGAGGTAACATTACCATTCAAATATATCGTATATGTATATAGAAACCTCAATTTATAGATCAGCCAAAGCGAAGACTGATCTCAGTCTTATTAATTATGGTTTTTAGCTGGTCCTACTATGAATAAATTTATATATAGCCATTGCAAGTCAATTAATGTAACTGAATACGTATAAGTACTTAATTTTATAAGTATTCTTTTCAAAAACACCAAATTTCACTGACTAGACTCATTAAAACGAGTCATAATCTTCAACAAAAATCTAAAACTGACAATAAATCATTCAGTCCCAATAATTATGTCGCGGCAATGACGTCATCGGCGCGTGCGCATGGGATCGTGATCGTGACGTCACGACCTGTCATCGAGGTCTTCTGAATTTCTGATCGAGCGAGAGTTGGACAAGGGAACTTTAAGCTATTCTATTATATTCTCTGTGGGGGTATCAGTATCAGTACTTGCACCTGGCTCTTTCGAATGGAACCTTTGTGCATATCCCCAAGGTCCAAACTGCCTTCCTAAGCTTGGACCATTTCCCACCACGCTGGTCCACTGCGGGTTGGTGGGTTCACATAAATCTAGATGTGCGAAATCTAGATATAAAGGTTTCTTCACGATGTCTCCTTCACTAGCAGGACCCCAATTCTCAATGTCTAGTGTTAGAATTCATTGCAAAATGGTTACTATTTACAAGGCGGTACGTCGCGCCACTGACAGTAGACATTAAAGACTAGTGGTCGAGAATTGGGGTCCTGTAAGGAAAAGGGTACCCATGGAAATTCGGTGATACACACCACATGGGTAATTCGATTTGAACTCTTATTGAGATAGCAAATGTCATCCTAACTAATATTATAAATGCGAATGTAACTGTGTCTGTCTGTCTGTCTGTCTGTCTGTTACTCTTTCACGCCAAAACTACTGAACGGATTTGAATGAAATTTGGTATGCATATGGTATAGACCCTGGGAAAGAACATAGGCTACTTTTTATCCCGGAATTCCCACGGGAAAACTTTTTAAGGCGGAGCGAAGCTCGCGGGAACAGCTAGTAATGAATAAAGTAATGTGAATTTCAAATGTTAGTTTTATCAACTATTTTTTTGCGTGTATTTAACGGAGCGACAACGCTTGCGCGTTAGAATGTCAATCAAATCAACCGAACACACATTACTGAACCAGAAATAGTAGAATCTGCTCATCACGTCAAACGTCAAGTCTATAAAACAATCGGAGATGGAACAGACACACACAGAGATACTCGAATAGACGCCTTTGTACAGAATAGAAATAGATTGACGACACCGGCCTGTTTTAGTGATCTAATGTTTAGGCTGCCGTGTTCGATCGGGTAAAGATTTTGTAAAGCTGCGTACAGACCGGCCAAGCGAACGCCAACGAACGGGTTTCGTTGACCTTCGTTGCTGCAATCTGCCCTGTATTATGTATGATAAATATCCATCGTTGGGCGTTCGTTGGGCAGGTCTGTACGCAGCTTAAATGAATTGCGAGATACGTAGCATCCCTTCATCATTCAAGGTAAAATTTTACAAGAATTTGTTGAATGTCAAGATTATGAGTCTAAAACCATTTCAGAGTCTCTGAGGTGAAGAAATGGCGAAAGAAACTCCTCGAGCCATTACCGGTTTTGAACTTACAGTCTTTACAGATTATGAATAGGCAAGGGGGTGACTCAGTTCGTCATTCTCAACAAGAACGATTACGCATGGAAAAAGCCGCGTTACTAACAAAGTTTCTATTCTATGGACAATATCCATATTCATCATGAATAGAAATCAAAAGTTAATTTAATAGGCATCTTACGATTTAAGTTTCTTTACTTAACCTACCACCATATTTTATATAAGTATACATTATTTTAAATGCAGATGAATCGGAGTAGTCATTCTACTTAAATAAACAACCTTTATTCTACGACTTTTGAAAATTCTCAAAAAATAACTACTCCCCATAGTAAACAGTCACGTGAGCAAAAAAATTGGTATGGAGAAGCAATTGTCTATTGTTTATCGCGATTTTTAAACAGTCATACTTTGAACGTTGTTAAGTATAATCACCTGATATTCCTCTCTAGGCCTACCCTTTTTTAACACCCTCTGTAGTTAAAGGTACAGAGTCCTTCGTGCGCGAGTCTAACTCGAACTTGACTTTTATTGAACTGTTTTTTATAACCTTGTATTTATACCTACATATTTTTTCTAAGTTTATATATTTTTTCACTGTTAGGCAAATAGTTTACCACCCATCCCTTTAGTTTACCACCTACCCCGGTCCAATGCAAATGCAAATCTAACTTTATCTTATTTTTTTCTTATTAGTAATACTGAGATTGTTCTGAGAGTGTCGTATCATTCTCGCCGTCAACTCTCTGGCCGATGTCCAGCTAGAGTTCAGTTCAGAAATAGCCAGCGCCGGTGCAGACGCACAACTACTGTTTAATTGACGATCCGTTCGGAAATTGAATTAACGCATTCTTTCTGTTCTGTTAGTCCACTAACCCGCAGCCATCGTGGTGGACTAGGCCTAAAACCTTTCCTTCATGGGCAGAGACCCGTGCCCCAGCAGTGGGGACGTGATGGGTGATGAGGATTCTTTCTGATTCCGTATTATGAAAAAAATATATAGAATCGAACTGATGTCAAAAAATATGAAAAAAATACTCCAATGAATGAATGCGATGTGTCCGTTGCTAGTTAAACGAAATGTGAACGCTTACAGTGCCACAAACTTATCTGTTCCGGTGAGAGCTCACATAAATGTCTAATATTTCTTAATTCAATAGGATTTTAAGTTTGCTGGTATTGTTAATTCGCTCTTGCAGTGTTAATAAACACCTATCTAATCTTTTACAATATACAATTCATTAGTAAGTAATGAGATATGGATCAATTTAGTTCGCTCTCACCGGAACAGATAAGTTTGTCGCACTATACCTTTATTCAGTGACAGACTGACAGCAATCATTTGATTTCTCAGATAACATTTATGTCACAATTGAAAAATCAGCCCTAACATCTGTCTCTGTAGGTACCTATTTACAAAATAATTTCCTAAGAACTTACTACAAATTATGTGTAAACATTTCTAATAATTATAATTATTTATCAATGTTTACCAATATGTTGGAATGTGAGCAAGTGTGAGTAATATAAAACGTACATTTTCGACATGCCAGAATGCCATAATCGTGAAATATAATGTCGGTACTTATCTACTTATGTATTTTGAAGTATATAGTATTACAGTAGTATATACTCCTGGCCACACCACCTATTTTACTTTTACTCATTCCAACATGACTTACCCTTAATAAATTCAGTCAGATAAATTTCCTTCAAACAATTTTACATCGAGGTCGTTCTGTACTAAAATAGCAATAACTTTTTTGCTAATTGAAACAATAGCAACGTTTCATACCATTTTGGAAACTGCATTAAATGAGCAATCTTTTCAAATAAGGTGCCAGGTTTGCGTGGTATATTTTTTTTACAGTATGTAGAGTCAAAGTTGTTTATAAAAAAATACGATTACCTTTTATGACTTTGAAAACCGTGTTTTTTTTAAGCATACAGCATTACTCGATATTTTTTTTGACTGCGATCAATAGCAGGGCTATACAGGGTGATGCAACATCAAACAAATTCTAACAATATGGATTTTTGTACCGGCGGCACGCAAAAAACTGATCCAAGGTGTCGATTTTCAGCAAATTTATAAAAGTGTCAATATCTCGAAAATTATCGAGTTTTTACTAAGGTCATATTGTGATATTCTGGCCTCTCATGAGCTGACCTATCAGCCCTTTAAGGGATGACGTTGACTTTTGGGACACCCTGTATACAGAGTGTTAGCAATGTGTAAGTACTAGGCCGGAAGGGGTGACTCCTCATTCTGAACTACTAATGTTCTATGACTACACTTGTCACGAAATAAAGTGGGGAAAGTTGTTTAGATTGACCAGTAGATCATGTGGTTAAAGTTTTCAGAGGCAGGACATTGACATCTTGTATATATGTCTATAGAAATGGGCTAGGGAACTAGCAACTAAAGCTGACATGTTTTTTTATTTTATTTATTAATAAACGAGAATTTCAGTATTTCAGTTCCCATGCCTCATAAATTCATAACCAATTAGCGGTGTCTACAAATAGCTAATAATATTATTGTTTATATACAGCATGTTTGTTTGTTCACTAACCTATGCCAGGTTTATACGTATACTTCTGCTTGGCAGATCTCAATCAATTCAGTAGCAGCGGCCTCGTTCACACCCGGGGGGCTACTCCGAACGAACGAACAAAAATTGACACGCGATCGGCAGGCTTAATGCAACGAGATACAGTCGTGATTAGCTCTGCAGTTTTGTTTTTCCTAAGCGTCGGAGCGCTGCGCTAACCACGGCTTTATTTCGTTGTATGAAGCGTGCCGATCGCGTGACAATTCTCGTTCGGTCGTCGATTTGGAGAGTGACCCCGAAGCTATTGGCATCTCACTCTCACACGGTCGTTTGGCACCCAGGAGTGAAGGAGATAAAGCTACCGTTAAATTAGGCTGAAGCGATTTTTCAGTGTCGATCTTGTTGATTGAGTATGTGATTAGTTTGTAGTAGTTTAGATGAGAAGTTTAGTAGAAATTATTGCTATTATTGACTTAAATTACATAGGTATAATAATAATATATTATGTGGGAACATCTCACACTCAGACACGGCCATCCGACCCCAAGCTAGGCAGAGCCTGTCATGGGTAATATGGGTATGGGACAGCTGATACATTGATAGGAGTTTTTTTTTATTACAGAAAACTTTTTACCGTTAAACTGCTTATTCTGGAATACGTACCTGAAAATACAAAAATACATATTTAGGAAAATAACAAAATAGGCTGCTTATAAATTATAAAATAAATAATTAGAAATCAAATTATATAAAAATATGGGTGAGACAGGAAATTATAAAAATCAGTGACTTAGGCGGTCGTACTGAAACTAATATACTTATTATGATATACTTAATTATTATATACTTATTAATTTTATATAAATTATATTATTATATACTTATATACTTATAATTATTATATACTTAATATACTTATTATGAACAAATTGTTCTTTGTTGGAGAGGGACAAAACAGTTTATTAGTTAAAACGTATTGTAACTTCTCTATGAATAAGGGGGTTATTCTACAGTCAGTATCTAATCGTTAGGACCATTATATTATCGTATTATGTCTATAATACGTGTTGTCCTATGCATACCTACTTAGAATCATATTCACTGGTGCAACACTTTAGCTAGGTAATTATTATAGCCTACACACGACTGTTACAAAATGTTTATATTTCTACAGAATGTTTCAAAAGGGGTATATGTTGGCCAAACTAGTGTAACTGCAGTGGTCAATCTGAAAACTTTGTATTGTGAATTTGGAAAATTTTGCGTTTTTTATTGCTTCGTGTTCCGCATTCCTGACTCACTCTGAAGTTTGTACATGCCTTTTGTAAGTTTCTAATGTTGCCGACAGGGGCGCTGATCGAGATGTCATTCAAATTACTATCGACTTTACTCGACAATAATCGATATTCGCAGACTGACCACTCTCTCTATACAGCTCAACTAATAGATCTTTCCCAGCGATCCTATAAGCAGTGAACAAACGAACCAGCACATCCGGACCCCTGTCACACTTCAACATGCAAACAAAGCGAGCGATTTATATAAAATGGTCGCCTAGTTTCTGTTAAAGGCACTTCGAAGTAGTCGATTGGCGGTGCCGTCCGCTTGTCACCGGCTGCAAGATTATATCAACAAAATCAATAAAACTGCTGCAGTCCCAGTGCTTATTGCAAAGTGGGAAGGTTCATTTTGCAATTGCCAGCCTGAATGTCACAGTTCATTGGCCTGACGATACGTTGTAGATAAAATGTGTGGTGGAAATGTCGAAAAAGCAAATGTAGGAAGAATTTTTAATATTGCCGTGTATGCAGCAGATGCACTATGAAATAAATATGTACTTTTACGTAATACTTAGCCATTATTTTGCTGAAAGCTACTCAGAGATAATCTATGATTAAAATATCGTAACTATGTACTTAGGTATAAGTAGTAAAAGTATTTTATTTCAGTGTAAAAAGGTATCTATTTTATAGCTATATTTTTATCCCAACCTTGATATTTTTTATTAGGATCGTTGTGGTGTAACGGATAAGGGCTCTCATTCCTGAGGCCGAGGGTTCTTTCCTACTAGGTACCAATGAATTACAAAAATTAAGGAATTTAACCTACGTATATACCACGTACCCTTATGGTAAAGTAAACCTCAACCTCGTGAGGAAAACCTGCACATCTAGATTATAATTGTAAGTAGGTAGGTATAGGTACCATACGTGCATTGTACTCATACAAAAACGGCGATTAGGCTCGCGACCTATTACCCCTTCGGGATTACAGTCGTGAACAAATTATTATGTATGAAGGTATGAAAAGTAGTTTAAAAAATGCCTATAACGGAGGTTACCTATTATGTTTGCTATATTACAGCAAACTTTTAATCTCTAATTAAAACCAAAATAAAAGCCGCAAGATACCTACCGTACGTACAATAGTTAACCGCGACCGTAAACTTTTATTCGCGCTAAAGAAATAAATATTAGCCGCCATCTTGAAATAGCTCACGCCATCTGTCGGCGGAGAGCAGTAACTTTTATTTGTTCTTTTATTTTGTTTATTCTAATGGCGTCTGATTGATGAATCGTTAACCGAACTTGTTGATTTGATTTGCTTCAGTTTACCTACATACATAGGTATCTATATTTTAACGAACCAGTCCCCGCGGCACGGTTCTGTTATCGACGTAGATAAACGTCACTATATCGCGATACAGCGTTGTGATGGAACTCGCATTAAATGAGTTTATCGACGTCGGTAACGCACCCGTGCCGCGGAGCCAGCTATGCTTCAACTCAGCTAGAGTGAGGACTGAGCTACATTCCTTGAATCAGTGGCTCCCGGCATAACATGTCAAGTGGCCAACCCAAGGGCGTACCCCAGGCGCGGATCCACCCATATGGGCAAGGTGGGCATGCCCATCACCTAAATGACTTGCCATATCACATCATGGGAATTTAATATTATAATTTAGATATTTTATCAATTTAGATTAGAGGTATGACCATTTTTCATAATATATGCTTGTGATGATGATTTCTGGTTATCCTAAATAAGTTTTTTCGTTGTTAAAGGATTCAAAAACCATACAATTTTCAGTCATGCGAATACGGCTTACGGCCAAAGTTACTATTTTACGTATAACGAGTAGTTGATCTCGATAAGCCAAATAGTTTTTATGATACAGTTATTTAAATCTTAAGATAATTTTCTTATGCGAGCCTTCCTACAGTTCCTACTTTGGCAATTTTAGATAAAACATTATTTTTTTTACTGGTTTTTTAATCATAACTCAACGCGAGGTAATAAAATAACTTTA
This sequence comes from Plutella xylostella, assembly GCF_932276165.1. Taxonomy (NCBI): domain Eukaryota; kingdom Metazoa; phylum Arthropoda; class Insecta; order Lepidoptera; family Plutellidae; genus Plutella; species Plutella xylostella. The sequence goes on along the minus strand of NC_064007.1, from coordinate 2,346,388 downwards.
ATTATACCTACTTTGTGCAGGATCCCAAACAACGTTATGTACCAAAAATGCAGCGACACCGTTATTACTGCTATTAAGATAGTATCTATTGTTAATCCTTAAAATTGTGCTGTAAGTTTTCCTAAAATAAATAAATAAATCTATACAGGGTGTTGCAAAAAGGGTAAGCCGAAACTTCCGTGTGCAGCATCTTATATCTAAGCTCGAAAATGAAATCAGAATGTCAAAATTCGCTAAAATAAATATTCATTTTTAACCGACTTCGAAAACAGGAGGAGGTTCTCAATTCGTCTGTATGTATGTTTTTTATGTGTGTTCACCGATTACTCCGCAATTTATGGACTGATTTTGAAACTCCATTTTTTTTCAGAATTTTATTCCACCCCTAAGGGTGGGTAAAGGGGTAAAAATAGGGTATGAATTTCCATTTGGGCACCTATTAACCGATTCTAATGAAATTTAGAACGTAAATATAGTTCTTATAACAAAAAAATATGATGGTCACCTTGAGCTGATCTGATGATGGAGACGAAAGGTAGTCAAGGGATCTCCTCAACGGTATATTATATAGCAACTACCTCGTGTTTAGGCTTGAATGATTCGTATTGACTAGTAGGACTTATTGGTATCATTTGCATCTTACTTTTGTTTGTCAATTATTGAAAATAAACTAAAAACAATAAAATAAAATAATAATTTAAAAAACAAAAATCCTGATTGGGTATATTTGTACTGTCACATAGAATTGGTGCAAACCTTAAATTATTTCTTACTTTTTAGTGTTTTTTTGAAGTTGTTTTTTTATTTTTTTTTAATTATTATTTTATCCATAATAACTTTGTTAGTAACGTGACTTTTTACCATCGATAATGATATTTTTTTCGTCTTAGTATATATGTATGACTGAAATGAACTGAATATTCCCGCCTGCATCGCTTAGTGTTAAAAAGTTTTCCATTCCGAATTTTGCAATAAAAAGTAGCCTGAATTTAAGTAAGTTTTCTACATCTGTTTTCTCGTGAAAGATAATGGATATAGAAAAATTAACTCATAAACTTTAGCCTTCCCAATACAGTCACGAAAGTCACGAGCACTAAAAAAAATCCACTTACATACTGTCAACACCGAATGACAAATTTTTTTTAAACAATTAATTTAGAATTTTATCAAAATATTTCTAATTTTATTAGTAAGAATTTCTTAAATTGCTGTGGAATCATTTAAAAAAATCTATTTGGCCTATAGATAAAATAAGCCTCATGAGAATTTAGTGTAGTTGTATTGTATACGTTGTGTACTTAGTTAATTTTCCCGCAACACATTTTCAATAACTGAAAATTTCAAAGTTTCGAATTATTTAAGAATGTTTGATCCAGATGGCTTTTGGGATGCAAACATTGCATTTAGCAAAACCATAATACCTACTACCTATGAAAATAAAATAAAAACTTTATTTTCACCACTTTTTTAGACTTGCCCATCACCTATTTTGGGGTCTGGATCCGCGCCTGGCGTACCCAGGATTTCAGCTAGGGGGGGGGGCAGCTCATACCTGTTTCGAGATGATGGTCGGTCGGGTCGGGTATGATGAAACAAAAAACCGGCCAAGTGAGAGTTGGACTCGCGGACTGAGGGTTCCGTACAAGTCTACTTACCTGAGATAGTTTTCCTTTTAATTTCGTCATATGTACTACATCCGTGAATTTTTTCATATTTTTTGTACCAACCATTTAGCCAGCAGGGGCGGGGACAAAAATACCACTTAGCACATTAATATTTCCTAAACCAATTAAGTACTGCATAAAAAATTGGTTTGAGCATACCTATACTAGTTTTAAAAAACCTATTCAACGATACCCCACACCGTCGTAGAAACACTGAAAAAAATAAATCATCCCCACTTTACAGGTAGCCCAAAATTTTATTTTTTATACTTCACTTTGTTACTTTGTCGAGGCCGTACATTTGTATATCTATGCGAAATATCAGCTTCATATCTTTACTTTACCCGTTTCTGAGAAAAAGGGTGGTGAGAGACAGACGCGGACGGACGGACCTTTTTTACTTTTAAGGTACTGAACCCTAAAAATCATGAAAATTGAGTAAGACACAAAACAAAATATTAATTTAAAAGAAATCTCGGATTTGCCGAAAAGGACATCGGGTGTTTTTGCCCCGCTTTACTGAAAAGTCGCGAACATAAACCAAAATACTTTTAAATCATAGTGTTACAAGCCAGATTTAATTTTCTGTAGTTATTTTAAGTCAAAACAATGGTTTTCCCATTTCTCGACTTTTCAAAAAGCGAGGCAAATAGTAATACAGAATTCCCAATGTCCTTTGTCGATGACAGTCTTTTCAATAAACTCTCTGTTTTCTTTTAAATAATTGCGATGTACGCTCATCAGACATAAACCTGTAAGCCTTTCCTCACCCATGGTGCCTCTAAGCCTAATAATAACTTATCATCAGAGGCGTCTTCTAAAAAGTAAAAATACTAATATGATCAGCTAGGAAATGCCTATTTTTGTTGAGAACCTAGAAACAATAATAATTATAATGCCTACAATTTAGAAGTTACTTAGCAAAAAGGCCAAAAAAGGCTTTTTCGGCCAAAATCTAAAAGAAATTCTACATTCTAGGCACTTGTTTCTTAGTGCTAGGTTCTAAAAAAGGCGTTATCTTGATGAACATTTATCTATTTTTACTTTTTGTAAAATCGATTTTGAAGAGAAGAACAAGTTTTTTTTTAAGTTTCAAGATCTCTGGTCATAAAATTCTTGCAATTATAATTAGGTTACGTAGCTAACAGTATACTTACCTACTATAACGAATGTTGTATAATATTTATTTATAGATAAAAGAATATGAAATCAAAATATCTGACTGAAAAGAAAAGTTATTTTGTTTCCAACACTTCATTTTGCACAACGTAACACGTTTTTAATTCCCACTTGCCAGGAAAATTTACGTTTATTTTATCTTCTAGGGGGGGGCAGCTGTCCCCCCCTGCCCCTACCTGGGTACGCCCATGGGCCAACCCTAGTATATACTAAGTCTATGGGCCAACCTAAGCCCTAGTTTCACTCTGTTACATTATAACAAGGGATTAGTTTTTGACTTTTGATACATCTGTCAAGAATTCAATAAGATAGAAATTTTATTTTAGATGACTCTTAACATTGTAGGTAATAGTGGTGTTAATGAACTAACAGAGTATGGTGAAACTAGGGCTAAGTCTGATAACGCAAATTTTGCAACGGGTTAAATATATTTATTTTCTTTTCAAAGTTTTCCGTTGCACTCGCTTTTGAACGCAACGTAAAACATTTGTCTAGGCGTACGTGTATTGCGCCCCGTCCTAGCCCTAAATAAATGAAGATGAACTATCGAATTAAAAGTAGTTAAGTAGATAGCTTTAAAAAAATGATCGATTCCCAGCCGAGACAAGCAAGTAGACCAACATATTATTATAAATAAACATCGTAGCTTACGATACCGAAAGGTGGACGCTTACCTTAAGTAAAAACTATTGTTACATTTAGCGCCAAAAACTCAGACGTAACAAACCTTTGGCAAATATAGTTGAAAGTTTGAGTGCGATGGGCGTGGACGGTGCTCGACCCCTGACGTAAATGCCAAAGGTTACGTACCTACTCCTGAAGTGAGCTTACGAATACGGTAGGTATTATAGTATTATTCAATTACACCTTATGAATACGTTAGTCATATTTTATTATTATTGCTCTAAAGGTTAGTCTTTTTTGAATCTCTGACAGAAAAAATGGTGGTGCAAGTTTAAAAGGCGATCTGTGGGACGGTAGGTCTTAACTATATTATTTTGTAACGTACATATACTTAGACGCATTATTTTAGTTCCTCAAAGATGACTTTATAGATGTTACAGACTTGTTCGATAGTGGTCAAGAATTTCCATGCACACACGACACGACTCACTACCGACAATCGATGACCGACTTTTTGTAGGAGGAAAATAGAACGAACTTACTGATTGCAATAGTGCAACGCAATGCAACAAAAAGTCGGTCAGAAATCACTACATAGTATAAAAAAGTAGCTTTTTCTAGCTTTGTATCTTTAAAACTAAGCATCCGATTTTGTTGTAGTTTTTTTAAATTTATAGAGTGATTCAAGAGGAAGTTTTATACAGATAATACTCGTAACATAACAGTTTTTCTGTAGTGTATTAAGTATCAGCCGGGCGGGTCGCTAGTATATATGGTACTTATGGTATGGTATGGTAAATCAGAAGAAAGAAAAATCTATCCTACCGGCTATCTAATTTGGTCGTGGATAAAGTAAGGTAAAGTAAGGGTGGCACCTTACTTTAAGAATATAGTTTGAAATGACCCTAAGCAAACATTTACTTCTAATATATTATAATCTATACAGCCAGTTTTAAATAGGTTATAGGCAGGTACTTAGTAAGCCGAAAATAGGTGATTATGTGGAGATCACTTTAGAGGACTTTAAAAAATCGCAAAAAAATACATTTGGGCGAGACATTCGGGTCTCCATAGAAACTTTATTGGTCTCATGTCTTTTTCTTCTTATTATAGTGGCAATTTTTTTTCTTGACCAAAGTTGTATACAATGATCCCCCACTGGAAGGAAGACATTAAACTCTTGTAGGTTAACTTTACTACGAAACAGCTGATTTTATCTGCTTTCAGTCCTTTATTCGATCTCAAATTCTATTTGATTTTGTAGCCATCACAATACCGACTTTCTATATACACTTACATATTTTGTTGACTTTTAAGGTTATTTATAGGTATTAAGGTTCAGAGAGAGACCTTTGCCTAGCGGTAGGGGTAAGAAAATGTGTTCATTAAAAAAAGAAAAAAAATTGTTATTATGAGTACTTATAGCATGAGCTTGCCAAAAGCTCTCGGCCACCCTCATTCTTAAGTATTACTTAAACTTTTAGATTTAACTTTATTCCCAAGTAACATTTTTGGTTTTAGAAAGGTTTTGAAAAGGTTCTAGAACCTTTGTATGGAAATCAACTCGTGAGACTTAGAAGTCTCGATAACCTTATATTAACATTATATTAACCTCCTGAGTGCAAAAAGGGCCCACGTTTTAGAACCTTTCTGAGAGCTACAGCAAAACCTATAGCTCAAACCCAGAACCTTTTGAACTGCTTACACAGAACCTAAATACAACCTGCACAACCTTAATTTAACGTTAACATAACCTTGGAAGACAGCTTTTAAGTTCTAAATTAGTCATGGATGTAACTCTTCTATAACTTGCAACATATTTGATGGATATTTGTAATGCCTTTCCAGGACTCTCGGGTTTTAAAATGTTTCTGTGTAAGATTTTATAATAATTATAATAAATGGCGCCATTACCTGACACTTTCCAAGATTCAAAATGGCTAACTTGTAAGTGTCGTATTAATACAAAATATAGTAAGTAGTTAGGCTGAAGTCAGGAAATATGAAAAACTTGTGCGACTAGCACTTTATCGTGGTACTTTTGAATAATAGTTCTGTGTACGTGACGGGCCTTTTGTAAATAATAAATTTGAAGATATTTTAATTAAAAAAAAATAGAAAAAAAAAATGTTTGGTGTAAAGTTATATTAGAAATAAAAGTAGTGTCTATATAAAAAACATATATTTGGAATAGTATAGCACACGCTACTGAATTTTCTCCTACTTAATTAAAATGTATCTTTTTGCTAAGTTTTTTTTTTATTTCAGTGAAAAAATATGGCGGCCGTTAGGAAATTACTAAAAAGCATTAAACATATTTTGAGAATGCCTCTAAAGCTTTAAAATATTATTGAAAGACTTAAATCATGCTATTAGCTCATAGCCAGTGCTTAATGCTTTTGGTTTTCACCAAGTAGCCCTAATTTGTTTGCCTAGACAACTCTCATCAGCCTAAAGGTTTAAGATAGGTTTTAAAAATTACTTATAAGTGATTTCAACATTCCATAACTTTATGGTTGTATTGAGGTTAAAAATTTAACCTTAAGCTCTCACTTTAGCATAAATGCTAGCTTTTCTAGAACCTTATCAGGAGTCTACGACAACTATAAGATCCTAGAACTATATGCTCTTGAAATACAAGTTAAAATAACGTTAATTTAAACTCTTATCAGCAGCTCCAAGGTTGTACTAATAAACAATTAGTTTTAGGACTTATTAATCATTCTCAAGTACTCAATATGACCAGATAGCAAAGCATTAACCTTTTCACAACCCTTATAAAACCTAAAGGCATTTCTTACAACCTAAGCTCGAATGAAATGTTACTTGGGTTCTTACTATACCAAAGCAGTTTAAGAACGGTCAATGAAACTATTTAGTAATGAAGTGTGGGGACTGTGGGGGTAGTTTTTTTGAAAGTACTAATATGAATAATTAAGAATTAAGGTAAGTACCTACCTACTAAAAATCGATTACATGGTTCCTAGACTTCCTAGCAACTTGTAGTACTAATTCTATTCGTGTGCCATAGTTTCAGACTTCTCATAAGTATACTTAGTTGAGTTAAATGTTTTCCTACATATATCATCTAATTAAAACTAAGCCTAAATATCTATTAGATGTATCTGAGTGTTAATTTATAACTGCTCTTCAGTTTTCCCTATGAAAAATATCTTTAGATCAACTGAACATTAGGTAATTTAGTTAGTGCTAAACTAACATTAAAATAATAACTTACCCCCTTATTCATAGAGAAGTTACAAAACGTTTTAACTAATAAACTGTTTTGTCCCTCTCCGACAAAGAACAATTTGTTAATTGAAAGAGAGGGACAAAACAGTTTATTAGTTAAAACGTCTTGTAACTTTTCTATGAATAAGGGGGTAAGTATACAATTCAAAGAATCCTTTTATGCTTTTATCTTTTTCACTGTGAATTGACAGATTTTACAGTGTACCACTTATTTTCCTACCTACATTTTATCATATTTCCTGAATAATTCGATCTTAGAAATTTCCTGTTGAAAGTTAGCATTACCGTTAATAAATTAAAATTATAAAGGCATTTATTAAACGTTCAAATAAAACACGTGCAGATAAGAATCTATTTCACTGAAACGAAATGAACTGAAATTTACAGGCAACAAATATTGTGTACCTACTTAGATTTATATAATAATAATTAAATTAATTGATAAATGCTTACTTTACTGTTGCTAACGACCTATTTAGTTAAACTTTTCCTGAAATACGCGATTAAATCAATCGTCACTAACGCCATCTATCCGTGGTCCAGTGAATGTTCACTGTTGTTTTCCTCGATGACCTATACCTACCTACTGCCAATATTACTATATGAAGCTTTCAGGAAATTTGTTCTATTCTACTGTACTACAACGATTAGCAAGTAAAAAGGAGTTAGATTATGTAGACGGTAAAATTACGTTATTCATGATTTCAGTTTCAGATGCAGGTGATATAATTTTATATGTGATTTGGTCTCCTTAAACTATTCATATTCTATGTTATCTAAAGTACCTATATCTATAAGCTACTACCACTACCTTGACTACCAATAGCTATGCTCAAGAATTCTGAAATCCTCAGTGTGAAAATAATACTAGTGCTTGTGTGTGAGTTCAGCGGGAAACTAGAGTCTAGTATAGACCTAGGCAGAGGAGAGGAAAGCTCGTTACGTGCAGATCGAGCACGAGAATAGCAACTTGCGCTGGGAGCCGCGCGGCCAGCCCACTAGCGAGCTTATTGTTACAAAAAACAAGGCCCAATCTCATATGCCTTCCACACACACTTCCTGGAAATTAATTATCGAGTTCGTGAACCGATTCACTGCACTCGAGCACCGTCGAGTGACCGCCGGGCCGGTGCTGAATCGATACCCGCGTGGTGGCCGCAGCCGGGGCAGCCGGGGCAGCCGCCGCCGCAGCACCCATCAGCATTTCGACAAACAATAAGTCGCGATTCTTACATAATTCAGTTGGCCGCCATTGCTGCGGCGCGGCGCGCGGCTCTCGACCCTATCGCGTGCACGCAGGGCTCACAACGGGCGGCGCACGCGGCCGCGGCTGGAGACAGGCGCGGGGCGCGAGGGGGCCTCGGTAATATTTCGGTAGCGCCGAGGATGCGGGACCTTGGGCCGGTGCGTGGACGCGCACCTTTCACTAATTTTAGCCGGCTAACCTAGATACGGGGCGGAGCGGCGGCAGAGCGTTCCATTTGTAGCGGAGAATCGATACGTGGTCGGCGCGGGCGGGCGGGCCCGGGCGGGGGCGGCGGGCGGCAGGCGGCGTCGCGGGCTCGCGACCGACTGACGCCCGCCGCCGCCGCGCCGCCGCGCATGCGCGCATCACTCCAACACCACACCACGAAACTTTCCATCGACGCTTTTCTTTTCCATCCACTGCTGGCTTTCTTTTACCCTCAGCTGGAGTCCAAAGCTGCAACGGTCAATGGGTGGCTGGTAAACTGCACGGCCCAGTACGTCCATCGAGTGTGGTGGTGGGCGGGCGGCGGTCGCCGTCGCGTCGTCACAGCCTCATGCACTTCGGCACATAACGATCGGCTCCAGCTGAGCTGGTGCTGCCACGCAGGAGGTGGATCCAGGGAACAGCAGCCGCCCTACACCAGGTCTGAAGCCGGGCGGCGGCGGCGGTGCCGCGAGGAAGGTATTCAAGGCCACAGTGCCAGGTCAAGTGGCTGGAGTGTTTACGGCACAGTTTCTTTCAGCCATGTTAACTGTTTTCACAGAGCCTTGACACGGTAAAATAACTGAAGCACCTAGTTATAATGTTGAACGATAAGGAAAAGAAATGGTCCATTAGGAAATGTTTGTACATACTCGTAATTAACTATGCTGTTATTGATGTTTTAACTACTTAGATTTCGTTTTAATTATTGTGACTGTGAGTTATTTATTTAGTTTTTGTTTATTAATCGGTATTAAGTACATTTTGCTGTAATTATGGTTGATAGGGTATAATCCTAGAACAACCACAAAATGGGTGTGTGTATACAAATCTTAAGATCAATGTAAACCTGAGATACTGGCAAAAAAATACTATTATTAATGTTGTCGTTGTTAGAGTTATACGTATTTATGTATAGTATGTAATTATACATATGTACATTTACCTGGCACATTCAACTGGAAAATTTGTATACTTACCCCCTTAGTTCCTGGCACAGGGGCCAGTTCCCACAGATGTAATCTTCTCTCCTTACAATTCTAACTAACAAAATTGAAATTAATTCCCCAGTTTGACTCAAATACATGCAAGTACTTACAAAATGTAACAGGGCGGCCCCACGAAAAAAAATCTATCCACTCATGCTCTGAAAGTAGAAAAAAGGCATGAAAATTTGTCATTTCCTGCCCGAGTTTTTTTCGGATATCACTTTTACAATACCTAGTAATAGGATTTTTCATGCTGTTACAGATGGTTACATTACAGCCATTATGTTACAGTACAGCATTTATACGTGACATGTGTCGCCATCTAGTTTAGTTACTCTGAAACTCTGAATGTAAGAATAATTTTCCGCGACTAGGGAGATTCGGAAAATGTAGATAGACGGCGCCACTTGTAGATTTGTGAAATTACTAAAATTACTGTTGCCGCTTCACGGGTTCGTTGTCGACGTAGATAAATGTCACTATAACGCGATTCACCATAAATATGTATCTGTGGTGGTAGAAATCATTAAACGAGTTTATCTCTGTATGAAAGCGCATTAATCCTCTCATCGGATTCGATTCTTGTTTTTTTTTGTCTCTTGTTACTTATTTATAATTATGAGTGCTGACATATCTGCCGATAAGTAGGTATGTTAAACAATCGAACGTAAAAATCAAACAAAGGATTTTTTAAAGTTTCATTTATTTAAAATAATAATAGTTACATTTTTTTATTATATTCTCGGACGTCAATATTTAGACCAGAGGTTTTTTTTTTAAATTAAATTAAATTATGATATTTTATCACAGAAGCCGCCTAACATGAACTACATTAAACAATAATTTGTATATTATGTATAATAACTATAATTGTTATTGACTTTACAGTGATGCTTTTATTAAACATTGGTTAACAAGGTTCTGTAGATACAATACATTCGTATTTTTTTAAATACAGGTAAGGCCTAGTTTCACCATACTCTGTTAGATCATTACATTATAACAAGAGAATAGTTGACTTTTGTCACATCTGTCAAGAATTCAATATGGATATTTTATTTTAGATTACACTTACAATGTAACTTAGGTGTTAATAATCTAACATCTAACTGACTATGGTGAAAGTAGGCCTAAATGTAATTAAGAAATCAATATAGGTATTTTTACATTTAGATGCTGAAACTAAGACATGGCTATAAAAACTAACATTACCTCTATGGATTTTGTCGTAATTTTAAAACCGTCTTATTATAGCGCTAATTATAAATTTGGTGCCACAGTGACACTGAATTGATAACTAGACTTTTTTCTTTAATTTATTGATTAAGATTTGATACAATCGTTAAGTTGGTAATAAAATCATAACAATAAACATGCATGAGTTTTTATGTTATTATAAAAGAAAAATATAGTCACTACCAACGCAACGAAAAATTGAATGCCACAATCTAACTTTGAATGTACAGTCAGCTGCATAAGCAGCTGTACACTTTTTACCTTGTCAAACTCACTAACTGCCTATTAAAACACTGTCAGTTTGTTATACGTAGCTACTTTGACAAGGAACAAAAGTGTATAGCTACTTATGCAGCTGACCGTACCTATATGTACAGGTGGACTGCAGAAAAACCTGCCCCCCTTTGAGTGACAATGCTACTGAGCGGGGGTCAGGTTTCTTCGCTGTAAACTGTACATCAAAGTTTCAATAAAATTCTAAAAACTACCTACACGTAGGTGCTAATTAATTCCTACTTCTTCTTCAATATTTCTTTTAATGCGAGTATACTGTCATTATCATCAGGCAACAAACATACTTACAAACTACATAACAATTATCTATTTACACAACTAATTAAAAAAATACACATTAATGTATCATAATTCATATCACATCATTCATTCAATATACCTAACACAAGATTTTGTTAATCTACTAATAAGTATAATTAATTTTTAAGGGTCGGTATAGGTATAATTCATCTGTTTATTCAATAAATGTAACCCTTGTCTAAGGTGGAATTATACTAAACGCTAAACGTATTTAGTAGCCTGTCAAACGTCTGTCAGTTAGTACAAAATGCATTTAAAAATTTGATTTAAATACAATTTTAAGTACGTTTAGCGTTTGGTAAAAGTGACCCCAAGTATAATTAATTTTTAAGGGTCGGTATAGGTATAGTTAGTCGGTTTATTCAATAAATGTTACCCTTGTCTAAAAGCCCTTACTACTTTGTAAAATATAATGAGCCCTATGACCGCTGCTGTCAAATAGATACATTATATTTGTCATTTGTATGTTTTCAAGGGAAAATCAAAAGTTGATTCACCAGGCATAAGGATCTGTCTATCAAATAGGGCTAATGCTGTATTTTACAAAGAATTAGTTTTTTTAAATTTATATTTCACTTTTTCACGCTGGATATAAAAACCTTAAAGACGAGTCTCATATTTATCAAATAATTACAGTAATTTTAACTGATCTTCTAAACACATTGCCTCCCGATATGGACAAGAATCGTGTAATCGTAAATAATTAAATCTGCTAATTTAACTACAGGAATGCGCCTGAACTTTTGTGACTGTTTAAATATTAAATCATTAACTTCGTACCATTTTATATACAAGACTTGTATAAGATGATTTCTGACTGAATTCTTTGTATCATTTCACTTCGTTTACAGGGTGAAATTAAATCAGTGAACGACTTCAAAGATGATCAATGTGTCCGTTTTGTTGTTCAACGTCTGTGCAACCGAAATTCTATCACATTGTGTAAAAATACGCGATCACTAATAATAAACATTTATCAATTTATTTACATAAGTATTTCCCATTTTCTATATGGTATAACTTTTTCCTTTAATCATAAATGCAAAGCGTTATGTGGTTTATAGTTACAAAAAATATGGATTTTGTATTAAGTATAAACATTTGATTCATAATTCATAACATTTAGGAACTCTATCATCATAACCGTTACAGAAAGGCATCAAGTACAAATTATGAAGTTCGTTGTTTTAAGAAGTACAGTATAAGGCAGAGAAATCTGACCCCACTTAGAAACATTGTTACTATGAGAGGGGGGTCAGGTTTCTCTGCACATGACCGTACTTATAACGGTCGCAGATGAAAAATCAAAATGAAAAGTTAGCTGTTACAGTTTAGTTCGTGCTTCTGTTCTTTAATTTTCATACTGATTCTGTATCTGCGTTGGTTATATCTGATACAACAAAATAAGAGCCGGTTTCAAAATCTCTTTAAAAGTAAGATAACCTTTATGCAGACTATTCCACAAATAGTGAAACACAGTCATTATGGTTTTGCAAATTTGCAAAAGAAAAAAATTACTATTTAGTGTTTGTGGTTGTGGTAAAAATTTAAGTAATATTTTAGAAATTTTTGTAAAAAAAATGTGAATCGGAAATTATTCTAAAGACAGACCAAATAACATTTTTTTAAAGTATGAATTAATAAACAAGTAAGAAATTGACAGTCGTGATAATTTTAACAATAGAATTCTTTAAAGGCCTAAATCAAATGATTGAAAAAATATTGATGGTTTTAAAAATATTTCTTAACTTATAAAATTACTAGCAGTTAATATAATTACAATTTAAGTTAGGTATCTTACTTAGCTAATAATAATAATTGCATTATTGTACTCTCGGTCTACCTATACACTAGAATTAGCTACTTCTAAATACATATACACAACTACCTATAATATTTTAAATTTCATGATTGATATATTGATGATAAAATGAAATTAAACCTTATTGGATTGGATAATTAATATTTCACACCTGAAAATATAATAAAATGTCAATATTTGTTGTAAAAATGACATGGAATCTCATAAAAAATACTCTTAACTACACCATCATCACTGATATCTGAAACGTTAGGTATTATTGTCTACTTCAAGATTTCTTAATCTTGTCAAGTCTCTTTCTACTTTAAAATAATTGCATTTACATCACAATACTTTCATAAGAAGCCAATCGTTAAAATAAAAATGTTTCATGTTAAATAAAGTAAAAATGGAATGCGTCTATACGCCATCAACAATAATATCGTCTATAAAAATACTGTTCTTGTGAGGAACTTTTCAAGGTTCTTGGCACTTGATGAAATACTATACTGCACAGAAATCTGTACCAAAACACGGTACCATCTGGATTTCTTAGTCTTAACGAAGACCTTTCAATTAATCTTCCCTTAATCATTGTCTACTGGGATCTGGTAATACCCTGAAGTCAGGTCGAGTGTACTAGTTTATCCTAATATACATAAAAAGGATTCACTGGGCATTATTACCGTATTCTAAGCCGAATAGTGATAGTATGACGAATGCCAGGCCCAGGAAGACTGATCCTAGTAAGTCACCGAGTGCCGTCAAGTAAGGGATGGCTGCGTTGTCTGGGTCCTTCTTCAGCTTCCACATGTAATGCACCAGAATGTATGCCAAGTATAACAATACCATTACCTGGAAATTCAAACAAATTTTATTAGTTCCGTATGAATTAATTGACTAATAATTACTTTGCATAATATCTGTTGGATAGTGGGATCTGATTCAAAATTTCAGTCACAATTTGAAAGTCTATTTAGGTACCTTGTGTGTTGTGTATAATTAAACCAAGTACCAATTATTCTATGATTCACACAATACTGTACCTAACATATACTGCTTCAGATATTGAACTCTAGTTCTAATCAATATTCAGTTTAGTGACTTTGACATTGTTATTGTTCAAACATGGAAATTAATACGATTCAACATAGGTATAATTTATTTCTTTAGTTAAACACAATAGTACATATCTGCGCATGACTCTTACAGCACCTGTTTAAACAAATGTCGATTTCTGCAAATTAAGTTATTTTCCTGTTTTTGTAATATATATCAAGTAACAAGAATTTGTAACAACATTCCACTGAATTGAATAACTTTTCAATGACATATCAGTATCAGTTAATGCAATAAGAGCAGCTACATACACAATCTTCTTACTGTGGAATTAAAACTTAATTTAATCCTTAATAACGGGCATGAATGTTACAATTTTTACATCGATTATTGACCTTAAATCAATGCATCGACTTCTTCGTCCGAAATCAAGATATCACGCCTGACTACAATACATTTTTAAGGTAATCAATTCAAATAAATGTGGAATTCATGTTCCCACAGGCTTGGTTTCAGCGGTAATAAAATAAATATCACCATAACATACCTGGAACACAGAACAGATGATGTAGGTGAGCCCGAAGGCGAGCTGGATGGTGACGAGGCCCTGGTACACGAAGTCAGCGACCACCATGAAGATGATCTGACCGACCACCGCCAGCACCAGCAACATGCGAGCCACTTTAGCTGCCGCAGCTGTAACATTCAAATTGAATGATTAAAAATAGTGTAAGTACAGACAAATTGAGAACCGCCTTCTCCAAAGTCGGTTAAAATGCGAAAGAGTGATTAAAAATGTAAGGTACAGGTTTATTTATGTGTTGCAATTTGTTTTACTGTACAATTGGTCTGAGTTTAGCTCTGATAAATTTCGTTTCTATATTATGTTAGGTTTTCACTTACGGGTTAAAAGCCTCCCCTTTTTTCTGACGCACTTCTCAGTCTCTCAATTACTTATCAAATCATCTAGCCATCGACATCTCTAAATCATGTTGTCAAAACAATCAGCTAGTCTATCAACAAAAAAGAAGAAGAATGCTTCACAAAACTCACTTCCGAACAACAGCGTCTTCCATGGCCACTCGATCAGCCTCGTCCCTTCAGGCAGCACTCCAGGGATGGCGGTCTGGTGCAGGTGAGTGGCCAGCCTCGAGGACTGCACGCAGACCAGGTTGCCTCCGATACCGTTCACGATCGGCTGGAAGACTTCGTAGCCTCGGTACCTGTCCACGGCCTGGTCGAGCACTATGCCGCCCACACTGGAATATAAGATGTTGGAAAACGGATTAGAAGCCACTTGATCTGGAATTTCGCTGAACAGCTACTAGTATCACCAAAGGGTCTAAAGATTTGAAATTTAGGGTCTCTCCAATCTCAAGAAGACTAAAATTATGACACAGGATCCGTATTGCTTAGTACTAGGCTACTCTCCATTAAACACTTAAGAGAAAGCAAGAGAGAGAGATAATCAACAATAAAATTGATATAGACTAGGTACATACCCGCTGATGAAAAGTGCAGAAATGACCGGCGTCCAACCAGTAGTGAGAACTTTCTTTGTGTATTTGTTTTTGTACACGATGTACACCCAGATGGGGAGGATGCTGTAGTAGACGCAGATGAGGACTATAGGCTGCCATAACGATATTTCTGTAAATAATACAAATATGTATTTAGGTATAACGTATTGAATCGTAGCGGAGATGAAACAGATCAGTTTTTTTAATCACGTAAATAAAGGGAAATGTCGCACGGAAATGGCATAAGCCATTAGTGGATGTATGTGCCCTAAGGATGACGATGATGATATGTTGTACATCAGGTTGTATTTTAACTGAAGCTCAAATTCACTCCAAGGATACAAGGACTTCAATGCAAAATTGGATGTCCTTGTCCGATAAAAGATTTTAAATAGAATTGAGATAGATATCAATCTAAAAATATAAGATTAAAGTAAGCATGCTATTTTACATATCAGAATAATGCAAGAAACACGTGAATAAGTGATAATGATAAAATCTAGCTTTAAAAACATTAGGCACTACCCAGGTACATAAAAAATGCAATATTATTTACTAATTGATTAGGTATTGAGATAAAACTTATGACGCAAATGTAGAGAAACCTTCCGATATAATATATCTGATTAATGCGAAGATACTGTCAATTGTTAAGGCTTATGATAGTTACAGCTGTAGCGAGATTTCTATCACTAATTACTTTCCAATGTTTATTATTTAATCTGGCACATGCTAGTTACGTAATCGGTGTTTATACATAAAAGGCACACCTCAAATTCCAAACCTTTGAAATAATCTATAAAGACAGAAATTGAGTAAGTTTGTATGTCTGTGTCTATTGTCAAACCATACTTATGAACAATGCGCTAGCTAAAATAGAGAAATCACTGGCTTCACCAAGTCTATTTATAATGCAGAAACTCGTGACTTTAATCTCATAAGTTGTCGTCACAGGATTCACACGAGCCACTTATATTAGAGGGTACACACGAGTCCGCGTTCTATGACTTGAGTACGACTTGCAAAAGTTTTCTTTAAAAGCCTGTATGTGTCCGAAGGCCACTGTAATTATACTGAACGCTTTTGAATTGCTAATGATCGTTAGTCACTGAAGAGAACTGCCGTGAACTTACTAATCTGCTCGTACATGTACTGCGCAGTCACGGCCAGGACAGTATTGCTGACGATGTCTCCGATGGACGCGGCGAGCGGCGTGGCCACGTTGTCGGGGTTCACCTTGAACCGGTGCGAGCCGTAGATCACCATCACCATCACGAAGTCTGCAATCAACGGCGTTGTGTTAAAAAGCGGCGGCTAAACTTTCGTAAAACGTGATTAAAAACTGAACACATTAAGAGTCAGAGTGAGTTTTTTGACCCGTAGGTAGTTAATTTAACCGTTGGTCAAAAATCACAATCATCAGTCAAAAACCAACAAAATTTATACAGCTGTCATGCTTGACACATGACTACTAGTTATAGTTAACTTCGGATCAAAAAAGTGGCTCTAAGTACACTTTATAAGGCGCTGATGGCAAAATATATCTTTTGCTCCTTTATTCTTTAGCTTCGGTATTTGGACTTTGTTATGACTTAAATTTGGTGCATTGAGTTTTTGGTCCGTTTTATTGTTATTGTTATTTAAGTACTTATATTTTTGGGCACGGCCGTAAGGCCGTAAGTAGGTTTCTATGACACAAGTGTTTCTATTAATATCATAGAAGTAAAATATACGCACGTCATTATGTTACAAATTCTGAATAACGTTTGTTGTTGACCTCGTAGAATACTTTTTCATGCAAAACTTCTCGGTCAATACATCATGAATTTTCAGACGTCATAAAAAACCAGTCAGTACGTAGTTCTAAACTACGAGCTGAGATACCCCCTTTCACCTTAAAAAACAACTTTGGCTACGGCTTAAAAAAAATGGGACCACAGCACATGCTGAGCTGGTGCCTTTTTGACGCTCTGGACAGGAACCTTTGTATGTTTTGTATGTAATGTTTCTTTCTTTCTTTAAGACAGTCCCTACTATATCCCCCAGTTGACAATGCCATTCTCCTGCAAGAAGGAAAGAGACAGCACGACATCTCTCAACTCACCCAGCACGAAGCAGGTGGTGATGGCGGTGAACACAGCCGAGGAGATGAGCAGCACAACTACGTCTCCCAGTAGGCAGAGACATCCTACAGGAAGGAAAGAGACCACACCACATTCCCCACCCTCCTACAGGAAGGAAAGAGACAGCACGACATCTCTCAACTCACCCAGCACGAAGCAGGTGGTGGTGGCTGTGAACACAGCCGAGGATATGAGCAGCAGCACGTTGTCTCCCAGTAGACTGTTCCCCCCGCCCGCAAGAAGAAAAGAGACAACAGGACATCCCTCCCGGTAGATAGAGCCCTCCTACAAGAGGGAAAGAGAGAACACCACCTCTCTCGACTCACCCAGCACGAAGCAGGTGGTGGTGGCGGTGAAGACAGCCGAGGAGATGAGCAGCAGCACGTTGTCTCCGTTCACGACGCCGTCGGTGACGGAGTTGGCCACGATCGCGAATATTGATACCACTGTTGCGGCGACGATGGCTTGCACCTGCGAATTTGGAGGGTTTTGTTATTAATTTAAGTCATTATTGCACGTTATATAAGATATAAATGTAGGTACAAAAGATGGGCTTAGTGCTGAGAGCATCTTCTACCGGCCAACCTACAGGAGATACAGGAAAACAAGTAAAAAGGAGTGCAAAAAAGTGTTGTTATTGGGGTTGAGAGGGGTTTTGTGTGGTCTGCGGGTAAAAATCGAAGGAGGTGACTCTAGTGGTCATTCTGAACAACTTTTGTTTTGATACCTTTGAAAATTCTCTGAAAACAAATTGGTTGAGCCATGTCTCTTACTTTGTTGTTCAAATATCACGTGACTGTTTACTAAGGGGATTAGTTTTTTTTTGTTATTTAGTGTGTCCCCCAGTACCTATTCTTTTCTATTCTATAGTAACCCTTAGTAATTCTTTGTACCTATTCTTTTCTATTCTATAGTAAGCCTTTGTACATAGGTACAAAGGCTTACTATAGAATAGAAAAGAATAGGTAAATCAGATAGGTTCATAAATATGTGTAGGTATAGACCTACACATATTTATGAACCTATCTGATTTTCAAATCTAAAATAGTAATCGATCTATGATGTCATACCACTTTGCACCGGTATGCGGTATCAGGTTGAAAAATCCCTAATGATGTGGGCAATTTTTGATGTGATAGGGAATCACTGTAATTATTACCTACTTACATGAAAGTGGTATTCAATAGTAGGTACATACATAATTAAAAATGACATCACTTGAAGAGCAAGAGCCCTTTTTCATCAACTATCCTTTGAAGGTACACACGGCAACGTTAAATGGTTGGCAGGGCACACTAACGCAGGTAGTATATGTGTGTGTCGGCTACGTCGACGTAATTATTTAGTTCTGGGCAACCCACACACGGATATTGTAAGCATGTAGTTGTGCCAGTGACAATGATTCTTTGTTTTTATGATATGAAGCAAAATTTTGCAAGGCATCGTAATTGATTGAATGGCTCAGTTGGTATGATACAAAACTTACATGAATCGGTATGGTGGTTCAAATCCCACTGAACTTACAATATTCCTTTTTTATTTTTTTTTAATAACTTTAGTTTATTTTTTGAGATGGTTAATAATAGTATTGTAGTATATATGAATAAAAGCAACACAGAAAGTAAATGAAACAAGTTATTAAGTGTTAAAATTACCAAATTTATTCTTGCCGTAACATAAACATTAAGGATGTTACGTTTTTGTTGTTTTTCGTTTTAAAACATAGTTGTAGTTTATATTAATAAGGGAAATTTTCAATTTGCAGTTTTAAATCATAATAAACATCAGACAAGGATAGACTGGATGTTTCACTAAAGTAAATAGGCAAGTCATTAGTTATATGAATCAACATGTTAATTAGCTAGAAATAAGATAACTTATTCTCACCTCAGTAACAATAACATCATTAACACATTGGCTTACCCATAATTGTAAATAATGATAAGTATTTAACAAAATAACTAAAATCTTATACAAATGGAAAAATAAAAATTACTGAGCTAACCCCAATAACTATAATTTTCACCACTTTTTCGCCATAATATCTTACGTCCATCCTTGTCTGACTTTTCATCACTAAATATCACAACATTGTTGCACCAATCAAAGTTTAAAATAGTCAGTCGCAAAACGCACTCTGTTTCGACGATGCTGATCGGTTAGAGCAATTTTCTTCGCCGGCTTCCGACACCGCAACCCAGCAGCACGCAAGTGAACCCGTACGGTTTGTAGGGATAGAGGATAGATTATGTGTTGTGATCAGCGCTATGTGCAGCTACGATTTCTCGATGGCGTGGTGATGCATCCGTATCATATGCACTGTCTACATGTCCCGAATCTGCGTATCGGTGAACCCATAAGTGATTAAGTGAACAGTTCTCCTCTGCAAACAAAAAAAAACAAATACTTAGCTCATACAAATACAAATATTCTAACAGTCAAATAAAATATTTGCAATTCTATGTTACTTACCGTTAAACGTCTTGCGATTTCACTAATTATAATATTTTGTTCATATAAATACAATTATCTCCGCCTTTTTGAACATGGTTTAGTTTAAGTTAAGACTTTCCATAGTGACTGCGAAGAGTAATTAATTAAATTGACAAATCACAAAGTGAATCACTATGCAGACGCAGAGGTGAATTGTCACTAAAACTAAAAACAAATTTCGTTTATTCATATTGTATGAGGGTAGAATGGTTTTAATTCTCAAATGAAGAACGAATCATATATTTTTGGCGAAGAGAAATAGTCGACAGCTATGCAGCTTGTAGTCTTTTCTCAGTTTCAAATAAATTGATTTTATACTCAACAGCGTTTAAATTAACGCAAAATTTGAATTAAGTAAAATAATAATAACCATCAGTGGACTCGAACTCACGACTTATGTTTCATAAGTCTAACATTCTACCAATGAGCTACGAAGTATATAGACACAAGCAGTGAAATTTTGCTTCACTTCAATTATATAACTATTTAACTAACACTACCGATTGATATGTTTATGTCACAGCTGGTATACGGGCGTTTGCCTACGCGCAAACTCGTTTGTGCTGTTGTGTGTGTGTGTGTGTGTGTGTGTGTGTGGTTTGTTACTGGTGTGTAAACCGATTTCTGCGTTTATGCACACAAAGACAACGTTAGTGTGCACACATACACTACGTTAGTGTGCCCTGCCAACCATTTGACGTGGCCGTGTGTACACGTTCGACGTACTAGGGACGACTATAATCTGACTTGCCAATTTTTTCACTCTCACTCACTGTGCAGTGCATGAAACTATTGTAAAGAATAGAGAAAATATATTTGCTAGCGTATTTCATCTGTTAAGTCGGTAGGCACATGGAACTTCATAGACACATACCAACAAACATCGCACTACGGTATCATTATTATTATTTTGAATGAAAAAAAACGTGACACCTATTTCTAATAACAATGATAGATAAATTGTCTATAACACTTGTTTTTGTGCACGAGCTAACACTAAATTTAGATTAAGTAGGTACCTACAGATTGTATCATCCGGTGACTTATCAACTGATGATTGTAATGTAGGTACCTAAATCTTAATGTACGATAAGATAGTATGTATCCAACTTTCAGATTGATATGCGATAAGGAATCGCGATCGAAACCAGTTTGTTTCAGAGATATGTAGGAACGTACCTTCTGGATATATCTCCACTAAGTGTACCTTTGATTGTGAATTATCCTACACGCTTCCAAATCAGTAATTAAGTGCCTACTAATCATTTTTGTTTTTCCAAGTTACCAACCTACATTGAAACTATAGTACATATTCACATATTTACTCAACATTGATCTCAAACAATGGTGACCAGGAAACTGAAAATTTAAACAAAACGTAACACTTTCGGTTTGCCGGCCATCTGTATCATTATTTAACTAACGTGTAGTGTAGTGAAGGTAGTGGTGATACGTTATTCGTGGAGGTTCCTTTCCACCACACTAAGCCCCATCTTCACCATACTCTGTTAGATCATACTCGTAACAACGGATTAGTGGTTGACACATCTGTCTAGTATTTAATATGGAGATGCCATTACAATGTAACAGGGGTGTTAATCATCTAAGATACTATGGTGAAACTTGGCATAAAGCTACCGTCGTAACCTGCTTTTTACAAATATCCAAGACGCACAACAAAAGTTCTACAACATGACGACCTGAACCAGCCCTTTTCAGCTTGAAAACATCTGACAGTCGGGATGCCCACTTACCCTACAACTCTTTCAGCACAAGCTTGCTTGTGTTGGGATCCACCAATCCGCCCTGGGCCCGCGTAGTGGACTGGGTCTAAAACCCTTCCTTCATTCTATTGGCAGGAGAACCGGGCCCCAGCAGGGGGGAAGTGATGGGTAGTGATGATACCACTTTAGCCACAGTATATGTGTACTGACCTGCACCAGCGAGATGTTGCCGACGACCATGGACACCACCTCCTTGGCGGACGCCATGTTGCCGAGGTTGGCCTGCGTGGACAGCCGCGACGCCAGGCACATGTCCAGGTTGCCTGCAGGGAGGTAGGTAGTGTGAATGTGCATGCTTTTGTTTAGGGTAAAACCCAAGGCCAACTAGCGCTGCGTATTGAAAAAAAAATGTTCGCTTTTGGCTGAAATGACCTTAGCTTCGACATTTTAGGCACTGGGTATTGGGAGATAGGTTCTAAAAATTTGAATTATCATGAAAATGTCGTGAATCGAGGTAGTTTAGGGGAAAACGCTCACAGTTGGCGGCACTAGTGGGCTTCTGGTTTAACGTTCAGATGGGACATACATACGTACGGTCACGACTGTCATCCCCGAAAGGGTAGTCAGGAGTGAATCGCAAGCTAGTCACCCTATTTCGCAGTGATAGGTTGCGAACCGTATAAATTTTATTTTAATGAAATACCGCTGAAAAAATAATGAAACTGATAGCAATATAATCTGTATTACTACCAGTTTTATAATTTCATAGCCACTTGTGATCGTCTAGATAGTTTCATAACATTATTATTTTTGACAAACGACACTGCCTCACGCAATCCAAGAATTTTCCTAAGAAAAATATACAGTGTCTTTCAGTCTCCATTCAGTCTGTAAGATTCAATGTAACACAATACAATAAAAGAGATTATCACAACAAGGCTCTGTGATTGTTTATTATTTCTTAATCACAGCTATCCCCATTATCTCAGTTTGTCTAGACGACTTTGTCTTGCAATAAAAATGAGTGTTTTTTGTGTGGCAATTCACTGGTAAATTAATGAGTAAACATTAGTAACGTACCTACTATGTAGTAGTACTATTGATAGAGCTCATGAAATTATCATTATCACACACATAGCAGCTTGGGATTTCCTGATTTTCCTGAGACTAACATTATAAACACAATATTATGTATGTATGTATAACAAAGATAAATTTAAACTCACTTATTTACTTTAATCATCATCATTAATCAGGCAACAGGCGTCTAATATTGGACATTGCTTCGTACAATAAAACTCACTATGCCTTCATTATTCTCTCTCAGGTTTCACATATCTTTCCCAGTCTTATGAGTTGGAAGGGGAGAGAACCGTTCAAGTCTCCATAAACACATAAGGATACCATTATTATTTTGATCTACCTACCTATACATAAGAGGATAACGTACCAAAACGTAAAAATAGCGCTACATACCCAAGTACATAAGTATACTATTGCTAACGACCTCAGTACGAGTGCTGAGTAGGTACCTAAGTACCTAAGTAGGCAATGATTAAAATCTGTCATTTTCCGTCATTACGCGAGTAACTGGTGTTTACGAGCAATTTCCGACGTTTTCCGTACATTTCAGACGATTTACAATTTTTACATGCTTCCTGTAGTTTTTGTTGATTGGCAAAAAGGATAAATATAGCTTTATAAATGTGGTGTGTATAAAATACATTGGGCCATTCACACGGCCGGTAACTGTGGAACCGTAGAGAACAAGCCTACAAAGCTGGCATTTATGCGAAAAAAAAACACCACTTAAGTAATTTATAACACAGTGAAAAGGGGTAAATATAATAAGCTGAAGGCTCATTCATAGCTCTCAGCTTATCATTCTGGACAACTTAGGTACCTACTCTCGTGACCAACAATTTTTAAAAGGAGAAAGTTACCTATCCTTTTTAGTATCAACGAAATTACTCAATTACTTATATAGATTTCCGGCGGGATATCGTATCCTAAAGAGAGCCTAAGTAATTGCCGTATTACATTACTTAATAACTAAGTACTTAACTAGGAAATACCTACGATCTATTTAAAATGTACCTAAGGTCAACATTATTTAGATAAATATAGCTCGGACACTAACAATTACATAATGTACTTATATTTGTGACATGGCAATATTTATAATTTGCTTATGTGTGATTTTGTAATGTCTTGTTTACAGGCGACACTACTCGCTATCGAAAACATTGTTGAGGTATAAATGACATTGTACCTAGTACCTACCGATTAAGTATGAGATTAAAAAAACCCTCAGCAAGAAGGTACAAATGCGTGAAAAGTCGATTTCAGAAATAACTGTAGCACTCTTGTAACTTATCAAACTAACAAACCACCAATATTTTAATGAAGGAAGCGGTTTGTGAGTTTGCAATCTATAAAAGAGTATATAATCAGCTACTACTTGTAAAGTGCTGACTACCCTATAGAAGTTATTGAGATCGGAATGATTAATGATTATATAATCATTGTATGTTGAATTAACATTGGTGTTTTATTTACCTTTCAGTCCTGATAATGAAGGCACTAGCACGAATATAGCTGACACGTTGACGAAGACATCCCAATCCTGAAAAAAAATAAGATAATTATTGTAAATTAAATAACATGAACATCATCAATCGCCTGAAATCGACAATCAACACAGCACTCACAGCACACAGCACTCATCCACTTTCAGTTACAGTGAACGTATTTGGGGACGAATCAACTGAAATCAATGCTCCAAATTAAACAGTTGTGATCCAATCACCTACATATTTATTTATACAAATGCTCTGAGTGCAACCATGTTTTTGTCTGGCCTGCTTTTATGTCGCATGAAACGGTTCGAAGATATATATACTTACCCCCTTATTCATAGAAAAGTTACAATACGTTTTAACTAATAAACTGTTTTGTCCCTCTCTGTCAAAGAACAAATTGTTCTTTGTCGGAGAGGGACAAAACAGTTTATTAGTTAAAATGTTCTGTAACTTCTCTATGAATAAGGGGGTTAGTATTATTATATTTTAGTTTGGAGAGGGACATAGGCAACTATTTCAATTTCCCATTATAAACAATCCAACATAATCGTGAAAACATAAATACAAGCGGTGATTGGCAGGCCATTTTTGTCGTAGGTAGTTGTTGGATGTGGTTGGCTGAGATGATGATGATGATGACGACGTTCCTAGAGAGAGTGTGAGGGCCATAAACAGGCAACTGCAGCTTGGGAAGTCCAGCCCAGAACCGAGAAGAACTAAACAGAACTAGGAAATTAAGTTTATGGAGCTCCTCGTAAGAGTTACTAAGTGCGTTGAAGGTGATCAAAGAGGAATTGTCTTGCGGTAGACGGTCACCCTGTTGATGATGTTGAAGATGACTATGGTGTTTTTGATGATGATTATGATGATGATGATGATGATGATGATGATGATGATGATGATGATGATGATGATGATGATGATGATGATGATGTTGTTAAAGATGACAGTAGCCACTCACCCTGACAGTGCCCAGCACGAGCCCCGCGCCGATGGTGCCGCAGCCCGCTATGAAGAACGGCACCGCCACCTGCATCAGCGTCGTCCACCATTTCTCCTCTTTCCTCTGTAACAAAGCACAACTTCGTGAATATAGAGGGAGACAGCATTATAAAGGGGTGACTGTTTTGCAGTAGTGCAGAAATGCGGAAGGTCTCCACTAACGTCCGCCACTTCCGTCTATCTTTGGCTGTAATTTTGGCCACGCTCTAGCTTAGTACAGCGCCTCGCAGCTTGTTTTCGATGCTTCGGCACCATGTTTGGACAGGGCGTCCACGGGAGCGCTTGCCATTTGGTGGCCTCCAGTATAAAGGGGCCCTAATTTGGTAGAATGCGATTTATTACTTTAAAAACTGAGGGTCCTTAGTAAGTGCGGCGTATTCCATGATACAGGGTAACTCCTGGTTGGGTGTGGTGAAATTAACTAATTCATTCATATTCTAACTTGAATATCGGTAAGTTTAATGCCCCGAAATATAATTAGTGCCGCTAGTAACCTAACTACTCCCTGCCTAAGTGCGGATACTTTAAAGTTTCCTGGTAAACAAGGGATTAATGTTTTGTCAAGCCAGACGATCCAGGTCCACAAATCAAAGATTGTCGGTTTAGGTATAGGAACCTGCGCCTAAGTAATCTGTTACTTGAATAAGTTAGAACTTAATTGAACTCGTCTGATGTATGCTAAATGAAATATTACGGTCTTAATTGTACCTGATAGTTTGGTTTATCAGCAATTACGTATAGATTTCAGTGCCACCTAGCAAAATATCTACGTAATACAAAATAATAGTAGGGAATTGTTATGATAAGTATTATTTACTCAAATAATGCTCTGACGTTATGAAGGTGTGTTGATTGTAATAACGTATTGCGTATCGAATTTAGGCAAAATGTTGAATAAAATATGATTTAATGGATACAACTTCTTGTTAGATTTAATTCTTTGAACAAAGTGGACCTAATCGCATCGCACATAGCGAATTCTAATATTTTTTGATGATGATGTTGCACGATAAGTACATTCGAGTATGCATTCGAGTGATGTAATGAAATACATAACACTAGAATCGGTTTTAAAAATGGGCAGTCCTGCAGACCTGCTTCTGAACATTGTTTAGTTTATAAATGTGCTGGTAATTCGTTCCATTTGTCTATTAGAGTGATAGACCATGCGCTATCATTGTGTTAGTGTACGGTACATCAAACAATGGTACCTACCTAGTAACTAAACGAAACTATTGCCCTAGCTTGGTTTGCATGAGATCAACAACCTCTATGAGATCAACAACCATAGCTCATTTTATATAATTTTTGGTAATGTATGTGTTTAACGTATGCAAAACAGTGCTTTTGGTTTTCACCTATCTCTATCTATACTTACCTTAAAAGTACTCCCTATTTGTTCTTCTCAGTGTCTAAGATTGAAACTTGCTCGAAAGATCAATCTGTCTAGAAGAAAACACTACTATCCCTAGGCAATTATTATTGCTCGTGGCTGTCGCTCATCATAAAGACATATAGTATATCTACCAGTTCTGGATTCGTCAGCTTCACGAGCCACGGTCTCCAGCGGTACCCTCCGGGGTAGAACCTCAGCAGCACTGTGTCAGTGTGCATGAACAATGCCCTCCAGTAGGAGCCGGCCGTCTCTTCATGCTGCTCGTATAGATAGATCAATATCTCTTGCATTTGCTTCACCATGTCACTGCGATTGTGGTTGCAGGAAAAGTTCTCCGTCGCAATCGCTCTTGAGGCTGCGCGATGTGAGTGAGCGCGATGCAAAACTTTCGTCACGTCTTAAATGCGCCCTCTGCTAGCTCTTCTGGGCCTAGCCTCTCTAAGAAGAATTGTCATGCAATCGGCTCGCTTAATACAACGATAGTTGTGGTTAGCTCTGCGCTGCAGTTTTGCGTGGCTTGGCCCGGTTCCTTTACACGTCCGCCGCTTCCTGGGCAGTCATTGACTGACGCTCCTTTCACCAAGGTGACCTACCCTGGACTACAGGTCAAGTGTTTGTCGCCGATACCCTAGGTTGATGCGTTTATGTAGAATTTCGGATGTAATTCACATGCTAATGATGACTGGAATGGTTCCAGGATGGTCAAGATGCAGGGAGAAATACTGAGAGTGTAATAAAGTGCGTGCATGCGTTGCTGTACTAAGTTGTAATAGTTTTTGGATATTTCGTGTTCTTGTTTTCTTACTTCTTTCATAACATAACCTCTGATGTCTGACAAACTGGCATTGACTTTGCAATGTGACATAGACTAAAGAGTGGAGGGATGCTAGAGGAGATATTTCGACATTTCCGACTCCGTATTCTAGGAGGTCACTTGGTGCAGTTATTGTTCTGAGTGAACTACTGTCGACTCAATAACATTTTCTACACGTGGACATGAACAAACGAACTCATTAACGGACTCAATAAATGAAAATTGTGAACATACAAACATACTTATTATTATCAAAACTCACTGAAGCTCCCTTCCGATTTGCATGTAAAGAACAATCAGCAATCAGCCATAATAATAAAAACATAATACTTAATTTAATTTTAGTATCAACAGTCAACTCCATAAATAATGTCGGTAACTTATGTTCTTGTTTGTGTACAAATGAATAATATTCAATCTATTGCATATGTTAATAGAAACTATCCCTACTTAACTCGGGTTAGTTTGTGAAATCTTTCCTTAGATGATTATGTGCAATATTATTCTTAACAACTTGACATATTTATTGAGCACATAAAGTAAAGCACCTTGTGAAGGGAAGTAATAATAACCATGGCAATGTAAACATAGGAGCCCTATTCTTACATTCAACTGCGATTCCAAAGCGATAGTCAATTGAATATGCAAAGAATTTTTTAGTGAAGTTGATTCTAAAAGCATTTTGAGAGATTTTACTACTACTACTTACTTACTACACACACTAAGAAAACCAATTATCTTCATTCATAACATAATAGAATAGGCAAGAAATAAATTCAATAGGTTCCGATAAGTAATTTTATTGGTTTCTAAAATCAAACTGGTCTTTCCAAATCATTGTTTTAAAATCTATGTATAATAGCCGAATATGGAATAATTAAATAATATCTTAATAAATCATTATTTTATTGCTAAGCCGGAAGTGGAAACCCTGAGCATCCATGGATTACGCGAGGGTATATAGTATGTATATAGGTACTATACAAATTCATCATCGCTTTAGAAACGGAGAGTTAGCCGGAATAGGACACCTGTTATGTTTTCCACATTTTCCTGTAAACTTTTAACTTAATTATTTATTTATGAAGTTGTCAGTTTTCCTGGCACGGGTATAGTTTAAGTAAGGTAAATATAAGGTTGTTATCTGTGGACATTACATAAATTGCTGGGTATCTTCGGCAGAGGGGTAGGTAGGTAAACTCACGGGCAATGAAAAAACCAAATTTCTTCTTAACGGAAAAAACTAACTTAATGACGTCTTCTGCAATATTTAAGCACATTTAACGAAGCACCAGAATATTATCAACTAAAAACGTAAATATTTTGATCAAATTTCCTATTAATTAAATACTTAATAAAAAAAATGGGGCCATTTGGTGTCTGAATTTGCTAGTAGAACTGTTTCTTTGCCCGTGAGTGTATTTCTCTACTAACTTTCACCCCGTATTTAATCGCTCCATGAAAAAGTTCCATCTTCCATTGTCAGAACGACACAAGATATGTATGTCTGTCGCTTTATCATTGCTCGTCAGTGTATAATCTATTTACCATCAGAGCCGCGAGCACAGGATTCGATAGTATTTTCGAATCTACACAAACATATTAGAGTGAAAAAGTAATAAATACAAATGCGAAAAAACGAATGCCACCATTGGAACTAACAAATTTGCCTAAGGCCTGAGTCTCCTATTTACGCCGTAGATCGCATCCAGCGTCACGACTCACGCCGTAGGCCGCGTCACAATGCTCATTCTACGCGCCAACGTCGGCGTGTGAGGGAGACCGCATCAGTACATTTCTATAGTGAGCATCGTGACGCGGCCTACGGCGTGACGCTGGACGCGATCTACGGCGTAAATAGGAGACCCGGGCCTTACATTTTGACAGTGACATTAGACGATACGCAACGTAAACGGTGGATTCGAATCCTGTGGTCGCGGCTCTGTAAATCATAAAATTTAAGTGTTTGCGCTGAAGGGGATTTACATATCTCTTTGGCTGACTGTACAGGGTGCTCTGAATACGACACGTGCATCGGGCAACTGTTCAAGGCTTCACGGCCTTCCACAAACAGGCATGTTGTATTGACGTCGCATGCGAAATGCGCTGTGTATTGTTTTCACTAAATATTGGCCAATCCAATTTTGAACTGTTGGTTTTGAATACTGGAAATTGCAGTGCAATATTATGAGCTATTCTATTATATTTGCTGTGGGGGTGTAAGTACCTATACCAAGCTCGCATATATCTGTCTGGGGTTGAGT
Source organism: Plutella xylostella (assembly GCF_932276165.1). Classification (NCBI taxonomy): domain Eukaryota; kingdom Metazoa; phylum Arthropoda; class Insecta; order Lepidoptera; family Plutellidae; genus Plutella; species Plutella xylostella. The sequence continues at coordinate 2,316,622 of NC_064007.1, read as the reverse complement.
AGCTCGCAATTCCAACGGCTAAACTGATTTTCATTTATTATTTTTTTAATAATAAATAATTTAAATTTAGTCCTCATTCCCGCAAGCGTGAAATCTCACTGAAAAGTCATCAAATAATCATCACACTCATCACCCCATCATGTTCAATTGTGAACAGAATTATCTCGTTACAGACGCCATTATAAATAAATATAGCAGTTTACTTTATCCGGCGATTAAGCTCGTGCGTACACTATGAGTAAGCACAAGCTTTGAGGATATTAGTGGACTATATAAGTAGTATAATATATTATGTGAGAAGTATTTAATGTCTAGTTAACCTTACGTGTATAATTGTTTTCATTCTAAAACGTTGATAAGCACGGCTCACGACCTATCAGGCGAATACAGTAAATGAGACATAGGTATTAGGTAAGTACCTAACCTAACTATGCGACGCGACGCTTGGACTCTAGCAGTGGACCGGGCGCCTTCGTTAGAAGTGCGACTCCATTGACTTTCGAAGTTTTCCCATAAATAACGCACCAACGGGGTCTCATCCTAATAACGGCCTCGCGCTTCTTTTAAATATTTTCCGAGTATTGTAGATTTTATCAGTAAGTATAGGTACTTGACTGTCCGAAAGATGAAATCTCGACTTGTCATCTTGTCAATTGCTAGTTTAACATGGTATTCGATACGACATCATTTATCAATGGCGTGTTGTAAATCTGTTTAAATTGTTATAAAACTGTATCTGATTATAATTTATTACTTTTTCACTCTAAGAAAATTTAAAAATATTGCAGATACGACATATTTATTTTTACAACTGAATAGAGTGCACTTTGAAATATCAAAATCCGTAAAAAAACGATTTTCAAAAAAGTGAACTTGTTATTGTTTGCCTCTGAGGTACAGATATTATTATTATTACAGCCAATTTAGCTATACATGGCGCCTCACCTTCAGTTCAAAAATATAGGGCATATTACTGAAAGGTGATTTTGTTTTTACTTATTTTAAAAAAATACCTCAGCCAAAGAATTTAAAAATAAATATTACTTACGTACTTTATTTTTGAATATTTTGTACAGTTTGAATAATTTGGATAAGTGGTGTGTAAAAAGATTTTTTTTAAGTTGTAGTAAGTACCTAAGGACTACCGGTAAAAACAAAACAAAATATTATTAATATGGGGCAAATAGTAAAAAAAAATGAACAAGTACCACAATACATATGCTTTTTTATTACCTAGCCACTGAAAATAGAAAGGATTTACGCTGGCATTTTCCGCTTGCTTAAATACAGATTAATCATTATTATTTATGATTAATACCAAACGATTTGAAATAAATATTTGCCTCGCTGATATCTTATCTGATGTAACAATAATATGGATTAGGATTTATATTGTTCTATGAAATTATGATTATAGCTGTTGCCGCGAGCTTCGCTTCGCCTTAAAAAGTTTTCCCGTGGAAATTCCGCGATAAAAAGTAGCCCATGTTCTTTCTCAGGTTCTCTAGACCATCTGTATATCAAACTTCATTCAAATCCGTGAAAGAGTAAACAAAAACAGACAAAGTTACTTTCACATTTTTATAATATTTTAGTAAGGATTGCACAGTGACCCTTATATGGACCTACTACAAGCTAAGCCTACAAGTCACGCCTACCTTTTTGAAAAATATTGTGTGTGTACTTATTTTAAATGGAAAGGCATCCAACAGCATACTGAAAAAGACATACATACATACAGACGAATTGAGAACTTTCTCCTTTTTTCGAAGTGGGTTATTTTTTTTATAAACGCTCTATTGCATAGAAGCGGTCATCTTATTGAGTGTGATGTAATCCTTAACATAAGTAGCTATATACCTCTTGTAATATGCACAATTGTACATAATATAATATTATATAGGTACCACTTATGTATTGGTCCCAGACCCACCCGTACCACAACAATGGAATAATTGCAGAGTTATTTATACAAACAGTAGATAACAAGGTTCACTCACTCAGTGAAATCAGGAATGTGAGCAATCACTTACAAATAAATAAATAACAACGATATTTTAATACGGACTAGATGGAGTGTTAGTACAAAAGAAACGTCTCGTAAAATAACACCCCACTTATACCTGACTTCTTATTTTGAATTTGTTCGGTTAAGTATAAGATTTGTGATTTTATCATAAAACGGACTGACAGTAAACATTGTTTTGTTGCCATCTTGTCCGACAATAGTTAATCAAAGGTAACAATAAATCTAAACTAGCGTTACTAATACGCGATGCGTTTATTATCTTTGACATTTATTTCCTGAAATACATTTTAATCGTGGGATTAAAGTGTAATATTATTGCAACCATGCGTGTAATTGGTCCTATTGTATTGGCGACTTAAATTTTTGTAATGACTTTATTATGACGTCATGGCATGATATTTTTGGTCTGACATAAATAACACTGTCGTATTGTCAAATTATAATTGTAAGTATTATATTCCGGGTATAACGCATTGTCTGCCTGTTTATGTATGTGTGTATGAGGCGTCGTTGAGTTAGGGGCTGCGATCCCAGTTGACCAACTGTTCGCCCGCTACTATCAGCACGTAACGTTACAAATTGCCTAGTAGAGTGCAAAACTAGCAAACTGTGACCACATCACAACCCGTCATGTCCCTACTGTTGGGGCTCGGGTCTCCATCCAATGAAGGAAGGGTTCTAGTAGTCCACCACGCGGGCCTCGTGCGGGTTGGTGAACCCCAACACAAGCAAGCTTGTGCTGAGAGAGTTGTCGGGTAAGTGGGCAGCCCGACTGTCAGATGTTTTCTTTTCAAGCTGCCCTAGGCATCTGACTAGGCTTTATGACTGAAATCGGTCACCCATCCAATGGCTGCCCGTGCCATGTGTTGCTTTTAACTTCAATGATCAGATACAATCATTGAAGCTAGCTAAACTACGGACGCGGACGCATATCCTAACTAATATTATAAATGCGAAAGTAACTGTGTCTGTCTGTCTGTCTGTCTGTTACTCTTTCACGCGAAAACTACTGAACGGATTTAAATGAAATTTGGTATACATACGGTCTAGACCCTGGGAAAGAACATAGGCTACTTTTTATCCCGGATTCCCACGGGAAAACTCTTTAAGGCGAAGCGAAGCGCGCGGGAACAGCTAGTTAAGTATAGTTTCGATATTATTCAGTATAGTTTTTGAAATAATGTACAGGGTGTTGCATAAAGGTTACTTAAGGGTAAGGATACGAAGCCGAAGCTGAGCCACACCCTTTCGATCGGCTTAGTATACCCTTTTTGCAACAACCTGTATAATGAAAATTGTAACTCACCCCGGACAAGGGTTGTTTCTCGGCGTCGACGTCGTTGACCTTCTTGTCGGGCGGGTCGGCCGCGGCGTCTGCGCACGAGTTTATGGACGCCATGCTGTGGGTGAGGTCGATGCCCTCCTTCCCATCTGTCGAAAGGAATAGTTTGCATGTCAACGTGTTATTATTCTGAGGGTGATGTTGTTTTCTTTTTCTTTTTTTGTGGGAAACTGCCAGTGTTGAGTTCAGCAAAGGAGTGCGAGTGTTTACACTATTCGCTGCACTAACCCCACGCCAATTTGGTGTTAGGTTTCGCTGCTCGATCGGTGACGGTTAAGAAAAACCTGCAAAAAGCCCTCAGACTTGTATGGTATGCCCTCGCGGCATTGCATCTTTATCTGCGTAGACAAAGGTAACTGCCGTCATCTGCGTTAAACACGGCGATGTGATTGTGCCTAGGGAGAGTTTATCTACGTAGATAAAGGTGCCATGCTGCGAGTTCTGGTCTTTAGGTTGTCGTTCTACTGTAGCAGGACTAGCAGAAGTTTGTTGCAATAATATTTAAACTACGTCCGTCAACCATAGTAAAAAAAAATACAAGTTATTAAAAAATGTGACAATTCTGCGTTAAATTGCAGTACCGTGGAAACGAAACAACCGACGATAACACACTCTCTCACTGTTGATACACTCAGCCTTACTTGAGGCAAATCCTATTTAAAAAATCTCTACCGAGTCTTTTTAAAATTTTACTGCAATTAGTTAATTATATTTTCAAACGCAAACACAAATACACTTTCAATAACACCTTCAATACACAACATAGGTAATCGATTTCAGAATCACACAACGACTTTATTACCTTCAAAATCAAAATCAAAATATTTATTGCAATCAAGTGTACATTAGATCTTCAATATAGCTTTAATACCTTTAACTGTGAGTCCGGCTATGGCCATCGTAGATATGACTGTTTTTTAAATCAATCTTAGCATGTTATAAGTATATGTACTTATAGGTAAGTGAAGTAGCCTTTATCTTGAGGGGTACAACACAAATCGATCTCAATTGTACGTGAGTGATACGGCGTTTATTGAGAGAGAGATCTCCAGAATCTAAACATATACAGGATGATACTTTATAATATTTTGAATATGAAAACAACTAAACCTTACGCCATTTCTTTCCTCCTTAACGACGGGGCCTTTGTGAAATGGTGGTAGAGTAATAATATATGATGACAATAAACAAATAATTTTAAAATTTTACGTCCAATAAACAATATTGTAACAAGACTGCTAACCGTTTTCCCGCGAAAACAAATCGCGCGCCGAAAACGGTTAGCGTCCCACGCCGCCGCGCCGTTTTACTGCGCAGCTCTACTGCGCAGACCGCGTCCCGCGTCCTCCCCTTCACCCGCGCGCACCCCGCGCTCGCGCCACCGGCCAGCGAAGCCCGCGCAGTCAGTCGGCGCCAACCCGTTTCCCGGCTACACGCTCGCTCTTGCGCCGCTTCGGAAATAGTTAATAGTTTTAAGCACAAAGACTACCTACTTGCCCACTATGAGAAAGTCCTATCGTGGGAGTAGTAGGGAATAACACAATCTCAGGGTATACAAGTTCACTGTATTTAAGGTTCTACAGACACGTAATAATGCAAGTGAGGTAATCTTATTGTAACACTAAACTAATGTCCGTTGGGAGCGCGAGCGAGCGTGTAGCCGGGAAACGGGTTGGCGCCGACTGACTGCGCGGGCTTCGCTGGCCGGTGGCGCGAGCGCGGGGTGCGCGCGGGTGAAGGGGAGGACGCGGGACGCGGTCTGCGCAGTAGAGCTGCGCAGTAAAACGGCGCGGCGGCGTGGGACGCTAACCGTTTTCGGCGCGCGATTTGTTTTCGCGGGAAAACGGTTAGCAGTCTTGTTACATCCTCCCCCTCTAGTCCGAACTAAGCGCCCTCGCGTTCGGAGTAGCATGGTGACAGCCCTGGTCCTCCCCCTAAACTGTTCGTCGTCCTCGAGAACACTGATGGTCGGACGGTGGGGTGGTCTGCGCAGGGGTTCTGCGCGCGCGGGGGTACTGCGCGCCGCGCGCTGCGTGCTGGTAGAAGGCACCGGGCGGGCCAGCTCTGCCTGACGAGGCGGGCGGCCGGGCTCCGTGTGCTCCCAGAAGGCACCGGGCGGGCCAGCTCTGCCTGACGAGGCGGGCGGCCGGGCTCCGTGTGCTCCCAGAAGGCACCGGGCGGGCCAGCTCTGCCTGACGAGGCGGGCGGCCGGGCTCCGTGTGCTCCCAGAAGGCACCGGGCGGGCCAGCTCTGCCTGACGAGGCGGGCGGCCGGGCTCCGTGTGCTCCCAGAAGGCACCGGGCGGGCCAGCTCTGCCTGAAGAGGCGGGCGGCCGGGCTCCGTGTGCTCCCAGAAGGCACCGGGCGGGCCAGCTCTGCCTGACGAGGCGGGCGGCCGGGCTCCGTGTGCTGGTAGGGGAGGCGGCGGGAGCGCGCGCCGCGGTCACGCTGGGCGCGCCGGGGCGGGTCATCACCGTCCTCTCCATGAAACCAGAGAGCTGCGCCGCCGTTACGCAGGCGAACGCGTCGAGTATAGCGGCGGTCGCGGCGGGGGTAGCGCGCGCCGCGGGGCTGCACGCCGCTTACTCGTAGGGCGCGTCGTGCGTGGCGGGCGCGTCGTGCGTGGCAGGGGAGGCGGCGGGAGCGCGCGCCGCGGGCACGCTGGGCGCGCCGGGGCGGGTCATCACCGTCCTCTCCATAAAGACGCGGTTGGTCTTGGCGGTCTTGGCGACGGTGTCCAGCAGCACGCAGGCGAACGCGTCGAGTGTAGCGGCGGAAGCGGCGGAATTTGCGCGCCGCAGGGGCTGCACGCCGCTTACTCGTAGGGCGTGTCGTGCGTGGCGGGCGCGTCGTGCGTGGCAGGGGAGGCGGCGGGAGCGCGCGCCGCGGGCACACTGGGCGCGCCGGGGCGGGTCATCACCGTCCTCTCCATAAAGACGCGGTTGGTCTTGGCGGCCTTGGCGACGGTGTCCAGCAGCACGCAGGCGAACGCGTCGAGTGTAGCGGGGGGCTGCGCGCCGCGTACTCGTATAGCGCGTCGTGCGTGGCGGGCGCATCAGGCGCGGCGGGGGAGGCGGCGGGAGCGCGCGCCGCGGGCACGCTGGGCGCGCCGGGGCGGGTCATCACCGTCCTCTCCATACAGACGCGGTTGGTCTTGGCGGCCTTGGCGACGGTGTCCAGCAGCACGCAGGCGAACGCGTCGAGTGTAGCGGGGAGGCTGCGCGCCGCGTACTCGTATAGCGCGTCGTGCGTGGCGGGCGCGTCGTGCGTGGCAGGGGAGGCGGCGGGAGCGCGCGCCGCGGGCACGCTGGGCGCGCCGGGGCGGGTCGTCACCTTCCTCTCGCCGGTGCAGCTGCGGTCGTCATCGTCGTCAAGGCCGCGCGCCGAGTGTCCTCGGTCCTCGGAAGACGCGCCGGGCTTTGCGGGGGGGCCGCACCACAGGGGGCCCGCGCGCCGCGTGCTGCTCGTGCGCGTAGGGCGCGCCGGGCGAGGCGGGGCGGCTGCGCTCCGCGTGCTCATAGGACGCGTAGGGCGGGCCAGCCGGGCCAGGCGAGGCGGGGCGACCGCGCGCTGCGTCCTCGTAGGACGCGCCGGGCGTGGCGGGGCGGCCGGGCACCGCAGGGGGCCCGCACGCCGCGTGCTCCTCGTGCGCGTAGGGCGCGCCGGGCGCGGCATGGAGGCCGCTCGCCGCGGGAGGGCCACGCGCCGCATGCTCGGCGGGCGCGCCGCCGCCTGGGGGCATTACCGTGGTCTCGCCGGCGGTGCCGCTGCTTTCGTCTTCCTCGAGGTCACGACGCTTCGCTCTTCCCTTTTCGGCAGCATATTTTTTCTTCGCACACACTTACATTCACGCGTCTCCGCGAGTTGGGCGCCACTATGAGAAAGTCCTATCGTGGGAGTAGTAGGGAATAACACAATCTCAGGGTATACAAGTTCACTGTATTTAAGGTTCTACAGACACGTAATAATGCAAGTGAGGTAATCTTATTGTAACACTAAACTAATGTCCGTTGGGAGCGCGAGCGAGCGTGTAGCCGGGAAACGGGTTGGCGCCGACTGACTGCGCGGGCTTCGCTGGCCGGTGGCGCGAGCGCGGGGTGCGCGCGGGTGAAGGGGAGGACGCGGGACGCGGTCTGCGCAGTAGAGCTGCGCAGTAAAACGGCGCGGCGGCGTGGGACGCTAACCGTTTTCGGCGCGCGATTTGTTTTCGCGGGAAAACGGTTAGCAGTCTTGTTACAATATTTCATTTCACACAATTATTTTGCATTGAGTTTGCCAAGTTTAGTAGGGGCAGAGTATGTCCTTCTCTTCCAACTGTAAGATATATTTTTATTCGATAAAACGAAATTCTTTATATTAACGGTAACTTCAGTAAGGTCTGTAATTAATTTATTTCTTCGGTTTGTTCATATAATTTACATACCAACATAAGACATCCTCATAATTAAAAGATTCATTAACTACCAATCCAAGATTACAGGTAATTAAATTAAGTATGTTGTTCTTATTCCTTGATGTCTATATTGGTACTTAAGAGGTATTTTTTAATTATTTTGACATAGATTCCTGCCAACTTTAGCAGACAAGGTAAACAATAACAATTCATATTTGCATTTTGTACCTAAGTACATAATTTACAAACATGTGCCAAAGGTCTCAATTAAGTTAATGAAAGGGTGAAATACTTAAAAATAATTTTGATCTTACGTAAGTATAAGTACTTCATTAAACTGCATGTTGGGAGCAATTATTCTGCATATTAAAATCAGGTGATTAGTAGTAATAAGGTACCTTCTACAATTTTTATTGTTAGAAGGCTTGGAAAACAACGTACTTGTGATCACCCTGTACAATAAATTTCATAAATATTACTCAATAGATAAGGATTTACATTGTACTTAGAGTTAACAAGAGAACGAGTAGAATTATTTTACTATCGGAAAAGAGTGGTCAAGTTGCTTGTTAAAATAATGAGTTTGTCTCATTCATTAGTTAAAAGCAAAACAAGGGTCTATTGACCGCCAAAATAGATCTTTTATTAATAAGAGGTACTTTTTGACCTTTGTTTGCGTTTTTCCATACAATTTATAAGAGATCTGGGTATAATATCAACGGGCGAGAGTTCCTATGGGATAGAACTTCGTCTACGCAAGGCTAAAAAGGTACACCTGGTACACCGTGGTGCCCAAGAAGTTATTACTCGTCATAGTCGTCATGTGCAGAGGTAAGAAATTACGGGAAAATTTTATTATTCCCAAAAAATACGTCACTATATGTACTTACCTGTAACCTAAATACATTATTTGTTATAATCATAATTACCCAAAAACACGTACCCCTGCATCTTTTTCCAAAATTTCTCCACTAAAGAGACCATTTTGGCGACACTCAACCAACAAACAATTTGCTTCTACAAAACACACAATAATTATTAAGAAATTGCAAATTGTTCCAAAAACTTCAAGGCACTAGCTGCTCTCACTGACATCACAAATGTACTGCAGTTTAATTCGCAACACTTCAATCAACCTATTACGGAATAGTAGAATGTTTCCTTTAAAAAAAATATTCTAGGTCAAGTTAACAATACTATCGGTTCATCAATCGTTTCGTTGGGGCTCTGTAATTTTGACTCTATTGCTGTTGTACTAGGTGTTATTTTAGGTTAGTTTCTGAAGAGTAGGAAACTGTTGGTTCTTTGCAGTAAGTATATTGACTATATTGTGGTTCTCGTCACATTGATTTAGATTTACTTACTCACAGTAGTAGGGGATTATGCAATTTGCTTCGTTATAAAACTTATTTCCTTAGAGATATATATGTGTATCACTAAAGTAGGATATATCTACCTATATCTACGATAGGAATAGGATAAATAGGCGTAGTGTAGGTACAGTACAGTTTCGGAATACCCTCGGGCCAGCCTTTTACCTAATAATCAAACCTGTATATATGTACAGTATACATAAGTAAGTACACAGAACATTTTTATATTGATACAGTTACTTCAACTTTTTTGAAAGAATTCAATAAAAATTATGCGTGAATTTAATACATAATGATGAATCAATGATATACATTTTCTAAACGAAGTTCTTTTCCCCTAATAACCGTTGGTAAAAATAAAAATATAAGTAGGTACCTACTAAGTTTGCGACAAGTGCCCTATTTGATGCTTTTATTTGTTTGTTGAGTTAATGATACTCACATAACGACCGAATAAATAGTTTTTACTTCCAAGATAAAGAATTAAAGCCGTATTTATTTACTTAAGTAATTATGATAACAACTCGGTCCTAATATTTCCAGGTGGAACCATCAAATTACCTATATGCATGTAAGTACGTAAATTTGCCCGCAAAAGTAAATTGATGATACTTTGTCTTCTCACTTAATTATTTAGCACTGCAGTGCAGACTGCAGACCTACGAACTACGCAGTAAATTAGCAAAAGGATATTTTTTACCGAAAAATACCACTCAGCTGCCGCTACACGGGTTCGTTATGGACTTAGATAAACGTAATTATATTACCGATTTGCCATAAATTGGCGCTGTAATTGGTGAAGAGCGCATTAAACGAGTTTATATCGACGTCGATAACGAACCTGTGTAGCGGCCGCAGGATAACGCCGGGTTAGTAGGGAACGTATCGCTAATATAAGCTAAGTATCGCCACGATACTATATTAGTGTTGCCCAAATTCAGTCTTGGTCTTGCAGTCTTGGTCTTGTTCTTGCGTTTTTGCAAGACCAAGACCAAGAACAAGACCGCGTATTTTTAGCAAGACCAAGACCAAGACTGACCGTGCAAGACTTGAGCAAGAACAAGACATAGCCTGCAAGACTCTTGCGTCTTGCAGAGCGCTATTTCACTGAGTAGTTAGGTGTAACAGTTCGGTGTATAGGTAAGTACGCTTAGGAATTCTATGAGATGCAAAAAACTGTATCAAAGAAAATGAAAAACTGGACCTATGCGCATTACGACTAATACCATAAACTATAAAAACCATAAAATATAAAATATCTATTAAAATCAAAAAGTAAACTTTAATAAATAGTAATAGACTAATAGGTAATTGCAAGACTTGCAAGACTCTTGCTGCAAGACCAAGACCAAGACCAAGACTGGGAGCGCAAGACCAAGACCAAGACCAAGACCAGGTGTATTGGCGCAAGACCAAGACCAAGACCAAGACCAGGTGTATTGGCGCAAGACCAAGACCAAGACTGGCTAAGTCTCGTCTTGTTCTTGCATTTGGGCAACACTATACTATATCCACACGGGATCCTTATCCAGCCAGGCGTTATGGTCGTCGGCCCATCAGGCTGCGGGGCAACCACCACGCTTGCCTGTTCGGCGTCGACACTCCATCTACGTACGAAAAATCGACAACCCATCGTAATCTTCATAACCTGAACCAAGGTAACCTCTAGGACCTAGACCGCAATAGGAAACCTACCGGCCTCTTCCGGGGCTATATCCATAAATCAGGGCAGCGACTACCCATGACTGTATGGGATGTCGTGTATGTAAATATTGTAAATTATTATAAGGTAGCTGGAAGAGGAAGGCCGAGAACAGAGTGTTGTGTCGCTCCATGGGAGAGGCCTATATCCAGCAGTGTTAGATTACGGGCTGATGATGATGATGATGATAATGTGAAGCATTACCTGATAAATAACTGTATCCATGTAACCTCCGCCATTGCTTCTCCATTTGAAACCACGCTCTGAACATTACTATAACTTTTATATAAATTTATCACCCACAAGTTCTATAAATAGTGTTTATTTACACGCACAAAAATATCAAAACTTTATTTATTTAGGTACATTCCTATTTGGCACACACTTTTCTTACTTTCTTGGAGACACTCGGAAATGTTAATTGTTAGTAATTAAACGTAACTGAACAAGAAATTACAATGTTTATTGCATTAAAATAACTAAGAAGCAGCCTCGAAACCGATCTGATAACATATCATATAGTAGTCTATGAACATACATATCTCAAATACTCTGACTAAATATCTTATGTCTTTTGTAGATGGCGCTATGTCGTATACAAAAAGAAAGCCGTAAACCTATAAGCGTTTACTTTACTTTGAATATTGTCCCGCCCTTATCAGCGCTGGTTTGGCTAAGTTTGGAAAAGTAAGAGCTCATAAGTTTTTAGTCTTCTTTCTGTCTTGAAAATAGGTTAAAGCGATATAAACATAGTTCTTATTATTATTTTTTCAAATGGGTAGTAGAGTAGCAAATAGTTCCTAGCATGGAGGGAGGGCAGGAATAGTTGGTCAGACTACAATTGCTCTTGACTGTCGAGCAAACAAATCATTTTGATACGTTTTGCTCTGTGACTCTGTGACGTACCTACAGTAGGTATCAGAAGAAGAAAGAGAAGAGAAATATCAGCTGCCGTACCACCACCGACTCATTATATCACAAATACGATTTATAACAATACTTTGATCAAAGATGGATCAAAGTATTGTTAATTGCTAATGTTCGGTAGTGGTAACCCCACAGATCTTGTAAACTACATAGGTACAAAAGAAAGAGACTTTTGGAATATGAAGATAGCATTTAAAATATCATAAGCTTAAACTTTAGTGCGAAAGAGTCAGGTAAGTATATAAAACTCTATATTGCTAGAATAGGATGGAGAAACTAATAAAGTACATAATGGCTTATAATGGCCTTTTTCCAATAAACACATTGATAAACAATACAAATTAGATGGAATGTCGGAGCAAAATAAACGTCTCGATAAATAATACATTACTTCCCAAGCCAAGCGACATCTTATTTCCGTTCTACACTTCCTAGGTTTTTACACAATAGATCGTCATCATCATCATCAGCATAAAAGAAATCCACTGCCTTTTGCTTTCCCAAGGAGCCCTACAACACTTTTTGGCTTTCCTCATCCGATCACTACCGACTAACTACCTGTCTAAGATTCTCGGTCCAGCCGTTCGGAGGGCATCCCACACTACGTTTGTCTGTTCGAAAACTCGAGTAACTATGTGTTATTGATACAGCTGTTTTGTAACCTTGTAATTTCCCAAGAAATGCCAATAGTAAATGATAAATTATTTTATGAACTGTCGTATTTTCTAGAACCAAAAGTGTGTTAGTATAAATAAGGTTTAAAATAAATAGAGTATTTATATCTACCTAAATACATATTTGCACTAAATTACATTAAATTAATAGCAAGGTTTATCTCATATTTAATAGTGAACTAACAGTTTAACCATAAGTATTATCGGTTATCACATTATGGGAAGCAAAGAGATTATAATTTTAGGCTTATTCAATTTTATGTTTGTTATGCGGATTCATACGTGGAATAAATATTTTTATCACACAGATAACTTTTACTTTGAGGTCCAGAAACGCGGGCTATTATTGTAAATTGTATGTTATTTGTATGTTTAGTTACCCACGTAGGTATACCACGACCTAAAATTATCGTTATAGGTACGAACTAGATAATAATAATAGTATCACATACAAAAACAAAGCTAAAAACAATCCGCATTTAATTTACTGGCCAACCGTTTTTAATGACAACCAATTGTATCAAACCAATGGATAAAGTCACAAATCTTCAAACCAAACAAATTAAAAATAAGAGCTCACTGGTAGAAGTGGGGTGTTATTTGCTGAAGCGTTTCTTTTGCACCGACACTCCATCTAGTTCGTATAAGATATCATTGACCGCGACCGTGAAGAGACTCCCGTAACTCTAACCTTAGCACTAAAATTACTCGGAGAATTACAGCTAATGCGGCGCCGACGGCAAATAAGTTAAGAAGTCGTCCCGACAACTGCTAGTTCCCGGATACGAGCCCGAGCGGCGCCGTGTTGTCACATTTTTATGTCTATCAGGAACACACTCCAGGGGATGCGAAGAGGAGATATCTAAACTGAGCATAAGCGAAATAAGATAGATACTAAGGTGTTATTTGTACACAAAAATAAAACTCATTTAACTATACTAATACTAACATTCGATATACATATACCTAATAGAGAATAGAATACCTATATGCTGATCTTATATAAGCACAAAGGTAAAAAGACTTTTCAAGATGTTTCCAGCTCGGGTCAATCCATCGAAGCTATCCGAAAGAGATTTTGTTAGCGTTTATACAACATGTTGTTTTTCGAACCCGACAAACTTTAAGGGGGGATTCTACGAGTAATTTCATCGAGAAAAAACCTCCATATATGGGGCCGCCATTTCTAGAATATTGAGATTTGACGAAAGAATGGCGTAGTGGTTAGTGACCTGACTACTGAGCCGATGGTCCCGGGTTCGATTCCTGGCTGGGGCAGATATTTGTTTAAACACATATATTTGTTCTCAGGTCTTGGATTTGCCCGTAAAATGGCAATAGGCCCGCACCCTATTACATTGAGACTAACATAACACTCTGGCGAAAAGTGGGTGCAGCAATGCACCTCTGCCTACCCCGCAAGGGAGTACATTAGTACAAGGCGTGAGTGCGTGTGTGTGTGTGTGTGTGTTGTTGAAATATCATCGCTCCGCTCGCCTTAATAGTGGAGTGTGGGCCTATTGCTCTCTTTGGTCTTACGAAAGCGGGTATCTAAAAATAGAGAAACAATTTCGCATAGTTTTGTTCGTTCTGCCGTAGAGGTAAGCAGCTGCAGTGGTATGGTATTTGCTTTGTGGGTATAACATACTGTTTAATATAATTTGTATACGATCTATTTACTTTGTCATTGGCCCAATGCTCCCAAACAAAAACTTAAGAAGGTAGATAGGTTTAGTATGTATAACATGTTTGTTTTCGGTACCGGTCGAACACTTTAATATTTGTATGTGGGTAGGTTAATTTATTTTTGTCAAGCTGTCAGTCGTGGTCAGGTTGTTTTCTTGCTTTTGGTATTCGGCGCGGTCGCGATTATCGGAATATTTGTGTATTTTGGAAATATTCTCCATATTTCCAAGTGATTTTTATGTGAGAGCCTCAAGATTCAGTTGGATTTCACAAGCATCGAGGGGGCCCGCACGCCGAGCCTCGGACCTTAGACGTAATCACGTGAGGAAACTATCTTATTTATTATTATTCTAACTAATATTATAAATGCGAAAGTATATTACTGTGTCTGTCTGTTACTCTTTCACGCCAAAACTACTTGGTGCACATATACATATACATATATATGGTCTAGACTCTGAGAAAGAACAAAAGTGGGTAAGTATCTAAAAGATAGAGTACCTACAGCTACCTTACCACCACTGACACAGTCAGCAACGTCGTTCGCCTGTTAAACATATTATGTCAGATCCATACGAGTAACGTCAGATTTAACAATAGCTAATGTTTGGTGGTGGTAACCCGACAGTAGAGTTATAGCATGTTTATAACAAGAAACAATGATTACACTTTACCCAATACCATAGGAATTTTAACTATACTTTTTACACATTTCATAATATTATTACCTCAATCAATTACATTGTAATGTTTCCATTGTGACAGCCGTCTATATTATGAAGTGATTCGGGTTACTGCAAGGTTGCACGATAACAATGTTGCCAATAAAGATAATTGAAATCCATGTTTAAATAGATAAACTAATTAGTTAACAAGCCGTTAGCTGGTGCAAAGATGTCACCCAGAATGACCCTATTCACAGACACATCGACGAAGATACAGCGATTAGAGTTTGACAATGAAAACTATATAATGGGTGGGTAAAATATGGTACTTAATTTATTTTCTGTAAATGGTAGCTATTCTATTCTATTCTTTGTGGAGGTGTAAGTACTGGCACCTGGCTCTCTCGAATGGAACCTTTGTGCATATCCCCAAGGTCTAAACTGGCTTCCTAAGCTTGGACCATTTCCTACCACGCTGGTCCACTGCGGGTTGGTGGGTTCACAAATCTAGATGTGCTAAATCTATATATGTAGGTTTCCTCACGATGTTTTCCTTCACCGTAAGAGCGATGGTACTTAAGTTAAAAGAACTCATTGGTACATGTCAGCGCCGAGATTCGAACCCGCATCTCTTGCGTGAGAAGCGGGCGCTTACCCGACTGCTGAGCTACCACCGCACTTACAAACTTATTACATAACATTACAAACATGTAGCTAGCTATCCTAGATGAAAGCCTAGCCTCGTGTCTCCAGCACGTAAGTTATTTTAATCTAATTTCCATGTAATATACTTGAAATTGACCTTGTAGTTGTAGCCGTATCTAAGTTATTTCAGGACATAAATAACCCAGAACTAAGTAATAGTTATGCAGATGAATATGGATGAATTTCTACTATCGACATTTTGTTAGCAATTCTGAAGGCATAAGTTTAAATTTAGGAATGTCGTATCTTTTCTCAAAACTCGACTGTGTCATTGGTTGTATTAAATGAAATTTTCCATATTCCAAATTTAAGTTTTGACAGTTTTAAAATGAAAATCCCCACTTTTAAACCTTTGACAAAGTATAGCTTCGATTAAGTATAACTACATAATTATGTAAAGATTTGATGTCTTAATTTTTTCTATGAATTACCTATAGGTACTTAGGGTTACTTTTCATGAGGTAAAAAAACGTTAAATCACGCTAATCCGTTCTATAATTACTATATAGATAAAGCAGTTACAAGAAAACACTCATTCTAAGACAATGGCACTAACACTAAGTGACCTTTTATTTCTTAGCTCAAAGATCAATAAACTGATGAGAAAAACCCGGTGAAAATAGCGTTAATATATCAGTGGTTTGTTGCGTAGATACCTACCTTGTTATAAACAATTTGCGTTAATAAAGTATAAACTTAGATTATTAAATAGTTACTACGTAAGATAAGTATTTTTATTTAGCTGAATATTTAAAATGTGTTAGATTTTTAAAATTTAAATAAAGTTAAGGTTAAGCAGAAGTTAAATATAACAAGCAGCGCAATGATAGCCATAACTTAACTTCATAAAAACGAGAAACTCGGCCTAAGTAACAAGGTACATGATCACTATCTATAAACAATAAAAAGTAGGTCGAACAAAAAATACAAACATTGCGAAAAAGAGAGCAATCACAAGTGCACTCTTTAGAAAATACGATAAGTAAGTACCTACACTTATTTATTTTATTATTGATAAAATGTTTGTTCTACCTTCCTTCGTTAGGATGCTTACATAGAGAATCGGGTTCCCTGTATCTACCTGTACCGGTAACATGATTATGCGAAAGCGCTCACTCACGACGGAGCATTTCCCGGATTTTTAAATGTCATGAGCGCTTTCGCATAATCAGGTTATCGGTACAGGTATGTATGTACCGGTAACGGTAAGTAATAAGTTTAAGGATTAATAATAAATAGTGGCGCCACTTTGTATGAGAGAAAACGTACATAACTTTTCATAGTTTACACAAAGTACCTATGTAACCCTGTAAGGGACTGATCACAGTGTGGTTACTCTATACTGACGAAAAACGAACGAACGAGAGCTGTCTTGCAATCGGCACGTTTAATACAACGAGATAGAGTCGTGGACCGCGCAGCTCCGAAACTTTGTTTGTCATTATATACTAGAGAGACCCCCCTGAGGCGATTCCTACTGAGTAATCAGAACAAATTGTATGTCTTTATACGTCTTTGTGCCGGAGACTACACGTTTACCGCTCTCGTGCAAGCAAATGACATGCTTGAGACATCACTTATGTACGGTATTGATGGAGGCCAAAAGAGAAACTACATAATAATGTTATGGAGATATTACGAGTGAAGTTGTGGTGCGATTCTATCTGTAGTGGGTTAAAAAAGGGTACTCCAAGCCAAATTTTAAAAGTTGTAGAATTAAAGTCGTTTAGAATGAACCCTAATGACGAGTCATCTTTCGGCTTCGTATGCCACTTTTGTAGCTGTATCCTGTATTGTAAGGGAGGGAAAGGGAGGGATCAAATTCAAGTATACCTAAGCTAAATATGCAATTGTGGGTCTAGTGGGAGTTTTGACGCAGCGAAGTTACATTTCCGCGCTACAAGAATTCGTATTTAGTTTTCACTCGAACGGTGTGAAAATCTGCCACTGGGCCCTCTGCCCCCGCTGCACGGATCCGTTATTGACTTAGATCACTCACAATAAATCGACGAACGAACGAACGAGATTTGCTGTTCCGGAGCGCTGCGCGAACCACGGTTCTATCTCCTTGTAATAAGCCTGGAAGAGATCGCTTTTAGCGATAAGGCCGGTCTTATTATATTATAGATTTTAAGTCTTAAATGTTATTTTAAGTGTTTTATGTACAATAAAGTTAGACTACTACTACTAATAAGCCGATTATGCCGATTGAGTGACAACTCTAGTTCGTCCGTTCGTCGAGGCTCTTGAACAACGAACTGACCGCTGATAGTGAAGAGAGGCGCTCCGTTGAGGTGCGGCGAGTGGTCGCTGATCTTCTCCGGGGGTCTGAACGCATCCGGGGCTCCCACCATGCCTGTGGACAAGGAAACCAAGGTTTGAGGACCATTGATATGTTATTTGTTATAAAGGGTGTTTGCAAAAGTGGTAAATATAGTACCTAAGGATGCTTACATAAAGAATCGGGTTCCCTGTATCTACCCGTACCGGTAACTTGATTAGGTATGCGAAAGCGCTCACTGAGAGATTTAAAACCGGGAAATGCTCTAGCGCACTGATAAACAGCAGGTTACAGGTACGGGTAAAGTCAAAGTCAAAGTAAATTTTTTTTATTCATCGTACAAATATAAAATTTTCTGATGAACGTCAATTTTTACAAATTCCTCTCCGTTCGGATAAGGGGGGGCTCTTTCTGTAGATATAGTGAACCCAGTCTCTCTATGTAAGCTCCATTAGTTATCATTTTTAGTAAAGCGGTGCGCGGTGGTATCTCGGGCGGGTAAGCGCCCGCTTCTCACGCCAGAGATGAGGGTTCGAATCCCGTCGCTGATATGGAGTAATGAGTTCTTTTCAATTTAAGTACAATTTATACCATCGCTCTTACGTTGAAGGAAATCATCGTGATGAAACCTGCATATCTAGATTCTAGATGTGTACCCTAATTGTTTTGTACTCATTCAAACTTGGCGATACGGCTCGCGATCTAGCACGTGAGTACAAATGTACTCTTGCGAGTCACCTCTCTGACTACCTCTTCGGGGATTACAGTTGCAGTCGTGAGCTGTATAGTATGGTTGTATGTTTTCCCCATTATTCGAAGCCAATAGCATTCAGTACAATCCTAATCCTATCCTAACTAATATTAAAAATGAGAAGGTAATTGTGTCTGTCTGTTACTCTTTCACGCCAAAATTACTGAACGGATTTGAATGAAATTTGGTAAAGGTACATATGGTCTGGACTCTGAGAAAGAACATAGGCTACTTTTTACCCCGGAATTCCCACGGGAAAACTTTTTAAGGCGAAGCGAAGCTCGCGGGAACATCTAGTTCAGTATAAATAATTATGTCTATCCATGATCGTATGCTGCTGATCTACAATCTATCAATCAAAATATAGAGTTATCTACAGATAAGTATCATAGGTGAATAATCTATCAGCTATTTATTATTGTAAATGTCTTGTCGATTGCTCAGATTGCTATCATGTTTATTTGTTTTGGGAAGATGACAAATACGTCTACGTCTGTTACAGATAATTTATTGGATTTTGTGTTTTCATTAACACGGTTTTTAAGCTTTGTGTGAGCCACGATTCTATCTCGTTGTTTTAAACTTGCCGATTGCACGACTGCTCTCGTTCATTCATAAATTTTTCGTCAGTATAGAGTAACCCTCGTGTACTCAACTCGTAGTTATGTACTCTTTTACTGTACCTACTCATAATGCTAAACGTCAGATTAGTTTCCGATTTTGCCGGAAGACATCAGTGGTGGCGCTAGCATAGCATGGTGGTGCTAGCATAAATTTCGCCACCATTTTCCCATGACCACTCTCGCTTTGTAAATAAATTTCTACATAAACTTGCACTTGAAATTATAATATAAGTACATACCTACATAAATGTTATTATAAGGGAACCCGGGGTAAGACGGGGTCGCTAAGGGAAAATTAAAAAAACAACAGGTATTAATAACCACAACGTTATCAATTATTTATGGCTCATTAGGAACTTAATGACGAACACTTTGACACAGCTTTTGCCAAAAAAGTAATCATTACAATTGACTTATTTTAAGAAATGTAAAAAATGGGAAATAAACCATCTTGCCCCATGTACGGGGTAAGATGGGGTAAGTATACTATGTGGGGCACAAAACATACAAACAACACTTCTTCTGTGTTTTTATCGTCAACACCAGCACCTGCAGTGTGAGCTCAACGCCTGCACCTTTGACATCCGAACCAGTTTCCTTATATTTACAGTAGAACTGTTGATATCCTCACAGCAGAGGTAGACACAGTCATCTTCGTTGTTATTCGTCTTCGTAGGCAGTATCTGCTTTGTGTTTTTAGCCAATTTCCCTGTAGCCCTTTTAGAGCCCTTTTTCAATGTCAAATATCGGGTTGGAGAAAAAAAAAACTTCACCAAGATTGATCCATACACCATCTTGCCCCTCCAAAATTACCCCGTCTTGCCCCACGTTATATTTTAAAAAAAAATAATTCATTAAAAAAAACTTTTAATGTTAAAGTGATTTTTGCACATATCTAAACAAAGCGTACCAAACCTTAAATAAAAACACACAATTACCAAAAATGCCACTATTTTACTTACTGAGCTGTGACGTTGTTTCTACCGGTCAAAAATAACATGGACACTACGCAAAAACAAACAATTGAGCTATGAGAAAAAACGCACGCGCTCACACCTGCAGTCACTGGCGCACTAAAGGTCAATCATTTAAGCCTTTCTATTGGCTAATTACTCAGATTCCTAAGATGTATAGTTTTGCATATATGTGGGTGGCCCTGTCTTACCCCGTGACCCCGTCTTACCCCGGGTTCCCCTATACACAAGTGAGTATTGACGACATCCTATTCTATAGATATTATGTGCGTCTATGACGACAATTGATCGTATTGAAAAATTGACATTCATGAAATACACGAGTTGTTGAAATAATTACCATACTTTACTAACAATATAAAATAACGTAACATAACAATGTACGTTTAACCAATTTTTTAAGGCCATGACTTTGTTCTGAAGATGCAGTTGTTACCAATGTGAAAAATCTGGTTAAGTAGTTAAGTAAGTATAACTCATGGTATACTAATATTAGACAATGGTAAAACTTATAAAAAAACTGTCTAGATCCGTTTAGGAGCTCGCATGCCATAAGTATACAATCAAAACTCTTTTTTAGTAAAAAATAAGCACCTACAGACGTGAAATGAAAAGAAACTTCGCCTGATAAGTAATTTGTCGAAAACGCCTCTATCGGAAACTAACATTAAACTTTTGACAGAGATAATATATGCAGAATACAGAAGAAAACTTCAACTTTTTTGCATTTCAAAAAAAAAATGTAAATTACAAACCAAAACTAGAGGCTCTAAAAGAAACCTCCCAAGATTGCGGTTGTTTCCTTGATGCAAAAAAGTGCTGGGGGCGCCAAAATGTAAAACTAGGTTTGTAGGCCATCAGGGTTGTCAACCCGCCGGGAAGCCCCACGACAACGGCTTATTAACAGAGCTGCAGTGTCCTCGGAACACGGAAACAGGGGAGATGTGACCATCACATCGCAACCCATCACTTCCCCAGTGCTCACGGGTCTCCTTCCAATGAAGGAAGGGTTTTAGGCCTAGTCCACCACGCTGGCCTACAGCGGATTGGTGAATGTAATCATCGAGGTTTATAAATACCATTTATACACAAGTAAAAAAACAGCAACTTCATTCTATACTCCTAGCGTCTCCTATAGCACTATAACTCTTTTAAGTATTTTTTCCTAAAAACATTTACCGGCTACATAAGTCTGAAGGCATAGACAAAAGTTTTATGTCACTCTACTTGAATCGCGCGACCAGAGCGAATGCGACGGAGAACTTTTGTTTTGTAACGTCTTGCGAACCATGCTAGTCCTGGAGGGAGTCCCATCACCGATTCTCTTCTTCCACTGCTCCGTGTCCACACGTGGTGTCAGATAGCGATGCGCGCCGACCGTAAGAACGACTGGAGTTTGTAAATATTTCCCTGAGCTATGTAAGTATACGAAACACGAGCCTGTGAAACGGTATTGTTACCGTCATTTTGTCTTATTCGTCATCAGCGAAATAATCGACTAAGTGCCAATTTCTCCATAGTCGGTTAGAGCATAACCAGGGAGTAGTGGTTGACTTTTGACAAATCTGTCATGAATTTTATATGGATCTAATAACTATGGAGAAATTGGCACTAAATCGGGCATCGGTTCTTCAACAGATATGAACAGCGGGTTCCATAATTTTATGAAGAGATTATGCGATACGAATTTCGGGTTCGATGCCCAGCCGGGACAGATATTTATTAAAGACAGATATTTGTACTTACTTGTCTTAAGATCTTTCTAGGTGTGGATATAATCAGCTGTCCGACACCCATATCAAAGGCTCGGTCTAGCTTTGGGGTCAGATGGTCGTGTGTGAGATGTCCCCGACTTCCCACATACCTAGGTAGGTATATATACATAGTATATATTATGTATACTTTTATACCAAACTCATAGAACAACCAGGACTCGGGTGACCATACATCATACTCAATGGCCAAACTAAAAGTGAAAGATGTACTTATTGCTACATTTTCCTACATTTATCCAAATGAAAAACACAAAGACAATGAGCAATTCACTTTTGAAATAGATTTTCCTGTACTTACCATGAAGGTCTGTGTTATTTATTATTATTATGTTAAATAACCTACTTTATTCTTTATGTGACATAGTGACGGTAGATATAATATATTATGAGGAAATGAGTGGAAATACAGGGTAGAAATGTAAATTTATCGAGCAGTAGCAGATAGATAGGTAAGTTCCTACTGCAGAAACCCGATTTGCTCAACAACATTATTCAAAATCATTTGAAAATAAAGGTTTTTTAAAGCAAGCAGTAGTTAACAATAGGTACTTATGATTTTTTTTCATTGCAGAAACTTTGTAAGTAGACTTTTTTAAGTCATCTAGTTTATAGTAAATATAACAACACACCACAGTCAGTTTTAGTAAAAGTCAACAAACAGTATTTCGTTATTTTACTGTGTTACATTAGGCCTAAAAAGGACCAGGCCTAAAACCCTTCCATCATTGGAAGGAGATCCGTGGCCCAGCAGTGGGGACGTGATGGGTCGTGACGATGACGCTGACGTGATGGCTGTGTTACATTAAATATTTATTCTTCTCCAGTAATTTGGATTCATATAATTTATAATATGACCATAAAAACAAAATACCTAATTGATCATTTAGGTAAGTACTCAACTTCCGGTACGACAGAACAGGAAATGAATAACCTACTCACTAAATACCTAGATGTCGATATTCTATGTCGAATTCAGACTATTTCAGACAGGTTACTAATTTCCGCATTATGCCTAAACGACAGAAGACAATCCCCAGTATGCCAATAAACCCTGCTTTAGATTATGAATATTTTCGAGATACTAAGCTAGCTACTAGCTTTATAATAAGAAAAAATAAAAAAGGGTGTAGTAAGCCGAAAGCATCCGAAAGGAAATGACTGGGATCATGTTGAACAAATTTAAATTCATGGATTTTGAAAACGTACGAAAACTAAAAACTAAATTGTTACTTACGTGATCTTTTCCTTTGGGGATGTGATATTTTTCACGAATCCCCCCTAACCCCTTTTGACTAATCACCACATTTTGCAACACTCTATATTAAGTATTTTGTTTCCCGTCGTTGGGTAAAAGAGTCCCAATATTTCGCATTAAAATTATTCCGATCGATCTATAGTTAGTTGCATAAGAACAGTATAAATTAATAGATTGCACGAGATTCGATACTTTTATATTATCAACAATTTTAACACAACTGATTGCACAAACAAGCCATTTAGTACCTACCTGTAATTGCCGTAACAATTAGTATTATCTAGAATTCTAGTTTTTATCAGTCATAGCTGGTCAATGTAAAGTATTTTACCTAAATACATAACATTCAATTCAGGGTTATGAGATTACGATTATGAAAATTTCTGAGAATGAATCTTTACTAATCGTAACTAATATTATAAATACAAAAGTAACTGTGTTTGTCTGTGACTCTTTCACGCCAAAACTACTGAACGGATTTGAATGAAATTTGGTATACACATGGTCTAGACCCTGAGAAAGAACATAGGCTACTTTTTATCCCGTAATTCCTACGGGAAACTTTTTAAGGCGAAGCGAAGTAATCTATAATCATATATTGAAATGCTGATCCAATCGTCTTTAAGAAAAAGAGCCATACTTACCGATTTTTTTTTCTTTTCACGACTAAAATGAACATAATTTCATTTCCGCTAGTCTCCAGCAGAATTTGAGGTCAAGATCGGCGCCGGCGCCTCGAGAATATCACTCGCCCTTCTACACTAGAGGCCCAGGAGGGTCACTCTATACTGACGAAAACGAACGAACGAGACGAGAGAGAGTGATTTAATATAATGTATCTATCTATGTATTTGTGTAGATATATCAGCTGTCCGACACCCATAACACAAGTTCTCCCTAGCTTGGGGTCGGATGGCCGTGTGTGAGATGTCCACACTCCACATATTTATTTATTATTATTTATTTAGAGTCGTGGCTCGTGCCTGAAATGGGGTTATCCGTCAGAGGACTAAGGTTACCGACATAGCTGTCAAAATATGCAAGCTGAAGTGGCAGTGGGCTGGTCATATCTGCCGAAGAACCGATAACCGTTGGGGTAGACGAGTTCTCGAGTGGAGACCACGAACAGGAAAACGCAGCGTGGGACGCCCTCCTGCCCACTGGACTGACGACCTTAGGCGGGTGGCGGGTAGTGGTTGGATGAGGAAGGCCGAGGAGCGAGTGTTGTGGCGCTCCTTGGGAGAGGCCTATGTCCAGCAGTGGATGATTATTGGCTGATGATGATGATGATGATGTGGCTCGTGCAGCAGCGCTCCGATACTTCGTTTTTTGTCATAATATAGAGTGACCCCCAGTTCTGGAGTCTGTTTAGAATATAATTTGTTTCGTGACGTGAAAATGTCGTAAGATTTCACGGTCCACGCTCTACGGCTGTTGAAACCGGCTTTCACAATATTATTTTAAGTTTTTTTTTCCTTTTGAAGGGCTTCTGGTTGGCAACCTCAGTGTTATGGTTAGTTTTACGGCTGATAGTACAGTCTAATATGCAGATATCTGACCCCTCCCCAATATTTTTTTGTTTTCGCAGTCTTTTGATGAATCTTATTTACATATAGGGATTACAGGTGGGGTATAAATAGTTTCCCTCTGGCTCAAAGCGATGCAGTATAAAATGGTACATGCTGAATTTGTTACTTTTTCTAACACCACAAGATATATTACTAGAGCCTCCCCGAGCCTATCAGCCGTAACTTGTACCTACAGAGTGTACACACATCACGTTGCATGTTGCTTGTATCTTCTTCGTATAGAAAACACGCACACATAAAACGCATCAACGTGCGTTCAGATACCTCAAAGATGTACAACTGACTGTCTAACTTGGACTAATAATATCTGCCTACTTACAAAAAATTAAAAAATCAGTGTTATTATGAACATAAAAAACTATGACAAAATTATAAAAATTGCGACATTTTTACGACAGGAACTAACTAAATGTTGACGACAACCTGTCATAATTTTAGTACAGGAACTGTCAAACACTATTTCCTTTTCCTAGCTTGAGATGTTACGGTCACTATACTACTTTAGGAGTAAAGTAATTTGGCCTTGTCCGGTTCAATGTATTGAAGTTACAAATTAAATATTATAGCTGCATTCATCAAAAGTAGGAAGACGCTACATCTATTGTTTTAAACTATACTATACTTACGCATGCCGAATAATAGATTACTACCTATTTGTCCATAGGTATTATAGTTCTATATTATGGTATGTAAGTATATGTGCTATCTTTCTAAGTATTTTATATTTTAAGTAGAGGTATTTTGATGAATATTTTTAGTGAAATGTGAATAAATAATTACTTATGTATATGTCGCAGGCATCTGGTTTAATCTCCTGTTTGATTGAACCGCTAGCCCGTTCATTGGATGACGCTATTCAGTTGTATGACTAAAGAACAACTCGTCAAGTGGTTGACTGTAACGTCCAACGTCTTGACTGAACGTTATTCAGCGAAGTCGTTAAATGGGATATAGTATAGCAACTTTGTAATGTCTGGTTAGGATGAACATGACCAGACAAGAGTCAACAAAAAGACTATGTTAAAAAGCTCTCATCTCACAAATTAACTAAACAATAACAATAAACGTACCTTGATATTGTTGTTCATAATTATCCAGTTTCAGCACATTTTTTTCTTTGAAACTATCCGCCGGCAGTGTAAGGATAGGTAAATCCATGTTGTCACACTATTTTAACATAATTAACGCACATTACAGCTAATTTATTTGCACAAAATAACAATACAAGTGCTTTTTGTGTCAGCTGTTCGCTGTTAGACGCCATATTTGTTTTATTCACCACCTGACTGATTTTAAGTCCTCTAACTAGTTGGACGTTTTGTGACGCTTGTACAATCAACGTTCGGCCTAGTCATACAACTGAGTAGCGTCATCCAATGAATGGGCTAGCGGTTCAATCAAACAGGAGATTCAACCAGATGCCTGCGACATATATAAGCTACAAGTGTGTCGGATCGCTCGAAAAATTAGCTAAATAAACCTATTTCTGTTTTTTTTGTCCTGCAAAAAAACTGAAGACATTAATTATCACATACTTACACCCTAAGTTGAGGGGAAGGGGGTGTAAAAGGTAAACAACTCTAAAAATCTTTGTTCTACATCAGAAAATTCGCAAAAATGTTCGCAAACTTTATGGCTAACTCACTTAAGATAGGAGTTTTTTTTTAAATATTGTGATAATAATTAACTAATTATAATCACGAAATTTTCAAAAAAGTTGTCCAGAATGGTGAGTCTGCTCCTCGGCTTATAGCTGTTACTTTTGAAATAAATATTCGTAACAAAATTAAGTACCTGTGCAGTTACTGGGAGGTCACTCTCTAAGACGAAAAACTAAGTTCCGGAGCGCCGCGCCGCTGCACGAGCCACGACTCTATCTCGTTGTATTAAACTTGTCGATTGCACGACAGCTGCTCTATTCTATTCTATTCTCTGTGGGGGTGTAAGTACCTGCACCTGGCTCTCTCGAATGGAACCGTTGTGCATATCCCCAAGGTCTAAACTGCCTTCCTAAGCTTGGACCATTTTCCCACCACGCTGGTCCACTGCGGGTTGATGGGTTCACATATCTAGATTTGCTAGATCTAGATATGCAGGTTTCCTCACGATGTTTTCCTTCACCGTAAGAGCGATGGTATACATTGTACTTAAGTTAAAAGAACTATTGGTACATGTCAGTGCCGGGATTCGAACCCGCATCTCTGGCGTGAGAAGCGGGCCCTTACCTGACTGAGCTACCACCGCTCCCTCTGACAGCTGCTCTCGTTCGTTTGTTTTTCTTCAATATAGAGTAACCCCTCTGTAACGTTATAGCGTGACTCATTTGTTTTAGATTGTGAAATGGGTTATTGTATCAGGCTAACCCGCACTGGGTTTGCCAATACTTGATATCAAATCAGAAAGAAAATGATATGAGTAGGCAATGTTAGTATTATCATTTATTTACGATACCCACTTGTAGATTGATCAATAAGTAACTTTAGCGTTTGCACTGAAATACAATTATTGTCTTGCTTGATATGTAGGTACAATAATGTAATAATAATATTATTATTTGTAATTATCGAAGTGAGCTGAAGTGGCAGAGAGCTAGCATATCTGCCAAAGAACCTATAGCTGGGGTAGACGAATTATCGAGTGGAAACTGTAATTTCATTAGGAAAACCTCCTTGTAATAATCCTACCAATTGCCTACAAAAATTAAAAACGCGAAAGTCTGTGAGTAGTTGAGTACAGACTGTCCCTATTTCAAGAAAAACTACTGAACAGATTTTGACGAAATTTTATTGTAAGTAACGCACGAAGCTGAGAACCGACATTAGGTATACATACATAATGCTATTTTTGTCCCGGAATTGCCACGGGCAAATTTATTAAGACGAAATGATCATTAAAGAGACATTATCTAGATATATTGTATAGTGTATTTGTAATTAGATAAGCTTTTTTGGAATAAAAAAAATATTTTTATTTATTTATTTATATGGATAGATTTGTTTTATGAGAATTACCGAAATAAGGTGTATTAAAAAGGTTCAATTTAATTAATTATCGAAATAAGGTATTATCAGGGAGGCTCTGGCTAGCCACATGGCAAAAGTAGTAAAATGTATAAAATAGACTATTGCTTCTTACAAAGTTACTGTATTGTTATCAGTTATTGCTGTAGTAAGTATAGCTAAAATACTTCAAGAATACTTGCCTATTTTGAAGTGTGAAACTGCCTGCGCTTATCAGGATAATAAGTAGTTATTTTAACTGTGATATTAATAGTAATTGTTAATAAAATCATTCGACATAAATATGTAGGGACATCTCAAACACAGCCATCCGACCCCAAGCTAGGCAGAACCTGTGTTATGGGTGTCAGACAGCTGATATATCTACACAAATACATAGATAGATACATAGTAAATATAAATATCAACACCCAAGAACCGAGTACAAATATCTGTCTTTTAACAAATATCTGCCCCAGCCGGGAATCGAACCCGGGACCTTCGGCATAGCAGTCAGGGTCACTAACCACTACACCAATCAGCCGTCTGGTGTATGAGTTTTCTATGTATTGGACTGTGCGTACTTTCTATACAAAATGAGAAACGCTTCTCGCTAAATTTCGATCATCACATCATCATCACGACCCATTACGTCCCCACTGCTGGGGCACGGGTCTCCTTCCAATGAAGGAAGGGTTTAGGCCTAGTCCACCACGCTGGCCAAGTGCGGGTTGGTGAACCCCAACACAAGCAAGCTTGTGCTGAGAGAGTTGTCGGGTAAGTGGGCAACCCGACTGTCAGATGTTTTCAAGCTGCCCGAAGGCCTCTGACTAGGCTTAACGACTGCTGCCGAAGCATCAACCGGGACCCACGGTTTAACGTGCCGTCCGAAGCACGGAAGCGTCCAGAAAAGCACCACTTGAAATTGGTCACCCATCCAATGGCTGACCGTGTCAGTTGTTGCTTAACCTCAGCGATCAGTTACGATCACTGAGGCCCGCTCGACTACGGACGCTTCAAATTTCGCCTTTGCGTCCATTTCATGAAGTTGCCAATGGAACGATTTTTAAATGAGTAGTGTACCTAATTACACATTTAAAAAATGTAACTATAACTCCTCAGATAAGTAAAATCACATTAGGCACTGTAAAATAACAGCGATAAGCTAATCAAACAGAACCAGACATAATTACTTTCAATGTCAACTGAAAATCGACATACCATTGAGATGTCCGAATTAACAATGCCTCAATGACGTCATAAAGTGGTCACCAATGAATTGATTCGATCGGAAGAGACCGGATATGTGACGTTTGGTAATGTCCTACTGACAGCTGAGTGTAGGTCTAGTTTCAGTTAAACCTGCTAAAGTCATCATCAGAACCCATCACGTCCCTGCTCACTGCTGGGGCACGGGTCTCCTTCCAATGAAGGAAGGGTTTAGGCCTAGTCCACCACGCTGGCCTAGTACGGGTTGGTGGACCCCAAGTA
This sequence comes from Plutella xylostella, assembly GCF_932276165.1. NCBI lineage: Eukaryota > Metazoa > Arthropoda > Insecta > Lepidoptera > Plutellidae > Plutella > Plutella xylostella. The sequence goes on along the minus strand of NC_064007.1, from coordinate 2,287,389 downwards.
CCCCAACACACGCAAGCTTGTGCTGAGAGAGTTGTCCGGTAAGTGGGCAACCCGACTGTCAAATGTTCTAAAGCTAACCAAAGGAGCCTGACTAAGCTTTACGACTGCTGCCGAAACAGCAACTGCGACCCACGGCTTAACGTGCCGTCCGATGCACGGAAGCGAACTAAATAACAACCACTTGAAATCGGTCACCCATCCAATGACCGTGCCACGTGTTGCTTAACTTCAATGATCAGTTACGATGACTGAAGCTAGCTACGGGCGAATTATGTTACAAATAGAATGGACCTTGTTAGCGGAATATTTTCCGTAAGGAGTAATTATTTTGAGGCATCAATTAAATGTAGTACAATCAGTCACATTTTACTATCAGCTTTAGATAAGAGATCTGACTAATAAATACCGGTTAATCCGAGAGTACAAATCCTGATAAGAACATACAGTACAATGAGTGAAACACCTGACTGTGGGGGCGATACAAAATTTGCACTATCTATTTATATTCTATATTTTTATTAAACTTTTTGAAGATATACCTACTTACTAATGATTATAAGTATTAGTTTTACCTACATAATCAGAGCTTTTACCTTTAATAAGCTTAAAATAGATTAATTTGCTGATTAGGCAGGAATGATTGATTGATGTTTTTGGCATTAGAAAAGTAAAGGAAACAAGATTAAATTGATATTGTTTTTTTCATATATTTTGGACTTTGTACCCCTTAATTTTATTCAATTTGAAAACATAACGTTAACAAAAGTATAACGTTACGAAGTGCAATGTTGTATTTCTGTCTAGAGTCCAACAAGCTTTGTACTTTTTGAACTTTGTAACTGAAACAAGTTTATGGCAAAAAAGGCATCCTAATTTCTGACACTGACGTGCTACGTCTGACGCTCTGTGGTCTAGTGGTAGAAGCTCTGCTTCACGACCTAGAGGTCCCAAGTTAGATCCCCGGGTGTGACCATCATTTTGTGTTTCTAAGTTTTTTTATATTATGATTATTTGATTACAAACAACCCGCACTTGGCCAGCGTGGTGGACTAGGCCTAAACCCTTCCTTCATTGGAAGGAGACCCGTGCCGTCCCAGCAGTGGGGACGTAATGGGTCGTGATGATTACAAACAAAGACGAAGGCTGATCCCCTGTTATCCGAAACAGTGAAACCATCCATGCTGTCGGATGGGCATGTAAAGCAGTCGGTCCTGCGCCTAGCTCTGTTCCTACACTGTCATAGTCCCATTGGGTTATGAGAGTGATGGAACAGAGAGTGCTCCTGTGTACTGCGCACACACTTGGCCACTATAATCTACTCCTGCATAGAAGGCTGATCTCAATGAATTCGGCAAGGAAGACATTATTATTACGTTGGAAATTGTTCATTCATTTAGGGCTATCAGTTAAAGAACTCCATTGGAAAGTTAGTGTTGCCGGTCTCTATGGCCACGAGCTCCAAAATGGATGAGCTGACACCTTATAATGTAATCAATTAATTACAAATGTAAGTTTAACTTAAAAAAGCATCTAGTAACAATCATAGCAACATATAATTTGATGACAATACGTAACTTATCTAAGTTAAATCCATGCATAGGCGAAACTGGCTAGCAACAGACTTACTTGCTTGCCTACACTAACATTTAAATATTTCAAATACAGGGTGTTAATACAAGGTGATGAGATGGGTCAATACAATATTTCACAGTCGAGATGAAAATGCATATAATATAATTAAAAAAAACTACAGTTGTAAGGTAAAAAGGCATAAGCGACAAATTTACAGGAAACCTACCCCAATCGAAAAATAAGACTAGTTGAACTATATTATATTATACTTACTAATTATCATGAAAAGAGGCCCTTTTACTTGTCCACCGTCGTCTCGTTAGGTGTGAAGTATGTAGTACCTAATACTTATGTAATTTGTGAGGCTGTAATGTCTGAATCCACTGAGCCTATTGGAAACTTATTTTAATAATAGAATACGAGTAGTTACCATGTTATTTGCGTTGTGAGTGAGAGAAAAAGCACTGTAAGCCTACGTAAGTACGTAAGTAGGTACCTATCCTAGAAAAGTCGTACCTTCTTTTGTAAAATTGCCCATAAAATACGGAATTGTGACTACGGTTTAAAAAGAGATGTTTATATAAAATTACGCTCTTTCCTTACTGCCAATAGTGCATTGTTCTCACTTATATGTGCAATAAAGTATAGACATTTCTATTCAATTAGCTAGTTAAGTACCTACATTGTTAACTTTTATATCTTTCATTAGTCAAAGAACAATTGAAAATCAAAGATGTGTTGATGTTTCAGTAAAGTAACTTATTATCAACTAGCTGTTCCCGCGCGCTTCGCTTCGCCTTAAAAAGTTTTCCCGTGGGAATTCCGGGATAAAAAGTAGCCTATGTTCTTTCCCAGGGTCTAGACCATATGTATACCAAATTTCATTTAAATCCGTTCAGTAGTTTTGGCGTGAAAGAGTAACAGACAGACAGACAGACAGACAGACACAGTTACTTTCGCATTTATAATATTAGTTAGGATAGATCATAGATTTTCATCCTGTAATAATAAATACATTGTGAGGTGTAGATAGTAACTATCCTTTTGAGTTAAGTGTTACCTATAATTTTAAGTAGTAATAAGTATTGGATACCAACCTGTGTTACTTTTAGTATAATTAGGTACCTACTTGGGTTTTATTGGATGATTCGTAATGGATGAATTGGGTAATAATAGTAACTAGTAACTAATAGGTATGAAAATATTTAAGATTATGCTAAAGGGAAAATAAAAATAGTAAGGTACGTTTAGAAATTGGTACTTAAATATTTTAAAAAATCTTAGTCATAGTGAATAAATATCTTTTTTATAAACACCTTTCTTTTAACATTGTGCCGTTGCGTGATGTGATTATAAAAAAAACACAAAATAGGTAAGTCATTGGTAATAAATAACGATGGCATTTCATCGATATTGGATACTTACATTACTTATACTTAGTGCATTTTTTGTGCAAGTAGGTACACTAATTGAAAGCGAACAATGAACGTATAATTAAAAAATAATACTTGATACTCACTTGCGATTCTTCTTCGCTGGTCCACTTAAACGACTAATATCACAGGATTTTATCCGTTTAAAAAATAACTAAACTAACTTTTTCGTTACTTAAATAAAAATATAAAATTTTTAATATCACACACTACACTTATTTTATCATTTGCAAACCGCTCAATTAAATCACTATTTATTTTTAAATTCTCGTTCGTTTTTCGAAATCATTCCATTCGGCGCGCGTTTTCCAAAAAGGCCGAATTACTTTTTCCTCGATTTGAGACTGCGCGTTTGTGTTTCTGACCAGCCAGCCGCAGTCGCCGACATGCAGAGGTGCGTTCGGTATCGCTGTAAAAAGCCAACTGCGCGCTCAGGTAGATTCTTTATTGTGTTATATATCAGGTGGGCAACTTGAGTTAGTGATAACAATACAATGCACGCTCGCTAGGGCGACAGCTGTGGTGGAGCAGTGAGGAACCGGCGGTGTAACCGGTTCCCGACGCCGCCGCCGCCGCCGGTCACCATTTCATTGACGGGAGCGTTTTTTGTGGCAGACGTATTGTCGCTTTAATTTTAGTCTGTACCTGACCTTTTTCTTGTTGGTCAGTTTATGAAAGCGGGGTTATCGTATGGATAGGGATTTGGTGATCGTTACTGCAGGATTTTATTACAAATGATTAATCATGAGTTATATGCGACTCATGGCGGAAAAGTGGCCAGTTTTCTAGGTGCCCTTCCTGTCCTGACCCTACGGACTATAAAAGATTAATCATAATCACTTATTATTATCACTGATAATAATTGAAAACAATTAATTCATTTCCCTGTATCAATTTATTTAATCACTTAATGCATAGATGTTATATTATATTTCGGTTAAGTATGTCGCGATTTGTGACCTACATAGAGATTTATAAAATTCATACAAATTACCAATAAAAAATTCACAACAACATCGTATGTCGTTCAGCAAATATTGTCCAGGCCATAGACTAATAATACCTTATTTATTGGCCATAATAACATAAAAAAATAATAAATTGTGTGTAGGTGTTAAACGTAAATATTATTATTTTTAAAAGATTTGGGGAGTCAATTCACTATACTTAGAGAAAAAAAAGGCATAACTATGTAGGTAGGTACTACTGAAATACCATCTCACTATCCTCAGTTGGTATCTCTCGACATTCCGTGATGCACTACATCATTAAAAACCCCTTTTGGGCTAAGGAAGAAAGAAAGGGAAAGTCACTGGTCTCACTGGTAAGTGGGTAAAGGCCCATTAATGAGGAAAATACAAAATATCGTAACTGGAAATTTCACTCTTTGTCCTAACTGCCCCTTCAGCGGTTGTTGCTCCCGACACGTAAGTACTGGTGAGTCTTACTTACGGCCATTTCTCAGTACGCCGTACGCTCTTCTGAGTAGTATTGTAATTATCTGAGCTCATAGTAGAACAATAATATCCCAGGATTCCCAGGGTTTATTTTGGAAATAACACTTTAACTTTATTAAATAAACCATAAATTGAAGTAATAAGCTCTAAAACTAATTAATAACCGAAACTAAAAGAGCGCCTATAAATATAATTATCTATTATAAAACTATCTAAATTATTAAATAAAAAATATGATATCCCATAGCCAGACATAGGCCTCTCGTATGCCATATTTCTTCAGATTACTTTGTCACCGCACCACAGTTCCTGCTTAGGTATATTTGTACTGTCACATGCGAGTAGAATTTGTGTAAACCTTAAATTATTTCTTACATTTTAGTGGTTTTTTGAAGTCGGCTTTTTAATTTTTTAAATTTTTATTTTTTGCGTGTAAGGAACACGGAGGAAAAATAAGACTACCACGACTACCTACTTATTTACGTATTTACTAGCTTACTACCTGTGTCCTATCGTCGAGCCAGCAGAAATATTTAAGGCCTTATTATTTAATTATAGATATTACATAAATAAAATATCTACAGAGTACAGACACCCACCGGTTAATTTTAAATAAGTAAATTGAGTACAATTATCATTTAAAAAATATATATAGTAGCTGTTCCCGCGAGATCCGCTTCGCCTTAAAAAGTTTTCCCGTGGGAATTCCGGGATAAAAAGTAGCCTATGTTCTTTCTCAGAGCCTAGACCATATGTATACCAAATTTCATTCATATCCGTTCAGTAACTTTGGCGTGAAAGAGTAACAGACAGACACAGTTACTTTCGCATTTATAATATTAGTTAGGATATAGTATGGGGACTACCCCTGTTAAGTTGTAATTTTATAGGTTATGCCCTTTTGCCTTTCAAGCGCTTTTTACTGCAAAAAATACGGGAGATAACCTGTCAATTTAAATGGGGTAGCAATAAAACGAGTGACTGTAAATTACAGTTCTAAGTGTCAAAATTAATTAATTTGGGTTATAGAATTACTAAGTGAGCGACTGACTGCGAGTGACGAGAAATCAACAGAACAGCAACTTACAAACATTAATTTGAGTTACTTAAAATACAAAATGAGCAGCTTCATAATATTTGAGCGACCTAATATTTGTTTGAGTGTCAATGTTACGTCCTGCATTTTTTTCAATATTTGGCAAACGTATTTTTTATACTGAGCGGCATTTTATCTTAAATGAAGTGTTTCGAATACAAAAACCACTTTGAAAAATACACTAATGAGCAGGTGATACTCTGCGTATAATGAGCTCACATTTAAAAAATAAAAATAATATGAAATAACTATTTGAAGAACACACACACACACACAAATATTAGTTGAGAAATTTTATTATTGAAATATAAGGGTAATTAAATAAAACAATTTACTCCGTAAAATTAAAGTAATATGCATGCATTTATTTCAATCAAATGAACAAAAAATAAAATAAGACGCTTCAGTCAACTAAAAAAAACTTCTTATTAATAGTAAGAAACATTGATAGGTATGAGGAGCCCTACTACAACTCACCTGACTGCAACGATTCGTCGCCCCGCCCACGCCCCCATTCGAATTCGCGCGCATTTAAAAATCTGTAGTTTTCATTAAAAAAGCGTATCAAAATAAAAAAAACATAAGCCCTCAAATAGAATATCAGTAACCAATAATCATTAATAAAGCAGTATACAAAACTTTGCTCAAAGTGAACTTTTTAGTAGTTCGATAAGTATAACCTCACTTAGAAAAATCGAATCTATCTTAATATTGAAGTTGCCCTCTCTGTATTTCCAGTCGCTCACTTAGTAATTCCAGTCGCTCACTTAGTAATTAAGTCGCTCGGATAAAATTTTAATATCTGAAATGGATATATCACAATCCACTTTTTGTAAGCTCGTTCTGGATTTTATTATAAATCAATATTCGTCGTCAGTTTAGTTAATTTTTCGCTTACTCAAATTCATACCGCTCAAGTTATTAAAACAATATGTCATCATCAGTCGCAAAGTTTTTTTTTGTTCGCTCGTTTTATAATTCCCCATTTAAATGTATGAGTCCTTCTACTTACATAAACATTTATGTATTGTACCTATGACGTATGTATATGTGGGTACATTGTCTTACACCCAATAAAGATACACACCAGACTTGACCTCAATACAGGGGATTCCTATCCAAGAGCTGAGTCAATAAATAAGTAGGTAGGTATATATATGTAGGTACTTTGGCAGGTAAAAGCACGATAATGATAAAGGTAAGACCTATCAATGTGCAGAATATCAGTCAATATAATTTTATTGGTGTAGGTCGTAGGTACTTATAAAAAATGAATCGATATTTTCTATAATATTGATTCATGGGGGGGATCCATGGCTCAAATGACTTAAAATGTATGTAATTAAGTAGGTGTATAATTATAATTTATAAGTATAAAAAAATATATTTTATACGCCGCAGGTACCTGGGGTTTTTTACCTTACCCCACATAAAATATGGCCTACCGAGCGTACTATAGATTTTCCTCAACATCATCCTAGCGGTCATTTTACGTGATCCACATAAGCAATGGTACAATATCTTCAATACAATAAGTTAGCTGAAGGAAAACCACAAATGGATTTAATGGTATTGTTATTCCCCAACACAAAGACTCAACCATATGGGTATTGGGAAACAGGGGAAAAACCTGCAGAATTTTTACGTAGGTATTTTTAACAGTGGCGGATTTACAAATTTGCCGCCCGTAGGCCATTAAATTTTTGCCGTCCCTACTGACTTCTGAAATTCAATTTGTTAGTTTAATCCCGTTATTAGTAAGATTGTGAACTTAGTGATGTGGATATTTCTATGTCTATCTGTCACCAACTTCAAATGTTTCATCAAATCTTATTTAAGGTTCCGTACCTCAAAAGGAAAAAAGAAACCCTTATAGGTATCACTTTGTTGTCCGGCTGTCTTTTTCTCAGAAACGGGTAAAAATATCAAAGCTGACATTTCGCAAAGATATACAAGGTGGGCCAAAAGTAATCACCCTATTGGAAATTGCTCTCATTTGTACAAAATATATTAAAGTATATTGGTGGACTAGACAAATGCAGAATACAAGTTGACAAGCCATGGAAGCCACACTTCCCAAGAACGCCAAATATTTTTGTATATTCAGTTTTCGGGTCGCTTTTTTTTTCGTTTTTAACCGACTTCAAAAAAAGGAGGAGGTTCTCAATTCGTCGGGATCTTTTTTTTTTTTTATATATATTTTTTTTAATGTATGTTCACCGATTACTCCGCCGTTTATGGACCGATTTTGAAAATTCTTTTTTTGTTGTATTGGGTTGAGCTCCCAGGTGGTCCCATTTTTTTTCAGAATTTTATCTCACCCCCAAGGGTGGGTAAAGGGGTAAAAACAGGGTATGAATTTCCATTTTGGGCACATATTAACCGATTCTAATGAAATTAAGAATGTAAATATAGTTCTTATAACAAAAAATATGATGGTGACCTTGAGCTGATCTGATGATGGAAACGGAAGGCAGTCAGGGGAACTCCTCAACGGTATATAGCAACTACTTACTTCGTGTTTAGGCTTGAATGATTCGTATTGATTAGTAGGACTTTTTGGTATCATTTGCACCTTACTTTTGATTGAAAAATATTGCAAATAAACTAAAAACTATAAAATAAAATAATAATTAAAAAAATTAAAAAACCGACTTCAAAAAACCACTAAAATGTAAGAAATAATTTAAGGTTTACACAAATTCTACTCGTATGTGACAGTACAAATATACCTAAGCAGGAACTGTTCTTTTTTGAAGTTGGTGCCATATTTCTTCAGATTACTTTGTCACCGCACCAACATCAAAAGAGAACAGTTCCTGCTTAGGTATTATTTGTACTGTCACATACGAGTAGAATTTGTGTAAACCTTAAATTATTTCTTACATTTTAGTGGTTTTTTGAAGTCGGTTTTATATGTCATTTTTCCCCGCAATATCGCCCGATTTAACCGTTTCAGACAGTTATAGTGGGTGTTTTTTCAAGACCCGTGTTAATGTGAATAAGCCCGGGTCTCTGGAAGCCCTTGAGGACAACATTCGACACGAGTGCGAGAATCTCGTCCGAAAGTTTCGCTAAATTGATGAGAAATGCCATAAAAGGAGCCCGTAGGGCAATCAATTGTGACGCCGCCCATTTGGCCAATATCATCTTCTAGACTTTACCAATAAAATTTTAAATGTTTAAATAAACATAGTTAATAAAAAAAAAAGAATCGAAGTTTTTCATTTAGAAAAAAATTAGAGCCAATCAAGATAGGATGACTTCTTTTGATCCACCTTGTACAAATGTACGGCATCGACAAACTGGTAAAATAAATTAATGAAAAAAAATAATGTTACCTTCCATACATGTAAAATGGGGATGATTTTTTTCGTTGGTGTAAGGCTGTAAGGTAAGGTATTGTACAGTTTTTTCCAAAATATCAAAGGTCTTCTCAAACCATTTTTTTATTCAGTTACTGGTTTGCGAAATATTAAGCTTCAAATTGCGAATTCTTGGTAGACTCAAGTGACTGTTTGGTCCAAAAATATCACTGATGTACTTAGTACATATGACAAAATTCCACATTATCCACATATACATTAACTACCATTACAGCCGTTTCCAGTTTCTCCAAATTCGAAAGTATTTCCGCCGCTTCTTGTAGCGTTGCAGGCTTTTTAGTAATATCATATTTGATGGATTTCAAAGAATATGCATGCCAAGAATCTCTTTAACTATTACATGCTTCTTTTCTGGCTGACGATTGAGACGATGCTCAAATTCACTCTATTCCGGGTTTTGCCTTTCCCGATTTCACTGATTTATTTAAGCCAGCGTTGTCGAGTTTACAAAAAATTACTGTAGCAGCATGAAAAAGCGTCAATCTTGGCTAGTTTAAGACGTGACATAAGTTATGCATCGCGCTCACTCACATCGCGCAGCCTCAAGAGCGAGCGCGACGACGTAGAACTTTTGTCACGACTTAAATGCGCCCCGTACTAGCCCTTCTGAGCATGATTCAGCAGCCACAGTTGCCACTAAATTCAAAGAATATAGGTACATACAGTTCCCCAAAATTGATAATGCACATAGAAATCTTCGTCATTGTTCGGCAACGGTCGTATTCCCGAGCGTTATAAAACTATTATGTATTTAGAGTGGTTAAGTGCATTTTCTTCATGAAATTTTAGTAGAATTATGTAATTGGTGCTAAAAGAGATAATTGATTTATCAGTAACGAAATTTGATTCGATAATTCATAATATTCCATAATATTAAAATTTACTTCGAAAATGTTACAGTAGGTACTTTTCAAGTGTCTTACTGAAGCTGATGTAAAGATGGATGAAAGAAGGTTTGAATAACACAAGGTTTATATTATAAGGAGAAATGGATTTCAAACACAGGTTTATATAAAAAAATTTAAATCTCAGTTCAAAAGTATTTACAGCACTGATTATTTCACATTAATAAAAATGTTTACATTAAAATCTCAGTTCAAAAGTATTTACAGCGCTGATCATTCACAATAATATTACAATTACAAACTTGGTCTTTTGGGTGTGGCTTTATTGGCAAAGTGAAGTCTATCAATGTGACGCATATTTTATTCTTAAATGTGCCTCATAATATGGCATCGTCAAAAATAATTAAAGTTGAAATTAAATTCACATTTGAAAAAAATAACAAGAACGATGTGTAATTGCAGCTCTTTATAATTCCACAAAAGTAATACTGATCTTGACCTTGAGACCCTTGACTGATCGGTGACAGCCACCGACCGCCCAAATTGTTTTCGATTATGTGTCACATGATATTGATTACTATTTCTTTCGAACAAGGATCAAAATGCAAGTGCTTTGTTTAAGGCACTGATTCGGGTGTTTCCGGGAATACGACAGTTTGCGAAGATTTGCATGCGCATTATTAAGATGGGAGAACTGTACTGATTATATCGACGGTGGAAAGGCAGAATGTTTGAAGCGCCATGACATAAAATGTTCACCAGAGCGATTTAAAGTTTGAAATTTTCGAAAAAAAATCATATCTCTGTAATTATTCTAGCTATGGCTTTGAAAATTTAAATACGTAAAATTTAAATAGTTTTCTATGTAATTCTGTATATAAAATGAATGAACATATTCTATTTACTGTAATAAGGGACATAAGACATAGGCATCTGAAATCTCAGTCAGGTAAAATTGGCTTAAACGACATTAACATCTTAATAAAATATAAGTAAAAACAATTTAAAGACCAAGGAGATTTAACCATCACACCAGCATAATGTTTTATAATAATTTAAGTTACTTGAAACATTCCATAAGAATGAATTAACCGCCAAACTAAGGCAATTTATATCTAAGATGAATGACTTAAAGAATAAATTAACTTATAATTGGACCTCAGAACTCGAGAACGGCTGAACAGATTTTGGTCTAGAAACATTTGTGGAAGTCCAGGGAAGGTATAAAAGGTAAGAAGGGTCAGCTAGATTGAAAACAAAAATTTCATAATATCTGGGGGCACGGCAGTGCCATCCTTTTCTCGAAGCATTATTTTATTATAAACTTTATTAATATATTGTTCACCTCGAAATCACTTTGAGATTGAGATCCAAGTGATCAGGTTTACTTATTCATCAATTAATAATCATAATCCAACCGACATTTCTTCTTCCGTCTCTATGCCACCATTCTGTCACCGCCTTTGTCCACCTTCCGTCCTGCCTTCGAGCCAAGTGTCCTGCCGACTCCCATTTCAGTTCAGTGACCTGTATACCGACGTCGAAGACTTTTGTCTTTTGGCGAATTACCACGCTCCATAGCTCTCTGTGCAACTCTGATTCGGTGCACAGTTTCCTTGGTCAGCGTCCATGTATCGGCACCTATGTTAGTGTAGGCAAGACACATTAGCAATTATCAATTCATAAGCAGCGTCGCTCGCTTTAAACTATCTGTCAGATTCATACAAGATACGCTAGATTTGATAAGCAAGCGACGATGATTTAGGATTGTTAATGGCTAATGTTTAGTGGTAGTAACCCCAAAGGACTATCACAATGTGAGTTAGGTCTCACCACACAGCCGGACCGAGAACCAAATAGACCGACGATTAGTCGAAAATGGAGACACTTCTAGATGTTAGGAATAAGAGGGTTGCTGATGTCAATAGTGATCTCCACTTAGTCGATGGAAAAATCTGCTTGAAGATAGTGAGAGTTTAGGAGCAGGCCACAAGATCTGCCAAAGGTGTTGTGTCGTGTAAATAAGCTGCAGGACCCACAAGTTAGAAGATAACTTAGTATCCAGATCGACAACAAATACCATCTACTAAGTCTGGACGAGGTCTCATTCAAAGATCAAAGGTCTGGCATCAAAGACGTGTTGTTAAAAATTTGCGAAGAAATAATAAGGCACAAGGAACACTTAAAGAATGAATGGTATGTCTAAAGAAACATGGGATATGATCAACCATCAAGGAAGACTTAACGTCGAACTAGACGACCGTTCTAAAGAAGCACTTGCGTACGAGTATTTTGTTTGTGAACTTAATATCAAACGAAATTTAAAAAGACAAACGCTGCTAGGGGTGACTCTATGTCCAGAAATGAGACCACAACCATCAGCTGCCATAGAAAACATGAAGGATCTATACAAAGCATCTTGAAAAACATTGCAACAAAACACATATAGCCTTGTTACTATGGAAGATTGACTTTCAAGATGGTATGGCTACATTGCCGAAGTTTTTAATGATCCTAACCACCACCTGAGGAGTTGGATGCAGATGTAAATATACCAGGATCATCTTGTTTCTTGATGCATAATCGTAATCATTATGATTAATAAAATCGGCAGGTCGCTAAGGCTAGTCAGAGGCCTTCGGGCGGCTTGAAAACGTCTGACAGTTGGGGTTGCCCACTTACCCAACAACTCTCTCAGCACAAGATTGCTTGTGTTCGAGCCCACCAACCCGCGCTAGGCCAGCGTGGTAGACTAGGCCTAAACCATTCCTTCATTAGAAGGAGACCCGTGCCCCAGCAGTGGGGATGTAATGGGTCGTGATGATGATTAATGATGAGATTGATGACTATCCTGCATCTTGACAGAAACTTAAATATCCAACCCCCAATTAAGACGAATTGATACGGACCATACGATCGCTGAAGAGTGGCAAAGTACCAGGGAACGATGGATTTCCTACGAAGGCATAAAAAGCAGGATAGATGCAATATACCAGATATTGCACTCTTAAGCGATGGAGGATGATGAAGTGAAGTTAGAGTAAAAGTTAATTTAATTCATGTCCAACTTTTTCCTATAAGGTTTGCTTTTTGTTAAAATACTTTATTCTGAAAATTATGGGATACAAACAGGTCGTGGTACTCGTGGTCACTCACTTAAAACGTGGTTTGTTGGTCTATTTCGTATAATTACCTAACAATTATCAAAATCGGTTAAGTTCATCCAGAGTTTTGCGCTTGGGAACACATTTTTGGTTAGATTTTTATATAGATAAGAAATGCTGTTTCTGACAAGATTTCGATGTAAGTAAATTATTTAAGAATAAGTTTATTTTTGATATATAATTTTTATTTTGTATAAAAAGTAATGTTATACATTAAATTTTTTTACATTAAGAACCATATTGTCATAGAAAAAATATTTTATAAAAAATAAATATTTGGTTTGATCCTTTTAGAGAAACGTTAAAATTCCCTACTTGCATAGAAACAGCAATTTAGGAGAAAGGATCCAAGTGCAAATTTTTATTAATAACTCAATAAATATTAATTATAGCAACACTATTATTTAGAACCGTAATATAATACCTAGATATTATAATTTAATATAGTTATTTGGTGATATAATAAAAAATATTTATAGTTTTATACTGGCGAAAGAATCTGAGTTTGTACCTACGTAATTGCGCTGCGCACGCAGCGCTAACTGTCGCATAGACGCCAGTCCTCTCCGAATGAACGTCCCGGCGGGGTACTGAAGCGACACCATTCCAACCGGGCCTATTTATATATTGGCGTTTTCACGCAATATCCTTCTGAATATAATAATAATATAACAGCTTAAACACCAAAAACCGCTTCATTGCGATTCTTTTGAATTGTTTTATATCACTTATATCAATTATCTACAAATCGCAAAACACCGCTTAAATGCCAATTGTACCATTAAACAGATTTAGGTAAAGTTGTATTAACCGCCAAACGCCGCGAGTAAGACTGACCGGTAAAATGGTTTAAGTGCCAGTGAGGCTTAAATTACAATTACGTAAAATATATTAAGTGCTTTTATGTTATTTTTGACAAGAAGGGATTTAGTTTTATATCCATTATGTTTTATTTTGCAATCAGGTAGGTCGCTTAAGTAACTAATGATACAAATTCACATTCATGCAAAATGAATTAAGTCACAGTGTTTTACTGTTTTAGTAAGGGTAAAATGTTTTATATAACTTTATTATTGATCATGTATGTTTGAACATACAAATGACTAAAAAAGTGGCTCTTAATACAAGAAAAAAGTATTAAGATTTCCAAAATCACCGATGTCTTAAGCGCCAAAAAAGTGCTCAGATCGAAACGAGACCCGCACCATTCGAAAGAGAAAAATCAGGCGATTCCAACGGTGTATATAACTCATATTCGCCAAAAGTGGCGGATAAAACATTCTGCCTTTCCACCGTCGATATGACAGTGCGTTTATTTATATGTAGATTGTGTACACGTAAATTTATATTAAAAAAATCTATAAAATAAAAAATGCTAAATTTGCCGCCCCTCTAAATCTGCCGCCCTAGGCACTGGCCTTTTTGGCCTATAGGTAAATCCGCCACTGATTTTTAATACCAAATTGTCTCCAAAATAACAGCGCACCTCCAGGGTGAAAGAGGCTTAACTCAAAATGTCACATAATACATAATTGAGTTACTTATAGGAAAACAAATAAAATATGTTAAATCTATTCGAAGAGAACAAGAGCAAGGATTTAGTTACTTATACTTAATATTTTTGTTAAAATTAAATTGTATTGACCTCTTGCGAACCCGGGGCGGAACGTTATAGTGCGAGATAAAAATACAATACAAAATACAATCTATATGCGTGCCTTGATTTCCTATCATCGCATCGCACTTTATCTATAAATAGCAATGACTATGGACACTGAACGGTAAATTCGCCACTGCTCATAAGTGGTAGCGTGGCCGAGCGGTCTAAGGCGCTGGTTTAAGGCACCAGTCTCTTCGGAGGCGTGGGTTCGAATCCCACCGCTGCCAATCCTTTTGGTTAGTTTTGTATTTTTATTATAATGTTTTATTTATGTTATAGTCATCATTAAATTTTTAAAGACGATAATTATATTATTATGTAATTCTTCAATCAATCAATAATAACTATTCCAATTATCATCTAATAGAAGTACTCAAATAAAATAATAATATATCCAAGCTTTTATTGATTATGATAGTCATGCGATGCAAATAAGTAGGTTAGGTTACCTCGTAGATACTCGGTAGCTTGGTTCCAATAATGATATAAAAATAGATTACCGCATTAAGCCATTTTATCCGATAGCCTTGGAAAATTTACATTTTGCTTCAGCCATGGTCTACTGTGGCGCTTTAGCATTTCTCAAATTTTACTACCTTAAGTACTTACTCCCCTAAGCAATTAGTCTAAGCTACTAGGTAAGTACCTACCTACTTCTTGCGTGGCGACAATTTAAATTTCAAAGGGATTCTAAAATGAATGGGATAAAGACGTCATTACTTTTATGTAAGATACATATTATGGTAGGTAGTTACCTATGGATACAATGACTGTATACTATCCCACTGCACTGTTGATATTCCGTAGTTGCTATTGCTATGTCATCATGAGTAAGTTATTGCAGGTAAGTAGGTATGTATAGATCCACTAATCCTCGCCTATGATTAGATACATTGACCCTATTGGTAATTATTTCAGCGTTCTTTAGAAAACCTAAGTTGGCACCAACGCAAGGTATTTCATAACATTTCGTAATTTTTATGTTATAGTAGGTTTGTCGGTAGGTATTGACTTACCTACCTACCTACGTGTCTAGTACTAAAAGGAATTCAAGTAAAATTGCCCACCTTATAAATTATAACACAATAAAATATCTGAATGGTAAGTTTGCATTATTTGTTTGACAGATACCACGTGGGAAATGTCAAAGAAACGTGTTCGTTTCATCGATAAATTCGCCGACACTACAATCATTTACGAACTAGTCATCGACAATCTAAGAAAACGCATAAAATAAAACTCTAAAACCATCTAATTATGCACAACACTGACAAATAAAATATTCTATGACGTTTCTACCGACGACATTCACTAAGAAAATAATTATAATTTTTTAAAGCACAGTTCCGCATTCCTCTAGTAATTACAGTTATAACACAGTGCACTACGTTTTGAAACTAAATTTCCACTAGGTTTGCATTATTCGGCGGATTTCGAACTCACCATCACATGGCTGATATAAACCACCGAAGTGCACGGAGCAAGGTCTGGCACTAAACTGCCTCTGTTAGACACAAAATTCGATTTTTCAGAACAGCTGTCTGTATCCAGTTAAGCCTGACCCGTCTCACCCCTTGCGAAATTGCGAATAGCAGACGTTCGAAAGCCGGAATCGCTTCGTCTAGAGGTCTTCATAAAATGGGTGGTGAGTGGAGGTCAGAGGTCACTGTCGTTCCAAACTTGAAAATCGATTCATAACCTAAAGCCGGCCGGATATTTAAAATTAAAAAGTAATTGATTTAAACATAGAATGATTTTTTACGACATATTTCCAGAAATAGATTCTAGAAATTCCTAGACAGGCGCCATTTTCTTCGTTTGTTATTCAGTGCGCTCTTTGCTTCTACGCATGCGCGTGAATGAAGGGTCAAAGGGCACAGCAAGGACTGGGTGACAATGAACAGAAACTCAAGATGTAGACAGAGGTAAAGGGATACAACCTACCTATTTACATACTGAAAAAAAGTTATTTATTATATGAGGTAATTTTCTGCATATTTTTACCATCATTGCATCATCACATCACATCATTAGCCTAATAGCAGTCCACTGCTGGACATAGGCCTTTTACAAAGCACGCCACTGGATGCGATCTATAGCTTTCCGCATCCAATCATAACCAGCCATCTTTCGCAAGTCGTCACTTCATCTAGCCGGAGGGCGTCCCACACTACGTTTGCCAAGTCGCGGTCTTTCGTTTGGGTAAAGGAGTGGGGTCATCGGTTATCGGTTCATCGACAGATGTGACCAACCCACTGCCATTTAAGCTTGCTAACTCGGTGAGCTATGTCGGTGACTTTAGTTCTCTGTCGGATCACTTCGTTGCGGATTCGATCTTTCAGAGAGCCTTCAAGCATAGCTCTTTCCATAGCTCGCTGAGTGACTTTCAGTTTATAAACCAGTCCCACTGTAAGTGTTCACGTTATCATCATCATTATCAGCCCGCAAGCGTCCACTGCAGGACATAGGTCTCTGCCTTGGTGCACCTGCACCACCATATTCCGCGGACTTCCTCATCCGGCCTCTACCGGCCACGCTACCCTCGTGACAAACAGTTTAGTACCTATACTTAATTATTATTTCATGACTCTACGAGCTACTCGTACGTTCAACCAATAAAAAAATATGTTACTAAAAAACTAAGCAAAACGACCTAGTTAGGTAAGTTTCTTTATCACTGTACCTATGTGGATTTTGGCATGTTACTGTTGCGTAGCTCCCAAGAAGTATAATTAAAATGGTTAGAGTTATCTTGAAAGATTTTTACCCTCGTCGATCTTGGAAGACCATTCTACCACTCAAACGAGGAATATCGAAACTCTTATATTGCTTCTCTATTCTCTATTCTCTATTCTCTGTGGGGGTGTAAGTACCTGCACCTGGCTCTCTCGAATGGAACCTTTGTGCATATCCCCAAGGTCTAAACTGCCTTCCTAAGCTTGGACCATTTGCCCACCACGCTGGTCCACTGCGGGTTGGTGGGTTCACATATCTAGATTTGCTAGATCTAGATATGCAGGTTTCCTCACGATGTTTTCCTTCACCGTAAGAGCGATGGTATACATTGTACTTAAGTTAAAAGAACTCATTGGTACATGTCAGCGCCGGGATCGAACCCGCATCTCTGGCGTGAGAAGCGGGCGCTTACCCGACTGAGCTACCACCGCTCTTATATTGCTTGTTGCAGCTGATTATTTTATTAGTTTTAACGCCATCTATTAACCTAATACCTATTTAATTTAAAACTCCCATTGCGATCACAATGCCATCTAACGTCGAATAGCTTTAATTAATAGTACATTTTTCATCCGATAGATGACATAAAACATTTAAAAAAAGTATTATTCGCGTATGGCAATCCTAATTAAAAAAGTCGAAAGCAGTCGATGTTCTGTCAGTGTCAATGTCAAAATGTCTTCAAAATAAACTCAAATTTTGTAACGGTGGTATTTTTGAATATTTTATTAAAATGTGTTTATGTTGGTAAATGTGGTTATTTTTCGGCTAGGAATATAGGCTATAATGGCCTCAACTATGTCTCAAAACGCAAAGAAAAGTCGTAAGTACTATCTATTTAAATTCCTCACAAAACTGGAAAAAAAATACACGTTTAAAAACTACCACATTCATCTGAATTTTTCAGGGTATAATAAGTTAACATTAAAGAAGAATAGACCGAAAGATATACAAGATATATCTAAAGCAAGCAGCCCAGAGGTGATCACACTTGACGATACTTTTGACCGACTGAGGGCCAGTCTCAATATTCAGAAGGTAAGTTTTGTAAATGCTGTGTAGTAATCATGGAAGTACTACTTCCATGATAGTAATGAAATAAAATAAAAAAACTACCTGCCTATCATGTCCATGATACACAATTACCCACAAAAGCTGATTTAATTGTATAGATAAGTACTACTTATCTATTGTATATCTTTTGTAATAGTGATTTATTGTGTATGGAATAAATGTTTTATCTAGCTATTTACACTGGGAATAAAAATTGCAGAAGTTCACCTATTGGTTAGATATACCTACATATAAACGTAACAGATTCACATTTAATACTTATGTCTGCATTTTACCTTCCAGTCTCCACCGAAAATATACTCTCCAATAATTCTAGATGACTCTACAGATGTATCCTTTGAGAAGGAATTACCGAAGATCTCACTTTCCACATCAGGAACAAAGACACCCAGCAAAATGGGAAATGTAAGTGGTTTATTTAGTACTGTCTCCCCTCCATATAGTTTATTTATTAATTTATTAAATCAATTTTGGTTTACTTTGCTGAGCAGAGCCTTATCTATGATTCTTAGCAAGCGAACAGGAACTTAAATGCTTATAAAACATGCTTCTAACTGCTGAGGACTCCTTTATAATTTTATAAGGGGATCTTTATTACTCTATGATCTATAGTTAAACTGTATGCACACTACACTAGGAACAACTCACAATGTTTATTATACTTCTAAGCATAAGAGCAATTCTTAAGATAATTATTATTAAACATATTTCCAGGTATCTTTCAACCATTCACAAATTAACATCTCAACGGAAATCACCGAGTCCAGGCCAAGTCTTGCCGCATGCTGGTCTCCAGCGCAGAGCATCATCTGTGCCACTCCGAGACAACAGACAGTACCGTCCACCCCGAGAGATAGAGCCAACGAATCATCAGAACAATGCTCTATAAAGAAAATACATCAGTCACAAAAGAAACTCTTAGATGAACTATACGGAGAAGTATGGAAATCAATACCAAATCTATTTAAGACAGCAAAGAGAAATGACAATAATAGCGGGTGTACGAAGAAACTAGACTTTGATGATGATGACAGTGACAAAGAAAATAATATAAGAAAGCATATTAAAGTTAATAAAGAGCTGTATTTGACTGGTTCTGATGCTAAACGAAAAGTGAGGGTCGATGATACAGAGATTGAGAGGAAATCTAAGAAGAAACTGTACACTGAATTAGTTCCGAGCACTCCGGAGCCAACAAAAACTAAACACAAAGTGAAAAGACATGCAAATACAACATCTAAAAAAGTTTTGAAAGGAAAGTCGGTAACTGAAATAGTTGACATTATAAAGGATAAATTTGATGTGAATGATTTGACGAAGAAAGTCGAGAAAGTCCAATTGAAAAACCCAGTTTTCGCAACTCCAGTACAGGAAAGTGTGAAACGACTCAGCTTTATTGGATCTTTGGGAGGTAAATATTTTGTTTTATAGCTATGCAATTTTATTTCGTAACTAGCTTTTCCCGTAAGCTTTGCTGCGCCATAAAATGTATTTTCAGTGAGTTGTTTACAGATATTATTACTATAAGACTTATGAGTAAAATGTTAAAACCAGCATCCCTTTCCAAGACAATACAAATTCAACAGCGCATAAAAAAACACTAGGTTTAGTACATTAGGTCTAGTAGGTACAGGTTTTATTTACTTTTTGTTTATGTCATCATCCATAATTTTCTATAATAGAGTATATTTCATACATAACCACACTATTTCAATCTCCATACTTCCCCATATTCCAGAAAACGTGCCCAACTGGCGCTGCCACCCGGAAGCGTTCCAATACCGCGACAACTACAAGACTCTGCGGGAGAAGCTCACGAGGCGACTGTTCGAAGACTTCAACAAGAATGTGTTTGCAGACGGACTGGAGGCCGACATGCCTGTGGTTTGGGACTCTAAGTTGAGAAGCACTGCTGGGTAAGGCATAATATCATAAAAAATATGTATGACACAAAGTAAAGTAAATACAATTCGGTTTGTGTGTTTGGGAGCTATGATTACCACAAAAGACATATTAAAGTTAGAATACCCATCCTGTTGTCTATGAGTTGTGGAACTTGTGGATCAAAAATATGTCCTGTAAAATGTAGACAATCTATGGAAAACCAAGCTATGTAGACAATCTATGGAAAACCAAGCGTCCACTCCCTAAACGTCTTAAAACATGGATTAGCCATTTTGTTGCCATCAAATAAATCTGTTCGCGGCTTTTCCTCATCATCACTAGACAATAGTAGCTGAGCATATAGCCAACTCCAAGTAGAAATCAATATGTCATCGCATTGTTTGTCATGACTTAACCTGTTTATCTGTAAAACAATGCGTATCCTCCTTATCCTAATTGATAGACTAGGTATTAACATAAAATTATCCCTAACCATTCCAGCACAACAACGAACCGCCTCATCAAAACCTCAACAGGCGTCAGAACACGAACCAGCTCAATAAAACTATCTCTCAAAGTGCTGGACGCCCCCTGTCGGCTGAGAGACACATTAATTCACGAGATGTGCCACGCGGCCACCTGGGTCATCGACCAGGAGTTGAGAGCCGGGCATGGGCCGCTGTGGAGGAAGTGGTGAGTGAAGTGGCCGCTAGATGGCGCTATTATACTTTATGTAATATTATAAACGCGAATGTTTGTGATTATGGTTGTTTGACTCTTTCACAAGAAAACGACTGGAGCAGTTTTGATGACATTTGTTATGCAGGAAGCTTATACACTGGATTGAAACATAGGCTATTATCACGGAATTCCGACTGGAATACTTTTTTAAGGCGAATAACTTACTATGCTAGATGGCGCATGTTACAGCTATGCCATAGCAAGTAAGTGGCTAGTCTCGACTAAAGCAGTTAGTCGCTAGATGGCGCTGTCCAGGTTTGTCGAGGTATTTAACAAAAAGCTTTCTGTTTATTGGTATAAAGTTCTGTAAATTGTGCAATAAAAGTATAAATAAATAGGTAAATAAAAATACACTTGCATATTATGCGCACTATCAGGCACTATGTAGGTACTTGTACAAAAAGTTCCAGTTAATTAGTGGATGGAGCTTTTTCAAAAAATATTCAAGGTTCCCCGCAGTCCCAGCAATGTTTCCACACTGAATATAATTAATTATATATTTGTTTAAATTCCAGGGCGACACGAGCACTGGCCGTGTATCCTGAGCTGGGCGAGATCTCGCGCTGCCACGACCTCGAGATACACTTCAAGTACTCGTACAAGTGTGGGAAATGCGGATATACGTGAGTACATATTTATACTGTAATCATCACAACCCATTACATCCCCACTGATAGGGCACGGGTGTCCTTCCCATGAAGGAAGGGTTTTAAGCCTAGGGTTTTGGCCCAGTGCGAGTTGGTGAACCCCAACACAAGCAAGCTTGTGCTGAGAGAGTTGGCGGGTAAGTGGGCAACCCGACTGTCAGATGTTTTCAAGCTCTTCGGCAACCTTGAAAACATCTGACAGTTGGATTGCCCACTTACTTCCCTCTGAGTAAGCCTAACGACTGCTGCCGAAGCCATGATATTAAATAGAAATAGCGGAGCCGGGCAAGGCTTATTTTGCAACGGGAACCTAGATAAATAAAAGAAGCTAGCTAAGCCTAGATTCTTAATACCTATAATGGACAACATTTCATTTTCTTTACCCTATATTTTTATTAACTATTCGGAAAGTTTATAAAAAATTAGAGGACCCGTATTTTTTTATTTTGTAAATACATTAATTTTTGCATGTTATTTTTAACTTTAAAGTTAATTATTTTAAAACCGGAAGTGACATCACATATTAGGCTCAATTTTTATTTTTGTCTATTGCCTTAGTCTCGAAAAAAAACATAAATGACACTGACAAGTGACATTTAAACTTTGTTTACATGCCAACCAACAAATGGGTCATTTTCAAATGACATTGATATTTCTGATCGATACAAAGTACTTATCATGTATAAAATAAGCAGAAGCATTTTTCAGAAGCATTTTTT
The DNA here is from genome assembly GCF_932276165.1 of Plutella xylostella. Taxonomy (NCBI): domain Eukaryota; kingdom Metazoa; phylum Arthropoda; class Insecta; order Lepidoptera; family Plutellidae; genus Plutella; species Plutella xylostella. Next base: position 2,264,975 of record NC_064007.1, on the reverse strand, counting down.
CAGCTATATAGGCGGTGGCATGCTCTGGGACATATTATATAGAGGTCATCTCTTAATACGTACTAACCATTTTATATGATAAATAAAAAAAATAGTCAGAAAGTGTTAGAACAGAATTTATGAAAATGACCCAAATAAACAACAACGTCACGATAAAACGTCAACGTCAATCAAAGATGAAAGTGACAGTTACTATGTTTTTAAATCTATAGGCTTTGATCATCAAAATGCATCGCACCTGATGCATGACGTCATCAGCCCTTTTTTACTATTTTATGATTCTCTCAAAAATGATACATCCAAATAATACAAAAACATTTTTTTTGTGGCCTTTAGAGCTAAATCTCGAAATGGTTTTCGATTTATAGCAGCTTTAGTTTTTTGAAATGTTGTCCATTACCTATAATTTATCTATTGGTTATCTTATAATACTCTATTCTTTGCTCCACAGCATCCACCGGCACTCCAAATCAATAGACGTGACGAAAAAATGCTGCGGTTACTGCCGCGGCACATTTGAACTCGTTCTAAACAAGAAAAACAAAGATGGCGTCGTCATATCCACCCCAGCCAGGCAAGGGGAAGCCAACCAGTTCGCTAAATACGTGAAAGAAAACTACGGAACGTTAAAAAGCGGCAGAACTCATGCTCAAGTTATGAAAATGTTGGGAGAACAGTTTTCGGCTAAGAAGAATAAAGCTGTTGATAGCTGATACTTTTGTGATTGTAGATAAATGATTTTTGGGGGACTAGGTATTCCATGTTTTGTGAAGTTGTGACGTGTTTGTTTTAACTGTGACAAATTCGGAATATTTATTCTAATTATTATTGTGTCGTTGTTATTTAAACTGTACCTACAATAATGTAGGATATCCAGTAACTGACTGTGGAAAAAAAATTGGCTTAAATTTTTAAGGTAGCTAATATTAATAAATGTTGTGACAAGGTTGAACCTATGGTACTACATATCGCATCGTGTATAGGTATACCTACTTGTGTAAATTAAAACTGTGTTATTTTTCACACCAGATTATAGAGAGATAGAGCCTGTTCCACAATGTCCATAACATATAAGTACCTATTTTCAGATAAACGAATTCGTCCCACAGAAAATCTTAATCCATACATTGTGAAACAAGCACTAAACTTTGTTTATAGTCGATTGACAATGAATAGTTAAGATTATGTAAGTCTTACGGTGAGTAGATGTTTTTTTTAATAATTTTATTTGTATAATGAATTTTAAAACAACTACTTACCTAACTTGTTAGGTTCTTAGGAATATTTTTTATGCTAGGACTTCAATCTCTGGTAGACTGATTTTATGTAAATTGTACCAAAATATTTGTAAAATGTTGGTTCTTTATCATTTTGACGATTTTTTTAAGGAAAATCAGATTTTATACTAACTTTTTACTCATAAGTTCTATTCCCTTATGAAGTTTGTGTACATAAGTCTTGTAGTATGTATATTTTTAGTAAATACTGTATTTTGTTTAGTCAAAAGGGCCTAGTATGAATTAACCTTTAATTAGGTTAGTCCAAATTCGGCCTGCAAACATAATGGGAGATTTTCTTTTGACGTTAAAAAGTTCCAAAATCGACCAATAGATGGCATCCGGCTGTCGTTTTTTATGATCTGCAGGCTTTCTTCTGAGGGGACGGAAGATGTCATAAATGGTACAAAACCATCCATTGAGTTTTTGTATTGGCTGAAAGGACTGGAATCCATGCCGGCAAAAAAAAATGCAGTGCTGTTGATGAAGTTTTACTAACGCCATCTATAATTGGTTTTTGTCTATGGTAGTTGTCTATAGTTGAAAATCTCCCATTAATATCCTTTGAAAATTACATTGATTTATTAAGCATTTGTACACAATAATACATGATCATAAGTTATTATTAAATATAATATTTGAATAAAATTATAAAACATTTTCATTTCTATACTTACTAGGTGTCCCTCCGCTTTGCTTGACGAACTTGTGTAGTATGTGCACCTAACATGCTCCTGCTCGCTTTGCTCGACATCGCACCTGTCTAGGAGGTTGAAAACTGTTACTATTGCCTGATCCGTAATATCTCCCCGATGCCCCGGATGGCTCCGAGTGCACCCCTGTGGTCACATCTGACGAGGTCCTTGCTGCAGTACTATCTTTCAAGAATGGATCAGCCGGTGGTTTGGATAGCTTATCACCCCAACACCTAAAGGACCTCCTCTGCGGGTCCGCGGGGGCGGCAGGCGAGGCCCTGCTGGCGGACCTGACCAGGCTGGTCGGCTTGATGCTGTCCGGCTCCGTCTGCGAGGAGATTACCGACATCCTGTACGGAGCCAACCTGGTCGCACTCATCAAGAAAGACGGCGGCATCAGCCAATTCAGCTCGGCTTCGGGACTAAAGGAGGCTGTGAAGCGGCGGTACAGGCTGGCCGAACCTTTATCACCGAGGGAAATTTTCAGGTGCTGCTGAAGGTGGACGTTAAAAATGCATTCAACTCCATCGATAGAAGCGCCCTGCTGACAGAAATCCGTACCCACGCAAACCCAATATGTAATTATCTGTGGCAATGCTTTAGCAAACCATCAAAGCTCTCATACAAAAACCACCACATCCTTTCTGCCACTGGCTGTCAGCAGGGCGACCCATTGGGACCAGCAATATTCAGCCTGGGCATTCATCCACATATCTCGAATCTAAATTCAAAATTCAATGTATGGTACCTCGACGACGGGACCCTAGGGGGCGATGCTACCACAGGGCTGCAAGACCTAAATTCGATTATTCAAAAATTCAGTACAATTGGCTTAGAACTAAATTTTGGAAAATGTGAACTCTACCTTAACAATTCCCTTTGAGACACAGAAAAAAACGATATTACTTACAAATTCAACGTCCTGGCCCCTAATATCAAAATTGTCAATGGAGACGATCTGCGCCTCCTAGGTGCCCCCATCTTGGACGAATCCATCCCCGGCTACGTCCAGGACCAAATTAAGAAATTCGAGGAATAATACACCCGCATGTGTGACATCAACCCACACATGGCGATGCACATTTTGAAGTTTTGTTTGTTCGTGCCAAAATTAACGTACGTGTTGAGATGCTCCAATCTATGGAAGTTCCCACTTCTTTAGACGAAATTATTAGACGTTCCCTAACCGAAATTCTTAATTGCCGCATAGCCAAAGGCTTAATTGGCATTGGGATACGCAAAGCCTCTGACGTAGCCGTAGCACTGCCCGCATTTTTGTCCTCCGTATCCAGTACACGGGACCTCTTTGGAAGAATTATAACTCCATCACTTGGTGATTTAGAGGTGCCGTGTCTGACGGAGGCCAAGAATGCGTGGCTGAACGCTGCTGGTCCCGGGCAAGATATCCCGATTCCCGACAGACACGACGTCGCCGGGCCCTTGTCAGTGCAAACGTTCCCGCTACCTTAGAGCCAAGCGGGATCATGCGGGACGATGGGATCTTAGGATTTCATCTTAATAATATGATCGAAGGATTCCATACTTCCATGTTGTAATAAAGTACCAAGGGACCATACACAGCAAGTAGGCTTTAGGAGTGCGTTTCATTGGTTATTAATTTATTATTTGTGCCGTTTTTTATTCTTTTTATTCTTTTAAAGTTTTCAACATAACGATGTTGGCAGTAGCAGCAATGGTTTTTAGTGTTGCCACAAAATATATAATAAGCTTCCCCAAAAATTTGGTGATTTTATGTTTATTTAATTTATTTATTTATAAAAAGAATAAAAAACTTTTTCCAGTGGTCACATTTTGTTGGCCAAGCTCTACATCATTCTCAAAAAAAGTAAAACCAATAGTGTAAAATGTATGAAAATATCAAATGAAACAACAAATTCAATACGGTTTCTTTATTTATTTATACATAGTAATATATCAGTTGTCATTTTGTTAAATGATAAAGTACAGTCTTGGAAATATTAAAATGAAAAATATTAAACATTTACAACAAATGGAATGCACGCAGCATTCTTTTTTTTTCTTAAATTGGGTACGATTTAGTATCCCGCAGTTTTATGTACATAGGCTTATAATTATTTAAAAATAAAATTAAAAAGTGGCAATACGGTACGGTATTATTACCGTACTTTCATATATACCTACGCATATTAATAACGATCTATATACATAGGAATTATATTTTGTGAGCAGTTAAGTAACATTTTTGTAAAACCACAATGTCAAAATTTGCTGGTACTTGCTTCCTTTATATTTAGACAGGTTTTTTTTTCTATTTTTACATTTTATTAACTACCTATTTTTATTTAGTGCCAACATTCATAGGCATTTTTATAAATACATTTTGTGATTGTATCTTTTCATTTAATATGTTTGGTTTTCTAACAATGAGATAGGGTATTTATCATGTATTTTATGTAGATATTTTACAAAATGGCCATAACACATTAAGATAGGTATATTATTTACTATAAACATGGCAGCATGTGGTATTATTTGTGCTGACTAGGCAGAAATGCTTTTTTATTGAGTATTTTGTTACTTTTCTAAATCGGTTGTGTGTCAGTGTAGGTAATCTAGTACAAAATTCTAAAGTGGTAACACTTAATAGGATATTTAAAATCTATTTTATGAATGACAACACCACTATATTAATTTGAAGGTACTTTTATGGGACATAAAATATATAGCTCTTTGAGTTTTGTAGAAGACAACACAAAGAAATTGGACAATTAATAATAAGTATGTTATGTGATAATAAATTGATGAATTGTATTAGAATGCAAAATAAATTCGATTATAAATAAACTATCATTATTAGGACACGGTTATGTAGGTAGATTGAATCTTGGACAGGAAATATAAGACTAATAACAAAAAATCAGACAAATGTTCATCTGATATAAATATAGGTACTTAGCATCCACAATCGCACTAAAACCATATATTTTTTACAAATATTTATGATTTCAGTGCAACTGTGCAATCCTTGAATAGTTATTACATATTATTATAGATAATACAATATTATTTAACTATGGACAGATTTGTTTGAAACAAACTTTTAAACCGATATCACATACAGTCACATCTTGACAAATTAATTGTTACATCTAAGGCCGTAAAAGATATAATAATTTATAGTGATTTAGACGGTTGATAGTGTTTTTTACAAACACTGTAGGTAGTTTTTTGCAGATGTACCAATAGTTTTGCCAAGACGTAAATGGTCGTTTTACTTACTGGCTACATTTAAATTTCCAAACAGCAATATTTAATGTGTAGCTATTAGTTATTTCGTTAAACTACGGTTGGCTGTATGGGACAATTCCTTCGTCACAGTTAATTTGTATTTTTTTTAAATCAAAATATCGCCACAAAATTAGAACGCAGAAAATTTTAATTGATAAATGTTACATTATTTATTTTTGTTACTTTAATTTTACACATCGACATCAACGCTTGATAAAAACTTCCAAATTAAGCTTTTAAAAAATCGTGAATATCTAAAACCAGCCTTGTGAGGCGTGCGTTATATTTTTACATCAGGCCTGAAACAAATTAAACGTTACAAAAACTATGTACAAGAGGCCGTTTTTGTCACTTAACTTTAATTTAAAATCGTTAATTACCTCCTAACTAAACATTTACAATATCTTTACAATACATGATTTCAGACAAACACTTTCGTCAGCCGATGTCACTTTTAACGAGCAAAAGCATTCGTGACGTCCCACACAGTAAAAACACTAGTCCCAGTCTAATACGTGTTTACACTCACTGTTAAAATCCACGAATGCCGAAATCACATTCAACTTCGCGTAATCCTTTACGAATAAGAATCACTGTTCGGCCGACGGGATCAGAAGCTAAGGTTATCTGCCTGCGAGGGCAGAGTGATGGTGAATCAGGTTTGCGAGGCGTCTTCGATGGGTCGAAACCGCACAAAGCCGTCCTGAGCGACAAGCATACTGCCGCCATCTTGTTCTGTCATCTCGTCCTGCGGCTGCGAGTACGACGCCTCATAGCCACAGTTGCGCGGCGCGGGCTGAGGGTAGCCCCGCTCACTAGCCTCTGGCGCGAAGCCATACAAATCCGTCGATTTCGGCCGATCTGGGAACCCGTTTGTCTTCCCACGCTTCTGGCTTCCACTGGAATTAGCCATGGACGTGGAAGGCGACTGGTTTCTCCGTTGCGAGTTCCGTATCTGCTGGCACGGCTGCGACTCACAGTAACTTCTATTAGGGTTCAGAGTTTGGATGCCAGACGTGTGGTACGACGCGTTTTCAGTGTTGAAGTTCCCGTATTCGTCGGGTAAATGGGGTTGGTGGTAGTGGTGTGCGTCGTAGCCCATCGTCATGCAGTTTTGCACGTTTTTGTTCTTGATCCGGTGCTTCTTGCGAGGGTTGCTGTTGGTTCGAGACGACACTCGGTCGTATGACATGTGTTTGAAGTTGTGAGAGCTGCGATTGGACCCGGCGTTGTAGTTCTGGTTCTTTATGTCCCGGATGAAGTCGGTGTTGCTGCCGTATTGGATCACGTTGTACTCGTGATCGAGAGGGTCGTCTCCCTGCAAGGATTGGATGGCTGGGTCGCAGTTGGAGTAATGGTCGTCTGAGGCGGATTCCACCCCGTTGTAGCCGGCTAAGTTGGGATGGTGTTTGATCAAATGGTTGGTGACACCTTGGCTGGACGTTGCGTTGCTGGATTCTGTGGAGCTGCTGTGGCCAGCGTTGGCGATGGAGCTGTGTCCGGAGTAGTTTTCGGTCCCGGAGTTATTATCACAGACTCCAGCTAGCGTGTTGAGGGGATACCTCTGGTGGTCGGGCATCGGGCCACAGAACTGCTCAGGGATAGTCTGGTGGTGTCCAGCGGTCTCGTATATCGGTTTGCCGGTTCTCAGTGTGTATGTGTGAAGGTTGGTGTTGGTGTTGCAGATGGCGGGGTAGTCTGACTCGAACTGTTCGTTGCTGGATCCCGCATTGCAGGAGAAGAGCCCTAAACCAGAGATCTTGTGGCCATCAGTCTTTTCGTGTTGCAACGAAGCGACGATACCGACTTTCAGACTGATCACCCACGAGATAAGAGCTACTATGCTGATTTCTAGCAAGCGCAAGGAGAACTGGTATCCCCATTGCAGCCAGTTGAATTTGGTCATGTTGACCTGGTTGATACCGAAGATGCCGTAGATTTGCAACATCGCCATGAGAACAAAAAGCAAGGCTGTGGCCAGGTTGATGTGGATGGCTTGGTACAGGTTCTGGAACCCGTGAATGTAAGTGTGACTCTTCTTCTGTAATATACTTTTGAGCATTTTATATACATATAGGTAGCACAACCCCAAAGTGAGGCACGCCATAATAAATATAATTTGACACGTAAGTCCTAATACCCTTTTCTCGACTCCGTGCGGAGTTCTATAAATAGTACTATTATTTTCAAAGATATGCAACATTAAACACGAGAGGAGGTGGACGCAGCCTCCGATGATGACAGTCCTGGACCTAAAGAGGAAAGAACAACAAGTGTTCTTGAAGTTAATGCTAGTGGTGAGAAGGAACAGGATGGTGCTAGCGAAGGCAACGCTAAGCAAAATCTCCGGGACATGGAGTAGGATTTCACTAATGAAGATCGGCAACGAATTGTTGATGTTATACGGATCGTAGCACATGTAAAATATTCTCATGAGACAGACAAACACTAGGATCAAATGCAGGATGATGAAGTAGTACTGCGTGAATAGGTGTGTGAATTTGTTGTAGCAGATGATCTTGAAAATGGAGAAGACCGCTAGAATTGTGAACATGATAGTGGCTAAATAAATATGGACGTTCCACGCAAACGGCCAAGTAACTCCAGTCCTGGACACCCCGCTTCCACCTTTTTCCTTCGACATTTTCTTGTCAGAGTTTACGGCAAGATTGTGATATCGCTCCGTTGACATTTCTGGATCTCTCAACTCGAACCCTATCGTTGTAGCTGGAATGTACTCATCCTTCCTGCTATCATTGACTTTGTTGGTAGCATACTGAAGATTCCTCTTAGTATTCGTTTCTCCATTTTGATCTATTATGAGCGGTCGATCCAGATTGTTCATTTCTGGATCTATGACAGCCAAAGCACCTTCAGTGGAGGTATCTCTGGCATCGCTGAGCGTGACGCCAGCGTCTTTTGTGACGTAGATGTCGTTTTTTGAAGTCTTCTCCTGCGTTTGTTGAGGCTTGGCCGTCACGGTCCTTAGAAGGACATCCGGGATATCCTCTTTTCGTCCGTTAGACCCGGATAGGATCCTGGATATGGTCGGGATGTTGAGCGAGTTGGGCACGAAGTCAGTGAAGTTGGCTTGGTCGGTGCCGTGTGGTGTGATGTCGCTGTCTAGATCGGCATCGGGCTGGAAAAAGGATAAAAAAAACCATTAGTCCGAGCAGTTTACTGTACAAAAAGGATTCGTAAAAGTAGTTCAGTAAGTTGCGAAACCACCGATAATTTACCAACCAGTTTCGGTGTGAAACTAGCTTAGCTGTACTATGGCTTCCAATACCGAAACCGCTAAATCTCTTTCATATTCGCGGTAGATATAGATACACTTTAACCACAAGGGGAAGCCTTGCCGGATACGAAAGCGGTCGTACTAACACATGCAAGTTATCAACTTGGGGTAGAGCTACAGGATGCATTTTAACCGTCAAATGTATCGAATGGCTTGGGTGAGTCGCCACTCGAGTATTTCGTTTCAAGTTGATCGCTTGTCAAGTGGCCGATTAACTCAAGGAGTGTTTTGACTTGAGTATGGAAATATGTGAGCACCTTTTTATGCCCAACGTTTTGGTAGAAATATTAAAAATGCGAAAGTTTGTGAGTATGGATGTTTGTTAGTTACTCTTTCACGGAATAACGACTGAATATTTTCGATTAATTTTGGAAGAAGCTGATATATTTTATCCCGGAATTCCCACGGAAAACATTTTAAGGTCAGTCCACAGCTGTCATACAAATTACCAGAAATTACCCTAGAAAGCCCTAATTGTTATAAAATATCTGTTTCATTTTCTATCTTATCACCTATCGAGTTGCCTGGCGATTACATGAAATAGATTAATGAATACCAACCTTATGGCTAGGGGTATTGAGTGCCTTCTTCTTCTGTGGCTCGAGCCCCACTGGAGGCAGCGGGGGCGCGGGCGGCGGCGCCGGCACTTGTGGGGATGAGGTCTCCTGGAAAAACAAAATTCAGGTTACAGGAATATAATTATAGGTGTTATTGTTTGAAGGGCTATTGTCGAATGGAGCATCTCCGAGTCATGTATCTACTATACTTTATACAGGGTGTTGTAAAAAGTGTATACTCAGCCGAAACCTACGTGTGCAGCAACAGCCTGTATATGTATGTACGTCCAACGCACCTTTACCTTGGGCAGTCGACAACTGACGGTAATCTAATTGGCTAATCCTTTCACCATGGTGAAAAAACCTAGATGGTACCTAGAAGTCGACAGTATCATAAGATAGATAGAGAATAGTCTCTAACTAGTAATATTATAACCGTGAAAGTTTATGTCAATGAAATAGAATAATGACGAAAGTTTGATGGGTTTACGCTCGTGGTCCGCAACACATTTATGGCTTTAGTTTAGCTCTATCCTCTCACGAGATACATGTCAAGTGTTCAAAAAAAGCTCCCTAGGACTCTTTGTCCCTAAACTCAGACATCTCCCAATCCAATCTCCTTATTATTTAAAAGCAACAATAGACTAACTAGTTATTAAGTGTTTGTTACCTGTCCCGGAGGCCGGATGGGGATCCGCTCGTGGCCGGGGCCCAGGGACGGCGGCGGGATGGGGCGTCGGTTGAGGTACGACGTGCCGTCCGTGTTCGTACCTGGAATGTTGGGAGAGTGGGGGGTTAGTTATGGATTAGGGAGAGAGTGTGGTGGTGAAAAAATACTTTCGTCATTGGTAGGAGACCCGTGCCCCAGCAGTGGGGACGTGATGGGTCGTGATGATGTGGTGGAGGGCTATGGAGGTGTTGCGTTTATGGTGGTAGTGTTGAGAGAATAGCATTTTATGTATTACTTACTAGATTTGAATAATCGATTCTATTAAGGTCTAAAGTGTGAGCTGTTTAGTCTTGCTACTGAACGCTAGGGCTGATGGATTCGTCTCTTTAATACAGGCTATCGAATCAAAAACTGTTCATCGGCAAGTGATTGATTATCTCTCGCTCTAAAGAGTAATTAGTTCTCTGTCTCAAGTTCCCTGCGGCAGTGTCTTTTAAATCTGTATGAATATAAAAGGCCAAAGGATAATTATGTAATTTTGTATCCACACCACACTGAAATCTTGAATCCTTGAAATACAATAAATATAAATAAAATAAAATAAAATAAAAATAAAAATAAAACAGAAGAAAACTCACCTCTAAGCGTTGGCTTATCAGCGAACGGGTTCCGGTACTCGGGCGGCAGAGGGGGCGTGAAGAAGGCGCGGCCGGGGGGCGCGTACGACGGCACCGCGCCCCCGCCGACCCCGGCCAGCAGCGCCGCGCCGTGGTGCTGAGGTGGCCTGAGAAAAGAGGGGGCGGTAAAAGATAGAACTGAATACGACTCTCGACTTAAAAAAAAAGAAAATTGTTTATTTTCGATAAACAGGAACACGCATTCGTTAACAGTGATTGGTGCCTCCTTTTAAGCAAAGAGAGGGGCGGAAAAATGTTAGTACTGAATACGTAACTGGACTTAGTGGGTAAGTTGCGCTGTTTGATTTGCACGCATTCACTGGCATATCCAAATACTGTACTACAAACATAAATGCTTATAACATGGTTTAGAGTGTGTAGAAGGCACTTCAGGGTGGTAAATTTGTGATAGATATACCTACTGTAGATAAATCTTTTAGAAATATCTGAGTAAATGTTACTTGCTCGTTAATATCTCCCTATATACCTATTTGTTGTTATAATGATAAAGTAAATCCGAAGCTGTTTCGTAATTTAGCAGTACTGTATGCACCTATCACATTTAAAATAGCTGCCTACATTTATTTTTGAAAACTTTACTGGTGTGTGTGTTAGATATAGATTTATATTTGTAAGTTTAAGAATATACACTGTATGTTTTCTCTTCTAATAAAAAAAAAAAAAAAAAAAAAAAAAAAAATTGTGTGGTTGCCACTTTCAGCTAATCTAAACAACCTAGGATTTGGTTCAACGAGCTCATTCTACTAAAATACCTAATTACCCAGTCATTAGATAGGATTACGCTACGATTTTCATCCGAATAGCTTGTTTGCATTCAAAACTGAAATACAATGGCAGCTATTAAATTTTACACCTAACAAGCAAATTGCTAACAATCCCCGTTAGGTTTGTAAGCAAAATGAAATTTAGCTGAAATTGATAATTGTGTATTCTGCTAAGATTAACAATATTGTAGTTTTGTTTTCTATTCGCAAAGGTTGCTGACCTATGCTTTAATATTTCAACTACCAGTGAACATAGGTCTGTGGTTACTAGAAGAGTATTTGTGCAAAGAGGTCATGGCTAGTGGTTTATCTATAGGTATGTAAAATAATGAAAATTGGCATTGCGCCCGCATTTTCCCTTTAGCTTTATTTTTGCTACGAAAACTGCATTTTAATGGAGCCCACAAAAAAACTATTATTTATTTGAATATCCGCTTTTGGTTTGTGGTGCGTAAATGGTTTAAATATACTGTTTATTCTCGAATATTGACGTATTAAATATAACATGAAATAATAAAATAAAAGTATCTAAACACAAGCTAAACATTCAGAAATTTTACCTACAACATCAGATACAATTATTGTTAAATAAAAAAAGGAAGTAAGTTGCATTACATTACAGCCTTATCAATGACTAGAGCTAGGTTATGAACTAGCTACTACACTACTGACAAATCTTTCACGCGTAATGGCTGCCCAAAAACTTTTAAAGAAGGACCTACCTATAATAATTTATGCCAACACCAACCCGATACTTAATACTTAGTTTCCTATAACTATTATTTCTTGTTTAGGTATCAAGAACCCTTCTTGTATGAATTTAAGTAGTTGTGATCCGGAGACAAGAAATTTGCGAACACATTATAAAGTTCGTCTACTCGACGATAGATGGCGTTACCTTACGCTTTTAAACGGGCATAAACGCCAAAACGGGCATAAATTCCAGAATTCTACTGGTAGTACGGATAGTTTTAAACCTCGACGGAAAAAGAAAGATGTTATTACTAATGATATTATTCTACTATCCTATTTCATCCTGGTGATATTTAAAAGTACGCTTATTAAAACATAGGAAATATATAAAAATATATCCTAGCAGAACAAATAATATTTATCGAAAAACTAACCTTACATTTTAATCCATAAGCACGTCTCTAATAAAATCACTTCTATTAAGGTAGACTTAAACCATTCGATATTAGTTTGCTGCCAGTGCCAGAGTAGAAAATCTATTTCTACATTAATTTTAAATTGTCCATCACAATTTGCATCGTACGTATTTCAAGCGGTGCATAATTGGATTATTTTGCTTTTAGATCACATAAGGCTTTTAAATGGACTGAATGGAGGATGAAAAACTGTTTAGGATACATTTTTTGTAGTTTTAAAATAAATAACTGCATTGCGACAATCAAGCAAGCGATGAAATATTTTAAGTTCACAGTTTGTTTTTTAATATTCGCTCTGGAATAAATAGTTTAATCTATAAAAACGATTCGGCAAAAAGCGTAGGATTTATGTGAAAAAACCATTGGCATATTAGTATGCACGGTCATGCCGCCAATTTTGGCAGAAAGGGAAGGGTTGAAATAAAGATGGCCGATTGGCCAATTGAATTATTACGGCTATCCACTTTTTTATAGAAGCTAGTTTTTTACCATAAAGTTCATTGAATGATTTTATGTAGGTACCTACGTAATTTTGCACATGGTTTTATGGATCGAAACATGGAAACATTGGTTTGTTAATTAAGAAGAAAGAACTCGTTAGAACTTGGGTGAAGTACGTACTTATTAGGTACAATTAAAATAAACATAAAAGCGGGCATATTTGCACCGCAACCATTTTCTTTGTAAACTTGGCCCAGTATCGGCCCGCTTTCCTAACTCAGCCCCACTTGAGACATTCCAAACGTAACAATTAAAACAATACAAAGTTACAGAAAGCTTCAGAGATAACAGGAGTGTAGTTAAACTGGAAACTTGGCAGATTTGGCCACTTTGAATAATCCCCTTAAACGAAACGGAGAAGGGACCTTTTGGTTTTGGGTCCAATCCCAAGGTTTTTCGACGAAGTACTTATATATATTTTTTATTCCGAATATTTCGTCGATCCAAAAAAGAATCACAATCAGAAAAAAAGACTTAAATACCTAAATTAGTAATATTCTTCATTTAATGTCTCCTTCTGTGAAGCTTATCAAGAAAACCCAAGGAAGTATATTAGGCATTTGTGATGAATTGATGATAAACTGAAATCTGCGTTTACTGTAGGTATTATTATTATTTCAATATATTGCTTATTTGCAGCGAATAAAAGACGAACTTCTCTGTATGCAAATAAGGCATGTATTTACTCGAGCAGTCAGCAGTTCCGCTTTATTTGGAGTGAAGGCGAACTTTAGTATATTTGGCAGTTTGATTGATTGAAATAGGGGAAAGTTTTTAAGAAGGAATCTATTGTTTGTTTGTACAATCATATTTTTCGCCGAGATTGTATCGATTTGGGTCATTGACTTTTAAGAAGCAATAATCCAAAAAGCTACATAATTATCTCAGTTAATAATTTATTTTTAACTGGCTCACCTAAATAATTTTACCAACATAAACGTGTACTCAGGTATTTACCATTAATATTTCATAACAAAATGAATATGTATTCCGAGTTTGTTGGAAACAAACCGTCTCTATTATTCATGTTCTAGGATTTGGAACAACATTATTCGGACATAATGATTTTACATTAGTACGGTTATCACGAATCTCTTCGGTCAAAGTCGGCCGTCGGAAAAGATACGGAATTTATGCGTAATTTTACGACGGGGCCCACTTAATGGGGTAGACGGGGATGGCACTTTTAATACGCGAGCGAGTGGCTTTATGTAGACGGTTTTATTGTTGGTGGATTGTTTTTTTGGGTCGTAACCGTGTGGTCCGGTTAATTTCGCGCCGTTTTCTTTTTATTGCGTGCGATATGTGGAATGCTTTGTAGGATTCTATCTTGGCTGTCGTTAAGGAGATATAATGTTGGATTATTATTATCATTTATTATCTTCCACCGTGCATGTTTTTGCAAACGGCTGACCCTTTTTAACCAACTTCGAAAAAGAAGAAGTTTCTAAATGCGTATGTACTTATAGCTAATATTATATTTGTACCTGTCTACGTAACGTATAACCAGCTATATCCTCGCCATACATTTATTTTAAAAAAAAAACCAAAAATATAAAAAATATCTGGCCACCAAGAAAAAAGAAAGAAAAACTCACCGTGGCTTATGATAAGTGGGGTTGCTGTTAGTCTTGAGGATGTCGGCGTTGGGCACGGACGTGGGCAGCGCGTGCTCGCGCTCCAGCTCCGCCTCGTAGCTCTCGAGCGGGACATGCTTGCCGGGCAGAGGATCCGCTAAAAAAAAGAAAAAAAATTGGTTAGGAAAAATGTTAGAGGTGAAAAATTACGATTTAGCGCCATCTGTTGGGTGGAATTGGGAATCAGAACTATTATTATAGTCTCTGATTCTGCAAGGTATGGCAGTGGAAACGGAAAAGACTAAACGTAAATACTTTACGCTAAATAATAGGTAGCGTAGATGTATTTCTCAATATCACATAACATACCGAGAATGTCTATGTCGTAGAAGAATAATTTCGAATTTCAAAACTGTCAAACGCATTGCAGATATACCGATATCCGAAGAGATGTCATCTCAAAAAGCATTGGTAAAATCTCTTATAAAGTACTGGCTGCAAGAACTGACATTATTTAAATTTCTTTTTTTTCCGAAGACGCACCGAACTGGCCAGTATCAAGTCCGGTTATTTGCGTTTCCCACGGACTATCAAATTCGAAGTTCGAAGCAAAGATAAAAGCCGATTGTTCTAGCTCACTCGCTTCGGAGAACGCTTTGTGTTACGAAAATAAAAGTGCTTCCATTTCAAGTACGAAATCAACCAAGTCGACAATTTATAAAGGATTCGAAAGTGTTGGCTTTGTGGAGGAAATAAAAAAAAAACTTCAAAGAGAAGACGTTAAAATTTCAGTTAAGTACTTCTGAATAATTAAGATTAGGTTGAAATTTGAACCTTTTTGTGAGTGAAGAAAGTCATTCTATTCAATTCAAAGAGCATAAATCCTTATTGCAAATATACTAAATTACTTAGGTAGGTATGTATGCAACCATTAAAAAAAATATAGATACGTAACATAGAATATGTATCACCTCAGCTTATCTAGACGATTATGCCGTTTTTTATCAGAAAAAAGTGCAAAAAACTAACCTACCCAAGGATAAGCATTTATATGGTATCTTCACTAAATAAATTGAACTTTGAGCCTTATATCGAGAGACAAAGAGCTCTATTCAGGTCACAATGTAAAGAGTTGTGGGTCTATAATAGTGTGAGGTCGTGGGTTATCAAAAGTTTTCGTTTTGCGGCAGTGTGCTCCAACTTTATGATATCGAAGCGGCCAGGATTTACAGTTTGACATCAATGAGCTGGGAATAAGCCGTTTTAAAAAGTTAGTGTTGTTGTCTATTGGCGGATAACGCTTTCTCGTTGTTTTGTTTTTTTTGTGACCAAAAAGTTTTTCCGTATTTTTCAGTTTCGGTTTCAATGAAAGTTAGGCGAAACAGTTGTTTAACTGAGTGGTGTATTGCTGGTGGGTATACATGTTCAGAATTTTAAAGTTTGTTAGTCGCTGGTTAATCAACCTCATAATTAGTTCCAAAATGATAAATATTATAAGTACATATTATACATATAACATAGTAGTAGATAAAAAACAAGAAAGGTTTTACATGCAGGCAATGACAAAATTTAGCTGCCATTGCTGTTCCATATCACTGGAACATTTTCATTGCTCGTAAGTGAATGTATCATACTTAGAGCACATCTTAGGATTTATTTAAGTCTTTTGTACCAACTGCAGGAGACTGTCACGTCATCATCACGAGCAATTACGTTAAGAAAGTAACAGGTAATTGAGATAATATGAGTATAAAAATTCTACCTGCCACGGATTTATAATAAAAATAATGAATAATCATGACTGTCTCCAGCTGTTTCTAAACCTAAGTATTTCCACGTGAATTGTGCCCGAGAAACGAAGTTAATTAAGTTATTTAATCATTTATTTTAAGACCAATCTCCAAATGGACAACGGCTTTTCCTACCCGCAAATGATGTTTTCTGTCTTTCTGACTTTGACGAGGTAATCGGGCTTGGCAGTATTATCCTGTTTTTTCCTGCCTCATTTTGGCAAAACTTATTAATATTGTGGTACAAAGAAACAGAGAACTAAGTAGGGAATATAAATATGTATATCTATTATGTGGATAAATAGCTCCATCTCCTTCGCTATCAAACAAACTTATACAAAAAAAATATTACCTACGCAACTTTTGATAACTAATTCCTGTGCTGATATCGAGTGTCCAAAGCACATAAAGTAATCAGGTATATTTCGACAAAGATAACATCTTGATGTCAGTGTTTTTTTATATATTTAAGACAAATCAAAGCTCTTAGAATCTAGTCCTAACTAGTGTTGCCCAAATTCAGTCTTGGTCTTGCAGTCTTGGTCTTGTTCTTGCGTTTTTGCAAGACCAAGACCAAGAACAAGACCGCGTATTTTTAGCAAGACCAAGACCAAGACCTGACCGTGCAAGACATGAGCAAGAACAAGACATAGCCTGCAAGACTCTTGCGTCTTGCAGCTAGGACTTAGCGCTATTTCACTGAGTAGTTAGGTGTAACAGTTCAGTGTATAGGTAGGTACGCTTAGGAATTCTATGAGACGCAAAAAACTGTATCAAAGAATATGAAAAACTGGACCTATGCGCATTACGACTAATACCATAAACATAGCGAATAAAAATATCTATTAAAATCAAAAAGTAAACTTTAATAAATAGTAATAGACTAATAGGTAATTGCAAGACTTGCAAGACTCTTGCTGCAAGACCAAGACCAAGACTGAGAGCGCAAGACCAAGACCAAGACTGAGAGCGCAAGACCAAGACCAAGACCAGGTGTATTGGCGCAAGACCAAGACCAGGTGTATTGGCGCAAGACCAAGACCAAGACTGGCTAAGTCTCGTCTTGTTCTTGCATTTGGGCAACACTAGACTCCTAACCTATCAAGTAAAAAAGGTTTAAACCATAATTTGATCTGAACCAAAGCCTTCAGAATAATTACAGTTACAGAAATCAACTTTATCGATCACCACGAAATCCAATAAAGGCGAAATCAAGCGGGATCAGGAAAAAAGAAAAAAAACGCGATTTCATAAATCCCTAACTCCATTATTCAAGTTGGGCACGCACTTAATTGACCGTCTAGACTTCGTTCCGTTTTTGAATAAAGTGTTCCGTTTCCGTTATATTCCAAAATGGCTGCCGCGTCAACCAATATCCACAATTCACAGCCTATCGCTGCGTAAATAATAAATGAGATCGACTATTCCGTGGATGGAACATGAAAACTCATTGGTATACAAACTCTATGTGAGGAGCCAATATCGGTATTTTCGGAAGTGTGCCCCGACATTACATTTGAAGGCTGGCCGTTTGTAAAATTGGATGTTTCGTTTTTCGTTCCAATTTCGAGACGGGATGTTTTCTTTCCTGATTTTTTATTTACGTTTTACGTTATTGCCTGAGGTTAGGTTAGGACTGAGCGTCACAGTGATTAACGATGATGGTTAAATTAAAAACCTCAAGTTCTATCTACTCCACGGCGTCGCTGTAATGAAGTTACTGTAAAATCACGTAATTTCCATACACTTGGGACAAAAAGCCAACCCTCATTTCGAAGGCGAAACTGAGATAGAATAACTTAACAAGAATTTCGTCTAATTGTATAAGTTTACAGGCAAGTTTTCGGTCACAGATACAAAGTTATTCGAGCGGCATGATTCGAATGCTCGCAATGATCCTCTCCCAAGTCGTTTAATCTGTGAACCGGCCCTGTTCCGCTATTTCCGTCAGCTGTCAGATTTATACAAGTTACGTCAGATTTTACAGATAAGCGATGCTGTGAATGGATTGTTGATTGCTAATTCGAGGTGGTGATAAGGTAGCTATCTATCGCATTGAAGTAGGGACAGTTTCATTTTATACAAAATATAAGTTAGGCAATAAAAGAAGAAGGATTTGTCTTAGCTTATAAAAGGTAGGTTATAATCTTATAGTACCTACCATATAATATACACCAAAGATTAAATTAATAAATAGTTAAAAGAATGTCCGTTTGTGGGTTAACAAAGTAAGTACAAAAGGTATACATTATAGCTTAACTTACGAACCTGGTTGTACTAGGGCATGCAATACCGCAATACCGGTATTCGTAATACCGGGATCCCGTACAAAATTCCCGCTTTTTTCAATACCGGTATTGAAAGTTAATACCGGTATTGAAGTAATACCGGAATCGGACTTTTTTAGGCTATAAATAAAGCGATTAAGATTTAGTTAGCCTTGTGTGTGTATATACTGTGAAAGCGCACTTGTTCCTAACCGTTTAATGCAGTTTTCGGCTGCTAGAAATCTACTGTTGACCATGCGTAAACCGGCACCGGATGTAAAAAAATAGTTTATTCTAAAATTTAAACTCTAAAACTGATTTCTCGTAAAAATCTACAACAAAATACAGAATATGATTGCATTTTCTTGTTTTATTTTGATGTATACGACCTTTAAACACAGTATATGCCATTTATTACAAGGAAGTCTAATACCGGTATTAATACCGGGATCCCGGTATTGAGTTGTAATACCGGAACTCAATACCGGTATTGAAAATTGTTCCGGTATTGCATGCCCTAGGTTGTACCCTACCTATATGTATAAGAAGTTAATAACAATAACTGTAGGTCGTAGGCATATACTTTGTATTTGTAACCATGCGAACATCAATAAAATTGAGAGATGGTTAGGTAGGGTATATTATTGCTTCTCAGAATTCATAATAATTATAAAGCAATGCTGAGAAATCATTTTCTTTTGTAAGAATAACAAAGTACTTGAAAGGAAAAAATAAAAGTAGACAGTCTAGGTCTAGTCTAAGGATCTTAGCTTATTTATATGTTAAACTAATGGAAATTAAGGTTAGGTAAGTTCGCTAAGTTTACTAGTTATAATGTTAATAAAAAATATAAATTAACTACACTTAACCTCTTCTGTCCCATACAATAGCCTAATATACTTGTTTGAAGTACCTAAGTATTTACTGTATTACCACAAATATATATGTATTTAACACCTGTTTATTATATTAATATTTAAAACGCGTTTGGGAGCCCTAAACATCTTTTTTATGGGAGTCTAAATAATGTATCTTTTATATGTACTAAGTAGTTAGAGCTACTTAAAACCTACATATTATACTATACTACTACTCATTTCAAAGTTACGGATAAAATTCAATCCTGTTCCTACCTATAAATTTTTAACACAATTCCCACGCTATGTTTCAAAAAACCTCATTTTAAACCAAGACGCTTCGGCTCGGCAGCAATCTAAAAAAAACATGCTTAAAACGAAAAAGTCGGATAGGTATAAATTATATTTAATAACACGAGCCGATAGACGCATGTTTTTTAATTAAAAAAGATCATCGTGAACAAGCAACTTCCATTTATTAGTCCCTAACCTGTAATTATAGTGTAATTATCCTATAAACTATTAAAACGTGTATAAATCAAAAAGTTTTTGACTCACTGTTCTTATGGTTTAGGTTTAGGGAATAGGTTGCTACGTATCGTCTTTATTTCATGGATAGTAAGTGTTATATTTGACTTAAATTTTATAAAATTTGGTATCTGCCACCGTACTGAATAGTAGTCTTACGAATTGGATGGATCTTATACATTTTGGTACCTATTCATTATCAGTAGTATAATTATTGATAAAATATAAAGTAAAAGATAATTAAATTGAAAAAAGAAAATACTTTTCATTTTTAAAATAAAAAAAAACAACAATGATTTCATGATTCAATGGCGGGACAATATGATAATTATTTCCTCAGCTTCCTTTTGTATTTTACCTATTATTTTTACACTCGAGCACGGGTGCGAAACCTCACATAAATATCATAAAAATTCTGGTGGTAAACGGAATAATATGAAAAATTCCACTAATATTAAAAGAACAGCGAATATCCGGCGAAACAATGTCTTATTTTGTTTTCTGTCGTACATCAAAGGAAAATGTCTGAATAAAATTATTACCTTTTCGGGTATTGTGTGTGGTTTTTGTCCCTATGAAAGTTTGTTATCGTAAGGCTACTCATTCAAATGTAAAGCTTTTATACCACTATTATTACGTATTTAAACGTAACTTACTCACTAGTAAGTCCCTCTTCCGAAAGACCGTGACACAAATCATTATTTTAAACAACTTGAGACAGAAATACACTCACGAGCAATGTAAAAGTTCCAGTGAAAACAGCACTAAATAAAAAAAAAACAACCACTCACACCTTGTACTAATCTACTCCCTTGCGGGGTAGGCAGAGGTGCATTGCACTGCACCCACTTTTAGCACTAAATTACTCCGAAACTAAACGGAAAAGATTAGCTTAATGGCGCTGCCGTTGTCTGCAATATTAAAAGTAAATTTAACAGCGCATCTGAATATTAACAACGAATAACCCTCCTTTTTGCTTCGCTTCTAAATTAAATGTTTTAAAAAATTGGGGCCATTTGGTGTCGACATTTTGTACCCAAGTGGAACTTTATTATTGCTCATCGTAACAATAATCAATAATCAATAATCAATCAATAACCATCCTATAGCTAAAACTAGGTATGGTAACAATAAGATTAGTACAAGTGAAAGTCTTCGTTATAATGATAACATTAATTTGCCTTCTAATAATTACATAAAAGACTCTAATATAAGTCATAAAAAATTAAAATATAATTAAAGTGAAAGGCTGAAAGTTAATTTGGATGCTGAGTTAATTTTTTTTGTCTAAAAAGTACGCAATAATGGACTTGTGTCTTTCTACCGTGTGAATATGTGATTAGATTACGCAATCTAGACTAGGCAGAATAGTATTAAATTATCCAAAACTAAAATATTAGTAACCAAACTATTGTATTCTGCTTAATTCAAGCATATGGATTTATTGTATGAGAGTAAGTAGGTACCTATGTATCTACTTACGAGCCGAAAGTTGGATGCTTTTTGAGTTAAGTAGGTATGTGCTTATGTAAACAAAAAAGCGTAAAGTATCATAATAATTTGGATATACCTACTGTTAGAAGAAATTTATCATAATACCCTATGTGGTCTACATTCTTATTTGGAGGAACAAAACACAGAACAGAAGAAAGGTGTCTATGGTGTGGGCGATTTTTGACGTTTACCGGCATCTTGTTCTCAAGCATAAATTGCGCATGGCTTCATAATTTTAATTTAAGCGAATCCTAGAAAAAATAACATAGTAAGTAAATATTTTAACGTTTAAAAGATTCAGAAGTGAGATTGGGCCTTCCGCCACTAAAATTTTCAAGTTTAAAAGTAAAGTTCATCAGTTTCCTTATTTGTGTTAAAACCGTAAAAATAATTTCTTGTTTTGGTAAAATAAAGACTAATTTCAGTAATAAAACGTTTACATTGTGCATTTTGGTGTGTAATACGAATTTAAAAACCAATCCTGTGTGCGGTAATAGACGCTTTGTTATTTTATAAAAATAAAATATCTTACGATCACGACGAACTAACCTTTAAAGTTACTAACCTATTTTGTGTTGTGCATTGTGAATTGTGCTTTTAACCTGCTGGTGGTGAAACAGTAAGACTGTTGGATTGTTGCTATTATTGCATTGAGTTGCCCATGCAAGTTTGGTGAGCTGTAAATAACCTATTAACTATTCTACTGTAAATACCTTGTGCCTTCTGAAAGATCATTGACAATTATTTCGTGTGCCTATTGTAAATACTGTGTTCTAATTGATTGACTGTGTTCTAATTGATTGCCTGTGTCCTTATTTTGTGTGTGCCTAATTGTAAATACTGTGCCCTTGCTATTTCTAAAAAAACTACTTAGTGTGTGCATAAATTAACAATAATTGCTGAACTTTATTAACTTAGTGCTTAAATAACTAGGACATACTTGAAGTAGTAAGTTTTGAGCAACATTTAATTAAGTGGGCAAAGCTTAAGCTTAAATTAACAATTACTTAGTGGGTGTGATTATTTAAAAATAATGGGGCGGAATAAAAATAAGAAGCGCTCTCATAGCAGTTCTAGTTCATCCTCTTCAAGCAGTTGTGATAGGAAGAGATATAGATCTAAATTAAAGAAAAAAGAGAGGCGCATTGATGCACTAGAAGATATAATTAAGGTGTTGAGAAATAGCTACCATACTGGAAATGAAAACAATGAGCAGGGTACTGAATCTGTGTCATCTGTGCCAACAGCAGTACCTGGACCTAGTAGTGGTGGTAATGCTAGTCTACCAATAGTGAGATATGTTGGGCGGAATGACTTCATCCCTGACTTTGATCCTCAGACTACCAACGTCCCTGTCGAACACTGGATCAGAAATTTAGAAAGTACTGCTAGGATGCATGGTTGGGATGAGCGTACTCTCATATGCAACTGTACATGTAAGCTAAGTGGATATGCAAAGGGCTGGTACGAACGGCAAGCCTCATTTGAAATGAGTTGGGATGAATGGAAAGACAAAATTATCAAAGCATTTCCGTTTACCAAGAACAAGTTATCACAGATCAGGGAACTAGTCAATAGAATGCGTCTACCAAATGAAGATCCCATAGAATTCTACTATAATAAATTGGGCATTGGCATGTCATGCCAGATGTGTGACGAAGTTATAACTGAAGCCATCATAGGGACGCTTGGGAATCAGTTGTTAGAAGTAGGTGCAAAATCAGCTGGCTGTCATAACACAACAACACTATTAAAGTACTTAGCCAGTGTGAGTACATCAAACTTTGGTGTAAATAAGTATCAAGCAAGTACCAGTGAAAGAAAGCCTAATAATACTCCTTTAAAATGTTTTAATTGTGGAAAACCAGGACACAAGGCTTCCAGGTGTCACCAGAATAAAGAAAATATGAAAGCTGGGATAAATAAACAAAATAATAAATGTGCTTTTTGTGGTCGATTGGGCCACACAGAGATGGACTGTTTTAGAAAGAAAAATATGAATAAGCACTGTTCATTTTGTAATATGAAGGGCCACACTTTGGAGGAGTGCAGGAAATCTAAGTCATCGCCTCAAAATAAAGTAGTCCGGAAAGTACAGACTGTCTGTTGTGATTTTTCAGACAGAAAATATTTCAAAACAGTGCTATTAAATGACACTCCTGCTGAGGCTTTCCTAGATTTTGGGAGCTCCTGTAATACAATAAAACAGAGTTACTGCCAAAAACAAAACTTGGCTTTTACAGCAAATGATGAAATTGTCATTAAGGGCTATGGAGACGCTTTAACCTTACCCATAGGTATAGTCACAGCCAAAATAATGGTGGATGGGATTGACATGACGACCAATTTTTATGTAGTACCAGACAATGTACAGGAGTTTGATGTATTGGTGGGTCAACCATTTACAGAAGCCGCAGATGTAGTGGTGATTAAGACTGCTTCACAGTTGAGTTTCTTCAAGAGGGAAATGGCACTTGAATTAGCAGAGCTATGCGAGGATACTGGAAAAGTGCAGTTACATCCACAAGAAGATGTTACTTTGGAACCTGGTATTAATAAAGTATTTGTGTGGACCACCCCAGCAGTAAATGCAACCCTAAAAGTTAACCAAAGTGAACAACGGCAGCCAATGTATGAAAAGGATGTTGTATGTGAAGAAGTTGAGAGTGATAATGGTTCTGCAATTCTTAAAATTATTAACAGAACAAATGCACCAATCAAAATTAAATGTGAGGAATGTATAGCAAGAGCTGAATTAGTAGAAACACCAGAGTGTTCTGAAGCAATGCCTAATATAGGAGAACAACTGACAGATAAACAAAGAAAAGAAGTAATATCTCTCCTGAGGGACTATGATGACTGTTTTTCTGGCAGTGCTATGGCGCTTGGTAACTGTGACATTGAGATGGTGATTAAACTAAGGGAGGATAAGATCGTAAATTACAAGCCATATCGTATGTCATATCATGAAAGAGAAGTAGTACGAAATGTTGTATCTGAATTATTAGAAGCTGGTATAGTTGAAAAGTCTACTTCACCATATGCAAGTCCAGTACTCTTAGTCAAAAGAAAGGATGGAGGATACAGAATGTGTGTCGACTACAGGGCGCTGAATAAAATTACTGAAAAGGAAAGGTACCCATTACCTGTTATACAAGATTTACTTGACCGACTTGTGGATAAGACTGTCTTCTGCTGTCTAGACCTGGCTAATGGCTATCATCAGATACGGATTGCAAAAGAGTCCAGGCCATATACAGGGTTCATAACGCCTGACGGGCATTTTCAATATCGAATGATGAGTTTTGGGTTGTGTAATGCCCCTGCTGTGTTTCAAAGGGCAATGAATGAGATACTTGCACCTGTAATCCATGATTGTGCTGAAGCTTACATCGATGACGTTATATTATGGGGAGATGATTTTAAAAGTTGTTTGGACAATCCAAGAAAAGTGTTGGAATTAATTAAAGCCGCAGGAGTAAAATTGAAACGCAGCAAGTGCACTTTCCTCACTGAAAAAGTGGAATACCTCGGTTATGATATTTCTAAAGGAGAACTACGTCCCTCACCGCATAAAATAGCAGCTGTCAAGGATTTTAAAACACCAGAAAATGTTCATGAACTGCGCCAATTTTTAGGCTTGGCAAGTTACTTCCGCAAATTTATCGGTGGGTTTGCAACTATAGCCAAACCATTAACAACTTTAACCAAAAAGGATGTAGAGTGGTGTTGGGGCTCTGATCAAGCTCAATCTATGGATAAATTGAAGGAAATACTCACGACTGATCCAGTACTGGCAATTTACAGCCCGAACCGAGAGACACAAATCCATACTGATGCATCAAAGCTGGGTCTCGGGGGCGTACTACTCCAACGTCAAGATAATGGAGAATGGAAGGCAGTCGCTTACGCCAGTAGACAAACAACTGCTGCTGAAACTAACTATCATAGTTTTGAATTGGAAGCTTTGGCTGTGGTCTTCAGTATTATGAAGTTTAAGGTATATGTGACTGGCCTTAAATTTGTTGTGGTCACCGATTGTTCTGCTTTGAGATTAGCATGGTCTAAAAGGGACTTGTCACCGCGAATAGCAAGGTGGTGGCTAGATTTACAAGAGTATAACTTTGAGATTGAACACCGACCAGGAACATCTATGGTTCATGTGGATGCTCTCAGCAGAAACCCAGTATTATGCGAAATAAGACAGATAGAAGAAAAAGACCTAGTAACAACACTTCAGGCTGGAGACGAAGCTATACAATCCCTTAGTTTGAATTTAAAGCTGGAGTTAGAAGCCAACAAACACAAGAAGAATGGGTTACATAAAGACTTCAGAATAGTAGATGGGATCTTGTACCGCATAGTAAATGGTAATAATAAACCTGTTTTGCCCAAAGGTGCTAGGTGGCACATTATGAAAATATACCATGATGATCATGGGCATCTTGGCCTTGAAAAGTGTCTTGAAGCCATACAGGCGAAATATTGGTTCCCAAAAATGAGAAAATCTGTAGAAAAGTATATTTCCAGTTGTATTGGTTGCCAGTTTGCTAAGAAACCAACTGGAAAACAGCCTGGGCTAATGCATCCTATTCCTAAGGGTACTTTGCCCTTCCACACGTTACATGTGGACCATTTAGGCCCTTTTTGTAAAAGTAATGGTAAATCTTATATTTTTGCTATTATTGATGGGTTTACTAAGTTTGTCTGGCTAGAGTCAGTTACGAGTGCAAACACTAAAGGAGCTATCACTGCATTGAACAAATTGTGTCATATTTTTGGATTTCCTGCAAGAATTGTCAGTGACCGAGGGACGGCATTTACATCCAAAGAGTTTCAGAATTACTGCAATGACCATGGGATAAAGCATGTATTGAATGCTGTGGCAACACCTCGAGCGAATGGTCAAGTTGAACGTCTGAACCGCACAGTGTTGAACTCTTTGACAGCTCACATGGGCGAGGAGCGTAAAGGCTGGGATGCGTATCTGCCTAAAGTTCAACTCGGTATAAATTCGACTACTAGTCAGGGAACCGGCAAGTCTCCTATGGAACTACTGTGTGGTTTGCGACCCCGTTTAGCAGGCGAACTAGATGTTGCTGTGCATGACTCTAACCTATCTGAAATAAGGGATGATGCATCTAAAACTATTGAGGATAATGCAAATAAAATGAAAACCAGGTTCGATAAAGGTCGGCGTGTAACTAAACCAATCCCGGTGGGAAAGATGGTGATGGTGGAACGGAAAATAATGCGACCAGGACTCATGAGTGGTAAACTTGTACCAAGGTATGCGGGACCCTATAAAGTGACTGCAGTGTTACCCAATGATCGCTATGAAGTGACGTCAGTTACTAAGGGAAAGAGGATGTACAAAAACACAATTGCCCGAGACAAGCTAAAAGTTTGGAAACCCCGTGAGGGAAGCTCCTCTTCAGAAGAGGACTTGACTGAGCAATGATTCCTATACAAAATACTTTATGTGTGCTTGCCTTCGGGGCCTCACAGCACTAAAACCATATCATGCTTGCCTACGGGGCCTACACAGCATAAGTGTGCTTGCCTTCGGGGCCTCACAGCACTAAAACCATATCATGCTTGCCTACGGGGCCTACACAGCATAAGTGTGCTTGCCTTCGGGGCCTCACAGCACTAAAACCATATCATGCTTGCCTACGGGGCCTACACAGCATAAGTGTGCTTGCCTACGGGGCCTACACAGCATAAGTGTGCTTGCCTTCGGGGCCTCACAGCACTAAAACCATATCATGCTTGCCTACGGGGCCTACACAGCATAAGTGTGTTTGCCTTCGGGGCCTCACAGCACTAAAACCATATCATGCTTGCCTACGGGGCCTACACAGCATAAGTGTACTTGCCTTCGGGGCCTAACAGCACAAAAGCATCTGACAGCTATGCCTATGGGGCCTCTCCAGTGGTCCTCGGGGACCGAGGAATTTCAGGATGGCCGAACTGTTAGAAGAAATTTATCATAATACCCTATGTGGTCTACATTCTTATTTGGAGGAACAAAACACAGAACAGAAGAAAGGTGTCTATGGTGTGGGCGATTTTTGACGTTTACCGGCATCTTGTTCTCAAGCATAAATTGCGCATGGCTTCATAATTTTAATTTAAGCGAATCCTAGAAAAAATAACATAGTAAGTAAATATTTTAACGTTTAAAACTACTGAACCAACTTTGTAACTGTACAGTATCACTTTAACTTGTATTTATTTAGGTGCCCGTCAAGCACACTTCACTTTTGTTTACCAAAAACCGAACTAAAATAAATAAACTAAACGCGAAAAGCTTACAAACCTTACGAAGCATAAACAAACGGAGGCATTCTGGGAAACATTTACTGTCAGGCGGCCATTTTGCTTTAGAATGAACATTTTCGGAAGTCGCAATAAAAAAACTAATTACACTCGCCCAAACTAATTCCTCCATGTGGGAACATATGTTGAAATGTAAAACTAACTTTGGTTTCGCCTTTAGTTAGTTACAACTGATCATTGTAGTTCTACCATTAGACCTGCTGAACTTATAGTTGGACTATTAATTAGATGCAGCGATCGTCAGATAAGATTTGGCAGATAAGCAAAGCATACATACATATATGCAAAGCAATTCTGCTTAAAGATATTCCATAGCTAATGTTCAGTGGTGGTAACCCCCTGCTCCAATTTGGCACGCGAGAATTGTCTACCCAATAGTTTTTAGCTTCAGATTACGAACCTACTACCTACATAATTTGGAAAGGTAACAACGCCTACAGATAATATATAAATTGTTATTTACTGTAAAAATCTCTTAATTTTCTGAAAACTTCAATTATTTCGGCTACTTCGCTACTGGAGTTTAATATGTCAAGTAGGTAGCTAATTTCCTTTTAATTAAGGAACATTTAGGTTTATAGCTGGACCGGAATATTTTTGGTATGGGTTAGTTTATATTCTTCAGCAAGTACTTTAGTACTTTCCAACTAATAATGCAATAAATTGGTACCTCTCCAGCCACAACAGAAAGTAATTAATCAACGTCAAAAAACAAACATAACGATAATGACTCATTCGTATCGGGAGATTTCGGACGAAATAGATGAACGAAAAAGTTATTAACGAAGCAGCAAACAACTCAACTCCACAATAATTGCAGTGGCAACACTGGATCTGGGGCAATCGTGCGTAACGGGCAATATTCCATTATAACTTCAAAACGTGACTATAAAATTCCGAACTAAGTCTCGTTCGCTTTCTTCGAAAACATTTTCGAACCTTCGAACCGAAATTACGAGCTTCCAATGTTGACTAATATTTTAAGCGTCCCAACGGATCATCGTATAGTATAAAATAAGTGTCCGAACGGATCACGGCAAAGTTTAGCCCCCGCGGGAGCACTAGTGATGTGCAAGCAAACTCATTTAGCCCCGTGTTCTACACTAGTTAAAAGTTAACACTAGGTAACTACTTGCCTCACAACTTTAACTGTGATCTACGTTGTGCTAATGTTTGCCGGCAGCTGGTGTTGCCATTGTTTATAAATGAAAATGAGATTTAGATTTCACGTCAAAAGTTTGGCTTGCTATGTAGATTCAGTGTTAAAAAAAACTTCAACACTGATTTTATAGCTGCGACTGATAGAATTCGTAATGATATTTATACGTGCAATGTTTAAAACAATAATTTATCTGGAGATCACGAAAATACATTATAAGAATTCGACAGTTGATACCAAGCATAAACTATATACCTATGTTACGGTACTATTAGTAGCAGGTCGAGTGAATGACTAAAATTTGATTAAGAGCGCTTTGTCCTAAATTAGTACAAAAAGTCGCCTCTTGATTAAACTTTCACAAATAAAATTGAGTAATAAAAAGTTAAATACATTTGTCAGGTGCTCCGTCGTAACGGATTAAGGTTATGATTGTAATTACAGGCAAAAAATATATTGGATAACGTAAGAAGTAGATACTATGTAGGTCCTACTAAACATCATTTTATCTAAAAATGTTTTTTTTAAAAAACAAAAAAAAGTGTAAGGTTATAATATTATGTGGTTGAAAATATAAGTGAAAATATAATGGTGGTAACCACCACCAGTGGACCACTTTACCAGCGTGACAAACTAGAGAAGGAAGCTGCTTATAACTAGATATTACACATTGATAGTCTTCCCCCGGTGACTGTCTACCCCACCTTACTATACTATACTTCCACAGATAGTCAAAGAAAGCCAAAAGAGCACACCTCGTCATTTTGATGAATTTTTGGTCTACAACTTTATGTAATTCGTGTACAGAATTACCGTCTAGAGTGATTAAGACTTTGTCTCTCGATGCCCTTTTTATAAAATTGCATATGTGTTTTAATAATAATATTTACTCTTAGTTAACAAAGAATTAGGCAAGCAATAAATTATTATTTATAACTGTTGGGAGTTCAAAACTGTGAAAATGCTGAGACATTTTGTTTAATCAGTGAGATTCGACATAACACTGAGTTGCTGTTTTCATGTCATGAAACATCCCGTTTTGTTACATGTAAAACTTTGTATTACTTTCATAGCTATTGAATTCTCACAGGGTCATAAACTTTTATTATAATTATAACACAACAAATTCAAAAGCTTCAACCGCTATTAATCTCGAAACGTCTAAAATAGAAGTTCCTAAAACAGTTAATTACTTAAGCGTTGTGTAAAATCGTTACTCGTGATAAAAGAGCGTATTATTCAAGGCTATAATTAAGAAAAATATATTTTGCCGCACATAAATTAATGTAACAACATAATCTATAAGTCATCCGTATAACACGCTAACGGCCCCTAAAATCCGTACTTCCGTCCATCTCTAAAAATACCACGCCTCGAAAACGCACCGAAACTAAATCATAGAGTACCGTTATTGAGTGAGCACGCTCTAAGTATTTGTTTTGTTTCAACAAAGGATTTAACACTCAACACATTTTGCGCCTTTTCACAAATGAGAATATGAATGAATGTTTCCGACTATGCAACATAAATTTAGCAACGTTCCCAGCGCATTGTTCATCATTTCTATTCTTGCATCTCTAAAGCGCTTAGTATTCAGTGTTTTGTGAACACCTAAATTAAAGTTATATTTCATTGCCGGTTTAAAATAATAGTCCATTGACATTTACCTAAATGGAGACATTAAAACTGGAAAAGCACTAACTTGAGAAGACATCCTCACGTTACTGCTACCCAACACTAGATGGCGTTGCCAACCGCAAAATCGAGGCAACTCCCCATTCAGCAAGCACGTACTTTCCACGAAATTAGATTTAAAATGAAAACTATTTAAAGACTTTACAGCGACTTGGACCCAGCCCAGTTAACCAAATTAGCTTTCAAGATTGAAAATTGTGTCACAGAGATAATTGAATTCAATTTTGGAGAAGGTACCGACCTAACGTTAAACGATTTAAAAAATTAATTGTATCCACAAGTTTAAAATTAAATATATGGCTTCTTGTTTAATCATGCTTTTCTAAACAAAGGTAGGTAAATACTTATAAATACTTTTAAAACTAGAGCTTTGATCTTGGACAAAAACATCCTTATTATCTTAAAGCCGTTCTTCCACATCAACTGTTACAAAGTTTTAATTAGAATAAGCAATGAAATTTCTGGCGTCCATTTGGGAGAAGTAAAAATTGAAACGATTTCTGGAGTGAAATAAACTTTACACCGCGGTCACGTCTTCTGATTCAGTTTGGTCACGGCTTTTGAGTTTCGAATACTCTCAAAAACGTACCATCAACGACATAAAATATTGAAAGCTTACCGAACACGAAATATAATTCGATATTTAGTGTATATTATATGAATTTAAAAAATACTGTAAATTTATGAAACATTTGTGTATTAAAAGAAGCTAAAGTATTGTTTGTAGAAAGTACTGTTTTTTAAATCAATTTTTTCCGATTGATTGTTAAAAAAAGTTTATTTTATCCATTAAACATTACGCACAAAATATTGAAATTATGGAAGCATGTTCTACATAGAGTAGGTGGAATGGAAGTTGAGTGGTGAAGTGTTTCTATTGAAGCACACCAAAAGGGTTCAATACCTCTGTACCTATAGGTAACTAAGCGTAGGATCTTAGTAACGAACCACTGATTTTCAGGTTCCACCCAGGTGGATATATTAATAGTTACAGTTAATATATTACAAGTTTATAAGTTGGCATACCTATCGGTTTGTTATCGTAAAATGTAATTTAGAATGAATGCAAAAGTTAATGTATTTTCTATAAATTCATTACTTTTGAAGGAATTATTTCACAGCACAATTAAAATTAGCATCAACTGATCTCAAAAACTATAAATAAAGCTTTTCATCTCATAAGAAACCTATATTGAGATTTTGTTTTTTATATTTAGGTAGGTATAATATATATTTCCAAAAAGGACCTAGCTGAATCAAATTAATGCAAAATTTATGGTTTGTGTCCACTAATGTAAGCTACGCACGCGAAAACATGTTGATGACAAATTAAGCATGAGATTTGAAATTTTAATTCGGTCTCTGTGTGTGGCCTACGGTCGTCAAAAGGCATTTTCGTGACAGTAATGTTAAGTTATGTTCTCCTAATTGACACTAAATAGTCGATAGAAACGTTTTTGACAGTATTAAATGACAACATGCCTGTCAGTTTGTGTGAGAGGGAGCGATAGATTCGAAAATTTATGGGAGGAAATGCGATGCGGGTAAGTTTTTAGTGATAAAATTAATGGGTGTTTTCAATTCTGTACGACAGTTATTCCAATGTCATGAGAGCTTCTTAAAATTGAATCGGTCGTTGTTCATTACATTTCAATCGACTTCTCTGACTTGGAAATCTGTTATTCTCTTAAGATAAAACGTATGTTATTTTATTGATGTAATAAACGTTGTTATTTATTTCACGAAATCCAATATCACTCAATTTTAACGATTCTCGCTCCATTTTGATTTCTTATCGTGCTAATTTAAATATCAACATTAAATCGTCGAATGTGTTATTTATTGCAAGAAACCTTAAACCAATGCTTTTTAAGATATTCCAAGATTCATTTTAATTTTAGTTCCATTATTTCTATCTTTCTTTAATCGTTGTAATTCA
This sequence comes from Plutella xylostella, assembly GCF_932276165.1. Taxonomy (NCBI): domain Eukaryota; kingdom Metazoa; phylum Arthropoda; class Insecta; order Lepidoptera; family Plutellidae; genus Plutella; species Plutella xylostella. The sequence goes on along the minus strand of NC_064007.1, from coordinate 2,232,428 downwards.
TTTGGCTCGATATCTGTTGTATATAAATTAATATTCATTATGAATACCAATAAGGATATCAGTTTACAAATAAATCACTCGAATAAATGATAGCCTACATTATTGCCGTCGTAAATTATCTGGTTATGATCACTTGGGAAGAATAAGTAAAAAAAGGTTGACTCACCTAAAACTACCAATATAAAACACAAACTAATGTACAAGATCATCAGGAATCTTTGGTAAATAATAAACTAACAATATCACAAATAATAATGACAATCATCTACGTGATTGTCGCACTTTTTTAACAATATCACAGTTCACATCCCTAGCTACGTGGACGTGGTCACACGATCCCATCACTAATAACATTTCCAGCACATATTTTTTGTAGCATCCGACTGCATCGGGCTACAACTTTTTCTCCGCTCCCCAACTTTAACTTTTGGTCATCGTACGTGATCCGATCCAGTCACAGTCACCTTTCACAGAAACACTTCATATCACTGGCCGTTATTGAATTGAAACTCATAATTCGAATTTGTAATTTTTCACTGGTTTTGATCAGAACTGTTAAAATGTACGATAGTTTTTGGTGCGGACGGACAGCGGTCCGACGCCGGCGGAGGTCGAGTTGCAACTGGCATGAAGTTTGTGGGGAGAGGTGAGGAATGCGCGGCGCAGCGTTGCCTGCTAGTCGCCAGACCGGCTCATCAGCCAGACGAAGCGAAGAGGCGGTCTTGAGCACCCAATTTACAATAATTCGACGGTGTTTTCAAAATCGCCGGGTAATAGAACCAGCTACGGTCGTGCATTGGCGGTGGCATCGCCCTTCGTCCCGACCGCTTTTTCGACGTGAATTTCATAAACATTCGGATCGTCTTTACGGTTTACGAATGTTCCGTCTCTGTCTGGTTAAACGTGATGATGTTTGGAGATAACAAAAAATAACAGGTACACGATCTCGGGGCCTATTCGAGCGCTCGTGTTGTTGTGAAGTTTCAAAATTTGGGTTGGAACATGCGTCGCCCGATTCCGTATTACCGTATTTCGATGCAAATCCGCGAATGCAAATATTTGCGCTTGTACTTTATATGCAAATACAATTTTGTATTGTGCGAGATTTTGGAGAACACTTATTTGGCATGCGCGGTGTATACTTCATCGTAATTGCTTCGGGCTACAGCCAGAGCTAAACTATAATCAATAAGTTAATTAAATTATGTTATATTGGCTTGCCTTTCAGTATCGAAAATAATTATAAGCGACTTTGGCTTTATATTGATTAAAGTTCGAGAGAAACATAATGTAGCAACGCAAATTAATTGAAGTTTCCAGTTAACCAAATTAATAATAATTTGTAGGTTCTCACACTTTATGTAAAAAACAGTGCTGACTTATAAATTGAATCGTTTCTCATAAACAAACTTTACGATTCATTTTCAATAACTTTTCAACTCTTTGATGGACTCGTAACTACCTACGTACCTACTTATTATTTTAAATTATACTACCAAAGTCGGCATCCTGCTATACTCTACGACAGTGAACCTATACATATACATATACCTACAAGTTACTGCTCTCCCAGCACAACATGATAACGGCAATCATAAATTTAATGTAGCGAGGTTCCAGTGAGTACTAAACTATAATCGTGATGGTCGGACGGCGATGGGCTCTGTACAGCGGTTACATCACTATTCCGTAACCCTCAAATACACAGATCTGGACCCGTATCGAATTTTGCGATTAAAACCGATTAATAGAGTAGCCCAACCCTATTACTTCGGCTATTTGGTAAACCGCATTTGAGCACCGCGTTATTTATTTTAAACCGTTTTAGGGCCCTCTTGTTTGTTACAGGATTTGCCTTTTTTACTGGGATTTGATTTGTATTACATATTGTATTTGGGTGCTTTTAAGCTTAGGATAATGCCTGTGTAATTTTACGGTTTTCTATTTCTCGTAAAACAGGGTTCACTTGTGAAGGTACTTTATTTCAGTCTGTTTACTATGTAAAGATTGTAAAGTAATGATCCGTTTGGAATATTTTGAATTTGTTTAGAAGTTTTTGTTTAAGTTAATTTATTTTATGATGCATACTGCTACGGTTTAAACTAAATAGATATTTATTTAAATATATAAAAATCATATAGCTACTTACATACTAATAACTACTAACAATTTGTGTAATAACTTAATATTTATTTCATCAATTCAATGATCGTAATCAGATAGGATATTAAAATAAAAATTACTTACTAATAAAACTGAATTAGACAAATTCATGAGAAAATTCCACAACATGTCGTCTGGTCAATATAAATTTGATGCCCCTAATGTCCCATTTAGACATTCTCCAAGGCTATTTTACTAAACTTAACTACGCCCGATCGGCTTTATCGGAAGCATCTAAAACAAAAACGTATCTATTATCCACCCCCAACGATGAAAAAAACAAGCAAAAAAAAAATCCAAAAAATTGGGTTCCATTTTCAAAAAATAAAAGCGACTTTGAACAAAGAATAGAGCTGGCTTCGTTTGCCGATTTTGAAACTTAATAATTCGGGACAAAATTGGTTTTACAATGTCACTTGCGTTATTGACGACAGCTTGTGGCGTTGTAAAACCTACTTTGTTGTCAGTTACTACGGTTTAATAATGAAAGTTCTCAGGGACTTGGGATCACTCTGATTAAATTAAAACTGTAGGGTCGGTTGGACCAAGAACTGATGTCACAGATAGTTACAAGTTTTTTTAATGGACAGCGACATTTTTTGTTGTATGACAGAGAATTTAGTGGTTGTAAGTTTGAATATTATTCTTTGTTAACATTTTGATAGATCTGTTATAAATGATAAAGTATGACAAGTGTGGCATATAAAAGCCAGATACAATCATTACAATTCTTGAACTTTGACAATCTTAATAGTATTTTAAGCATCTAAATTTAAATAAATATAATTATTAAGTATGTAGGTATTGCGTTTTAGTAGGTATATTATTGCCTATAATATCAGTTTGCGGATGATTTTAACGTGTTAAACAAAGTCACAGTTGGGTACGGTTCAATAAATACCACAAACGTCACACAAATTTCGAAATTGGAACGTAAAGAAAAAGCATTTCTGAACGAGCATGCCACGAACTATTCCAAAACTCTATGGAGGCAAAAGGACTGGCTGGATGCGGCCCGAAACGTAGAAAAGAAAAAAATACAACAATAGCAGGTAAAAGACCCGGACTCTCGGCACATCGCTAGGAACGAATTCAATATCCTATAATTTTGACGCGCATAAAATTTAGTTTTCGTCACGGCGCGTACTGTGGCGCCCTCAGTCAGGAAACTCGTGATTAAAATGGTCGCGCCTCCGCCATTGTTGTGTTGCTCTCTTTATTACAAAGTATAATTGCATTTTTATATGATCAGTTAGGACTTCGGCCATTATTGTAAACGAAACGGTGTGGTATTACTATACTTCAACTAACATACAACGTATACATTACCTTCGTGGTACCCAAAATTCACACACATGTTCACACATAGCACCTTCCAGAGGGGTAGGCAGAGACTATGGATCTTCACGTGCATGATCTTTTCGATTCCTCTACATTCATAAGTCTCTTCATACACGCTCATCAATTTTGGAAGCTCCTAATGTAGCTTTTCTTGAGTATTTCGCCTATTGGGTCGACATAATATTTTCATACTACGTAGTAGCTAGTATTGTATTTAGTAGGAGGGCATCAATCTTCCTACAGTCCTCCTACATCCTAACCGGTCTATTTTAGATACTATAAATGGTACACTATATTAAGAATGTTTTTATTCCTTTACTTTATTTTAATCAGAGAAACCTATAGATGAAGAATACAGCAGTAAGCGGAGAATAAATAAATTATTTTGAACAAATCACACTATGTCACACCTAACCCAAAATTATATAATGTCGGAGAGATTTTTTTAAAATGTATTCTTGGCAGACATCTGAGTTCATTGAGCAACTATCGAGTTATCAAGCCGTGTTGAAAGAACCAATCTGTCGGCCATTTTTTTCTACGCATCAAATCCTGTCATGGCGCATTTTCACGCTTGCTTAGCTTCTTACCTGCATGATATTGTAGATTAGTTTTTTGGAAATAGGTACTAGTTTGTATTTTTTTGTTTAGCAACATAATATACTTATAAGTTTTCAAAACTAGTTGTAGGTGGGTATGGAAAGAATACATAAACAAAAGAGATAACTGGTAACTGGTAAGGATGAGGAGGGTAAAGAATTCTGAATTCAAACTGACTTTCAGCATTTTTCAAATTGTTATTCATCATTTATTCAACGTAATGTCAAGATCGCAACAAAATAGTGGCAGAACTAAAAAAAATAATGATTTTTTTGTATTATTTTTCCAAAAAATAGAGTTCGAATGATGTGCCTGTTAAATTTAAAAACTCCCACACTCTGATTTACTGAGTTGTGCCCTTATTATACGAGTGTGAATTGAAATTGAAAACATCGTCGGTTAGGTTAACCAAATCTGTGCCGTGTCTTTCCAATAGATGTGCGCCTCAGCACGTGTTAACATAGCGAGCCTAGCTAAGTCTCTCGTGTCTCGCAATATGTGTACATAAGTACTGTACACAACACGAGAACAACGTACTTGGTATTAGTACCCTACGGGTGACATAATGTTGAGCAATATTCGGATATTCCCCTGTTGGACGAAAGCTTGCGGAATTATAGAAGAGTACAACATTACAGCCACCTAAGGACCATCATCACGACCCATCACCTCCCCACTGCTGGGGCACGGGTCTCCTCCCAATGAAGGAAGGGTTTAGGCCTAGTCCACCACGCTGGCCTAGTGCGGGTTGGTGGACCCCAACACAAGCAAGCTACCTATACAGGGTGTTGCAAAAAGGGTATACTAAGCCGAAACCTACATGTGCAGCATGGTATATCTAAGCCTGAAACTGAAATCAGAATTTGAAAATTCGCAAAAAAAAAAAACATTTTCCATAGAAACTTTGTTGGTCACGTGACTTTTTACTATAGAAAATAATTATTTTTTTCGCGAATTTCCAAATTCTGATTTCAGTTTTGGGCTTAGATATACCATTCTGCACATGTAGGTTTCGGCTTAGTATACCAATTTTGCAACACCCTGTATAGAAATGAATCTGGCTACAGCTTGTTACCTGCTTCGATCTGTCAGTTCCATAAGCTGATAAGCGCTTTATCTACGTTGGTTCGGAAATAGCTTATTAATTTTACAGATGTCAATAGCATGGCAATTGGATTTAAACACGAGGATTGACATGGTCAGTTGTGGGTGGATGAGGAAAGCAGGGGACAGAGTATTGTGACGCTTCTATGGAGCGCTTGTCGCTTCTTGAGAGAGGCCTATGCCCAGCACTGGTAATGCTGATGTTATGACCAGTCTAATCATAGACAATTTTTATTTTGATTTCAAGGTTTTTATAACAGAAATTGGCACAAAGTTGACGCGCGCCCGATTCCGTATTTTTCTATCTGCGCTGTAGTAACAATGTATCGGATCAGCCATGTGTCAAAGAATCGTCATGTGTCAAAATAGTCGGAGTAAATAGACAAACTATTCTAACTTTTCACAAAAATACATTATGATCGTCAAGTTAGCTAGTTCGTAGTTCGCAGACACGTAGCGAAAGTATCGAATCTATTATTCTATTGCGGTGTTCGTGTAAAATATTGTCTTCGATATTAGCCCAGTTGTTGGGAACTTTGTAATTGCGGGACGCTCGGTCAAGGTGCTTCTAGGGCTGTCTGTTACCAAATCGAATAAAAATACAAACAGACAAGTTGAAATCCTCCTCCTTTCGGTAAGTCGGTTAAAACACTCCCTTATGCCACTGTACGCTTATTTTAAATTGTGTGAAGGAACTTTTACTAATATAGACCTTAAATCTATATTTCTTACTGTACTAGCATTTTTAGGCCTGTAATCTGAAATGCATATAACATAAGTACTTGAATATAATTAAAAAAATCGCATAAGTACTTTTTAAGTAGGTATTATAGGTTTCGAGTCTTCTTATTGTGGACCTGAAAAATTATAACTTGAGTTTAACGTTCTACCGTGATGATCTTAGTACCAACATATTTCTTAAGTGTAATTGCCAACCCTAGCCTAAGTACAGACGAACTTTAGGAACAATTCGGTATCCCCGAAGAGTATACGAGTTCGCGGGATATTCCGATAAGATAAATAAGTTAGCAGAAAAACCCTCACGGGTATGGACTTACTAACTTTACGGCCTTACGGGATAATATCTCGCTGTTTCTGCCCTAGGGTAATGAGTAATTACCGAAAATACGTAAGTAATCAGTAATGTTTACCACTATCTGTGCCCGCGAGCTTCGCTTCGCCTGAAAAAGATTTTCCCGTGGGTATTTCTGGGATAGAAAGTAGCCATATGTATACCAAATTTCATTCAAATCCGTTCAGTAGTTTTGGCGTGAAAGAGTAACAGACAGACAAACAGACAGACACAGTTACTTTCGCATTTATAATATTAGTTAGGATGGGATATTAAGGCATAGAGTTTCTATTCTAAAGATACTGTCCTTATTCTTAGGACTCTAATGATGATTTAGTGATAGTTCCAGTTACAAATCCTTTTTCATTTAAAATTATAACTAACTTTTCATCACTGAAGTAGAAAATACCAACTGTATTTACAAGAAAAAAAAATAAAGAAAAAAATAACATCAAGCACGATTAATTTCGTAACTAACCTATTTCAATAAACTGGTATAGACATAGCAGAAGCAGCGCAATAGTTTAAATACCGTATCTCAAATTTAATCAAGTACTTTACCTTTACAAAAATAAGTTAGTTGTATTGACACTAAATGTTTTTAAAACCGTGAAATTTACGCTTGGACTGTTGGTGCTCCGTAGCAAAATGGCCGTTAATTTGGTCATAGATTTTGCAACTTCCAGAATGGTTCAATGCCTAATCTGTATTTTTTATATTATTTTGTCATAAAATAAATTAATATTGTATCGACCGGGCCAAACTTGTAAAGGGACTGAGGTTCATCTGGCTGGCTATTTCTTTCACCACGGTGACAAACTCTAGGCTATATTCCACGTTTTTTATCACCGTAACGGTAAGAAGAATCCAACCAAAAACATTAAATGTAAAAAAATGCCAAGTCTCTCAATGCAGTCTTTCTATCGTAAAAAGTTATGAGATCTCATAGAAGCCAAGTCGTATTCAAATTATTTTGTAGTTATAAATCAACATTTAGTAATTTTATCAATAGTTTTCTTTATATTATTATAATTACAGTGACTTGGCAATGAGCACAAACTAAAAGCTAAACTCCTAGCTTTGTCCACATCGAAGATGTAGGGGGTGCGAAACTGCCGCGAATCGCTTCGAGAAAAGATGGTACGGCCGTGCCCGTTTTGCTCGAGACTTGGCTGGGGCACTGCCGTGCCCCCAGATAGGAAGCACGTTATCGAATAAAATTTAATATAATATATGATCGGTACGTACACATATATGTCATTATTAATATTTTAGTAGATACCTAGCTGTTGTTAGTAGGTGTGCTTTGATTCCTAACAAAAATTCAAAATAATTTATTACCCGTATTTTAAAGAAACACCTGCTCAAAAAATACCAATTATGCCTCTAACATCCACCCTGACACGCCCTCTTAATTCAAATTTGAATTCCGAATTTGTGTCTGTCCCTTTCGTTCATACGCTGCTTGAGAAGGATGCCATGTGATTCTGACGTTAGAATTTAAGGGTATGCCATTACCCATTTCACACGTTACAAGCGGCAAATTGGGACAGATGTGTACCTATATGCTAATATGTAAATTATCATAGCAATCATAATGAATGAGATACAATGTGGCAAAGGGAACGGGAATTTATAAAGAAACAGAGAGTGCGTATACACGAATCAAATTCTACAGACGGACTTAGGTATTTTTTTTCATAATGGCACACAATTTTTTCACTTAATATACCTACATATATACAAACGCATTTTTGTATAGTAGCCTATTTATTACTTTTCCATTTATTTTTATTTTTGTAATCTCAAACGAATATCAATGGCTATTGAAAATGCCTAGTAAATTCTCATAAAAATAACCTCGTACCATACATTTCTTTACAGTATTACATTGACCGGAATAAACTAGGTCTTTTTAACACTTTAAGCCAGATTAGTCGACCCACTTGCAAAAGTAATAACAGTTTTTTTATCGGCCTTCTTAAAGAAACATTGTTTGCTTTTTACTGGGCTATAAATTTTTTATAATTTTGTTGTATGTAAAATGAAATCGGTATCGCTAACTAAGGCTATAATGTTTTAGTGCTCACAAAATAATTTTAGTGCAGTTACGAAGCGCAATAGTGATGAAGTTATAAAACGCTTATAATAACGTTGTTAAGAAATTGATACTTAATTATTTATTTATATCGATATAGACGTCGTTTGAGTATTGAACTAAGAAATAAACTAAGAATTATAAGTTCGTGTATTTGTGCCCTTTTTATGTTTGTATTCAACCATTCCTATAATGTTAAGGTCTGAAGAGCTTCAATACATTTTGTTTGTTTTAACAATAAAGTTGGTATATTGTATTTATAAATAATTTATTCTGCATACTGCTTCGTCCTCCACAGACCTCACTATTATTATTACAACTAAACATAATAAAATAACCGATGACAAAGATTAAGGGTTCTATGGAAATTATACAGTACATGTTTTTGACCTTAAAGATGGCGGCAGCATCAAAATCTCGGGACAATAATGCAACAAAGTAATGAGAACGCAAATCGCAACATGCCACATACAACATTACCACAAATTACACCGAAATCCAACGTTTTAGTAACCTCAATGGATGTGTATTACGGCACTTACAGCTTAAGAATTCTAAAGGATATATTAAAAGTGCTGAGATCGTGATGAGATCCTGCACTCCGCATATGCTACCTCTCCGTGGTAGGGTGACCACGAGTCCTGGTTTTTTACAGTACGTTCTCACTGATTATATTATTAGTCTGAGAGGGGACGAAGTTCCTGTACGTGGCCCTATATTACACATAATATGTACAAATTTTCTCGAAATATTAATCGAAATTGTAGGTAGGTAAGTTACTTGTATTTATTTGTGAATGAATCGAGAGATAACACTGAAAACTGTGACCTTTTTTCTATGATTAATTGTAACTTTCATACCTACTTAATATAAATTATATACCTATTACAAATGGAGTCTGAAAATTGGTGTATGTAAATACCGACACCGCGTTCCTATTTTTGTGTTTGGACAAAGTAAATAAATTCCAGATAAAATATTTAAGTACATCTGTAAAGATCCGATACTAACTTAGATATTATTTGAAAAACTAACTTTGCCACCTAAATGTACAGTAACTGAAATACTAAATAACATCGCATCCCGAACAACGCAAGAGCAGCACAATCAATTGTTGCAAAGTTATGCGAACGCAAATTGCATGCACGGCGCTATCCCGCGTCCTATCTGTGTCCTGAACGCATTGTCGCACTACATCGCACCACACCTCGCCTGCAATTTGCAAATAGCACACGCACCTCGAACCCCTTCGCAATTACTCGAGCACAACCCTATCATGCAGCCACCGGCGTCTTTAACACAACGGCTTAAGCGAGATAATTCATTGGCTATAGTGATGTTCGCAGTTTGCGTGGGACGCACGCGATATCGAACATATGCGAAGACCATGCGTTACGTGCATCAAGGTGCAATTTTTTTGGCAGGACTTAGTAATTTGAGTCGCCTTTTTTCATAATGACTAGGCGCAAGGAAGCCTTATTACTAAATAGGTCGGTTACAGTTGGGCGACCGTTCTTTTTTTAAATATATTTAATTTTTTCTCGAGTTGTTTTAGTTGTGGATTTTTTAACCCGTCTTGCGTTTCGAGACTGGTGTTTTAAACGCTTCCAGAGGAATTTGTAGATAAATGCTGGGCACGTTTTCTCATAGGTATGAAGTTGAAATGCGGGTTAAATAAATGACGGTTCGTTTGAAGGATATGTTATTAATAAATTGGTATAATTGCTGTTGCACGTAATTTTTCCCACCTTTGAAATGTTAAAAGTTAAAAACGACATGTAGATACTATGTACTTACTTATTAATTAAAGGTAATGTTTGGTTCTGAGTACTACACTAGTTGTAACGAATACAATAAAAACACATCGAATCAGTAAACAAATCAGAATCGGTTCCTAAAAACAAAATAGAGTTGAGAGTTTCGATTAAAAAAAACGTTTATTCGATTCTTTTGAATTCGGATCGAATCGGAATCGCATCGAATAACATGGTAAGAATTGTTTGCTTTTGGTTCGGCTTTCATTTGTCCAGACGAGATAAATTGTGCTGGCTGAGCAATGCCGATGTTTAGGGTTTCTATTCGGGTTTAAAAACTAAATGAGATTTACATTCTCTAATTTCAATTAATTTTGTATAGTACATGTTATTTATAAAATATTTATATTTAGATAGGTACTTCAATCTTAAGTCGCTGTTGTCTTTAAGATAATCTGTATTATTATCGTATACCTACATAATTATTGTGTGTTTTCAGAAACAAAATTTACACTAATGTACAATTAACTATTACATACTTATGTCTGTGGTGTAAACTGCTGATGATCCATATTTAATTAATAAATTTCTATGCGAACGGATCCTAAGCTCCTTAAATTAAAGTTAGAAATCTATCTTGGAAACCAGATATTGTGTCGGGCTAATATCTGCCATTAATAAACTGTCAATTTTCAGTTTAGTTTCCGTCCACGGGAGCAAAGTGAGCAATCTCTGCATCAAAGCAAAATCATATCTACTTCACTCCTAGCTCTTTGACTTTGAGTTGAATTCAAATGAGAGCCAGTTATGGGATAGTGCCAGTACTTATTCTGAGGTCCCAGGCATATTATTTTTTGACAGGAGGATTCGCAATTTAAACACAAATTACCTTCCATTGAATGCGTACAAAACTTTTCAATTATTATTTACGAGCCGCCAACCACTATAATCTAAACTTGTACAGAAGTGGCTATTCATAAAAATCGTTATTTCGTTTTCATTGTTCGAACTTTAAATTTGAGTTCTCATAATGGGTTATGCCTGAGCGAGCGCGGTTTACCCATCTGCGAATTATATTCGGCCAGCGCTTGTTGATGAAAAAAGTACGTAATATCCGACCTCCTTTTTAATGAACTAAGTTTGAATAAAGAATCGGCCTAAAGCATTCAGATGAGAGGTCCTTGTCGGTTTTTTTCTTTTTTCGTTGACGCGACGTCGGCACAAACTGATTCAGTTGACTGCCAAGTCATGTCCTTCAGATTTTATGTTGAGTTTTCTTTTTTATTTATAAGTGCTGTCTGTGATTGGGTTGTACAATGGACGGAGAGAATTTAATTATGTTAAGGGTAGATTAAAACACAAATGTTTTATTCATATTAACAGCTTAAGAGAAGTCCGATTGCTAAAAAGAGAGGGTTATATTTTAAATTTATTTATTTATTCGATTCTACTAGTATTCATGTCATTTTATATAAGTCGAAGCCATTCCTAAATGAATTCTTTTCAAAAATGGGTCAGTCGGTGATCAATTTGCAATGACACAGCAAAACAATATTGAACCAAATGGCGTTCTTGTACCGAGAATAGGGTTCCACCCTATAACCTGCTTGACTGATAGACACAATGATAAGTATACTTGAAATGAATGTTCGAAATAACGTATCCTAACAAAAGTTAAAAACCGGGACATTGAACACTAAAAGTCGCGTAACTTTTGAACGGCTGAACCGATTTTGATGAAGCATAGCTAAGAGCACTTGCAGTAATATTACCTTTGACCCCAAAAAAGAAATGGAAAATCGGTTCAGCCGTTCGTGAGCTATGCACAATATGTCATGTTTAATAGATTTGCACCAAACACAGGCTCTGCCTAGCTTGAGTTCGGATGGCCGTGTGTGAGATGTCCCCACATATTATTATTATTACGATGAATAGACAACCAATCGCCGGAAAGCAACTTAAATCGGCCGAGTGAGTCAAACATTTGTTAGAGTTAGAATTGATTGTGATACCCTAAATAAACCACCCTATGTCGGCGGTCGCTGACAATTTTATTTGCAGTGCGAGTGTGGTTTTAATGAGTTTAGCCCAGTTTTGCTTAGTTAGCGCATATGTCGATTTTAGTTTAGTTTTGCTTTATACAGGATGAGTCTTTCGGTGCATATCCGAAAGTAGGATACGGATACAATTTTTGAGATAATAGCCTAATGACCATACACAAAGTCAGGTTAACTATTTAACTTCGTAATAAAAGTGTACTCACCTTTACTTCCTTTTTGGGTTCAGACATAAAACAAACATACATACTATTAGTATACATAATAACATTTAAAAAAAGTAAGGCAGTAGCCTTACAAACAGTTTTCCTACTGGGAACGCAGTATTAGATTGAGGTGGATCCCTTACAAGTACCTTCTAAACTGACAGCCAACATTGTGACTTGGCACAAATATTTGTGGACCCCCGCCCACCCGAATGCCGGACATAGACGACACTTGACCAAAGTTCCTGTCACCTGGGACTTGCTGCTAGGAATACCTGTGTGCCAATCACGAATATTGTCGACTGTCGATAATTTGAATTAGTTTTTTTTACCTATTTTAAGTACTGCAGTGTAGTGTTTTGCTTTAATAGATAGCAAACTAAAGGCATACTTACTCACATACTCATGTTACTTTTATACTTTTTGATTCTACTCAACAGCATTTGAAAATAATATTAAAGAAACAATATTCTTATTAAAACACGGCGTAAGCGTAACCTACCTACAGTTACATAAAAATCGCCGTAGAAAATTCCGTCGAAAATTTCGCTAAGATTCTCGGATAATTCGAATACTTCGATCACTCGAAACATTCCTACTGATAAGATTTCAAACAAGCAATTCATTTAAATTAATTTGTTATTAACTCCATTTCAAAGTGAAGGTGAACTGGTGGCAGTAAGTTATGTTGATCCCGAAATACAAAGTAGGGATCGTATTATGATGTGGAATAAAGATGGCGATAGTTACACGCACCTCTTAAAATGACACTAATCTTGAGGTAGTCGTGAATGGCAGAAAGTAGGGTTGATATAAAAGATAATGAATAGATAAGTGTGAAAAAGTTTGAGTGACAATAGCAACAAATTACTCCTAAACGGTTAAGAATAGCTTAATGACTTCGTATTCAATATTGAAGAACATTTAACTGCTTATCAAAAATTACGCTGGTAAAAAATATTTTGAATTCTAAATTAAGTAAATGTTTTACAAAATTTGGGTCATATGGACATTTTGTTGGTGGAACTTTTTCATTGCTCTTTCAGTGTATTATAACGAAGACTTACCACTACCCTCATTGGTCCCCCCATAACTCCTCACTCCTAGCTAATTCTATTAAGTTGTTACTTTATTGTTGCCGTACCTCTCCGCAGTAACTTGGTAATTCACAGAATGCCTGGGGCCAATTGATTTAGCCTATAAAGTTGAGAGGTGACCTCAATGCGGCACCAATAGTTCTCGAATCAAAAAGATTTTGGGTAAAGTCTTGAAAAGGTAAAAGTCCACCTATTGGTACCGTACGTAGTGTACGTACGTATCGGACCAAACGGATTGTTATAAATGTATGGAAAAACGGCTTCGGCAATGCCGATAAAATGGACGTACTTTTGAATTTATATATGTACAAATAATTCTGAATACGATGCGTCCGTTGCGTGCGATGCCAAAAGGTGGACGCTTACACCACCACCTCCATCCACCAAGTCCACCCTATGTACATTTATTTATATATTTATGTTATAAAGAATTATATAAATAAGTGGTCCATAGGTCTCCATAGTGCCGCAGCGGGCGGGTTCAAGCAAATCTTCTTACCTCTCACGTAAGGCGATTTGTACACTTTTTGCAACCTGAAACCTGATTTGCAAATGCGCTTCGTTTTTATTTTACTTTTGCAAATCATTTTGCAAGTGGTAAAGTTATATTTTTTATCAAATTGCTTTACCAGGTCTTGGAGAAGATTCTACTTTACACCAAAGCTACCTGGAAGATTTCTCTTCTAGCAATAAGTGCTCATGATTTTGGTAACTTTTTAAAAGTGATTTTAAATTATAAATGATGTTATTACAATAAACGTGTAGCCAACAACATGTGGCTAATGTCAAATATATACGCCGAATTTAGTTTAGAATGACCATCAAATCTGATTGACCCCTTTTTATCTTACCATATTTTTTTTTAACACCTTGTATAGAATCGAACTCCAGTCACAGGTAAAAGCAGCCATTTCTTGTAATCAGAGAGATTTCCATGTCTTGTTTACACAACGTATACAAATGACTAACAACGGCCCACGTTCGATTCTGTGTAAACAATAAATAAACACGACTTAAGGCACCGCGTGTTTACTTTAAATAAGACTAATATTTGAAGTCACGAGACAAATAGCAGGCCACTTCGGTTTAGTTGTGCATGAAAATTGGTATGTTTGAAACTCGTTTCTTAGTCATTTTTGGAGGAATGCATCAATAAAGACAAAATTTGATAAGGTTTATTATTTAAGTCGAAATTTTGTTGTCAAAACTGAATTTTTATTCATAGAGATAAGCCTATACCTAAGTATAGGCAGATATAAATCGGTATGATCGTAAAAAAATTAGTAACAAAACTTTTAATCTGGTTTAAGTTTCTACACTTTCGGCCATGGAAATAAAATGTAGGTATATTCTTAAATTCAAATAACTCATTAGTTGATTTATTCATCTACGATCGACCCCATTGTTATGCAGTAAATGTCTGGTTAGTCTATGAAGGTCTTCAAGGATATTTAAATCCTCTACTAAAAAACAAGCTATTATTCATTAGTCAACAAAGGATGTGTCTGCTAGAGTGATAAATTGATTCAATATGAGAACCATAAAAGTGATCTCAGCAGCATATTAACACCCAAATGATATTATAAGTTGAATCGTAAAGATTTCAAATCTATACCTAATTTGAGATCTCAGTAAATAATTAAGGATCCAATATCGGACCCTGAGGGACACCAATCACATACATACCGGCCCTTAGGATTCAATGAATAAAATTCCTCAAACTATTTACGTTTCCCATAAAAAAGCGCTGCGTTTCTCACAAAAGCCATTTCCCATACCCCTATCTATCAGAAGTCCTAAGCTATTACCGAAAAAATACCCCACGATATTTGCCCCGCACGAAAAGGTATATAAAATACTTGAGTGACAAAAAAAATGTTTGACAAAAGGGGTACCGTAAAGTGTCTTAAAATACTTCGAGATGACGTCTTTTGTAACCCGTAAAAGCCATTGGGGAAAGTGAAAAGGAAATACCCACACTTAGGTGTATGGGTTGTTTGAATGGAACCATCATGGTGGGTCAAATTGGACACAAAATGCGTAGTGATTTGTAAGGGTTGAATGTAATCGAGGTTTTCACACTCTAAGCCCAGTGGAAGAGGGCAGGTCTTTTAAAAGATGAACAAGTGCTTAAAAGTTATTTATACCCAGAATATTTACTCAAATTTTATTCTATTTTTGATATTATTTTAAAGATAATAACAAATGAAAATGATTACAAGGAACTTCAAACAAAATGTACCGTAGAATGTCTGATGCAATAATGGAACGAAACGAAAATCAACTTACGCCAACCTAGATAAAGATTGTAATGCTTCGAACACAGTTAGCCTATGTTTCTGACGTAAAATTAATGGGTTTGTTTAAATTTAGGGTTCCACCGTTGAATCAATTTAAACCATACCGCTCATTAAATGCACGCGGCTACGGAACCGCCCAAAATTACCTGCAACAGAAGAAAGGGGTTAGGTTATTATTAAAGACAAAATAATCAAAATTGGTAAGAGGGAATCTAATGGACCATTTCCGAGATGCTATTCAAGTGACGATAAAAATATTAAACTTGGTTATAATAAGTACCTAAATTAAAGATTAATTAACTTTTGATAAATGTTGAAGTTGCCATTATCATGCCATATGACACTGGAACTTTTTTTATTGCTCGTGAATGTACAATATTTTGTACCTAGTCGGATTCGAATTTCATATTAACAAAGTAAAATGTAGGTATTAATATGTATTAGTAGGTGTTTAAACGATAATAAAACCCCCGACAACCCCACACCCCGCATAGTTTATCTATAGGGTTTCCAACAACCAGATTCAAATTATCAATCCGATTAGGCCACGAAGCCTGGCGATTGACAAATTCAGTGAATTGATAGGTATTCTAGAATTATTTAGATTATATGAATGGTGTGAAGTTTAGATCTTTACGTAAAGATCTAATCTCCTAAGCTAACACAGAAACATAATACTTTATCTCGCTAGAAATAGGGACTACGGTAAGTTATAAGAATAAGGTACTTTTTCAGAAGCGAAAAAAAGTTTGGATCTCGCTAGAAGAAATTACTTTTTGGCAATCAGTCAGTTCCTCAAGTTTCACTTTTACCACATTACGTTAGATAACCAAGTTAGTGATTACTGCAAAAAACCTATCTTCCCACTGTTGAAATATGGTACAAATTACTCATACTGACACGTAATTCTTTGGTCAGTTTTTTATCTTGACACCTACATAGTCTAATGACTTCTGTGTAATGCACAATATTTTGGTGGTCTGTGGCTGTGAATCACCATTATTTCATTGTTGTGCTGATGAGATGTAGGCTTCATATGCCGTACCTTTTTTTATAGAGCCCACTTATTTTTCTAATGCTGGGAAAATGTTTCCTCTTTTTTCTCCCATTAGGTCATATTAATTCAATTTTAATTTAACTTATTATTTTAACTTATGTTAGGATATGTAAAAGTCAAAAAGATATACTCAGGATATCCAGAAGTACGCCTATTTTCAGATTAATATACTGAGAGGCGAGCATTCCTACCGTCAAGATCAATTGACATTTCTACAGTCTGCATTCGAAACGACGAGGGTGGTTCCAGTCTGGAATAATAACCCAAGTATTATCTATTTACTAATAATACAGTTATTGTTACAACATAAAATTCCACTGTAAAACTGTCAGTACTTACAAAATAAATGATTTTTGTTTTCTAAAATTAAAAATAGCACCACCACACACCAATGTATTCTAACTTTTCTAAATCTCTCTCAGTATAAGCAAATAGGTATTATTACACTTTCTTAACAACGAAGTTCCTCAATGAAGCCTTTTTCATATTACACCCAAGGAAACTCCTTTAATTTTAAATAAAGAATCTTTATCTACGGCTCGCAGGCGTTGGATCTCAGAATAAGGACTGCTATTGTGCAGCGGGTACAATCGGCGGGCGACACATGCCAACATTTTTAATTTTCCGACCGAACACACGGCTGCTAGCAGACGATACTGCAACACTAAACACCGGCCTATGGTGGTTTTACAAAAATCTACTCTATATTGAAAGTTGTAACGTCTGCATTTCAGTGAGGTGAGCATTATAACCAGCGGACTGGACCTAGGAAGGGTAAGAATTGATTCTCACAGCAAGGAGTTGTCAAATCCTCTCTCTCTCTTTCAGGCTATGTGTCCCATATGGTGGTGGGGTCTGCCTTCCTCGTTTCTCTCTCCACTTCGCCCTGTCTCCAACGTCGTCTTCAGAGACTTGGCAGTGTCGTAGGTCTTTTTGCACTACGTCTATCCATCTGGTTTTAGGTCTTCCTCGGGATCTCCGACCGGGGGCGGACAGGCGCAGTGCTTCGTTTCCAACATAGTCAGGTGGTTTTCTCTTGACATGTCCGAACCATCGTAAGCGGTTTTCTTGGAGTTTGTCGGCGATGTCGCGTACTCCCAGGCTGCCGCGAACGTACTCATTGCGGATTCTGTCAAGCCTTGTGACCCCGCACATCCACCTCAACATCTTCATTTCAGCCGCTTGGACCGCTCTGACATGCGTTTGCGTCGCTGCCCAGGTCTCACTGCCATACATTAGGACCGGGCGTATGATGGTTTTGTACACAAGACCTTTCAACCTTACCGGCATTCTTCTGTCACAAGTAACACCAGTTACTTCGCGCCATTTTAGCCAGGCGGCAGCTATTCTGTGTTGGATGTTGTATTCCACTTTACCAGAACTGTGCATCATGTTTCCCAAATACTTATATTGGTCGCACTTGATGACTTGTTGGCCGTCGATGATGATGGGGCTGTCATCTGGGTCTGGTTCGTTGCAAGGAGTTGTCAAATCCGTTGCTTCATATTGCGTACTGCCTGTAGTGATCGAGTAAAAATTTACTTAAAATTAAGTCACTTTGTGAAAACGACAAATTGGCATTGGAAATTTAGGTTGGTATAAATTACCAATTCAAAATCCAATTAGCTAATCCAAACCAGGCAGTTATTAATAAGGATCATTAAAATTGCACCGTATCGGAAGCAACCGCGATTGGATTGAGATCACGGGATTGAATAGTCGACTGCGGTTTAGGCCTCGTGCAAACTGTAATATCAAGCCGTCTTGTCTCTTGCCACCGCAAATTGTGTAACGGGCCTTAGATGAGCCTGTTTCGAGGTTACCGATGTTATTGTGTAGGCACGGCTTTATAATTGTGTAGTTGTTGTTATCAAAAGCTGGATTGCTAGCCTAGGTGGTGAAAGATGGAGGTGAAATACTGATGATGCTAGCTTAGGGTAGCGTTATATCATGCCGTTATATTCCTTTTCTGAGATTTATAGAGATAATTTATTTGTATCGTTGTGAAGCCTACAGGTATCATAAACAGAACTATAGATAAAGCAAATATTCATTTGTAAATAGGTAGGTATGTGTATGGTAGATTATTCTGTTTGGTTTTCAAGCCACAAAACATAGAAATAAAAATGTCGCTAACCCACAAGCAAATCAATCAGCATGCATACGTTACAACCCTGCGAGAAAATATCGATAGACGGTCGGCAATCTCAGTACCGTTCGCGTCACGAATTACAAATCTAGTTATTACCCTCCCATGTTCGATACCGCATTTCTAGTTTGATATTATACGCCAAATTGAATTTCGAGCACCATAAGGAAACATCGGTATTGGCAGCACGTGAGCCGAAGAAATCTGAATATTATAAGGGCGGCTTAACAATGGACGCATTCTGATTGGTTGGTATGCAGCGCGGCCGCGGGGTGGGGGGTATAAATAGAGCGCGCATGCATGTTTCATTATCACTATTGTATGGGCCTTCGGAGGCGACGCTCCGTCTTGGCACTGGGTTTTATTGGATACTGCAGAAGCCATTTAAATGAGAATATGGAATGAATATCGATTGATCGAGTAGTGAAGGAGCTGGCTGGTTGAATAATTTGTGCTAAGATAGAGTGCCGAGTCTGAGTCATAAGAATCTTTTATAGGATATGAATTTCCAATGTGCCGCAGTGATTTTTCTCATTATGGAAGGCTAAAAGCAATCTTCGCGTTTTCTTTTCAGGACTGAAGGTGTAGTAATAAGTTGTTTCTTTCAGGTTTTTATCTGAAGCTCATTTCGAGTCCGATGTCGCGACGAAACCAATTTCGGTCCAATTTAATTTTCAAACGAAACATCCGGGAAAATAATCTCGATTTAAAATTGCCGTAATAAAATACAAGTACCATATAACTAAGGGGATTTAAGTTCGTTTCGAACTCCGTTTTGTTAACAATGCCTCTATTTTCGATAGGAATTTATTTTATATAAGTAGATAGATAGAATATTCTTTATTTGTACACACACACTAAGTAGTTAGTCTTTATAAGTACTTATTTTTGTAACAGTGAAGGTATAATCTCTCTCTCAGCCTTCCGTAGTCCACTGTTGGACATAGGCCTCTCCTAACGATCGCCACCCCAAACGGTCACCCGCCATCTGCATCCAGCGGCTTCCCGCTACCTTCCGCAGATCATCAGACCAACGGGTTGGGGGGCGACCGACACGCCGTTTGCCGACACGGGGTCTCCACTCCAGAACCTTTCTACTCCAGCGGTCGTCGGCTCTGCGGGCTACGTGGCCAGCCCATTGCCACTTCAGCGTGCTAATCCTTTTGGCTATGTCGGTAACTTTAGTTCTCCTGCGGATTTCTTCATTACGAATCCTATCTCGCAGGGACACGCCTAACATAGCCCTTTCCATAGCACGCTGAGCAACTCTGAGCTTGTGGATAAGCCCTTTGGTGAAGCACCACGTCTCGGCTCCGTAAGTCATCACTGGCAACACGCACTGATTGAAAACTTTTGTTTTCAGACACTGAGGTATGTTTTCAGTGAAGATTTGTCGTAATTTCCCGAACGCTGCCCATCCGAGTTGGATTCTACGAGCTACCTCTTTATCGAAGTTGTATTTACCTAATCGGATCACTTGTCCTAGGTAGGGATACTGATCAACAACTTCGATGGTGACACCTCCTACAGTTACGGGCGATGATGAAACATGTTCGTTCGACATGACCTTTGTCTTGTCCATGTTCATTTTCAGCCCAACTTGTTTAGAGGCATAATTGAGGTCTGTGAGCATTTCGCCTAACTCCTCCAGCGTTTCCGCCATAATAACTATGTCATCAGCAAATCGTAGATGAGAGATATATTCGCCATTGACGTTAATGGCCAGTCTTTTCCACTCTACAAGCTTAAAAACATCTTCCAGTGCACAGGTGAACAGTTTCGGAGAAATAACATCTCCCTGTCTCACGCCCCTTTGCAACTGGATCGGTTTTGTGCTATGTTCGTGTAATCGAACTGACATTGTGGCAGCATTGTACATGCATCTCAACACCTCGATATAGCGATAGTCTATATGGCACCGCTGAAGGGATTGAAGCATCGCCCAGAGCTCAATAGAATCAAAGGCTTTCTCATAGTCCACAAACGCTAGACATAAAGGTAGATTATACTCCTCGGTCTTCTGTATAACCTGCCGAAGCGTGTGTATGTGATCTATGGTACTATAGCCTTTTCGGAACCCGGCTTGTTCGGGTGGCTGGAAGTCGTCGAGTCTTTGCTCGAGACGATTCGTAATAACTCTCGAAAACAGCTTGTACACATGGCTCAGAAGTGCAATGGGTCTATAATTCTTCAATAGGGCTTTGTTGGTGTAATAGTAAGTCACTATCAACTTATAAACGAAAAACTACATAAAATTAAAGCCATTTTATCTCCAAAACTGGTTTAATAAGCAGAACAAAATGCAGTCGCTTTTTATAGAAAATCAGTAGCTTTGTCATGCGATAATCATATTAATTAAGGGCCCTCCCCTGAACACTTCATTAAGGCGATGCCTGAGGATATTTTTGCGCCTTTTATCGACGTATTTAAGTGTCAGTATCGATATTTACTGAGTGAAACACCTTGTTAGCCACTTGCCAAAGAATAATAGCCTCTGTTACAGTGTATTTTAAGGCACATTCTGATGAGCTGAATAGGACTTATTTGTAGTCGTAATTAGTCCCGGTAAATAAGGCGTTAAGTTGTATAATTATATATTTAAGTGGTCTCAATTTTGGATACTTACCTAAAATATTGTTGTAAGTACACTAACAGCAGGACAGTAAAAAATATAAAACTTTGAAAATTTAGTTGGTAGGTAAGTAGGTATCTCAGTGATATTGCTTTTGCCTTCTACTCTAAAAAAATATGAAAACCCAATAACACTGAACACAAACAGTTTCATATAAAATGATTCCTAATATTCAGACATCATTCGCGCTTTAAGTGTTTACTAAAAAGAGTGAAAATATTTAGGGAAAATGTGTCGCGACAGCTGGCAACACAGCTTCGACGGTTGCGATTGAAAATTTTATTTCATTTGATTTCAGCACTTTACGGTGGATCATTTAGTTTAGATGGTTTTATTGGCACTCCGGTGCTGAAATATTCATTCAGTTTTGAGGTAAGCGCCGAGCTAGTGGGTTATGGTTATGGGTCGCAGTTATGGTCTAGGCTACGTGGCAATGGCAGCGGCTGTGAAGTGCAAGTAGAAGAATGTAGTAGCGACAAAATGAATGAAAGAATAAATAGTTTGGGATCAAAATCGCTTTATAGAAATACTGCTAAATAGATAAGCGGAAAAACTGCTTGAGTGTGCCAGTAACTATTATAAACCATTTATTGTAACTGTAGTTTATTTGTTTAATAATATTTTCATTTAAAAGGCACATTAAGATTGTTTACCTTTTATGCCAAGTATGAAAAAATTTAATTGTATAAAAATATCCTAAGTAATACAAGTAAACTACAGACTACAAATAAAGTGCGCACATTATGGCCGATAGTTTAACTGAGCCGATCTCAATGTACCTAATACCTATGTACATTGGCATCAGATTACTAAATAATACCTTTATGTTTATGTACTTTTTATGCAATTCTTTACTCTTAATTGTATATAATCAATTATTAACAATCCAGTTCCCAAATAAGTCAGAGCCCTATAAAAGGGTGTATCATAAACAATGGATAAAGGAGTTTTCTAATGAAATATCAGTCAGGAATTCTCAGAGGGCATTCTTTGTTAAAAGGTAGCCCTTGGGACGGCCAAGTCTGATCACTCCATTTATAATTAAGGTTCAGAGGGTTCTAGACCCTGATGGTTTTCACTAAGCATATCTTTAGTTTACTTGAGATGTTGTAGCATATTTATATCACGGATATGTTGACTGGTAGGAACTAACAGTGTTAATTTGGTGTTGTGATTTTCAGTTACTCGGGCGACTTGCACAAGAATCTTAAATCTAGATTTAGGGCGTCGCCCTTAAAGCCTAATACACTCACGTCACGAGCAATGAAAAAGTTCCACCTGACATTGACGATACAAATAAGGGTCTTCAACACAAGTGGAGCGGTTAAAGTCATATAAAGACATGGCCATCGGACCTACACAACAGTCATTACTAGCCATATCTGGTCACAAGCTTCATGACTAACCAGGTCCATATAACAGGCAACTCGGACAACGCAATGAGAAGTTAGAAAATCGAGATTATGATTTACAGAATCATAATACATGCGCCGATCCCTCAAACAGTCCACCACTATAAATAAATAAATATGTGGGGAGTGGGGACATCTCATAAACGGCCATCAGACCCCAAACTAGGCAGAGTCTGTGATATAGGTGTCGGACAGCTGATAATTATATAGATAGATAGATACACACAAAATAGATAAACGTCAACCAGACACAAGGCAAACACAAATGTTCATCACAAAGATGTTTGCCCTGGGCGAGATTCGAACCCGCGGCCCCAAGCTTAGGAAGCAGCTTCACTACCGTCTTAGCTACGACTACTATCCCTGCTCGACCCTAAAAAGAAATTATACGATGGCCAGCAGGAGGTACCCTCTTCTTTGTTTAAGATGTGCAGGAATTATACGTCTTTGTGCCTTTGAAGATGCCCAAAATATCATATTGATGGCATATTTATGCATTAGTTGTTATGATAATATGGGGATCCCAGTTTTTTGTGTGATATTTTGGATATTCGGGAGTTATCTTTAAGGAAATCGGTATTTGGAATGGGACTGTTGAGTTTTTGGCTGATAAAAGTTTTTTATTTAATATTGTGTTAATGGCTAAAATGACAACTTATTAGAGAGAATACAAGTCTAATTGTAAAAGTTTAGAAGAGCCTTCACATTTCGTTAATCACTAGATGTTTCCGCGAGCTTTGCTTCGCCTTAAAAAGTTTTCCCGTGGGAATTCCGGGATAAAAAGTAGCCTATGTCCGTCCCAGGGTCTATACCATATGTATACCAAATCTCATTCGAATCCGTTTAGTAGTTTTGGCGTGAAAGAGTAACAGACAGACAGACATACAGACACAGTAACTTTCGCATTTATAATATTAGTTAGGATATTAGGAAAATTAGGATTAGGATTAATAACTACGTCATAAATCAAAGTTGCGCTACAAACTTAGCGATATAACAGCCAAATGAGAAGCCAAACCGAATTCACTCAATGCCTTCGGGGCGAAGGGTTCTGAGGCTAATTGGGCCTGCAGACTTTGTCATTTGCAAGCCAGACCCTGTGGTCTGTCCCCAGATAAATACGCCACAGCCACATGTATATCTAACCCCTTAAACTTGGATTTCAAACCCTAATACCCCAGAATAAGGAGCCGAAAAAGTATGAACTTAAAAAAATTTAGGGAGACACTGTGGTTAGAAATTTGAAAAAAAAACAAAGGATTTTGCATGTTGACTTGGGGGCGTTTTTTTGAGGATATTATCAAACGGAATTGTGCGGTTGGTTGTTTTATTAGTTGCGTTTTAAAGCTACTTATGAATAATTCCCCTCCTTGATTGCTAGTCCCTCTAGTTTTTAACTCACGAGCGAAACCGAGGGGTGGAATAAGTTTGACAGTATAGATCTATGTAGTTGTGACTATGTTGGTTAGATATTGGCACATCATTTAAAATAAGCACCTATTAGGTAATTACACGATCAAAATTTAACATTATTGTAGGAGATACCAGTTAAGCTTTTATAAGATTTAAAGTTAAGCTAAGCTCCCTAAAAGAAGGATTGTGGTTTATTATAAATAAGAAATAGATAGGTAGTATTTAGTCCTTGGAGGAGGCCTAAATATATACTTATATTAATTAAAAACTCTTATGTATAATCAAATCAATTATCCAAACACACCCAAGACAATTTAAATTAGGAACAAAAACATGCTCCAAACGTTTTTTTCTCCGAAACGTTTTCTTTATACCGTTATTTCGCGAATACAAATTAATTATAGGTACTAGGCGTGCAGAATTTAATTAGAGATTCCCTTTAGAGCTTTACAAAGGGCCTGTGAGAATAGAATAGGGTACTAAAGATAGGCATCTGAATAAAATACGTAACTATTTCCGTGTTTAAATGGTTTTTACAACGAGCCTTGAGCGGAATTATGCGAAATTTGCCATATTGTTTGAGAATGGCGCGCGGGTATGATAATAATTTTGGTACTTGCTGTAGAATGCTGATGCCTTAGTACTGTGCGAATTAAACACTTAAGAAAAGTTTGTTCATTTCATTGACTCGGCAATCAATATTATATTTTTACTGAGTACTTAAAATCTAGGTATATTTTAAAGAATAGTTATTTAATAAAGGTATACCTACTTACCTGCCAACAGTCAGTATAAAAACATTTATCTGTCCTTAATATGTATTAATTATTTAACGATACCATGCAGCAACGTTGACGTAGGACCACTAGCTTACCTGTAAAGAAAACAAATAATACTTAATTATAATCAATGAATAAGTCTAGAATAAATCCTTTCCGGGCAGTTAAAGTATATTATTGGTTGGTATACAGGTATAGTTATAGGAAAAGAGATTATCATACATTAGGTAGTTTCGAAAAATGTGATTCGTATCGAGTCTTCTAATGAAAATGACGGCATCTGTAGATAAAATAAGGGGATGCTTAGTTCAAACATTTTAAGAAATTAACACTACAATACTTTTAACCTTATTGATCTAAATTGAGTATTATCTCAATGTCACCATGAATAAAATTTCTTTGAAAGACTGCACCAAATTCAAAAGCACTGGCCACATTATTTCCAAAACAGTGATACCGCAAGACACAAAAGCGAAGAAAAAAAACACTGGCAGGTATAAGACCTTCGTAGAAAAGCCATAAACACATGCAATTTGAAAAAGGAACGTGTCCATTGTGCTTCTAATAATGACTTTAAACGGAATGACATTGTTCCAAACTTGACACTTGAAAGACCTAAATTTTTGTTCGATTTTCAAATTTACGGCTGTGAAATTCGATTGTTTTTGTCATTTGTTTCGGGGGTAATTTGAAGGGATTATTTAGGACTTGGTACAAGTTAATAGAAGCGTTTTGGAGCGCAATTTGGTAGTTTAATTTAATATGGTTTTAGCTTATATAAATGGCGTAGTAATTGGTGAAGCGGGTCGGCTGACGTAAATAATTGTGTGATAAAAGGTCGGGGTCTATTGGGTGGACCTGACAAGAGCGATGGAGTGACCAATTTATTAGATGCACGAATTGCTCTGGAATTTGCCATGTTTTCATTTCTAGAGAGGCCTATGTCCAGCACCATATTAGAATTCATACTGTTATGATTTCAGTTCATATAAATTATAAAATATTTATGAAAAAACCTATGAATTTAAACAAAAAAAATCGATATAAGTAAGTACATAATATATTTTACTAGTACCCAATTATACAAAAGTTGACTCCAATTGTGTGATTTTTCACAAAAAGATCTTTAAGCTAGTTCAGTTCATAATATGACTGTATTACAATACCTATCTAGAATCTCCACTGATATTCTAAAGAGGGGTATTCTAACACCTTTGCGAGGGGTGATGCAATCTAGAAATCTAGATGCTAGATCTAAGGTCCCTGCTCATTTTGCAATTACTAAACAGGTACGCCAGTTATCCCTTATGGCGATTTTGCATTAACTTTAAAGTAAAGTAAAGTAAAAAGTAAAAAAAGCATTTATTTCCATAAAACATGTTTACAGTGGTTTCATCTGCAAATTCCGCACTAGGCGAACTTTTTTTCAGTATTTTTGTAAGCACAAATAATATGCCGTAATAAGACGAAAGAATGGCGAAGTGGTTAGTGACCCTGACTACTGAGCCGAAGGTCCCGGGTTCGATTCCCAGCTGGGGCAGATATTTGTTTAAAACACAGATATTTATTTCAACAAATTTCATTTTATCGAAACATACAAACAGTATCTAATATAGTTTAAGTATTTTTCATGTCAGCTTCAGTGAATCATAAAATTTAAGTGTTTGAGCTGGAGTGGCCTACATATCTCTTTGGCTGACTGTACTTACACGATCTGATTAGCATAAGAATGTGTTTTTAATCTAGCTTCTCTTTAGCTTTTGTTGTTATTGGTGTTAGGATTGGATTCTTTCATAATATGAGATTCCTGCAGCTAGAATACAGATTACCTACGTTCAGAATTTAATGGAAATGATTTTTTATTACCATGGAAGTAGTAGAAAAAAAGATGGAAGGAATCTCGCTAACTAAAAAGTGAAGCACCCAAAGTAAGTCAGTTTCATTGTTACGAGCCCGACACTCACACACATTCATACTCAAAGTAAGTCAGTTTGCCGCCGCGCGCCAATCACGTCGCACCCACACACTCTCATGTCGCCGCCATTGTGGTGCTTCAGTGTTTTAGTAAGCGAGATTCCTTCCGCCTTTTTTTCTACTTCCATATTTATTACATTAGATTCGTTGAGTATTTTTATCAACCTTTACTCATTGAGTGCTCGAAATGGGATGACAAGAAGCGCCCTACCAATCTATCTTGACCCCTGTCATAAAGCCACTACCAACCACCTTATCAATGTTCGTCAGACCAACGGATCGTGGTCACCTACCAAGAACTATGGATATAGTATATAGTGCATTGTTATGTAATAGTGTTACATAGTATCTCTATGTCAAGAACATAATTATACACCCCAACGTTTATTGGTGCACAGTATATGCAAGTCGAGTAGAGAAAAAACAACCAATAAAACAAAAATAAAATTTGGACCATCAAATCAACACCTCTCCAAATGTTACGTAACAGTTTCATAAAGATCGGAACAGCGAAATGTATATTTTACTAACAAAACCTCGCCGAAAACTTATTTCAGGTGCATAATAAAACGAACCACACCGTTTTTAATCTTATCGTTTGGTGACAAGGTGCAATTTCGAGCAGCTGTCTCCACAGCAATAAATTCCGGTATTATAGCAAAGTTTTCGTTCTAAAAGTACAATCGCTGGCAGAAGTGTTCGCGTACAAGCGCGGCCGGGCTCTATGCTGGCTTCCGGGCCAGTACCCCTACTCTTGAAATGTATTGCGTCTGTCTTGCGTTCTCAACATAAAAAGTAACCATAATAAATTCTAGATTCAAAATCTTTTTTACAAGAAGAAAATATAAATATGTTTAACTAGGCAATGCCTATTTTAGTAACTTTTTTCCGGCGAGAAACAGCATTTTTTAACCATTTTCCAAAGTGACTTCTAAATTGTAGGAATTATGCTCTTGTTTCTAGGTTTTCAAAATAAGCATTACCTAGCTGAACATACTTGTATTTTAACTTTTTGGGAAAACGCTTTTGAAGAGAATTTATGATAGTTTTAATTTTGGGAACGCAAGACAGGCCCAATAGGTACATTGCCTTTCAAGAGTGAGTTGGGGTCAGCAGCGCGCCAAATGCAAAGCTGTACGCTTAGCCAGTAAGTAATATGCACTGTCGACAACATCGCATTTTATGCGTGACTGTCCACTGGTGTGGAAAAATTCCATTTTTGAATTTTGAATCTTTGATAAAGTCGTCGAAAAAAGTAACAAGTAGGTTCCTATGTATAGAGCTTCCACTATATTATTGCATTTCCGACGTTTCCGTATGTCTGGTAAGTAAAGTTGGTTTTCCTTTGCAGTCAAATATGTATGGGATTTCGAATGTCAAAAAACCAATAATAAAATAGACAGAGTATAGTTTTTTTAATAAATTACTGCAAAATTTGCATAGGTTAATATCATTTTCCATTATGCCTTTATTAAAAGCTGTAAGTTCAAAAGTTGCTACAAACCGCAGCATGGCGGGTAGGAAACCCTAAACAAACAAATATATTTTTAGCAAAGAATGCGTTTAATTTATCATGCATCTTAAATCTCTGGTTCCGCTATGCGACGCTTACTTAGAAAAAAAAACCGAGCAAGTCCGATGCAGAACACACACAAAAGGGGTTCCGTAGGTAATTATCTTTTTCTATAACTCTGTTCAAATAGCAATCTAACCAATCACTTTTAGAAGTTTTAGACAAATGGCAGAGTTGAGCTTTTATTCAAAATATGTATAAGAAAACAAAATTGGTCTAGCTGTTCAGGAAGATGCTGAGGAGATTTTTTTTCCCAAATCTGATAAATGTATATATTATTAAATCATATTCTCTCACTCTACGCTCAATCGCTCATAACATTTCGCCGTAGGAACCCCAAAAGCCCATTAGAGCATTCTCAAATGCACCCTTGAATAGAGTAACTTAATCGCTTTCTTAACTTAATTTACGATGCCGTTGACAGTTTTTGTTTTGACAAAAACTTGGGGCCTGTTTCCGCAAAATATGGTTCCCTTTTTTCAACCCAAGGGCTTTCGCGTACCGTATGGTTCCCAATTAGGATATTGTGTCAAGTTTGTTTACTTCCTTTATGGTATTAGTTGAGTGTATACTGTCCTTAAAGAAACACTATAAGTGTTAATTGGGTGAGGATGGCTAGGAAGATGTAAGTACACTTGGAACATAATATTTGTATAATACCTATATTTATTTGTATGGCATAGTTACTGTTCAATATAAGGGTTCTAAAATAATGCTAAAGTTAATAAAACTAAGGTTAATGCTAAATATAAATCTAGCTACATTCTCACGTTTTTAACCTGCGAACGTAACAGACCTATAATATGAAGAATAACACTAAAACAACAAGCAAAAAGGATTTATTTTCTTACCGGCCAGTGAGTCTTGAAAAAAATATTTGTTTTGAAATCGTTAAGAGGCGGCCTCCTTAGATGCGTGCGATCCTGGTAAGTCCAAATATTATTTTTCCCGATTTGTTTTTCTACTAAAACTTTTTCGTTCACTACACATTCTGTAAGGCTCGTTTTCGATTCCTTTGCCTAAAAAAACATACACCGTAGGGAGCAGAGGGGTCACTCTATATGACGAAAAACGAAGTTTCGGAGCGCTGCTGCGCGAGCCACGACTCTATCTCGTTGTATTAAAGGTGCCGATTGCACGACAGTTCTCGTTCGTTCGTTTTTTGTCAGTATAGAGTAACCCTCCAGGCGGCGGTGTGCGTATTCAGTTTCGAAAATCGAACTCGAACAAACATGGCGGCTCTTGTCAATAACGGCTCTTTTGATTGGAAAACAACATACGAGCGGTCATTCTAGGGAAATCTGAGTAGATAAGTGCCATCATTAATAAATATAAACAAACGTATTTTAACATTCTACCATGAATTTGTATAAATATATATAATGTAAAAGAACAAAAATTACTTCGGTATATTTTGAGGCTAAATGAAGACTAAAAAATAATATAATAACTTCAACCAAATTCAACCTATATTGGGACTTAATTTACCAAGATTAATATTAAATATAACTTCATCAGAAATTATGTCAGGTTATAATTTACTAACGATAATTGCCAAATTAAACCTTAGAATTATTCACGAACTAATTTCAATTTGTTATCAATTCAAATCCATTTTAGATATAGAGTAAACGTTTATTAGTGAGCTTCCCTTCAGCAGACAAAATCAAGTTGTGAACCAACTTCCCTGGTCCATACTTAGCCACTTCCATTATGGTAAAAAACTTTAAAATCCCGAAAAAACCTAGCTTTACTATGGAAAACAGCAGCAAAAATGGGAGAGAGAACACTAAAAGAGGTAAAATTACTTTAAAATCTGTAAGAAGTTTTTTTTTGGTCCAGTCACACCTGTTGTTCTGACAATAATAAAAACAAAATTTAATAAATGATCCATGTGTAACTCGATATTTCCAAAAAAGCGTAAGTGCTTTTTTTAACAACGTGTATGTGTATAATAAGAATAAAATAAATAATATAACATATTTACACAAAGATGATAAGGCAGAAGGCACCCATGTGAATACGATATGCCTCCACTAACACACAACTATATGACAGTGAAACTGTCGCAACTAATTAACATGTAATATGATAATTAATTAATTTGTCGAATTGATTGACTTGTCAAATGCTTTGCTATTATTATTATTATTACCGCGGCGCGGGACGATTACGATATGAATTATAGAGCGTAATAAACTTGATTGGCATGAGTAAATGAGTACTTATGAATTGATTAAGTGGGCATTATGGTGGTCTACTTCGGAAAGGGAAGACAGTCTCTGAACAATACAGCCTGCCCATCTAGTACAGGTCTGATAGTTTATCGAAAACTATAAAAGTTTAGGTTTTCTCGCATACAAAGTGGCGCCTCTAGCGGAAACTATGATTAAACTTTTGACAGATGACAAAAGGAAACCTAAACTTTTTTCGTTTTTCATAAATAGCAAAACCCGTACTAGAGGGTCTGTTAAGTAATATGTATTAATAACTTTTCTGGATATTGGTATCTTTCGCGGACTTTCAGCGGCTGGAGCAATTTTGATAAAAATGGTTTTGTAGAAAACTTACAATACCCTTGATTCCCACGGTTATTTTTAAGGCGAAGCGGATGTTGCGGGCTACGTTTAGGTATAACATTATATGTTGTTCCAAACAACCAAACCTATCTGCACTATTCCTTATCTTCAGTTAAATATAAGGACTCTACCTACAGCAATCTGGATTTAAATCTAAACTACCAAAGTCCTCCAATTCCATAATATCATAATTCCTACTCCTCTCTCCAAAGACGTCACTTCTCTAATAGCAAATTACGCTCCGTTCCCTAAACAGACCTTTGAAATATGAATACAACATTTTGTTTAGATCTACGTTGTACTGCCATAAGGTTGGTATTAGTTTAGTATTTATGTTGTTGGTTAGCGTCAAGGGACAATACAATGTGAACAGTCAGTGGGGAAAGCCTCAAATGTTTCAGTTTAATTAATATAAGCCGCGCACGGACATCGAACCCGGGACTTAGGGAGCAGTAAAGCGATTTAGAACTTGATGCTTGCTCTGTGATCTTCTATGAGATATGGTTTGGGTCTCGAATTTGCCTGGTGTTTAACGGAAAACTAACATGAGTAAGGAGATTGTAAATACCAAAATTGTAAGTGAGACTGCTAAGGTACAAATTACACAGTTACATATGGGATTACGATGGTAATGAAAAAAAAACAAGGAATAATGTAGGTATAAATATTCTTAAAATTCGTAAGTCCTCGTTTGGGTTTATGTAGTTTCCACTGCCATGAAATAATATAATTTGTAAAATATTAAACATAATAATACATATAAGTAATTAGTCTATGCCACTGCTGTCTAAATGACCTTCGTTTTTTTCATGTCGAGTCGATATACTTATCTAAATAGCAAATTTAATTATACTAGACCAATTGGCCTGACCCTCTAGTACTATTTGAAGTATCTAGTAGGGTTTTGCTATTTAAAAAAACGAAAAAAGTTTACGTTTTCTCCTGTCATCTCCATACATTATCTGTCAAAAAGTTTCATGATAGTTTCCATTAGAGGCGCCACTTAGTATGCGAGAAAACGTAAACTTTTATAGTTTTCGACAAAATATTTAACCTGTACTAGACCTGCTGGTTTAACGTGGAGTAGGTATTCGTCTCGTAATATTCAATAGCACATAGGCACGTAAGCCTGATTCAATTATAATGGAACTTCCTAATTGTTGTGTTATTAGGTTTTCAACTGTTGGGCACATGTTCGAATTAAGAAAAGTTTGCGTTGGCCGTTGAATTTTAAGTGTTGCCAGTTTTGCGATACGGACTAATGCGTTGTGGCCATGTTTCGTTTAAATTATTGACTACAGACTACAAAAACATTTGAAAGTAGTTCTGTTGTGATAATGATTTTATAAATAAATCGGTACGTAGTTTATATGCATATTTTTTTTTTACTTCTATCATTGTTTGTTCAGTGCCTACCTACACAATGTACAACGATGTGAAGGAAGGAAAGAGGGAGAAAGCATAAACATTTAAGTAAATTTAATTTTACCAAACCAATCATTCAGAAATCAAGACAGACACTAACACCCAATCAGGTCTCAGCAATTGAACACAAATCCTATACCGTAGGTACTGGTATAAATTGCATAATATACATACAATAGCCATAAGTCTGTCCGACCATTCCTCTTGTACCTAGGCTACCTAGGTCGTATTAAATTTATGCCCTAGACTTGAGTGAGTGATGGACACGGCAAACACGGCCAATGGACAGTAAATTTGTAAGAAGGGAGCTACATGTACAATTGTACATGTACTTAAGTATTGTTTTATTTATAAATTGGTTAAGTTAGTTTTCTCATGCAATTAATTAAGGTAGCTTTTACATTTGCCTAACTAATGTATCAGTTACTTAATACATGAGTAATTTGAAGAATGAATTACCTATGTAAAAGCCATTTTAAAGAAAACATAATGAACCAAAATAATACCTCTAATAAAATCATAAATAATACGTACCTACCTAACATAATATGTACTCACGAACTAATGTGTATAATACTCACCAAACTGCAACCAAAAATGTGTCCAACTCATTCGATAAAAATAACAATAAGTATTAAAATCTGAACCCAATCCCCCATCAAATCTAATGCACACACGCTCTACACCTTTCTCGAAATTCATCTGCTTTTCGCTCACCATACGCCGCCATCTTGAAAAAAAGAAGTAAGTGAAAGTAAAGTGCGTGCACACGGCGCGCCAGACGCACCTGCCCGGTAAAGCTGCCACACACGGCTTCGCGCGGATTTTGTTACCAGCCAGCATTTACAAGGATTCGTGTCATTGGCTGTTAAGTTGCATAGCTGTTGGTTTTCGATAAGAGTATAATTATAGCAACTTAACCAATAGACTTTCATGCATTCGCGATCAATGAAAAAGTTCCACACACAATTTATCAACAAATATGACCCTATTTTTTTAAACATTTAATAAGAATATGATTAAAATATCGTTTTAATCAGTAATATCCTGGTTCTCAAATGTACTTCAAGATTGCAGACGGTGTCATTATCATTAGTCAGCTAATCTTTTCCATTTAGGAGTAATTTGGTGGTATGTTCACTGAAACTGACACGATCCATTGTCATTAAGATGCTTACGTATTCGGTCAAATAATCCCTCAAGTCTTGCATTTGATATCAATTTTAATCGCAAAAAGGTACACAATTATTGTTAACATATTAATGACCTTCTACCCACCCCACACATTCCAAGAATCTACCTACTTTGATGGTAGTTTCGATTACTTACGTGCATTCCTTTCCCTTGTCAGTCACGGTCCAAGTCACTTTTATTCTTAGCAATTTTCACAATGATTATTAGTACCATTAGGTATAAATAAAGGTATAATTTCAAGCTTTTCTACACATTTAACTTGTCACAACGAAGGTACTTGCCGTGACGTGGGCAAACAACGAAGTTTAACATGCGTCTCTTAAGGATATTCCAATAAAAACTAGCACCTCTAAAATAAGAGAAGAGATTAACGTTAGGTTGTTATAACATTTAAAATATTTATACCAAATATTCGTTACCGTTTCGAGATGGTTTTACACACTACACTCACACTTTTACACCCTGTCAAATTCACAAATAGGCTTTTTCATAGTTCTTATTCAATAATTAAGGGTTGTTTGTTGAAAAAGGTTCAAATGCATGAATATGAATAATGTGCTACATATACATACTTATGAAGCATGAATCTGACTGTACCAACCACATATCATAGCTTATGCTTACTTCTACTTTTTCTCTTGTTTACCATACAAAAGTATCTGTCAAGCTAAGTTATATACATTCTACATGGTAGAACATTATTCCAAGTATTGGTAAAAATAAATGTAAACTTACACAGAAAAGTAACGAAACTCGCTTAGGTTAGCACCCTCTGGGATCACTGAAATTGTCTCAAGTTACGTAACAGTTTTGTGAAACAAGACCTGTTTATGTTGTAGGCAAACCAAACATATAGGATTAGCGGATATTTTCAGCAAATACCACCGGAATTGGTTGGGGAATTCCGTAGGTACATGTCGCTTTCTTGTTTTTCGTAAGCAGAAATTCTTTTCCGCATATTTTATTTAACATATAAAATAACTTAAGGTGAATTTCTGCGACGCTTCGTGACAAGGCCGACGCATTGTTGTTATTTAGAAAGATTACTCATATTCGGTTTCGTTTCTATTCAAGTTTTTATTTATATATCATCAAAATATCCTTCCACTAAGGTTGTCTTGAAAAAATCGCATTAAGCGATAACACCGCCATTTTTGTATATATTTGTTAGTATTTAAGTTATGTAAGGTTATTTTATGTGTGTGTACAAATAAAGAATATTCTATCTATCTATCAATCTAATAGGTAACCGACGTTAAAAACCCCCCGATATTCAATAATAAAAGTCGCACAATTTTTGAATGGCCCAGCCGATTTTAATGAAATATGGATAAGAACACTAACATTACTGACAACTTTATAACCAAAAAAACTTAAAATACTTATCGAAAATTTGTTCAGCGGTTTGAGAGCACGCTATCACAGACGGTCCACAGACACGTTTTTTAAACTTACAACACCGCTCTCTTTCATCGGAGGTTTTATCGAAACATATCTACAGCAATGGAAGCCTTGGTGTTTATTCCTATTTTCTAGAATTCAAATCCGCACCATTTACATTCGTAATCCGAAAATTCGATGAGCCGCCTGTCACACGAAAAAATAACGAAGAGTCGAGATCGGCACATCGCCCTAGGGCTGCCACATCAACGCTAGGCACAATTTTATTTTAGGACCTAGTCAAGTAATATAGAAGTTACAAATCTTTACTGGCCGGTCACATCTGTCAAAGAACCGATGAGGTAAACGTGTTCTTGAGTGGAGACTAAGCAAACGTAGTGTAGGACGCCCTCCGGCTAGATGGGGTGACGACTTGCGAAAGTTGGTTGGTAATGATTGGATGCAGAAAGCTATATATATAGATCGCATCCAGTGGCGTGCTTTGGCAGAGGCCTACGTCCAACAATGGACTGCTATAGGCTGATGGTGATGTTGAAATCTTTACGTCTTCCATTACAACTACTTTTATAACGATGGTTGTCAAAAAAGTTATAAGAGGAAATGCATTTTACAAACATGTCTATTTCTAGTGAAAACTGACAACCCTAGCGTTCGATACGTTAGGAAGTCGCGGTTACCCTAAATCCGTTATTTTTTGCCTAATTTCAGCCATCCCGTCAACACATCACTAGCGATGCCTTTGATCTATTCCGAGGGCTTGCTTCGATCTTATTTATTGGTTTTTCTGTGAGTCGAATAGCTTATTAGGTAGGTATTTCATGTATGTACTTTTACATTTTATGATATTCTGATTTATAGGTAATCATAACCAAGCAATCCGTAACGTAATAAATAAAGCTCACATAGTAAATTCACTAATGTAGCAGTGG
Organism: Plutella xylostella; assembly: GCF_932276165.1. Lineage (NCBI taxonomy): Eukaryota > Metazoa > Arthropoda > Insecta > Lepidoptera > Plutellidae > Plutella > Plutella xylostella. The sequence continues at coordinate 2,196,119 of NC_064007.1, read as the reverse complement.
GTTGGTTTGCTTTCATCATATAACTAATTGGGTAAGTGTTTTCTAAAGTCCACCAGCAGGGCTATCACGAGGCGCAAGACGCACACGATAAGACCTTAAAAAGATTCACATCGCACGCCCTAAATCGCGCGGCTTCGAGAGCCAGTGCGGCAAGAAACTTTTGAAAACTCGTGCTAGCCCTGCAGATGGCATACAGGCATATTCAGCCATTCATTGCAATCATTCATCATATCTCATATCCTTATTAATATAAAAAACCCTATATTCTTATTTCAAAACCTATTGTAGGTATTCGAACGGATTTTTAGGTCCAGTCCGTATTAAGGTCAACTCTGTCACACACGGGCGATTTCGAAAACATCCCTATTCTGTCTGTCACAATACGAAGCACGTATCGATTGAGCCTCGGAATAGTTCACGCTTCGTCACATCCTCCTTGGAATGCCACCTTAAAGGGATCTCTCGACAGTATACTCCTTTGTCACATCCGACCGGACAGGGTTGCCAAAATAGGTTAAAATTAAAAGAATACAGACTTGTTTTTCCATATACTTATACTCACTCCTTATACTATTACTGTTAGCTGTTGCCCACTCTGCTTTGAGTAGCCTATGTGTTAAAGCAATATAGCCAATGTTAATTGTAGGTGTCGGCCAGATTCATTGGTCACGGATTTTGATGAAATTCGAGATGAGAGATCATGTCGAATTTCATCAAAATCCGTTCATCAGTTTTTGCTATATCCAGATATAGTTTGGAAATTTATTTAATGAAACTAATAAGGATCTAAGTTTAATTTACTCAGCTAGCGACAACAAAAATCTAAATCATTAATACAATTACTATTCTTTACTTATACTTTTCTTTCTTTCTATTCTGTGTGTATTTAGGAACGTGGACAACCCTCCACGTCCTTCGCAGGCCAGGTAACACCCGTGTAAGTGTGACATCGGGATTGAGTGCGAATTTCATGGTCCCCTTACCTGTCTACCCGCTTATTGTATAGCTTTCCGAATATTAGTTCAGAATAGGTCTGCATTGTGTGAAACTTTAGTTTTATAGTTTTAAGCGTTGGCTGGGCGGAGGGGCAATTCTCAACCTGCCTTTACTTTATTTACTTATCTATTTATTTGTGTTACGCAACCAGGTGTTATACTTTTAAAATACAATTACGCAACATCATAAACTAAGACATACAATATTTTAAACTGTATAAATGTAGTTTTTAAAAGCAGATGGCAGAGTGTGTTAGTTTTTTTTTGAAGATATTGCGTAATTACTTGAAAATTGTTAACAGCTTGCTGTAGCAAATTGTCACCATGCAAAATTAAGGTCGAGGACAGACAATTCAATTGTTGTTTGTATGACTATCAGTGAATCATGCGTTAAAACCACCCGAGAACGTAAGATCTTGACCGATTTTCTAAAACATATTATCATTTTTTTATAGAAATGTTCCAATCTGATGACTTACACGCTCTGTTTATCATTATCCAAACGTAACATTCTATAGATGAAAATTAACGATATTATTTTAGGCGTTGCTGAACATGTTCACCAAAGTTAAATTAAATGACGCGAACAAAAATCTGTAACAAATTGTCTAGTAACGCTTTTTAACACGAACCGATCGCAATTTAACCAACCAAACCTCATATTAGAAACACAAAAAAGCTTTAAACAAAAACGCCGAATGTTTCAACCGCCAATAGACTGTATTGGCGAGGTCTGTACACCGCCTAAATTAATCTTGTAAATGCGTTCGATGCTGGCTGGTGGCGGTGGAAAAAAAGAAAAAAATACGACAAAGAGTATCAACGACAATAGAGTCTGATCGAGGTCGCGCCGCCGGATCGATCACCTGGCCGGCGATCTGTTTGCGAGACTAATGCGGTCTTGGCCGCGCGTGCAGAATACGGACATTGATTTATGTGTTTTGTAGAGTCATTCGGACGGCGTTCGATTTTTGAAAATATCTGGTTTAGATTTTTCTGGTCGACTGTAATAATAATGGCCGACAGCGTTCGATTTTTGAAATTGTGTGTATAAAATTTTTCTGCAAGTTGACTGGTAATGGCCAGTTTTAGTGCATTGTATAATGTAGATTATTATAGACGCTAGGTGTAGCCAAAATAAGATCAGTAGCTTAATTTACCGCAATAGGGAATATGCAAGTGGTTCAAATAAAGGTCAAATATTATTTATAATAAACTTTGTTGTTTCATAACTACGACTCCATCATTATTTTTGATTATAATTTATTTTTGAGCAAGTAAATGAAGTTGAAAAGTACAAAAAAACTTCGGTAAATTCTAACTTCCGAGAAACGTCACCCATTTTCTTAGGGCGGATGTGACGTCATAATTCTTTATATATCAATCTCAGAATAATAACTTCTTTGCGTTTGCGTAGTTAAATAAATGTCAAGTGTAAACAAAGAAATGTTAATGTCACCGAGTATTTGTGATGCTCGTTGTGATCAGATACGATGGATCACATAAAAATTCTTCCAATACGAGTAGATCCTAGCCTCCTATAACCTCTCCACTTCTTGTTTGATATGCTTGTTTGTTTGCAAAGTTTAGAACTTTTTATATTTTTTGTTGGTAGTGTATGGGCTGCCACTAGTTGTTCTATTGTAATAAGGCGTAAACAGCCATTCGCTAGTCAACGAGCCACTCAAATATGCTCCATATTGCAACACAATAAAATTAAATTTGTATTGTAAGTATTATGACATGAACATGACACAAGTTGCTGTTTCTACTTTTAGGTTATAATGGCAGTCGTTAGTATATTTCAAAAGTTGTTATTTTTTTCTAAATTAAGTTATGGAAGAATTCTCGTAATCAGAAGAACTGGACACATTAAATTTATTACGCAGTATGAACGAGTAAACTGTGCCCAGCTGCGGAAAAGGACAGCAAAGACTATTAAAAAGTCGAGAGCCGTGTGCCCAAATATTAGGGAATATGCATATATTTTTATACTCTTATTCGATAGTTTAGATAAGGGGGTTTAGACCTTTGAGATATGCACAATGGTTCCATTCAAGAGAGCCAGGTGCAGGTTCTTACACCCCCACAGATAATAGAATAGACTGTTTGTTGTATTTCGTGGTCTTAATTGCCTAAATAAATTGGATTTGTTATATTGAAACACGTTTTTTTATTTTGCTGTTTTATTTTCTCAACTTCACTTTTGACACACCAATTTCTTCTTTTTATACCATAGTGAATCGGACATACCGCCCACCAAAAACATAGTTTTTAAGATAAAATTAACTAAACAAATATACTTAACTAACTTAATATAGCTTATAAATAGCAATGGACTGCATAAAAAATTATAGTTTCTCCTTCCTTTCAATTGTACTTGCATGCCGCCCACCATGAATTACTCGGCCTCAGGTTGTTTCGGCAGTGGTATTATCTTGTACAAAGGTCTCTTCAATTCTTTATTTCCTTTGCACTGTACCGTCACTACTCTGACTATGTTATCTTCTCCTGGGTGAAGATACTTGATTCGACCCAGTAACCATTTAGTCGGGGGCATGTCTTCATTCTTGACGACTACCAAATCGCCTATCTCTGGTGATGGAACTGCTACTTGCCACTTGAATCTCTGTTGCAGAGTGTTGAGATACTCTGTTCGCCATCTGCACCAGAAATCACTTGTCATTCGTTGAATGAGTTGCCATCTTGTCAACAATCCGATCTTCTTAGTTTGGTAGTCTGGACCAGGTACACCTATTAGAGGTTCTCCCACTAAGAAATGTCCCGGTGTTAGCGGCGTTTCTGTAGTGTTGTCTATCTGACAGATTGGTCGTGAATTAAGGCATGCCTCAATCTGTGTTAGCAGGGTAGACATCTCTTCATACGTGAGTTTGGTATCTTTATTTACCCTGGTCAAGTGCCTTTTCGCTGATTGTACACCTGCTTCCCATAATCCGCCACATGTTGGCATTCTAGGTGGTATAAAGTGCCATGTCGTGCCGTCGTTGGCTAGCAGTTCTGCCACTTCTTTGGTCATAGCACTCTTGTTTTCGTTAAAGAGTTCTTTTAACTCTCTGGCGGCTCCGACAAAGTTTGTTCCATTGTCACTCCATAAATGCGCACAATGTCGGGCGGTATGTTCAGTTATCAAGTAGTTTTTATGTATTTACATAGATGTCACTATGCGCCAGAATCTGTATCTCGGTATTAAGAGTTCTTACATATTAATAACCTTTCTTCTTATACAAATAAACGTCGCTTCTACTACCAGCGATCCGAACATAAGGCTACCAAGCCTTTTCATGACCCACTAACCCTAGTCTCTCTTACTGAGAACCAAAGTTACAGTAAGTACTTACATACAATACAAATATTACTTTATATTCTTATTGCCATAATAGCGTAATATTGTGTACAAAGGTCCTTTGGTTTGCGCGCTCCCATTTCAAAAGAGCTACTAGCAGCTAATTACGAGCTCCCATTACAAAACAGCCACTGGTCACACTTTATTACCATTACAAAACAGCCACTGATCACACTTTATACACTTCCTTTTTCGTTTGTTACCATGACAACATTGGTTTGTTGAAAATACAAAAGTACTCTGTGATTACTTGATTAGGTAAAAAATCTATGCCGACTGACGGGACTACTTATTCTGAGCCGTGAAATTAAACGATTATGACGTCACGACAGCCCGCCATCCTGACGGGAATTTCAAAGTGGTCGTGATGGTTGTAATTTTTTAACTTTCTTTAAAATACCTTAAATTACTTATTTTTGCGTTGAATTTTTTTTTACTATAATAAAGTGATGTGAAACTATCCAATAAAAGTATTAAAAAAAAATACGCATATTCCCTATTTAGTAATTGTGGGCACTATACTGGGTTTTCCTGATGTTTCCTACATTTCTTATTCTTTAGGTATGTATAGAATCTACCCACCTATGTTCGCCGAACCACATTAAGCGACCTTATGTAGACTTTGATAATAATTTTATAATAATTACCTTAATTTATTGGCCTTTACGCACAAATACGCCACATCTCAATTTATAAGACATAATTAGATGTGAGATGCACAAGGCGTAAATAATGTAGTTAATAATATTTGTAAGTTAAATAAATACATGATTACATGACCTAAATCATTGTGTCAGCATAATTATAAGTAATTAATGTTGCCAACATTCCAAGTCAAAGGTTATCTGCGAACGTCTCAGTTTGTATCATTGTATATGTAGTTAAATTGAGCCATATTTTTTTATTTCTCATCCAAAGCTCAGAACACTAACTTTTGCAAGACCTATATTATACCTTTCTATAGCATATATACTACTATACACGTTATACGTTAATCATTTTATTTGTAACCAGGTACACTGGCATCCACGACACAGGCTGAGCCTAGTGTGGAAGCCACCGAATTTCGATAATTTATAATCTCTCACCCTTTTATTTAATTTCCTAAAATTATTTGTTTGTACCTACTAACTTTTTTAAATTCTATGGTGTTTAAATAAATATATATATTTTTTTTATATTGGTGACTAATTCTTTCACCACGGTGAAAGCATCTTAGACCAGCCTTAGGGTTTGTTACCTATATATATGAAGTACATTATTACTTATTATGTATACTTATGAATATAATAAAAGCCTGTGTATCTTCTAATCCGGCAGTATATATATAAACATTATTGATTGAGAGAATATCCATCAACGACGAAAAAGACGGATGATCTTTTATGTAAAAGCAGTAGGTATTATGTTTATAAAAGAGACCTTAAGAGGGAAATACGTTTATTGTTTTTATATAAATCATGAAGTAATTTTTTTTCAAATAATCTGAAAGAAATATTTATTTATACATACATATGTACTTATGTAAAATTTATTATCAAATACATATTCAACTTATGTGTGTATAGTAGTATTACTTTCATTAAATACATATAGGTATTACTACTTTTTTATTCTAGCTGAGTAAAGATTTTGTATACTGAATAGGAATTCAATAAAACATTATTTGACATCACATGACCCTACTCAATATAAATTACAATATTTTATCAAGAAACTAGCATCTGTAGACATAAGACATAGAAAAACGTATTCGAACCTAATAAAATGTCACATTGCACCACAAAAAACAAATAAACTTTTGTTTTTTTTATTGAAAACACATATTTTTATAACCCATTTAGGTATTCATTACAAGAAACAGTCCCGTTGATTTTATATTATTTAATAAAATATTTAAAAAAACAGGCAAAAAATCGTTAAACCCGTTGGACTTATAGGTTGGACCCATAAAATATGATGCCTATGGTAATGCCTTCCGTAGCCGAAGAGCCAGGCAGCACCCCCAGCTGTGTGTTGAAAATACGGCGTATTTAAAAGTAGCTAAGACCATTTGATATCAGTTGAGACAAAGTTGAGAACATAAAAAGTATTTTTTTTGAGATAGTAATGAGCAGGTATTTTTGTGGGGTAATTTCAATGGACAGCTGCCTTCGTTGTTCCATCCTAATCCTAACTTAATATTATAAATGCGAAAGTAACTGTGTCTGTCTGTTACTCTTTCACGCCAAAACTACTGAACGGATTTGAATGAAATTTGGTATACATACGGTCTAGACCCTGGAAAAGAACATAAGCTTCTTTTTATCCCGAAATTCCCACGGGAAAACTTTATAAGGCGAAGCGAAGCGCGCGGGTACCGCTAGTATATCCATAAAGTAGAAACGTAACTTAGATCAGTTATATTTTAGACTCCTGCATTACCTATGAATTGAATGTTTGGTAATGAAATTCAATTAAAAATACGAGTATATATATTACTCTAATCACTTGTTATGTAATATATCTTTGGTTCAATTTAGCTCACACATAATCATGTTATAAACGAATGAAGTTGCAAAATGAATTCTGTTGGCTCAAAGTTAAACCTTCTTAGATCACTAGAAGGTGCTCCCACGCTCAACCGCATACGATCGGAACAAGATAAACTGGTTAATTCTGGTTCAAGACATTCAAACTGATGACTAACTTGCGAAAAAAAAAACATTGTTAGAACAAAGTTTGACACATTTATAAGGCGTTTGACAACCTCTTCGTAATGTGTGGTATTTGTCAAGTTTTAGTGGTAACACTAACAGTAATATGACTTTCCAAAATAACTTTCAAAACATATACATACATATATTATATATGAAATGAGAACCTTCTCCTTTTTTAATTCGGTGAAAAACTTGGTAACCTTGGTATTCGGTTTAGTCTAGTGCATCCTTGACTCAAGACTTCTTCATGTAATAAAATTTAATACTTTGCAAGTAACTTTCGTGTCATCCACCCTTTGTAGAGTTCGACAAAGGACTTCGCAATTTTATTATATATTTTCTTTCCATAAACTTTGCAACTTTGTTACTAAAATAATAGCTGTGAAAATACATGAACATACTTTAGTACTCTTCGGGCTACAGTGTTGTTGTATGATTTAGAAATTAATTTTGTAACTTTCAATAAAAGTCTTGACGGTTTTGTTTCATATACTTGGCCACTTATGGATTGTATTAAAATGTAAAATTGTCACAAATAATAAATAATGGATAATTAAAAATTCCACCTCACAAATGAAGTAATCCATATACCTATTGTCTAAATACATTTAGCTGTTTAAAAGTAATCCGTTTCTGCTATTTGTTGATGGCAACACAGGTATATTTTTAATTTATTGTTTATGGTTACTTCCGTATCCTATACTGTTACAATATAACTGCTGTACGGTGCTCTTGTGTTGTGATAAAATAAATACTGTCTCACTGTGAAACTTTGGTTTTAATGAAGAAGACCAGCCAGCCAAACCTACAGTCCACGCAACACACATTGGTCCATAACGATCCGACGGAGTTTCCTGTGCAAAAGGACAGCGAGATAAAATTGCACACGGGAGCCGCAATGCGTGCATGCAGCAAGAACTAAAAAGGCGGGAGGATCAGTATACTTGCGAAATCAAGCTATCAAGTATCTGCGAAATCATCCGAACGTCATAAAGTGATATATTTTCGACAACTTCAGGATAGAAGTTGTTGCAATAAATAAGAAATAACATCAGAATCTAGAACATTTAACCAAGAACAATTCCCGCCATTCCAATTCATATCGCGGCAAGAGAGAAAGGGAAAGAAGATAGCATCGTGCCAGTCGTCCCACTCGAGCGGTGAAGACCGAAGACGGAATCAACAACGGGACGTGGGAAGCGACCATCGTCCAATCACGTCGCGTCAAAGAACTCCGAGTCTGCAGCGGACGAGTCTCATTGGTTCATACCATACGTCAAGTAAGAATAGTTAGGTTGGCAGGCCTGCGCTGCGTTTGCGAAACTTGCGCCCTCTAGCGGAACGGCGTATGTGACGTCAACAAATTCGCCATCTTATTTTATTTGGCGTGGTGGTTGCAACAATTTGTAATTTGCTTTTAATTTTCGATTTCTAGTGCAAAGTTTAGCTATAAATAACTGTAATTGTAAATAGCTAACATTAGAGTCGCAACAAATACGATAAATTGTGTAATTTAACTGTGTATCATAATGGAGGAACAACTAAAAGCTCTAAAGGCCCAAAGAGGCTATGCAAAAGGTATTGTAACGCGATTGTTTTCATTTGTAAATAGCAAAAATTTTAAGTCAAGTGAAGTGGAAACTCTCATTACAAAAAGAGATAGGTTGACAACCACGTTTGCTGATTATGATCAGCTTAATAAGGATATTTTGGCATTAGACTTGTCAGACACTGAGGATGTTGGTGAAGTCGAGGATAAATATTTTCATTGTTTAACTGTATTAAACCAAAGCATTAAGTCGCATAGTAGTGCTAGTGAAACCCCGGAGTCAGGTACCAGTAGCATTTCTAGTAGGACAAAGTTACCAAGTATAAACATTCCAAGTTTTTCAGGTAAATACTCGGAATACGTAACGTTCATTGAGATTTTCAAGTCAGTCATTCATAATGACAAATCCCTAGACAATGTACAGAAATTATACTACCTGCGATCTTACCTTCAGGGTGAGCCCTTCGACTTAGTAAAAAATTTACCACTCAACTCAGCGAGTTACGAGGAAGCCATGCAGTTGTTAAGCAAAAGGTTTTACAACAAATATCAGATAGTAAACGAGCATGTTAACACCCTGTTAGACTTGGAAAAGTTGCCCAAGTATGCAGGCGCTAACGATTTAAGGACTTTTGTTTCAGTAGTGAACCAGACTATGAGCGCTCTCACCAATCTACAGGTGAATGTCGATGACAAAGACCCGTTTTTACTGGGTATTCTGCAGCGTAAGTTAGACACATACAGCTGGAGGTCATATCAGCTGGAGAGAAACCTGGAGAATGACCCAACAGTTCAAGATTTCCTCTCCTATCTGGAGAGGCGAGCTCTTGCTTTGGAGAACACCGATCACAGCGAGACAGCCACATCTGGGAAACGGCAGCCGGCAAGCATAACAAAGAGTAAAGTTACTCTGGCAACAACAACCAATTCTACAATGGAGTGCTTATACTGTAAGTGTACCAATCACAAATTATATACTTGCCCAAAATTTAAATTACTATCTACCCAAGACAGAGTGTCATTTGCAAGAAAAAATAACCTATGTAACACATGTTTAAATATACATCCTGGCAAATGTAAATTCCACTTTAGGTGTGGGCAATGCAAAAAAAATCACAACACACTGCTCCACCTCGACGAAGAAAGTGGCCCAGGGTCAGTAGTTCTCCTTTCTGGAGACTCTGCAAATGATATATTAATCCCAACAGCACGGGTCAAAGTATTTGCGAAAAATGGACAGGAAGTTCATATAAAATGTATCCTTGACTCCGGTTCACAGGTGTCACTCATTACAGCAAGAGCCGTTGAGGTCTTGGGCTTTACACCCGAGCAAAACAATCTAAACCTCATTGGAGTGGCTGGGAACAATAATAAAGTCAGCTATTGTTTACCATTGCAAGTTCATTCATTGACAACTAACTTTAGTACCCTGGTGGACTGTCATGTGGTGGAAAAGATCACATGCAAATTACCACAGTCACCAGTAGACTTAAAAAACTTGAACATCCCTGCTGGTATCACCTTGGCAGACCCGTCATTCAATCAGCCATCCGAGATTAACATGCTAATTGGTGCTGGTGTATTTTTCCAGGTGTTGCTGCAGCTTGAGGAGGCCCAACGCTCGCCTTCAACCAACCATCAGCTACCATCTTCATCTCCAAGCATCATCAACACTAAGTTTGGCCATGTCATCGCCGGAGCATTAACAGATACCATTATAAAGGATCAGGTTGTATCTCTTTTTTGTGCTAAATGTGAATCAGATGTAAGCGACAATATAAAAAAGCTTTGGGAAGTGGAGAGTGTTCCGGAGTTACTAAAGGAGCGGGATTCAGAGCAAGAGTTGGCAGAAAAATTATTTGTAAGCTCAGTAAAGCTTGAAAATAACAAGTTTACTGTTGACTTACCTTTGAAAATAGAAACCGGCAACATTAATGAAACTCTAGGCAACTCATTTGACCTAGCATTACACAGGTTTCTCAGTCTAGAAAAAAGACTGCAAAAGAACATCAATTTGCTTACAAATTATCAAAAGTTTATTGATGACTATGTAGCCCTGGGGCATGGGCACTATGTAGATATTAACTCATACAATTTCAATGAGGATCCAATTTATTTTGTGCCGCATCATTCGGTAATAAACGAAAATAGTAAAAGTACGCCCATGAGGGTTGTATTTGATTGTAGTATGAAAACAAATAAAAAAATATCTTTAAATGATATTTTACTCAATGGGCCTACAGTGCAAAAAGAATTGTTTGACATTGTGCTATTGTATAGATATGGGGAATACACTTTGAGCTCTGACATTAAAAAAATGTTCCGCAATATACTGGTAAACCCGGAGCACACTTCACTTCAGAACATTCTGTGGCGCGATAACCCTAGTCAGGCTATAAGGTGTATTCGTCTTGATAGCGTCAGTTATGGTATGAAATCTTCAAGCTATTTAGCTACGCGCTGTTTATTTGAGCTTGCAAAAACCCACGAGCATGACCTGCCTCTAGCATCGTTTATAATAAAAAATTGTACGTATGTTGATGACATTATATATTCATGTTCGGATTTAAACCAATTAATTGAAGCAAAACGGCAGTTGTGTGAAATGTTAAGTTATGGGAGCTTTAGTTTGCATAAATGGGCTTCTAACACACCCTCTATATTGGCTGACATACCGGAGGCTGAGCAGCAATTTAGTCAGCTTGAACTTCAAAAAGGTAACTATAGTATGAAGGCTTTGGGGCTTAATCTTGATGTACAGAAGGACTGTTTTATAATAAACAGCCCAGTGCCTTTCAATGAGGAGGTCATAACGAAGAGGGAAGTGCTTAGCTACATATCTAAATTCTATGATCCCTTAGGTTTTGCGGGTCCAATAGTTATAAAAGCTAAAAGTATAATATCAAGGATTTGGTCTAATAATACTGCTTGGGATGAACGTATTCCAGCTGAGCTAGCTGATGAGTGGCTTCAATTTGTTAGGAGTCTAGCGGCTATGCAGCCTATCAATATAAATAGGTACATTCCAACGAAAACAGCAGTAACTGAGCAACTAATAGGTTTTGCTGATGCGTCCAGTACGACGGGATACAGGTGCTGCATTTATCATCGTGTGGTCGACAAAACAGGTAAGGCTAAATTATACCTACTCTGTTCAAAGTCGCGAGTTAACCCACGCGCGAACCCCCTAACCATACCTAGGTTAGAGCTAAATGCTGCCTTGCTTTTGTCCACTTTAATGGAGAGAGTGTATAACACTTTGCATGAAAATGTAAAAATTTATGATGTGTACTTATTCACTGATTCTAAAATAACTTTGGCTTGGATTCAAACTGAAACAACTAAACTACAAGCTTATGTATCGAACAGAGTAGGGGTAATACAGCAGAAAACTAATAAGTGGCCCTGGCTATATGTGCCATCCACAGCTAACCCTGCTGATCTCATAAGTCGAGGTATAAGTCCTCAGGAGCTTCCGAACAGCGCCCTCTGGTGGGAGGGGCCAGAGTTCCTGCAATCAGAGTACAAATTTGAAAGTAAAGACTTAGATCTGCCTGTCAGTTTGCCAGAGATGAAGAAATCCAAGACCACACCACTGCCTGCTAAAGTGGTACTTACTACAGGTATCAAACAGGACATATTATCTGAAATTTTAAATAAATATTCAGATATAGATAAAATGACTAGGGTGATAGCTTATATCCTTAGGTTTTGTAATAACTTAAAGAGCGGTACAAAAATTCATGACAAAACACTAACTCCTGATGAGTTACAACATGCGTTGCATTTAATAATAAAGCATGAGCAATCTATTTATTTCTGTGATGAAATAAACTCATTGCGAAAGGGCAACTGCGTGCGAGGACCCTTGAAATCTCTACATCCTTTCTTAGATAAAGACGGCTTGATCAGAGTAGGGGGGCGACTTGATAACTCGGACATACCGCTATCACAAAAACATCCTATCATCTTAGCTCAAAAATCCCGAATAACTGAACTTATTATACAAAGTGAGCATAAAAGGTTATTACATGCCGGGCCTAAATCACTTCTTGCTAACTTAAATCAAAAATATTGGTTAATAAATGGAATGCGACAAGTAAAAAAGATAACTCATAAATGTTTGGTTTGTTTTAGGCTCAAAGCTTGTGCAGCGAAGCAGCTAATGGGATCCTTGCCTCCTCAACGAGTCACACCATGCAGACCATTCCAGAAAATAGGCATTGACTTCGCTGGGCCTGTCAAAGTTAAAAATTCGCGTGTTAGAAAAGCTATCATTAGCAAAGGTTATGTATGTATATTCGTGTGTTTTGTCACGAAGGCAATTCATTTGGAATTGACCTCTGATCTCACTACTGAGGCGTTCCTTGCAGCCTTTAAACGATTTTCAAGTAGACGAGGCCTGCCCAGCGAGGTATTCTGTGATAATGGTGGTTGCTTTCGAGGAGCAAGGAACCAGCTGGTGGAACTGTACAAACTTAATAGTTCTGCTGATCATCAGGGACTTGTGCAAGCATATACTGCCAAAGAAGGCATAAAGTTTCATTTCACACCTAGCTATGCACCGGTGTTCGCTGGGCTTGCAGAAGCCGCTGTGAAAAGCATGAAATATCATTTAAAGCGCATTGTGTTAGATGCTGCATTAACTTATGAACAGTTAAATACTGTATTATGTCAGATAGAGGCTGTGCTAAATTCACGCCCTATTTTGCCCCTCTCTGAGGATATAAATGATTACTGCTACCTGACTCCGGGGCATTTCCTTATAGGCACGTCTCTAACTATGTATCCCGAGGTAGATAATTCTGAAACTAGGAACAATAGGCTAAGCTTCTGGCAACAATGTACACAGTTGCAACAAAGGTTTTGGAAGGCTTGGTATAAGTACTATTTAAATACTTTGCAAAATAGAAGTAAGTGGTGTCAATCTATGCCTAATGTAACTGAAGGTTCACTAGTTCTTATGAGAGAGCCCAATTCTCCACCTTTGGTGTGGCCCATGGCACGGGTCGTGAAAGTATTCCCTGGAAATGATGGCAAGGTCAGAGCCTTTCAGTTAAAAACAGCTGATGGTAAATTGTATACTAGGTCATTGCAGAGCATAAGCGTTTTACCTATTGAAAAATGATTATAAATAAGTATTTTGTTTATAGATTTAAGATTGTTTCATTGTATGTCATTGATACTACTAAGACTATGTCTATTGTTGTTATGAATAGGTACTTATAGTTAAAAATTAGTTAAGTTGTTTGTATAATGTAAAGAAATTACAACCTTAATTGTTAGATACACGTTACTATAGTTAAATTTGTGCTTACCTTATATAAAGTTTTACTACTGATTAAGATTTAGTAAAATGCTGTTATATACTTACATACTTGATTGAGAAGATGCTGTTAAATAATATTTTGTTAAATTAAAGTATATGCCTTACATGTGTGTTTACAGTTGAAATTAGTTACATTTAGCTGCATAATCGTTATAGTTAGATTTACTATTATATACTTAAGTACTCTTCTATATGGTTATAGTAGGTATTCATAAAATATGTTTGTTAGGTAAATACATAAATTAAAAACGGTCAGCTTTGTTTATATAAATTTATTTTCATAACTTGTTGTTCGATAGGTATCTTTCAAGTTAGAGTTGACATAATATGTAATGTACGAAATGCCTAAGTAAATACTATGTAAACTATGTTAGGTATATGTGTTTAAGCATGATTGCACTTTATTTGGTCATACAAATGTTATCTCTTGAGTTAATTTATCGTTTGCTCTTTCTTAGGCGGCAATATGTTGATGGCAACACAGGTATATTTTTAATTTATTGTTTATGGTTACTTCCGTATCCTATACTGTTACAATATAACTGCTGTACGGTGCTCTTGTGTTGTGATAAAATAAATACTGTCTCACTGTGAAACTTTGGTTTTAATGAAGAAGACCAGCCAGCCAAACCTACAGTCCACGCAACATACACTATTCATTCTCCTTCTCTCCAAACAACCTCAGTAATCTGAATATCCATTTGTCCCTTTACAATAACTCATAAAAAGCTAACATGCAAAACTTAAAACGTTAACGAGCAACTCGAAATAGGCGTAACTAAACATTGCCTTCCACAAACGGACTCGTCACAAGAAATACGAACTAACTATTTACCTAGCAATTTCATAAAATCGCTAATTACACGCTACACCTCCTATTCACAAAGGGTAAAGACTTTATTTAGTACTCTCTATACAAAGCCATTGGTGTACAAAAGTATACTTTATCGCTGTCCGAGCAAAACTCAATTTGGTTTATGCGGTTACTTACGACCTTTTACCAATGGAGACATAAAATGAATGCGTCGCTAAGGGATGTACAGATGCAACCATTTACGTTGCGACTTAGAGCTCTAAATGAGATTTTTCGCAACCGAAATCAATACTTAAGTCGAGTGCACCACAACTTGCTTTCGCGCAGCAAATTGGGGGATTAAGTACTTGTTTTTGGGACTAAAAGATCGCCTTTGGGACAGGCGTCCCTATTGAACACTGTTCGAATATCCGCCCTTTTTTCGAGGGACCAGATGTTTGAAAACGCGAGCCATTGTGCAGGCAAAGACTCGACTGAGTGCCCAATTATATTGTTAATTTTACAAATATTAAAGCTTTGAAATACTACACTGGATCCGTGGGGAGCTACCGACGAGACTCCGAATTGGACCCCAATTACAGATGTCAGAATTGAACCATATATTTTAAAATTGGTGAAAGAGACTTCTATTTTCGAATAACCAATCGAATCGAAAGTCCGATAACATAATGGGTTAATTTCATACTTAGTGAATATGTAGTTAAGTAATGACTATAAAAAAAAACTCAACTCTAATAAAAAAAAGACACGAGTCTAACTACAAACTAAACACCGATTTTTCGGTCAGGGATTTAAAAAAAATAATTAGTAATAAAACTAAACAGTCCAAGTTAGTATCGCACCAGCTCGAATAATAAGCCATTATGGAGATATGCAGAAAGCGTATTTGAAGCAAGCAGTGTCAAGTTTCAGCTCACGAAATGTGCCAAGTGTATTGTATACGGTGTATTGTATGGAAAGAAATATACTACAACATTATGGTATGAAAACGCGAAAGATTTGAGTTAATTAGGACGTGTTTTTGAGACGCACGGTAGATAAAGGGTTAACATTTATATAGCTGATTAAATAATAATAAATAAATAAATATGTGGGGACTCACACACGGCCATCCGACCCCAACCTAGGCAGAGCCTGTGTTATGGGTATCTACACAAATACATAGATAGATACATATTAAACATAAATATCAACATCCAAGATCCGAGTACAAATATCTGTCTTTAAAAAATATCTGCCCCAGCCGGGAATCGAAACCGGGACCTTCGGCATAGCAGTCAGGGCCACTAACCACTACGCCATTCGACCGTCATAAATAAAAATGTTTGGGTACGTACAATATTTCGGTACTATAAGTACTTAAATAAAACACACAAGTCTTTACACATTGTAATAGCTATGAAGCGTCGTGATCGTTGTGTGGGAGTATGTAGGTACCTTTTCGCAATTTATTTTGGGCAATTTAAGGTATTAATTAGTCACTGTAGGTAGTTAAGCCTATTCTATAACGTGGAAGAAATAAATCATGGAAAGTTTAGTTTAGTTTATTAAAGAGAACCAAATAAATTATAGGTAAGGTCAAAATATCGATTCTACTACAACATAATTTCGCTACAATATCATAGTAGGTACGTGTAGTAAACCTAAATATTGGCAGAATTTAGAATTAATATTAGATTTTCTCTCTGTAACGTCGGCTTTTGAATAATTTTGCTAGCTAATATAAATGTTGGTTGTACATAGGCTGGGCACATATTTGTTAGCCAAACATATCGTATTTGGGATGGGCTTTCAACTATGCGATTCAAAATATGTTTTGAATTTTCGGCGTATCGAGTTTAGTTCATGGTAAAAGGGACTTAGTGTTACATTGTTGCGGTGGTAACATGTGGATTAGCCGAGCGGTTAGTAACTCTGACTGTTCTACCAATGGTCTCAGGTTCGATCCCGTTGTTCTCGGGTCTGCATACCCCATAAGAGCCTACAGAAGCACAAGGTGTGAGTGTGTGTGTTACGTATATACCGTGTGTATGTCGTAATAATTTATTTAATATAATATATTGATATATGCAAACAAGTCCTTCGTTAATAATCCCACATTTCACCTTCCTATTAGGGGCTACATTTAATTACCTAATCAGAAACAGGGTCACACTAACTTCCGAAAAATGAAGTATTGAAGGCTTAGGTATATAGTAGCAGGGTCCCATAGGAACCCTAAAAACCGTGGAAGCAATAACTAGATTACTATACTAAAAGCCTTTTTAGGTGGCCTTTGAACTCAGACATTGAGATCTGTCTCAAGTGGTCCTTCAGGCATCGAGATTTTCTGAAGAATATAACATATAGGTACAACAGAACTATAGATAGATAGAATATTCTTTATTTGTACACACACATAAAGGAAACTTACATAACTTAAATACTAACAAATATGTACAAAAATGGCGGTCTTATCGCTTAAAGCGACTTTTTCAAGACAACCTTAGGGTGGAAGTATATTTGGTTAATTTCAAACGTTCAAAGGTTGGCTGGGAGATTATTTATCTATATTCAATTAGCTTTTATTTAACTATATTTTGTGTATTAAATAAGTTTTCTTTATTTTACATTATAAATGTACATTATATTAGTATAAAACTAAATTGTATTTCTATGAAGTTTCAAGAGGTAAAATACAATAACATTTACAACAACAAAATATCCTGTCTAATGTCTTGGATTTGAACTCATGTATGTAATATAACTTTTGCATATTATGAGGGATGAAACCAAACGAATAAAAATATGAATAAAAGGTAAGCACTTTACATTATTATTATTATTTAACACTTTATTGTATACAATATACATAGGTATAACAGTAAAAAAAAATGGAGAGAATTAAACTAGACTAGTATACAAGGGCGGACTTATCGCCTCAACGCGATCTCTTCCAGTCAACCCTTACATTATCAATATTGTCAATTTCTTATTTGAAATATATGTTATTAGAAAACGAAGAACCAATTAGAATCTATCTATGCCTAGTTTGGGTCGGATTGCCGTGTTAGATGTCCCCACATATTACTATTATTATTATATTCCTGTGTATATTTATCTCGACTTTTGAGGTTGGTGTTTCTAAAACTAATACTCCCGCTCTGAAACCTTCAGAGAAGAGGAGCATCAGTGTCCCCGTGTACAAAAACTGAATCTCCTAAAACCTTACTAACTATACTGCATGTGTGAATGGCTGCCTGCTTCTGCATGATATGTATGTTTATTTTTGCTTCTAACTTATTACAGTATCTATGTAGACTTTTTGCAACAATTCCAGTGGCTCCTATTATTATATTATATTACTATTATGTCAAAGGACTCATAGATCCCTAGTTTCAGTATTAGTGTTTGTCTAGACTCGCGGGCGTGGTAAGTATTATCGTTACTATTAAGAAATGAAAAGTAGGGTCTTTATGATTCGCATGAACTGCGACGATACTACCAATATTGCTGCTGGAACATTTCCAAATGTGTAATTGGTTGTTTCAGACTTGACCTGTTTTTGATAATTAAAAAGTTATACGACTTAGAAGAAGTGGATTGGCCTCTTAAAAACACGGTTAGAGGCTGGGTTCTTAACCCCTGGTTTACAGGGGTGTTATAATGTTAACATATAAATATACACACTATACACAGAACTTATTTCACCTTATTTTTTCGTCGGGGGTTAAAAAAGGAGGAGGTAATAACATCAAGTAAGTATAGCATAATATATCTCATTTTCTCCAGTAGCCTATAAACAATACTATCTCTAAAAACATTATTTATTTTCCTAGACGATGAAGAATTCCAATCTTTTTCGATGTCGAGATAGAAGAGTAGGCTGCAAAGGAATTCCGAAGGAAAATTTCAGTTTTTGGAAAATAATTCCTTGACTGTTTCAACGAGAATTCCCTCAAAGGCCTACTAGGATTATCACTTTGGGCTATAAAAGGTTTTGCTTTATTGAGTTTCATTCCGACGATGCCTTTCTTTTCTTCTTATTAATAACTATTAGACTGTTAAATAATTCTATCAGAAATAGGAATTTTGTTAAATAACATAACATAAAAACTGTGAAATAGAATATTTACAAATATTTTCAAATTAGAGGCGCTATTTCATGCGTTTTATATTGTGCCTTCGAATGATGCAATACTGTTCTGCAAAACCGTTAACTGTTTCAACGATTTTGAAATTGGAATGACAAACAACATGGCGTCAAATGAGAGACCAATGTGTCCATGGTAGAATAAATTGGATCGTCTTTGTAGGTAACGTAAATATTTTTTGCTTTGGCCAAACACAGAATTGAGTTCATTTCGACACAACCTCGATCATCTTTACGATTTTTTGCTTGTTTTCTACGTATACATAATATAAATATGTATTAAGTATTAATTAACATTGTATTTCACTGCACATTATTCACTCAAATAATTATAATGAAACAAAAACACAAAAATATCAAGTGGAGAGTAATTTAGTAAGTAACTAAATCCCTTGCTATTGGCAAACATTACTAGCCTAGTGCCAATAAGGCTAAAAAGTATTTAGGCAGTTGAGCAGAATCCAAAACATTTTATTTTCGAATCGTCAGTGTAAAAGAAAAGTAAAATCCTACCAGCCAGTTTCTTTTCCGCACCAAATAGTTCGCACTCGGCATTAATCACCTCATCTTAGCGCATAATCTGCGCTCACTGTCAGATTTGCCGTCACTATTTGGATGTACTGTATGTATATGTATATTATGTATATGTATATGTATAAGCCCGAGCCACCCACTTTTCGCAGCACATTTGTACTCACGTGATAGGTAGCGAACCAAATCACCGTTTTTTGGAATAAGTACAATGCACTTAGGACACACATCTAGAATCTAGATGTGCAGGTTTCCTCACGATGTTTTCCATCACCGTAAGAGCACGTGGTATTATTGTACTTGTACTGTCAGATCTCCCGTCACTATTTGGATGTACTCTGCTCTGTATACCTTTGTGAGGAAGTTTTTGGGGTTATATTAGAAACTTGAATACATGTTATGTTGTGTTATGATAGTTAAGGTGTAAGGCAGCGTTCCCACTACGCCGGACCGGCAGATCTGCCGAAAACCGGACACCGGACAGAGTGATCACATTACATCGGATCCCGGAAGAAATTCAGACAGTCCTCAGTTGAATTTGGACCTGCGCGCACTTTAAGTTTTTGTCTTTATAGACGTCTTCGGTCTTATCCCACAGAACAGGTCTCTCTTGGACAAGCGTAATTAAAGTTTCTGCTTGAATATCCATGCTAAACGTCTACTTTTACCAGAACATGCGAGCCGAATGACGTGAGTGGAACACGGGCGGGGCGAGGGGAGCACGAGCGGGGCGAGCGGGGGACAGATACCGGCACAAACTCGTTCACATTACTCCGGGCCCGGTCGTTCTACCGGCAATTCGTAGTGACAAAACGTTCGGTAGAAATGCCGGGCTCGGCAAAAATGCCGGACCCGGGATAATGTGAATAGCTTCATATAAATTGTACAGCCACTAGCTCTTCCGGCAGATTTACCGGCGCGGCAGATCTGCCGGTCCGGCGTAGTGGGAACGCTGCCTAAGTCAGCCTATAAACACACTTTGGATTTAGTATTTAGAGGATTGTGTACACACACATGAACAAAACTTACATAACTAATATACTACCACATTATGTACAGAAATGGCAGTCTTATCACTTAAAGCGATATGATGTCGCCAAATCACACGTTGCAAATTCCAGCGCTATAACGTTATTTACCACCAAAAAAAATATTGGAACTAGGTTTGACGAGAGGGTATAGAGGAGAGGTATACCTTAGGCCTAAACATCGCATAAACTCGACCGTCTGCTAAACTTATGCATACGCTTTATTTTTGGCCTGCGTAAGTATGATCATGTCTCTGATTTTCGTAACAAACTCAAGTGGCTCAATATCCGTCACCGAAGGAATGCTCATATTCTATCTCTCGTTCATAGTATAGTCTACAATGCTTGTGCCCCATCCTACCTAACAGAACGCTTCACGTTCTTCGACTTTTCTGACCGTCCTCAACGGTCAAGTCGTCATCCAATCTTCTCTTTCGTACCCCAGAGCATAATGCGGCAGGGTATTCTGATTCTTTCACTGTGACAGCGGTTCGCTTGTGGAACAAGTTACCACTGGATATAAGACAAACTAAGTCTATAGATCTTTTTAAATCTAAAGTTCGTCTCCACTACCTCCAAGAGCAGAACATTCTGCCTAACTGATCCCTATCTGTGTGATGATGATGATGATAGTAATTTTTTGTATGTATTTATGTATATATTTATGTATGTATGTAGTGTATTTATTTAGGTATCACGTGTATATTTATATTGTATAGATAGGTATATATTAAGATATTAATATTTCGGTTAAGTACTCAATATAAACCATCTTCTTTCTTCAAAGCCATAAGCACTACCAATCACTTTTTCAACATCACCAAAGGTTAACTGGTAGAAAATGCTGCTAGCATTAAGTTCGCCTTTGTACCAATTTACTTTGTGCAATAAAGAATTTAGTAAATAAACATCAGTTTAATGTGTTTCTAGTTTTTTGTGGTGAGACCCTTAGAGTGAATCCATATTGTTTAAGTAAACCTATACCTGATAAAATATATTCGGTTAAAAACGTAACAATAATAAACACTGATGCATGTTCAGCTTCCCAACCAATATATCTTCATCTTATTTAATCCATCAATTTTAAGGCGATCACCAGAATCCATTGTGTGTAAGCAAATTAAAATTCCTCAGTATTTATTGCTCGTAATCCTTCGATCCTATCGCTTAGCAATTATCGATTTCGCACATCGCGAGGGCCTATTCGCTTTTTTACACAAAAGCCTCAAAGCTATACAATATCGATTATATCGTGGTAACTATCGTTACATTTTATAGCTCAAAGCAGCGATTCGATTCGCATCGTCGCTATTCTACTCGGAACCACATAGCTTTCATAACCGATGAAATATCATTCGATTCGTGCTTATATTTTATCGATTCTGGGGCCTTTGATAGGATTGTATTATGAAAATTTAATTAGCCGTAGCTTAAGACTTGATTAAGATAAAGTGTTATTGAAGGTAATTCTGAAGTGAATCACTTACGGAATGATTCAAGTACAAACTTAATTTTATTTCAATTACGGATTTACCTATATATTTATTTATGAGAATTTATCAAGTAGAGGCAGACCAAGAAGGAGATGGCGTGACGACCTGGACAATTTTAGCAAGGAATTGTGTGAGAAGGCCCAAGAAAGGATAAGTAGAAAATTCAGGGAGAGACCTTTGCCCAGCAGAGGGACTCAAGAGGCTGAGAAATAAAAAAGACGTGCTATTAACACTGTATTTTACACTTGAAGTCCTCTCTTACAGGCAACCTTTGCATGTTTCGAGACACAGATCGACAAACAATAGAACCCGGGACCTTTGGCACTGCAGTCAGGTTCTAACCACTACACCATTCGGTCGTATAGCTTTCTTTGTATGTATAGGTACACTGATTTAATTAGCCATGTTAGTCGTGAATATTGGCATCGAATTAGAGTGAAGTCATGAATTATTCATCGGTGGCTAAACGCGTATTTTCGACCGGCGCAGTCGCGTCCAAAACACAATTTTAATGGAATTCCGAAATCAGCTGCCATTGAAAATTGTATCTGATTGTAATAGTCGGAGTGCGTTTACAAAGAAGGGGAGTGGGCAAGCGAGTAGCAGGGCAAGTAGAAAGGCAAGTCTTCTTCTAATGTAACTATGCATACTTGTATAGTCCAATTGTTTTCGGTAAACTGGCCAATAAAGCCAAATTTAATATCAATAGATGCCTTTTACATGTCTAGTCAGTCAATAGGAGGTATAGAAGATCCTCCTTTATATATAATAATTCATTTAAATTCGCAATGATAATTCTTAGTCACGTTTCCTACGTAGTCATTGTTTGTAATCACTAATCAAATTTAAAGACCACAGTAAGGCCTTGGTCTCCTATTTACGCCTTAGGTCGCGTCTAGCGTCACGCCGTAGGCCGCGTCACGATGCTCACTATAGAAATGTACTGATGCGGTCTCCCTCACACGCCGACGTTGGCGCGTAGACATAATGAGCATTGTGACGCGGCCTACGGCGGTGACACTTGACGCGACCTACGGAGTAAATAGGAGACCCGGGCCTAAGTATATTTTTTTCGCGTTTTCCATGTGTAATCCCATCGGTCAGAACGAGGCATAGACCAACAGACGTCAGTCACCAGAACAGCCTAAATTGTGCACTAACTACACCACAATACTGCCTGCTTTGCCTAAATAGGTCGACAAACCAACCCCTAGCAAGGATAGGGTCATCATCGTCTTTTGTTCAGGAAATTATAGTTTTTTTAATTAGATACAAAAATTCACATTTACCCTTCATTTAATCTAGAAGCTATGCAGTGTATTGTTTTCTGTGTTTTTTACCTACCAATATACATAGGTTCTGATGGACACGACGGTACATAAATCTCAAAAAAAACGGAATGGCCGATCCTACGACAATATAATTTTCATACAGGAAAGCAGGTGTAATTATAAATAACCAGTAAAGAATTTGGTTGGCTTGTCAGTGGTTTAGGTACTTGTTTTCCCGGCCAATGGCAGGCCGTAGCCCTAGGCACTGCATAAAATCTAGACCGAATTGCGGTCTGGGCTCGTTTGCGCTCCAAATTACTGAAACAATTTCATTGAAATTCCCCGATAGGTAGTGAAGTTATTATAAAACACTAATTTATTTATCGGTTTATACCTGAATGTGATATGGCAGTATTTGAATAGTTTGTGGTCATCGGTATTGAGTAATTAGGTATTTAACCCACGCTATAATTAACAGCTATGTTCAGTTAATAACATTTATTGATATCCAAATGTAAAGTTGTAAATAGCCACCAATTATAAAATGTGTGTGAGAGCTAATATTTTAAACAGCTAGACACAATTTTTATAAAAACAAGGCCTAGAATACAGAGGGCTAAAGGTAAGCGTCCACCTATCGGTATCGTACGATCGGACTAAACGGATTTTCGTAAATGTATGGAGAAGCGGCATCGGAAATGCCGAGAAAGTTGACAGAGTTGAGTTGAGTTTCTATACAAAGAATAGAGCAGTGAAAAGTAAACGCAAATTCGTATGATGCTGAGATAGTGCAACGCGTCTGCTGCTCTCTCGCGCCATACAACCTTGCGTTTACTCGAAGGCGTAAAATCTATATCTATACTTCTTCTTCTTAGTGGTGTTTCTTAGTTTGTGGGTGACAAACACTAGAGCTGATCTGGAGTTTGTCACCGTGTTGAAAGCATTATAGCCAGATTTCCTAGGAATCCATTGCACTCTAACTATATGTACTCATACTACAATCAAACGAAAAACGCATTCCAATATCCGTTGTATAAATTGTAAGTTAGGTTGTGAAGCGAATTCCAGGTATAATCCGGGTGTCACTCTGCGGCTTAAGTTTCGAACTTGGGACCTCGAGTCTATCTGTTTGTTCAGGATCGGCTAACAGGCTTTCAGGAATTTACATGTGGCCCCGCAAACCGCAACTTTCTAAGACAGCCCGTGTTCGAATGCGGTTTCACCGAAATTCGGTCTGTTTCCGAAATATGTTGAGGTACGAGCTGAATGGTACTCACTCACTTGGCGGGAAAGGCGGTAAGTTAAGTTGTAAATTTTAGGCATGAAGACACCAATTTATTTGGAGTTCAGAAAAAAAATACCATAAAAAAACTTTTTTTTTTGTTTTTTTTTTTAAGTAAGTGGGGGGCTTTATTATACAAAACAGAATAAAATGTGATCTACGACTAATAAACCTAAACTAAAATAGTACCTATAAATATTAAGATGTTATAAAACTACCTAACTACCTACCTTAATAGATAAAAAATATTTTCTACTGTTTTTTTTATATTTTTAAGTAAAACACTTCTAACTGTTTTTTTTTTCAATAGCAAACATTTTATGTGTTTAAAGTAGTTTTTTTTGCTAAATGATAAAATATCTATTCCTACACAGCAGAATGATAAAATCAGTTCTTTAATACAAGCATTAATATAAATGTAAAAGGCGTGCACGCGACATATTAATATCACTCGCTGCACCGACGCGTCAAAATGTCGGAAAAACCCGAGCTAACTAATGTGGACTCGTAAATTGTCGACGAAAGCCGTGAAAAGAACGTGAGTAAATGGTTATAAAAACGAGAAAAAAAGCTAGTAATAATGTCATCACGGCGAGCATTCAGTGAAAGAAATGAATGTATGGAAATTGTACTTCATTTTTAAGGGGGGGGGGGGGGGGGGTTAGGATATTTTTCTTTGACATCGTTCATTCTGGTTACCTACCTCGTAATAAGGAAACTACTTCAAGAAATATTTAACAAAAAAGATAGTTTTTCACCTAGAGTCCTACATACGTAACTTTTCAACAACAGATACAAGTGTGGCATAAAAAATATTTTGGGCCAACAGTTTATTCGTCACTGACGATGAGGTTAATTGTACGTCTTATTATTTTTTATTCATTTAGGGCTACCAGTTCAACGAAAGGAGAAGGAAGGCCCCCATCTGTAACCCGTTACAAATTTAGCGCTATACAGACCATATCACCCAGCTCAGGAACACAGTAATCTAGTTTTTAAATCCGCCCCCTCCCAATATGGTCGCGGCTGGACAAATGGCGGCAGCGTGACGCAATATATTAGTGGATCCGAGGAGGCAAGGTCAACAATAGGCGCGTGCACCCTAGTCGGCTTAGCTGTGGGATCTTCCTAAACGATGCAGTTTTTATTGATCTCTCTTGTATGTTATATTATATTACTTATGTTATACATTAATCTGTAATCAAATTATTTATGTCTATGTTTTGTTTCATTTAGACTAGCTACTTCAATTTCATTATACGGCAAATACTTAGAAACCATCTTATAGGTATACAGAAAAGATTTATTTTCTTTTCTAGATAATTACTAATTACGTATTACAATAAAGTTTAATTTTCAAATGTTTTTTTATGCTACCAATGTTATTGGAACCATCCGAATTTATTAGGGGACAAAAATGATTAGACTCCAGCTACGCATTTTACAAGAAACGGGGGGGGGTGACATACCCCACGCAATAATAAGAATGTACAATTGTACATTCATAGTCATAAGTACCCGCCCACTCTAGTCTAAACTACAGAGAGCTGTGATATTTTTTATGTTAAAAGTTTTTTAACAAATTATTGATACGAAAACAGACCTTTTTCCGACTAGGGCGCATTTTGTTTATTTGATTATCGTTAAGAATGATGTAATTTTACAAAAATAGCAAGAAGATAAAGTAATAAAATTGTTCTCTTCTCTTCATGCACAAACGTAACCTACTGACAAACGTATAAATGCATTTTTTACCAAAATACTCCACCAAGTAGCCCCAAAAATCTTGCAAATAATGATACGATACGACAACTGTGAACTTTATTATTATTATTGTTATTACAACCCCATAGTCATTATTAGTGTTGCCCAAATGCAAGAACAAGACGAGACTTAGCCAGTCTTGGTCTTGGTCTTGCGCCAATACACCTGGTCTTGGTCTTGGTCTTGGTCTTGCGCCAATACACCTGGTCTTGGTCTTGGTCTTGGTCTTGCGCTCTCAGTCTTGGTCTTGGTCTTGGTCTTGCAGCAAGAGTCTTGCAAGTCTTGCAATTACCTATTAGTCTATTACTATTTATTAAAGTTTACTTTTTGATTTTAATAGATATTTTTATTCGCTATGTTTATGGTATTAGTCGTAATGCGCATAGGTCCAGTTTTTCATATTCTTTGATACAGTTTTTTGCGTCTCATAGAATTCCTAAGCGTACCTACCTATACACTGAACTGTTACACCTAACTACTCAGTAAAATAGCGCTAAGTCCTAGCTGCAAGACGCAAGAGTCTTGCAGGCTATGTCTTGTTCTTGCTCAAGTCTTGCACAGTCAGGTCTTGGTCTTGGTCTTGCTAAAAATACGCGGTCTTGTTCTTGGTCTTGGTCTTGCAAAAACGCAAGAACAAGACCAAGACTGCAAGACCAAGACTGAATTTGGGCAACACTAGTCATTATGTTTGCACAAAACCTAAACCAACTGAAGATTTCATTCATCTCTTGTTTATATTCCATCACAGCATCTGCGCTTGGGGCCAAATATATTAAAGTTGTATTTTGAATTGAGTATTAGAAAGGAGGGTGGCGAAATATTATATTCAGTATGTATTTTTATAGTTGCCTGTAATTTGAGTTTTGAGAATGGGCCCCTTCTGTTTTTGATGAGTCCGCGTAATAGGAACCGCAAATTGTGCTCTTGTATGTATTAATATATACAGGGTGTTGCAAAATTGGTATACTAAGCTAATATATATATAATTTATGTGATGTATTTATGTTGTTCATTATTACAAAGCTAAGCAAAAGAGAGAACGATCCACCCCCATCGCTAACAAATAAGAGATGACCCGAAGAGCAATAAAAATATATTTTTGTTTCAATGTTTTCTCTTTCACGTATGAGCATGTTTATATTTATCAGATGATCATAAACTTTAGATCCTCGGACAAATTAATTGTAAAAAGAAATCTGATACAAAAATAAATCATATCAAACAAACTTTTAATCCAAATCAATTATCGTTTTCTTTAATAAAATAAACAATTTATTAACAGCCAGTACCGGCTGGGCAGTCCAGCGAAAAAAAAAGAAAATGAATCCATCGATTTTTCCGATCCATTAAATCGTATAAATTAATAATGATAAATATTGTTCGGTGCCCATTAATTCGCATTAGGGCCGGGTGTTGTGGTTCAAACGGGGCCAGGGTTTTCGATATCTTTTGACTGCGGGCTTTTATTAAAAGAAATAACAATGGTATCAAATATGCGATAGTCAAAGAAGGTGTGGAATAGGGTTGCCACTTCGTAGTTTCCATAGGTATACCTAGAGATAGTTTTATAATTTCTTCTTTCGTGGTTTGTATGTTAGGTATTTGCTGGATGAAGAAGGCCAAAAGACCAAAGTGTTCTGGCGCCCCGTGGGAGAGGCCTATGTCCAGCAACAGTAAAATAACGGGCTAATTATGATGGTGACTAGGTGTCATTGTATACTTACTATTTATCGACAATATTACGGGGTGGCTTTGCCCGACACCAAGACACAGGAGAGATCACATAAACATAAACTACCTATATAGAAAAAATATGAAAATCAACAGAGCTAAAATCAAACACACAAAAACATAGTCGGAAAGCCATCAAAGTTTATTGTCCCCCAAACAAAACTTCACAGGGTACAGTAGGCGGGAAACATCACATGATACTTTCTTTTTACTGTGAGTAGGTACTGTCGGGGAAACTGGCGGTGGAAAGTGTAAGGCCAACAAGCGCCGCAAATTGAAAATAAAAACATGACTTCTGTTCAAGTCCTTTCAGACAATCTATTCGTCATGGTTATTCTAATTTTAGAGTCTTGAAGTTCATTTAATTCTCGAAAGAAACGTCCGTAGGTACTTACTACTTACCTACTACGTATTAAGGGGCAGATAAAAAAATGAAACCAGATTGTCCTGGCAGTTTTTGGAAAAACGGTTCTAATCAAAAGTTATTTTTTAAATAGACGGCTCTAGTTAGCTTTTATCAACCCCATACAGTTAAAAACCTATAGATTCTTAGACCTATAGAAGCACGAAGAATTACGCACGGGATATTCTTCTGAAACAAAGCCTACATTATCTGATGGTACCTCTACTACAACATAACGCGATGTAGGAAAAAAAGTGAAATAAAATGTCGGAGACTCCGAAACAATAACGAAACCAACAACACCCGGGTGAGATTTTCCTTCGGATAAAATATACGTACTGCTGAATTTAGAATATGTTTTAATAATTATATGAAAAAAAACGAGCACATAAGTGGCATAGTTGTTGAAACCAGTTTTTTGGCAGTTTATTTTTTTAACACTTATGTGAAAGTGCTTCTTCTTGTGATCTCATTAATATATAATATATTTATTTTTCTTAAAATCAAGACTAAGGTTTTATTTTATTTATATTTTTTTATTTATAAGAAACAGGCATATCAACATTTAACAATTGTAGGTATTACTGTCCTACTTTGAGGAGCAGAATTCTTCATCGCCATTCACCCGTAGTTAACGTTGTCATCAACTACTGGACATAGGCCTGTCCCAAGGAGCGCCCCAATACTCTGTCCTCGGCCTTCCTCATCCAACCACTACCAGCCACCTGTCTATCAGCTGAAAACCAGCGCTGTGGCCTCTCTGGGCACAGCACACGCTGAGCTGGTGCCTTTTTGACGCTCTGGACAGCAACCGTGTTTGTCAAATAAATGTTTCTTTCTTTCTTTCTTTCTTTATCGTAGTCGGTCCAGCGTGTAGCAGGGCGTCCAACGCTATATTATAGTGCAAATAAACAATACTTTACTTTACTTTACTTAGCTATTCTTACCGAATCTCCAAGTAAAATGACGATTGTAACAGATGACACTTACCTGAAAAGTGAAAAGTAAATGAAATTAGGAAACTATTTAAAAACATTCTCACCTGTATATCCTATAATATAATTAAATAGGACCTATTGCATACTTACATACTATATATTCATCAATACTCATTAAGATTATTCAAGTTCAAAATATGTAATTATCCATAAATAACCTAAATATAAATGTTTTAATCCACAGACAAATCCATACATCACTACTATATTTGTTTTCTCATTTTAATAAAACAACAAAGCAACTGGGTTTCATACATATTTAATGAATCGTAAAAAGTAAACACAATATAATGTGAGCAATCTTGTTGACACACACCTACCGTTTTATTTAAAACCAACAGATACCAATTTTACATTGTTAATAACCGTAAAAACTATTTAAGGCCAAGTTCTTCTTTTTGTGGAACGGAGGGGTGTAAACGTTGACCTTATGACATGCCTATGGCAAGTAGATAAATAATACAAATACAAATACAAATACAAATACAAATACAAAATATATTTATTTGACCCATTTTCACACACATTTTACAAATACACAAGTCAGTAAAAACATAGGTACTATCGAACAAAAAAGTGTGGACCCCCTTAAGGATTATTTTCCTTTGCAGGCATCAGCCATCAATGACTCGCTCTTGACCAATGGGGTACAAGTTGACCAAAAGTTACTGTCTCTATTGCCACCAGATGTGTAAACACAAAACAACATTGCATTGTCTTAAAGGCGCGAAAGTCCGAAAGCAATAAATAATACAAAGGGAGAAATTTAAAATAATGCGGTTGGTTAAAAAGACAGGCAAAGGCAAATTTGGGATTGCAAAGGATTTGTTTTAAAAGTGGCAACTCACTTTTTTGTTCGATAGTACATTAAGAAGTTACTTAAACTATTATTAGGTTAGCATGCAAAACTTAGGTAAGTTATTGATTGATAGATAAGAACAAATGGACTGGATAGGTTTGTGTATTTAAAGCTATCTAGGTACATATATTTGTTATTATAGTTTTCTTAAGTAATCTGCGATTAGGATAGTACAGGAAACCTACATGCGTTTAAATGTATATATTCAACTTCATTTTTAAAAGGACTTCCCCTTAACAACCGCCTACGAAACCGTTGAGCGGAACACCGCAACAGCTGGCCTCCCCTTAACCGAATTAAAAAATAAAATGTCGAATTTAAACACTAGATAGTTACCTACCTAGTTAGATAATGTAAACGGTTTTCTAAGATAAAACTGTTATAAATATTTTAATGGTATATTTTAAGATCAAATTGAAATTTACTTCTTCTTGTGACAAATTGTGTGTGTGTGATAAATGTAAATTTACTTGGAATATCCTACTATGTGTATCTGTACCATATAAAGGTATTAAGTAATAATATAACCCCCGCCCCCTATTACATTGGGACTAAGATAACACTGACGAAAAGTGGGTGCAGCAATGCACCTCTGCCTACCCCGCAAGGGAGAACATTAGTACAAGGTGTGAGTTTTCTTTTGTTTAAATAATATAAGTACCTATCTCAATGATTCTCGTGATAAAGATCTTCTAAACGTGAAGGTGATTAACACTAGAATACCCTACTAAACAAGTTAAACAACCGACCGTGGTGAAAGGGTTAAGTATCTAACTATAATATTATTCTGTGAGTGCTCCGAATTTAAGAAAACATTTATTTAAATTTCACATAAATAAGTGGTATTTGCCCAGCAGTGGGACACTAACCAGGCTACATAAAAAAGTATGACGATTGCTTGAAGACTATAGACTTTAGATGACCGCTGATCAATAAAATATGTGAAAGGTTACCCAAGCCCTAAGAATTTGCCTTGAAAAAAACCTGTTCTATCGGTTTTTTTTCGTTGTATCCTTTATGCTCCTTCTATTCTTAATGTCAATGTTTTTTCTTATCATTATTACATGTTATTAGAAACTGTAGTGTCGTTTATAGAGGGTGAGTTAACATCAACCGTGCAAATACACTGGCTATGCTACTTTTCATCCCAGAATTCACACGGGTAATACGGGTGGATACGGCTCGCGACCTATCAAAGCGGGTGACTCGTATGGGAGTCACCTCTGACTACCCCTTCGAGGAGTACACTTGTAACCATATATGAATGCTCAAAGCTCGCGGGAAAATCAAGTTGCAAATATTTATTTCTGAGCTAAATGCACTAACTGGCCGTGTGTGAGACGTCCCCGCATATTTTTTTTTAATTATTTATAACTACATAAGTACCTATAGCTTATTTTTTAAGCATTATTTTGAATTATAAAATACTTTAGACCTTATGTCGTATGTCCACAACATTTCGCGCATCTGGTGCAAAAATAAAACAAGTCCTAAAGCAGAATCTCTAGTTTCAATAGCTGTAAATTACATTGAAAATTTTAAATTCAAATAGAACTGGCTTCCGTGCTGGGTGTAGAGACATTCGCAATTTATGCGTATAATATAAAATCTTTCCACCATATTTTTCTCGCTTAGAACATCTAAAATATATGGCCAGTTTACTAAATATGAGACATGTATTGTTCTCTTAGAAACTATATGTTACAGTCTTATCTTATCCTCCTGACACCTGGCGTGCTATGAGTAGGACATTGAAAAAAAATATAATATATAGTTTAAAAATACATATATTAAAAGTTTTATGGAGTATCCCTGTTATTCCTTTAAAGTTTTATAAAGTACCTATCCCTTAAGGGTCAGCAATAGGTAATCGAGGGTTGGCATTGTCATAGAATTATGTAGTAAATGATGCTCTACAGCCTTGAAAAAAATCACACCGGTAGTCGAAGAGTCTAGCTAGGTGCTGAATCATTCGAATTTAAGTAAATGCTTATGGATAACTGTAAATTAAATTCAGAATATGACGAAAAACCACTCCCGTATTGTAACAACTGTGTCGTAATCATCAAGAATTTTCATATGATTCTTATCAAATTATAAAGTTAAAGGCTTGGACTAGGCGCTAAATACCTTGTTTTTTAATAAACATACACTTATTTTGTGTAAATTAATCCCAAACTTGAGCAATTTTTTTCCCTCAAATCTTCATACAAATATCTATGGCGGCTTTCTGTGTTATAAAATCATAAACACAAGTGACGTTTGACTCAGTTGGCCGCTGGCCTCCAAAGAAGGGCCACGTCGGTTTAGGCAGCACTGACAGCTCGCGATCTTATCGTGTACAGATACAACATCACTGCACATTGGTTGTCATTGCACTTTTTCAACTTTTATGACACCAACATAATTTGATTTGAAATTGAGGAAGCATAATTCTTCCAGTATATTCAATACATTAAATTAAATTAGATAGTGTGCAATATTCTCGTGACATTACAGTCTCGTAAAGGTCTGATGAGGAGCAGGAATATAGCGAATGGATATAAGTGATGACAATACGCACGAACATTAGGTTAGGGATCAAAAATACAGTCTCTTGGTGCTGGTTGAGATATGGTCTCGTGAGGATCTGATGAGGGCAGTAACACGGTGGTGGCTCAATTTCATTTCAAAGATGTTTATAGCTAAAAGCATCGAGTTTGGGCTATTAAGTATGTTTTTCAGAGAGAGAGAAAGAGATTTTATTTTTCCTCTGGATGTGTTAGGTTTACTGGGTTTACTAAGTTCATTCTGTTAATGGCATCAAGTTGTTATGTGTTCATAAGTAATAATTATTTATTAACAAAATGCTGTTGGTTCTCCACGAAAATGTAAAAATAAAATAAATAAAAATAAATTCGTAACGTAAAATTGTCAATGACGGAATTTCTTCTATAGACAGTAGCCACAAAAAAAACGAACGATAGATAGCGTGACTTGAAGATAAAGATACATTTATTCGACACATAGACAGCAACAACAAAAAAATACAGATTTAAAGAAAACAAACACATACTTATACAAAACAACAAAGAAAAAAAAGGATACACATCAAAATAACTGGAAAAAATATAAGCCCCAATTTACTTGTGTGGGACAGGGAGTAACATAATATTTTTTTTGGGTTACTCCCCATCTATGTGAAATATCAGCTTGATATCTTTACCCGTTTCTGAGAAAAAGGGCGGTGACAGACGGACAACAAAGAGATCCTATAACGGTTGCTTTTTTTCTTTTGACGTTCGAAACCCTAAAATTAATTAAAAATATTAATAATTTAATACCAAAATTAATACCAAAAAATTTTACTTACTTACAGGTATTGAAAAAGCGGTATATAGTACTAAACAAATTATAAACAAACAAAAAACCCGACTGCACGCTAAAAATATGAAAACAAGTCCCAATGTAGACGGTCGAATGGCGTAGTGGTTAGTGGCCCTGACTGCTATGCCGAAGGTCCCGGGTTCGATTCCCGGCTGGGGCAGATATTTGTTTTAAGACAGATATTTGTACTCGGGTCTTGGGTGTTGATATTTATATTTAGTATTTATCTATCTATGTATTTGTGTAGATATATCAGCTGTCCGACACCCATAACACAGGTTCTGCCTAGCTTGGGGTCGGATGGCCGTGTGTGAGATGTCCCCACATATTATTTATTTATTATTATTAATGTTAATGGAAAGTATCGTAGGCGGGGACCAGCAGAGGGTTCACCATTTAGCTGAATGTTACTTAGAAAACGGCCTTGAGTGGCGGTCAAGTTGGTCCCCGCCTGCCATACTTTCCATTAACATTGGGACTTGTTTTCATGTTTTTAGCGTACAGTCGGGTTTTTCGTTTGTTTATAATTGTATTTTTTTATTTGTAACTTTTTAGTTGTTTTTATTTTATGAAATTTTACGTCAGTAGTTCATGATCATTTTTTATTTCAATAATTTTGGTGTTGTTATTTAAATACCTTCAATATGCATATTTTTATAATGTGAACATCAAGCCCTTTCATTTGATACCTTACACGGCAAAGTTGAATTATTATTTTTTCGATCATCACGTTATGTCCTCTAGAGGGCGCTATGTACATTTTAATAGAACGTCACATAGCCTATAACCATCGCGCCATCAATACGCTTCTAACAATACCTCATACATCAAAATCTATCAAGCCGTTTAAGCTACAGGAGGGAACAAAGAAACAGACAAACATACATACATACAATCAAAAAACATTACCCTCCTCTTTCGGCAGTCCGGTAAAAAGGAGTAAGACAGGGGGTCATTCTGAACTTTTGCTCTACGAGTTTTGGAAATTAACTTTGTTGGACATGTGACTTTTTACCATGGAAAACGAATATTTTTTTTCGCGAATTTGCAAATCTCGTAGAACAAAAGTTGTTCAGAATGACCCCTTGAGTCATCCCCTTTTGGCTTAGTATAGTCCTTTTGCGACACTATGTATTTACTTTGCTTTGTCGTCGGGGTTCAGTTGGCTGGAGGATGCCCGAAACTTATTATCTACACTTTAATACTTGTAGTTACCTTTCTACAAGTAAATACCACATTTGTTTGAGAAAGCTAATCGGGTTCCGAGTATAGAGTAAAGTGGCACCCCTATTAATTTCTACTCTTTCCTGGTGCCTACCAGTGTAAGTAAGAATTATACTTACTTACCCTAAAATCACCCAAAATGTACTTGAACATAATTGTCAATAAAGTTGGCGAGTAAAAGTTTATCGACCCACTGTGCAAACTTACATGTGTGCGTGTCACTGCGTGTGCTGTGTGAAGAGCATTGAAAACCCAAAATTGGCGCGGCACGTCACCCTGTACGGGCCCTTAAACAATTTGTTCTTTGACAAAGTGACAAAACAGTTCAGTAGTTTTTTTTTTTTTAAATTTAATAACAGTGTATACATTTATACCTTTCGGGGTTAGGAGGCTAGAGGCTACAGGTTAATAAAATTTAATTTATTTGCAAAAAATAACAATACAAGTGCTTTTTGTGTCAGCTGTTCGCTGTTAGACGCCATATTTGTTTTATTCACCACCTGACTGATTTTAAGTCCGCTAACTAGTTGGACGTTTTGTGACGCTTGTACATTCCACGTTCGGCCTAGTCATACAACTGAATAGTTTCATCCAATGAACGGGCTAGCGGTTCAATCAAACAGGAGATTAAACCAGATGCCTGCGACATATACATTATTAAATCCCCTCTAAACCCCCTATAAGGGGTTTTCACTTGTTTAAAACATTAACTTCTACAAACTAGAGTTTATTAAGAACGGTAATCTTACGGTATGTTAAACGTATCACACAAAATAAACGATATATCATTCTTAGTAAACTTAACTTAGCACAATCACACAGGTCATATAAAATTAATAGTGTGGTGTTGGGACATTTGTTGGATTTCACATGTTCATATTTTATCATGGTTTGTCGGAATAGAAGGCCTATAGTCGGGGATCTACAGACATTCACGAACTCATTTTATATGTACGGACAAAAACTGTATTGTGGAGTTAAAGTTACTATGACGCCTTGAGATTGATAAGAGATGACAGAATGGTTGATAATATCACCAGATACTTACTACACGTCCGGTGCACTATGGGCAGTCAGCGACTGACACTTATCTGACAGGCTAATTATTAATGACAGGCTTATAAAATAAAAGGTGTGTACAAAAGGAGGGCTTAACGCTAAAATAACATTGTACCAACCAACCCACCAGGAGGTACAGGAAAACCAGCTAATCTTTTTAGAACGGTGGCATAGTCTCTCATTCCTGACCAGTTTTAGGGTTTGTTACCGACACGGTAAGAAGAAGAACTGGTCAGGACACCATAACATAGGGAAAAAGCTACGTATTTGGCCTATTAAATAACGTTGAAGTGAAGTCCTGGACTGTCCGTATACAGTTAAACTGACATACTAATCAGCTTTTGCTTTTGCTACGTATTAATTTTCATAGGGGGAAGAAAGGAAATTATACACTAACGCAACGATAATGAGTCAATTATATCTAACTTATCTGGTATGAATATAAAACTACCTACGTACGTTTTACCTTTAGTAATAATAATATGTTCATTACTCATCTGAGTTATAATTATTAAACATTCTCACAACGTGATAGGTCGCGAGCCGTGTCGATGCTTTTGAATGAATACTATTATTGATTTATATGTATATTACTATTATTTTTATATTTAAATCCTTAGTTAAAATGAATTCATTCATACATTGCAAGATACCCACGGCCTCTTGAATGAGAGGACAAATATGGGACCACGGCTGTATGTTTAATACTTTACTTTAAATCAAATATACATAATTATTTACAATACTCTACAAATTCTTAAACCACATTTTTTTAGAAAAATCTTTTCTTTGCTTTCATAAGATCGTGAAAATGAGATAGCTCTATGACAATTTATTAAATAGAACAACGCGGACCCGGGGTGACTACCTACACACACACACACACACGCACTCACGCCTTGTACTAATGTACTCCCTTGCGGGGTAGGCAGAGGTGCATTGCTGCACCCACTTTTCGCCAGAGTGTTATGTCAGTCCCAATGTAATAGGGGGCGGGCCTATTGCCATTTTACAGGCACATCCAAGACCCGAGAACAAATATCTGTGTTTAAACAAATATCTGCCCAAGCCGGGAGTCGAACCCGGGACCATCGGCTCAGTAGGCAGGTCATTAACCACTACGCCATTCGGTCGTCTGACTACCTACGTTTAAAAAATAAACTATCAGAATGTCGATTCATTACCTAATCTCTATCTATAAATAGTTAAAGTCTCTAAACCTTACTTCTTAGATTAACAATTTTATATATTCGTATATTGATAGTCTAAAGTCTTCAACAGTCAGACTGTCATTCTTTGGTGCAAACCTGTGTTATTTCAGCCAGTGCAAACAAAGACCGATCTAGTCCGAAATTTTCGGAGTCGCCGTTCCAAATTTCCATATATCCCTTTACCCTGTCCAGTGTTTCGTTGTTAGAACATTTCTAGAATCTAGACCCGTCTAGATACTAGTATAATATACCTACGGTCGGCACGTAGATTAGTCTGGATTGGGCTCAATTCCTTTACTATGGAAATATGTGTCGGTATATTGCAAAGGGCAACCGGGGTCGTTAGAAATGAGAGAACTCTAAAGAAAAGGCCTATGCTCAGATTGTCCAGTAGTCGGACTGATGATGATTAATAATAATTGTCAATATCTAAGAGTATATAGATAAGTAGCCAGTAGATATTTGAGTTGAGGCACTCTAGGAAGAGGCATATATCCAGCAGGTGAGAATCATTAACTTAAATGCCTTACAACCTATAAATAGGTATTATGAAAACCATTTTTCTATTCTTTGAATTGACATCTATCCTGGGAAAAAATACAGAAATTCAAACCTTGCAATTTAAGACGAGAATAATTATTTAGTTGAAACACATTCGAATTTACGCTAACGCTACCGGCTGGCTATTAGGTTTATAATCGCTTGAAACTTTTGGCCGCCCGCCTAATGCTTAGTCCGTGTTGAACCAGTGGAACATGACCTCTGACTTACCACTCCACTGCTGGTATTAGTACCTGCTAGCGGTGCAGAGAGGGGCAAGTTAATCTGGTGGTCGACGGAAGATTTTTGCCAAGCAAATCTAGTGGAAGAGTAAATGTTACCGAATTACTGGCTTCAAGATGACGGTAATGAGTGGACTCGCCGCTTCCGATTTTGACGCTTATTATAACGGTAATTGTGATTTAGTGTGCGGAAGAAATTGTCGAGTTTTTTTAGGTACTTATGTTTATTGTGAGAGCGGTGGTAGCTCAGTCGGGTAAGCGCCCGCTTCTCACGCCAGATATGCGGGTTCGAATCCCGGCGCTGACATTTATCAATGAGTTCTCTGGAATTTAAGTACCTACCTACAATGTACACCATCGCTCTTACGGTGAAGGAAAACATCGTGAGGAAACCTTTACATCTAGATTCTAGATAATTATGTACCGTAAGTGCATCGTACTCTTTAAAAAAACGGCGATACGGCTCGCGACCTATCACGTGAGAACAAATGTATAGCGAAAAGCGGGCCACCTCTGACCTCTGACTACCCCTTCGGAGATTACAGTCGTGAATATCCCTAGCGATCCCTAATGATGAAGGGACAAGCTACATCTGTTATAAATCCGGGGACGTGCTGTGTGTGATGTGTGTAGTAGTGGTGTTTATGTGGGTGTGCTTGAGCAGCATGTGAGCTTGAGATCGCTATTTTAAAAACTCCGCCTGTATACTTTTAGGCGCAGGCCACCGTACCTTTATATTACTAGCTGTAGACCGTGATCGTCATCTCTCGTCCTAAGACATGACTATATTTTCGTTAATAATAATAAATATTTACTTTCAGACCACATAGTCCATAGTAAGTGTTAGTAACAATGTATCTTAATACTAGGTTAGGCTAAATACAAACACAATTATCTAATTATTTACACACCCTATTTTGAAACACTGTGTACTGATCCTACCCTGTTCCAGTTAAGTACGGACCCAGTGTCTCAAGATAGGGCCATCCACCCTGTTAATAAAGTTTACCCTGGCAGAGGCTTAGTCTTATGAATAGATAGGAATGGTTGAGAAATCAAATATTCAAATATAATCAATATTAGAGACCAATTAGTAACAGCTAGTAATAGCTCATAATTAATTCAGATTAATAAACTTTAATGGCAATATTAAAATTACCCGACATGATATTATCAAAATTAGCTTTTAAATACAAAATGATCCATTAATTACGTCAAAATAACCCTTCATATAATTTAATTATGAAGTTTTATGTTACTAAAGTCTGTTTTCTCATCTAAATATACTACTAAATTGACAGATTCTGAACGGTTCATCAACAGTCGATTGTCCCGCTATTATGTGACGTATCGTTCTATTGGCGGGACAAACGACTGTTGATGAACCGTTCAGAATCTGTCAGTTTAGTATCTGAGATTAAGAAACAGACTTTAGGTAGGTAGTCTCAATTTTCCCCAAGCAAGTGCAATCGAAGACAACAATGCAGAAGCAGCAAATAAAGATGTCGACAGCGCAATCAGACACCGGGTGCGTTCGGGACACTGCTCGCGGTCATAAAAAAAGTAAAACATACTTTACTTGATACAAAAATAAAAATAACCAGTTACATGCTTATTTTTATCTGAAGCAACTTAGATTTTAACCTATATATAGATACAATAATTGTAGGGTAGACTGTAGAAGTTAATTGTTCGCAAATGTAAATATTTTTTACTTAAAAAACCGTTGAGCTAAAACTTACATTTATTGGTGTAATATAGTGCATATTTTTTTAAATACCAATGCATGAATTTATCTGCTGAACAGTTTTCACGAATCGAGCCACGTTCAATACTCTCAGTTGGACTAACAGTAAGATACTGAACACCCCTCGAGTAAACATTAATCAGCACTTTCCTCTGTGACTGTACTCGTGCACTTTTCAACTGATTGTGGTTGAACAAGGCAAACACCGAGAGCCTACCACTCGAGAGCCTTGTGACGACGACTGTACAAGTGTCAGTGTCGATCCTGTTATAGTGGTTGCTTTTCGATTCTCCGGTTATACAGGGTGTTAAAAATGGTACAAGTATATTATAGGTAAGCCGAAACAAAGTGACCCGGAGGGTCAAGCTGATCAAAATTCAGGAATTACCACTATACTAAAGTTTCTTAAATTTATTCCACCTTCTACGCAGTTTAAACCAAAAAAGATAGTTACCTATATACCTATCACTAACCCAATCCAGATTAGTTGTTGTATTCATGTTGCTATGAAAATCCACTTGAATTCCAAACGGCATATTTAAACGATTAACACAAAACAAAATAGCATATCGAAATTCGTCACGCAGTCAGCAGTTCACAAATAAAAAAATCACCTTACGCGTGCAACAGTAGAGAATCAGTGATAAGCCAACCAACGACGGATATAAACGCGAATAAAAATATATTTAAAAATGTTGACAAAAACATTAATATTCGCTGTTATAGTCTGCCGAATAATTTCCGTTTCAACCATCGGCGAAAAAGCTTTCCAAGCGTGCAAGAACTTCGCAACGACTATGCTGGAATGCCAGAACATTCTACATCCAGCCACCAGACGCCGTATGCCTATAGACCTGCTGCTATACCCCCACATGGTGCTCATAGGATTCCAGAAGGAACCTAACCATACCACCTGGAAATGCGGAGGGACATTGATAAGCGAAAACTGGGTTTTGACTGCAGCGCATTGTGTTGAAGATCCTTTAGAAGGACTGGCTAAAGTGCTGAGAGTTGGTACAGCGACTTTTGAGTTCGATGAAGTAGAAGACCTGGCTCAGGAGAGAACGGTTTCTGTGAGGATACCACACCCTGAGTACAAACCCCCGTCTAAGTACCACGATATAGCGCTGATGAAACCAAATGTACCGTTCGTTTTAGGAAGAGACATCCGCATAGCATGCCTCAGTTTGACGGACAATGTCAGTGGAAACGTGACAGCGACGGGTTTCGGGACCACGACTTCTGGAGCCGCTGTCGGCAGCCAAACCCTCATGAAGGTGGAAGTCGAGGTCATACCCAACGAGGTATGCAACCGAAGCATGAAGCCCATGATCAAGAGAGGAATCCTAAAAGCTGGTATCACTGAGGATCAGCTATGCGCTGGTGATTACGAGAACGGTGGCAAAGACACGTGTCAAGGCGACTCGGGGGGGCCATTACAAATGATGCCTTACCATGTGGACTGTAAGGTGTCGTTTCCTCTGCACGTGGTGGTGGGGGTTACCTCGTTTGGGCGGGATTGCGGGAGGAAGTATGCCCCGGGGGTCTACACCCGCGTCTCGAGGTACATCGAGTGGATCGAAAGTATCGCGTGGCCTTCGCTGTGAGTACAATCAAAATAAATTATTGTTTGAAAATATCTGGGTGAGTTTTTATTATTGAACCGTAAAATAATAGGTTACATACGTAGGTGTTTCTGTGTATAGAGATTAAAGTCAACAAAAAATTGGGTAGTTAGGTGCATATGCCGAATAGATAGATATAAAAGCTACTAACTAGTAAGAGTATATTTATTGTTGTTGTGATATGTATTTACGTCAAACACATATTTACATACACTATTTACATATAAAAACATGATAAAAAAAGCTGCCTGAAATACCTGGAGCCAAAAAAAGAACATTATTTTATCAAACAAACGCCTCCAGGGTCCGCAGGCTTATAAAAAACAGAAAATACTCTGCATTTAACACGGCAATTCTAAAGAAAAATGACAGCCACAGTCCTTTAGAACACGTGAAATGTAGAACAAATTGTCCACGGTACTTACGCGTTGCGGTGTTCATGAAAAATTGCTGAAAAAGGTTCGCTTACCTGAAACAAGGAGGTTTGTATGAGAAATGGCGCGTCAATGTTGTGGCTGAGAGGCGATGTCGCATTCGCAGTCACGTCGGGAAAGCCTCCACGGGCGAGGTTATATTAGATAGTTGAGCGGGCGTTTTCTACCTACCTAATCATAATAAGAAGTCTTTATTGGCCAAAACACAGTAGATAAATTCGTTAAGATGAAAATTTAAAGGAAACTATAACTATTTTGCTTGTGCTACAAGTACATATAGTAACATAAATAATTTCGAAACAAAAGCATGGCATTAAGTATGACTTTGATGAACTGTGATTAATTAAGTGGAATCCTCTGATACCTAATCTAGGTTATAACCTGTAAGATTGGAACTTATATGAGTATGTACACTCACGAGTAATGAAATAGTTCCATTTATAAAATGCCGACTCTAAATGTGAAACCCTCTTACTCACATATGAAACTGCAAAAAATATTACAATAGCACTCTCTTTCATTAAATGAATTACCTGATATCTCTTATCACTTGTTAAGGCTATTAAAACAGTCACGCACAAACTCATAAAAAAATTCTGCAACCACTAAAAAAGGAGAGACGGCGCTAAAAAATACTACAGAAACGAAATAAAGAACGAATATTTGTTTCTCCGTTCACCACTAAACTACCCCCCTGAAGACGATGTCAGGTATTTTCAGTCTTATTCCTTCCAGCACCATTTATATTTGAGAGGATTTCGGGAAAGCATTCTGATCTAGGATTTCGGGAGCTCCCGACTGAAGTCTGGATTCAGTGTATTTATCTCGAAATTGAGAGAAAAGAAAATAAATTGCATTTGCTCTTATTGTTTATATGTGGAGGTGGATTTATAAAATTTAAAGAAAATACTGAGGCATACAGGATATATTATTACATTTAGGCATATGGCATATACACTCAATGAAAAAGTTCCACCTGCAATTGCCATTCCATATGCTACCGGAACTTTTTCATTGCTAGCTAGTATATTTTCGGTATCATACGTTAGAAATTAAAACATATTTGTTCTCGGGTCACATTGGGACCAACATAACACTCTGGCGAAAAGTGGGTGCAGCAATGCACCGCTGCCTATCCCGCAAGGGAGTACATTAGTACAAGGCGTGAGTGTGTGTGTGTGTGTGTGTGTGTGTGTGTGTGTGATGAAGAATGCTATTTTTATTCCAAAACATCGAAAAAGGATTGTTTTAAACAGAAAAATATGCCGATAATTTCCCGAACCGCACTCCATCAGAGTTGATGCCCACAGAAGTATGCCTTTAGGACCTATTCGCAACACAGTCAGGGTAACTG
Organism: Plutella xylostella; assembly: GCF_932276165.1. NCBI lineage: Eukaryota > Metazoa > Arthropoda > Insecta > Lepidoptera > Plutellidae > Plutella > Plutella xylostella. The sequence goes on along the minus strand of NC_064007.1, from coordinate 2,153,075 downwards.
GTCGTAAACACTGTCTGGTCGTTGAGACCAGGGTTGAACGGTGGTCGAGATTTTTGCCCTCCGTTGGTCTTAGCGAATTGTCTTACCTAATTCACGATTTATTTAGTATTTAGGTAGGTACCTGCGGTACTTAGTATAATTAATTATAAACCTATAAGCCATCGCCAGAGCCCCTAATCATCCACTACTGGACATATAGGCCTCTCACGAAGAGGGCCACAACACTCTGTCCTTGGCCTTGCTCATCCAGCCCTGTTAGACACATGTCTAAAATCGTCGGTCCAGCGGCCAGGGGGGGCGTCCCACAATGTGTAATACATGTTGTATCATTTTAACTATGCAAACGTGGATACTCGCAATAATCCTTAGTCAAAAATCCCCTCATTTAATAATTAAACCATCCACCACATATAAATAATTAATATTTTACCCGTACAAAGTTGCATGTGATTTAATTTTAATCTGTTTTGTTGCTACACCAAAATGTCTTTATAATCCCGTGTAATTAAAGTATAAAGGCATTTATTTTGTTTAAAATCACATACACATGTGTACATACGAAGGTACATCGTATTTCGGATGAAAACCGGTCGTATCGATGGCCAGGGATTAATGGGCACGGACCTTTAACTGATATGAATTATTTTTCCTAGAAAAACCATTGTTCCATTAAAATCATCACCAATGGAATTACGATTCGCGGATATATAATTGGATTTATGAATATTGTTTTTTTTTTTTGTGGTAGGTGTGTAACCAAAACCTTGTATTGTAACAATTCTGAAAAACATAAATAGGTAAGTATATTTATTTTTGAAATTTATTACTGACCTAATTTTTTGTATGCGAAACCATAAAAATATGATAACATGTGAGAGTTTGTTAATATTTCACAATTCTACTTAGGACGGTTCTTCAAACGTCAATTGTCCTGCGATTAAGTGACCTATCGTTCTATTGGCGGGACAATCGACTGTTAATAAATAGACTTTAGGTTTTGACTGTACTGCGAGGACTAGCCAGTCACCTGACTGGACGAGTCTATGACCTATATGTGATAGAGCTCTTACCCGCAATCTTATTAGATTAAGCCCCTGTTCCACAATGTCTGGTTAGTCGCTACCTGTCGGATAAAATACATGCTGTCACTGTCTAAAAAATAATAACAGAAAGTGACAGCATGTATTTTATCCGTCAGGTAGCCACTAACCAGACATTGTGGAACAGACCCTTATAAAAATGTTTTACTTAAAAAGCAGATATATTATTGTATCTATATGAGTATTATCGATGATTCGGTGAAACGGCGCATGCGCGATGTTGCGGTATAAATTAAAACGATTGTTATCCGCGCAATCGCCCGGCCTATTATAGGGATCTCGCTTCGGAAATTGCGCTAGGGATGCCAGTTGTGAAGTCACGAAAAAAGTATACAATTTTAAATATTGGAAAAATTGGGATCATTGTGACATTTTCTTACTTAGTGGAACTTTTTCAATGCTCCTGAGTGAATTTCAATTACAGTCATAAGATACTACTGATTATAGATTATAGACTATCTTTTTGTAGGAGGAAAGATTAGAATTTTCTCGAACGCACAGATACAACTCAAACTCATTAGCAAACTTGTTTTCCACCCAGATTTACCAGTAACATTTTTGTATATTTAAATTACCCGTCTTTGTTTTTAAACTGCGATAATGTAACTCCATTTAGAATGAGAAGACGATCCATAGAAAACAAGCAGGTAAAAAATATAACTATTCCTTTCCAGTCTTTTTTACTGAAAGAGCGTTTCTTAGAAATTTGTAACAGTGCTCGTGATAGTTCTTTTATTTTATTGACACAGCTGGAAAAAACTAATATTATAGTATCTTACCTCTTATCGGATGATACGAACTTGTATCTACTTTTGAATTACAGGATGGTATGAAATACATGATGATTTCATAAAGGTAGCCTTTTTATGTGCACATAATTTGAACAACATCATGAGGATAACCTGCACATCTAGATTCTAGATGTGTACATGTACCCTAAATGCATTGCACTCATTCAAACGTGTGTGTATGTATGTTCAATGTGCACATAATTATGTACCTTAAAAAACCTTTAGACTTTTTGAACTGGACAAAACTTACTTTAATTACAGAGTTTGTTTCATCACGACCCATCACGTCCCCACTGCTGGGGCACATGTTTCATTCCAATGAAGGAAGGGTTTTAGGCCTAGTCCACCACGCTGGCATAGTGCGGGTTGGTGGACTCTTATATCTGACCGGCCTTATACTGCAGCACTCCTAAAATTTCACCCTGTTTCTGAACACAACGTGTATCATTTACCAAACCCAGAATGTATCTCTATTTATATAATATAGCTGTTCCCGCGCGCTTCGCTTCGCCTTAAAAAAATTAAACATTTTTAAATATCGAAAAATTTGGATCATTTCGACATTTTGTAAGTAAGTGGACTTTTTCATTGCTCCTTACTGTGTTTCGATTACAGTCATAAGATACTACTGGTTATAGATTATAGACTATCTTTTTGTAGGAAGAAAGATTAGAATTTTCTCGAACGCACAGATACAACTCAAAATCATTAGCAAACTTGTTTTCCACACAGAGTTACCAGTAACATTTTTGTATATTTAAAATACCCGTCTTTGTTTTTAAACTGCGATAATGTAACTCCATTTAGAATGAGAAGACGATCCATAGAAAACAAGCAGGTAAAAAATATAACTATTCCTTTCCAGTCTTTTTCACTGAAAGAGCGTTTCTTAGAAATTTGTAACAGTGCTCGTGATAGTTCTTTTATTTTATTGACACAGCTGGAAAAAAAACTAATATTATAGTATCTTACCTCTTATCGGACGACACGAACTTGTATCTAGTTTTGAAATAGAGGATGGTATGAAATACATGATGATTTCAAAAAGGTAGCCTTTTTATGTGCACATAATTTGAAGAACATCATGAGGAAAACCTGCACATCTAGATTCTAGATGTGTATATGTACCCTAAGTGCATTGCACTCATTCAAACGTGTGTGTATGTATGTTCAATGTGCACATAATTATGTACCTGAAAAAACCTTTGGACTTTTTGAACTGGACAAAACTTACTTTAATTACAGCGTTTCTTTCATCACGACCCATCACGTCCCCACTGCTGGGGCACAGGTTTCATTCCAATGAAGGAAGGGTTTTAGGCCTAGTCCACCACGCTGGCATAGTGCGGGTTGGTGGACTCTTATATCTGACCGGCCTTATACTGCAGCACTCCTAAAATTTCACCCTGTTTCTGAACACAACGTGTATCATTTACCAAACCCAGAATGTATCTCTATTTATATAATATAGCTGTTCCCGCGCGCTTCGCTTCGCCTTAAAAAGTTTTCCCGTGGGAATTCCGGGATAAAAAGTAGCCTATGTTCTTTCCCAGGGTCTAGACTGTATGTATACCAAATTTCATTCAAATCCGTTCAGTAGTTTTGGCGTGAAAGAGTAACAGACAGACAGACAGACAGACAGACACAGTTACTTTCGCATTTATAATATTAGTTAGGATTAGGATAGTTAGGATTAGGAAAATATAACCTTTTTTTCGATAAACAGTCAACCCTGGCAACACCAGCCATTCTATTTCCGGTATTTGAATTCATTGAATGTCACGACCACTCGGCCAGACATTTACTTTAGGACTATTTTATATTTATCCATCTGCATTAGTAGTTTAGTGCAAAATGTGCATTGTTTAAAACCAGATATTTGTTCTCGAGACCAGGATGTGCAAGAAGGATGGCAATATGCCCAAATAATCAAAGATAATGCGGTGGAAATTGGGTGTAGCAACTCAAATCTGCCTACCCCACTAGGGAGTACATTAGGAGTGATTGTATATTTATGGAAGTGGAGAGTGGAAATCAACACTTCGAGCCCTATGTCCCTGATTAGGGATTCCAAGACCTGATGATGAAGTATATTTATTTATGACAATGTAGACACAACGATATTTAAAGGATAAAGATGGAGTGTCAGTGCATAAGAAACGTCTCGACAAATTATCAAGACCCATTACGTTCCCCCTTGCTGGAGTGCTGGGGGTCTCCTTCCAATGAAGGAAGGATTTAGGCGTAGTCCACCACGCTGGCCTAGTGCGGGTCGGTGGACCCTAACACAAGCTAGCTTGTGCTGAGAGAGTTGTCGGGTAAGTGGGCAACCCGACTGTCAGATGTTTTCAAGCCACTCGAAAAATAACACCCCACTTCTACCATTATCATCATCATCATGATCATCATCTCAGCCTCCCCCAATGATTTCAACCTTCCCCACTTCCCACACCGCATCCAGCGCTTCCCCACTTCTACCACTGAGCTCTTATTTTGAATTAGTGTGGTTAGAAGATTTGTGACTAACATTGGTATAATGGTTCTCATTCAGAAGAGCTAGCACGGGGCGCATTTAAGACACGATAAAAGTCATCGCGCTCGCTCTTGAGGCTGCGCGATGTGAGCGAGCGCGATAGAGAACTTTTGTCGTTTGTAGTTTGAGTGTATTAAATAACTATAGAAATTAAACAGCGAATCTCTGACAGAGACAAATTTATAATCTAGTGTAAGATCGAAAACAATCCCGTAATAAAATCTGTCTGCCTCGTAAAAGCTACTGATGTAAGAAATTCTCATGTAAAGGTTCAATCGTTTAGCCTGAACTTCGATGTCACTCACCTTACTGAGAATATTCGTTAGTAGTGACTAGCTTAGATTAACAATATATAAATAAGATGGTATGTCACATACAAAAACAAAGCTTAAACTGTTTGTATTTTGTTTAGTGTCAACCAATTTTAAGTTCGACCTAATGACAACCATTGTACCAATTAATAATGTCACAAATCTTCTAACCGAACCAATTCAAAATAAGAGCTCAGTGGTAGAATTGGGGTTGATATGTCAGATGTTTCTTTTGCACGGATACTTCATCTTATTGGTATATTGTCAATTCAAAAGACAGAAAAGAAAGAAACATTATAAAAATCTGGGAAAATTGGGACAGTAGGTTGTGCTTCTAAAAAAATCTGACAAGTTGAACGTCCGTATTATTATTATTCGGAGAAATGAAGTCTATGATATTTTTATAGAATCTGCTTTGTAATTTTTCCACGTAAAGCTTGTGACAAAACCTATTCTTTTCCGAAGTTATGAAGTTCAAAGAAATGTATTTAGTTGTTTCGCATAAGGATATTAAATTTATTTCTATAGGTATATTACAGTTCTTTGTATATTCCTTTACTTAGTTTTCAAAGTTATTTGCTATAGTCATATTTAGTCATGCAACTCATGCACCTTTATACCTTTACCAAATTTCATTCAAATCCGTTCAGTACTTTTGACGTGAAAGAGCAACAGACAGACATACACAGTTACTTTCGCATAATATTAGTTATATAGGATTCATATACGGCATCGATTATAGCAATCGATTTTGTACGATTGTTGATCCTAATATCCCTATCACTGATATTTTCATAATGCAAAAAATCGTTTTGCTACTACTGTTACGCTTAATAACGAACAGTACAATACAGTATACAAAATACAGCGTGTTGCAAAAAGGGTATACTAAGCCGAAACCAGCAGTGCGAAACTGAAAAAAGAAATTCTGATTTCAGTTTCGGGCTTAGATATAACATGCTGCACATTCTGGTTTCGGCTTAGTATACCCTTTTTGCAACACCCTGTATACACCAACCTACCACCATTTCCATAAGTGTTTAGCGCCATTATGCATGCAGGTTTGTTAGTTGTTGTTTTAGGGCTCGCTCGCTTGTTCTGGGCGACGGTCCCGGGTTCGATATTGTCTACGGTCGGAATGTAATTTTCTTGTGTTGATCTTTGTATCTTCGATAGAGGTACAGTTTGCTTCATTGTTGCTTGTCTATCTTCCTGGATATCTGCTTTGAATTTTAATTTGTTTGCTTAATGCCGCGCTCGTATATCTAGAGATCCTAACTCCCTGTCCAATCTAAGTTTCGTGGTTTTCCTGAATTGCAATTCTGTTCTGTTTACTGACAGAGTTGGTCATGAAGATTAGTCACCATGGAGTAGCAAACATGTTAGAGACCTTAGACAGGTGGCTGGTTGTGGGTTATGGCTGGATGAGGAAGGTCGAGGATAGAGTGTTATGGCGATCCTTGGATGAAGCTTAGGTACATCCAGCAGGAGAAATAAGTAGGCTGATGGTAATGGAAAAGCAAAAAGCATAAATAAAAATTGATAACTACCCCATGACAATTAGTTATCAACTTTAAAACCACATCATAGAACTAACCTTATTTTCCTTTCTGAAAACAATATTCTCCTTGGTTTTATGTCTCAAAGTGCACTAAGTGCATAAGAACTAAGTTCAGCGTACCTAGATAATAAAGTAATACTATACGATGAACGAGATTAGACTCAGCGAACAGTAGCTAAGATGCGATGAAGATAATCATGACTTTGATATCCAACGTGTATTCAGTTAAGCTGGCGAGTTTCATAGGATTATGCGCCTTATCGTACCTAATGATGTAGAATTCTACGAAACTGTTAAGTACGGTAGTGATTAAATATTTTCAGTTTACTACGGCACTTTGACACAATTGGTGGAAATTTTCAAAAAGTATTTTATGTACCTAACTGTAATATAAATTAAATTAAAATACCTAGGTCTGTACTTATATAGATTTAAAGTTTTTGTGGTAAAACCGATTTTAACAGTAGCAGGTAAATATAGTTTAATAACTCTGCTTTTTACCAATATCAAGTAAAAATTTAAATTGAAAAAACATAGGTTTTTTTTATTCGTCCAGAAATCACAGAACGTATTGAAATAGGCGGCCATGATTGAAAAAGTTAAATTTCTGTCACTTCCGGTGCACACCGGATATTGGGGTCTATTCCGGATCGGTGACAGCAGGATTTAGAATTCAAACGTTGGGGGGCTATTCTGCTCATAGTTATTTTAAAGTTTCAGTGCATTTATTCATGATGAAAAAGATTTTTGGTATTTTCGCAATGTCATATGCAGATTTTTTGCATATAATAACATGGAACTCCACGAACAATGACAGACAGGTTGATGTGTTTCTTATTAGGGTTCTATTCTAACTACAGTCGTCTAGGCATTCATAAAGGTATAGTAAAAAAAAATGATAAGTGCCTAGTAACATTAAAATAGAATATACCTATTATAGTCAAAACAACATAATATCATCATCATCGCGTTAAAAAACATGTTATTAAATATAACAAATTCAACACAACATCATCCGTTTAAATAAATATTATAACGTAATTCAATCTCCAAATTACGCCTGTTTTTTACAAGTCCCAAGAAGAAGTTTGCCGAAATTGATCAAGATATAGATTAGAGAAAGCAATTACCAACTGGACCCTCGGGAGTGGGCCCAGTATGACTCGGGGCAGATTGGCAATTATGCGAAAAATCCCTGAAAATCCCGTGAAAAGGGGACCCCGTGGAGGAAAGTGTGAGAGTTTTTTCAGATTATGGTTACTTATTATTTAAACTAATTTAAAGGTTGTTTGGAAGATATCGCGGTAAGCGATAACACCGCCATTTCAAAATATATTTTATGGCTTGACGTCTATAAAGAATTTTATGTTTTTTATTGTCTCTTTGTTTTTCAGTGCAGTTAATTTGACAGGCTAATTCTGGAACAAAAATTATTCGGATGTATTTTACCGCTTTAAAAAACACAGTCTACTTGTACCTACATTCATGTGCGTTTATATTTCATGTCCCATGTCGAAACTAAATTTACCTACCTAATATTAACCAGTTAGGTGTAACTCATAGTTTTAAAACTTGTTCCAAGTATGATAAGGTACTGAAGTATAAAGAACTAACATTTAATGTTATTAAGTTATAGCTCCTTAATATGATCCATTGCTCATACTCGATACAAATTACATTTATATAAAGTGACATCCACACAAGAAAAAAGGCTTTGCCGATAACGAATATCACGAGTAAATATACCTTCTAATACATAAATGGTAGCTATATATTTGCGTATATATATCCAGTTGATAAAAGTATGAGAGTAAATGAAAGAGAACCTCAAGAGATCTTTGACCCGTAAATATATCTTCTTAGTGCAAAATACGTTTTATTAAAAGATTTATCTCAAATGATAAAAGTAGACCACAGTATTTCTTACTGGTTACGTCTGATGATTTATTTTCTGTTTCAGAAAATTTATTACGAAGTATTAAAATCGTGATAATAATGCTTTTAATAATGTGTTTATAAATACCATAAATAGATACAAAGTTAGCAATAAAAACTTTTTAAATAATGTCTATCTATACTAGGTATTCAGAATATAATCATTAAGTATTATAATAAAAGTAATATAGTTTGTTAACTTCATCTTCTTATCGTGTCGAGACAAACAAAACTTTATAAACTTAAAAAAAGTCGCTAAATAATACATTTGTTAAGTTAACTTAAAATATTTTAACATTTTAAATGCAAGTTTTTGTTATCATTCTTATCTCTATGCATTCTTATAAAATAATATAAATTTTTGATGTGATGACAAAGTATTTTTCAGCGTCAAAACTCAATGAAAAAGGTTTTTGTGGCAAACCTCTTTCACATTTCATTAACAATATTACTGTAGAGAGATATTTCGTCGCTCTTTTTATATTTTTATCATGTGCCATGAAGACTTATGATATCTAAGCATTTTCTTTCTCATCTTTTAAGCTAGACTGACATTTATCTAGTGATAAATAAAGTTATGATTAAAGGAGTCCCCAAAAGACTCAGACTCGAATTTTACAAAAAAATATATTATGAAATGGCCAGAATTTAAAAACAAATAAATTCATAAACTGGCGAAAGGAAAGGGCTATTATTACTTTACTATTATACTTACGATTACTGGTTTATAATGATAAATTATTTAAACAAAGCTATTAATAATACATGAATTAGCTTCAACATGAAACTTAAGAAAATAAAATTATAGAACAGAATTATTTTAAAGTAACGACACAAAAACTTATTAGAATTCCTCCCATAAAGTTCAAGTAATTTACACAGAATTTAAAATTCACACCAAACTTTAAAATTACGAAGGGCAAGGAGCTTTATTCTGTACATAACTAGGGAACTCAAAGCTGTAATATTCTCATGCCGTTATCTAATTATTATTTCTCAAAATTATGTCCCAGTACTGTACTTCCCGGCTGAGTTAAATCTAACTATTGGAAGACTTAGCACGGGGCCCAAGACGCGCATCCCGAGACGTGATAAAATTTTGGCGTCGCGCTCATTCACATCGCGCGACTTTTATGAACGAATACAAAGGATAACTTCTGTCACGTCTGCCCGTCATACGTCTTGCGCCCCGTGCTAGGCTAGCACGGACGATAAGTACGAGATCAGCATATAACGCATTTTCGTGTAATTTGTAAATCCTGTTTTAGTAACAAGATGAGTCCCCAACTCTCCTAACTTTGATAGCGACTTGAAGGCAGTTTGAATAAAATTAAGACGTTTTTGAAATGCGAATGGACTTGTTTGTTTCGTATTCCGAGAAAAAATATGAGTCTACATTAATTTTGTATAACTCACCATAGTGTAAACTTATTGCACTAAGTACGAGTAGTACGACCGAATCTTTACTTCATACATATTTTTTATTTCATTATCATAAAGTATTAACATAAAAAAGTGTCCTCACGTCCCTCACAAGTTAACTGTAATACCTAAGTGCTATATACAAAAGTTCTTATGTACAATAAGTACATTGTGTCTTGTCTCATAACCATAAACCACAAAGTGGTAAAGTGTCGAGAAATATCCATGTTAATAAAATACTGAACACTATTATGGATCTTGCACTAGAGGTTTACTAAAGAAAGGATATGACTCATTTCGAGCGAACATAAACTAAGAAATACTACATAGTTGCTGTGGTAACAAATTACATCTAGTTAGGTATGTATGTTATAGTACTTTACATGTTGACTGATACATCTAGAACATTCTCCATGGCTCAGAAAAAAAATATTTGTAAGTACCAACTTGTTTGTCCAACTGCCAAAAAGGCCAAAATACTTGAATTAGAATGTACCATGTGGGTACCCTTCTTTAAACTCATTTATTTTTCGTTCGAAATCGAAATTTGAGCTTATTATTTAACCAGCCAGCAATCAAAGGAGACCGCGTGCAATTTTAAAAACAAATACTCGTAATAAAATGTCCCAAAGAGTTTCAAATAGCGAGCGGCCTCTTTGCTCGCGCACATTCTTGCCAGCCTTACCTACAGTCTCACGTACGTGCAGTATTCTGAGAAATAATCAATTCTTAGAATAAGAAATATGTCCGCGTATGGAGAGTCTAATTTCTGGGTGATGATTTGATACGGGGTTAGTTTGAGACGAACGTAATGAGTGATTGTGGAGCAAGTTATGAATGTAGTTTTAGGTAATGGTTCCTGCTTTGACTGTCTTTCCAGTATCGGTAAATAAAGGGTTCTAAAACGCAAGTAAATTCCAAAATGTCCGACGGTAAATTAGTAATTTTACCTCGAAGTCAAAGTCAAAGTCAAAGTCAAAATTTTTTATTCATCGTACAAATATAAAATTTTCTGATGAACGTCAATTTTTACAAATTACTCTCCGTTCGGATAAGGGGGGGCTCTTTCTGTCTAAGGAGAAGAACGGAGGCAAGAAACTCCTGAGCCATCTTTTCAAAAAAAGACTTAAAACTAGTTGGTATACAATACATGTATAAGCTTAATTATTATTATTATAATAATATGAGCAGAGCTAACTACTTATCACAGCCATGCATTAACGTCCTCTAAGTAATCATCAATTCTATAATAAGCTTTTTTACTGAGTTTCTCTTTAATGTAACACTTAAACTTATTCTCTGGCATTTGAGCAACTTCTGCTGGAAGCTTATTATAAAATCTAATACAGTACCCTAAAAACGATTTATTAACTTTCGCCAGACGCATCGCTGGAAAAGCCAGCTTATGCTTGTTCCTAGTATTAATGTCATGATTACTGCCAATTGTATCAAAAGTTGAAATATTCTTTCGTACATACATTAAATTGGAAAAAATGAACTGACATGGAACTGTAAGGATGTTAATTTCTTTAAATAGTTCTCTCAATGAATCCCTGGAACCAAGTTTGTATATAGAGCGGATGGCTCTTTTCTGTAATACAAATATAGTCTCAATATCAGCGGCTCTACCCCAAAGCAAAATTCCATACGACAATAAGCTGTGGAAATAACTAAAGTAAACTAATCTGGCGGTTTCAACGTCGGTCAGTTGTCTAATTTTCCGTACAGCAAAAGCTGCCGAGCTCAACCTTCCAGCCAATTTGGCAATGTGAGGTCCCCATTGTAACTTTGAATCTATAGACATACCAAGAAAGACAGTATCATTAACTAGGTCCAATTTATTCCCATCTAGAATAATGTTAGTATCGCATTGTCTAACATTCGGCAGTGTAAATTTAATACATTTCGTTTTCTTAGAATTCAATAAAAGATTATTTACGGTAAACCAATCGTGTATGTCAGATAGAATAGAATTAATTTCATAAAAAATATTTTCACTTCTTTTAACTTTAAAAAGCAAAGAAGTATCGTCAGCAAATAGATATCGAAACTTGTCCTTTTCATTCTTTAAATCACAGATTAGAAAACAGTTACTTAATCACTTTCTTTTATATCATACTTCCATTATATTTTACAAAAAAAAAAACTAACAAGGCCTTTCAGGAGTGAATATTTCAGTGAAAACTTTGCCGCGGGGCGAAGGGTAAAGTTCAGAAATATGGCCCCGGAACGTGACATTTCGTATCCACTGCAACAAATAAATACTAGAGTTGAGAACTTGGAAAATTTGGGCCACTCAATACCCATGTATAGGGTGTTAAAAATATATTTTTCGATATGCAATCTCAAATAAAAATCAAGATATCTGTTGAGTTAAAAATAAGTGCTTTATAAGTATATTTTTCAGTGTGTTTACAAAAGTATGAACTATAACATTAACATTATAGGAACAGTAAGAGGCAGAGAAAACTGACCCCCTCAGAAGCATTGTTACTATGAGAAGGGGGTGAGGTTTCTCTGCACTTGACCGTACTTATTGTCAAGATTATGAATAATACATTGGTATAAGTGACCGTGGCCATATTATGGGCATGATTATCATAATCATAGTCACATTTAAATGATGATGATGACTCAAATGCACACAGCCAAACCAATGTCAATTTTTCCCTATTATATCCTCAATAAACCAACCCCAAACAATAACCGCAACGCCATCCAAAACGCAATAATTAATAAAATCCACAGCCAAGCTAATACTTTTCAAACGCAGACATGTAAGGAGTTATTTATCGCGGCGCTGGCAACACCACACGCGAGCTGGCAACACCACACGCGAGCTGGCAACAACACACGCGAGCTGGCAACACCGGCTGCTGAAGCTGATCGTAAATCACAACGGCAGAGTGAGTGATGACGAGCGCCTCTTTCGTCAACCATTGGGATTTCAGTGCAGTGTTGCCAACCGCAACATACTAATGTCATGCAAATTCCATATGAAGAGATAACTAAATTATGTCGAGTAGTTTCGTTAGTAGTAGAAATATAAATACACAGTAACTAAATTTAGCACATTAAAATTCAACGTGAATTGAGAAGAAAACCAGATAGATATCAGGAGATAAATTATAAAACAATAAATGAAGAAGTGCATTTCTTGTATCTAGCCAATTGACTATGCCACAAATAGTTATTTTATAATAAAAAACATCTATGCTTGGTTAAAGGTTTAAGGATTTAGGTAATTGTCAGGTATGAAAAATCTCCTCAAATTCGATTCCCAACATTTTCCATTTAAATTATGTGTAAGCGCGTTGCTATTACCGGCAGATCACCCTGTGGCTAAATTCCCGCCCGATTATTTGGGGCATAAACTAGCTTTCAGCGAAAATTGAACGATCGCCGTCGAACGCCCTAACACATTTATATCCGTCGCCAATTCTTGAGGAGAGGTTATTCCCCGGATATCCCGGCAGCGACGGGCTCGGGACACGAATTGGCGAAGTTCCCAACTGATCATCCCACGAGGATGATCAGTTGGAAAAGGATGACAAGGTTGGTGGCGTAACGTACAAGGTCCTCTTATTTGAAGATTCCTTTTAGAATTTCTCCTCAAATCCTGGCATTTTTTTCCAAATCATCTAATTTTTCTCCATTTTTCTAACTGCTGTGAAGACAAACATCGTGAGGAAGCCAGCCCTAAATCATAGCTGCTGCATAGCATTTGAATTCGTTGAGTCTCCTTCAAACTTCCTTCATCACTAATCAGCTGATCACTAAACACGATCAGATTGGACTTGTCAAATTCAGTTTTCCGAGGACTTACGCGACTCGCGTGGCAGCAAGACATTCGGATAGCACTAAACCGGGTCTGATGAAGTAATGGCTAGGATTCGGATATCGGATAGACGTGTTAGCCTATAACCGGGTAAAGCCGCGCCGAAATTGCTTAGCTTTGTATACAGATTGGAGTTTGGTAGAAAAAAACAAGTGCACTTTTGTCATAATGACGTAAGTAGCTGTCAGTGCCTCAGTGCCAGTTTTTTCACCTATCGAGAAGTGAAATCCAAACGCAAATTTGTATGGCGCGGGAGACACGCCACCTAGCGGTAAGTGGCTGTACTAGCTCCTCGCCATACAAATCTGCGTTTTCGATTTATCTTCTCGATAGGATAAAAAACTCGCACTCAAGGCCCTGATGCAAATACAGAAATACCTACGTATAAGGTGGTTAAGGTATAGGAAACGTAATCAAATGTAGCGGAAACAAAAAACAAAATCTTATCACAGCTCAGAAAATAATCCAAAATGGGGCCAATCTTCTCACAGAACAGAGCTTCTCCACTGCATTATCTGTGATTCCAATAAACCAGCACAGTGCACGCACTGTCAAACACACAGAGTAAGCCAACGTTAATGCAAACATGAAAGGGTGATAAAAATCAGTGATGCTAAAACGTCCAAATTATATCTTGGCACAGAAAGGCAAAAGTTTTCGAGATTTTCTGCAGAATACCGCGTTTTCATTGAATACGTTTGGCAGACGTTGGCTAAGGGTTGTGTTTATGTGGAATACATACGGGGTTGTGCAGTTGTTTTAGTGAAAATAAGTGAATCCAAACATAGGTCAATAATATATCATGGCAATACTCTAAAAGCTTGTAAGTTTCTAGGCATAGGTATAGGTTGTGTTTGTTACGGCCTTATTATTGAGTTGGGTTACCAAATTAATTGGTAATTATTATTATTATAATTGATCATTGAATTGGTAACTGGTCCCAATTTTGTTTTTGTGATATATCGCAGCAAAATCTGTAAAGTTGTATTGTGTTTGTTCATCTAAACGCAATAAATATAATCACAATAATACAATTATGTACCCAATTATTCCGTCAACTTTAATCAACCCGGGTGAACTTTTCCCCGGATACAAGTGAACATATTGTCCCGTGTGTCCCCTTACACTCGCAACTCAGTGTCCCGGTAAATATCGCCGGTAGAAAATGCAAAGCAACTTGAATGTATCCAGTTTTAAACTGTAAACGATATTGTATTGTTTCTCTTAGTACACTCTGGATGTCCTGTAAATTGCATTGAGAATTGTTTTAGCTTCGTAAATACAGAAGAACTGTGTAGAACGTTGTACGAGTTGTTTTTTTTTATACAGGCGAACATAATATGGCTAATACATACATACATATACATATATGCACTCACGACTGTAATCCCCGAAGGGGTAGTCAGAAGTGGCTCACAAGCGAGCCACCCACTTTTCGCAGCACATTTGTACTCACGTGATCGCCGTTTTGGAATAAGCACAATGCATTTAGGATACACATCTAGAATCTAGATGTGCAGGTTTCCTCATGATGTTTTCCATCACCGTAAGAGCACGTTTTATTATTGTACTTAATCTCCTTAATTAAACACAATTGAAAGAATTCATTGGTACAGGCCAGGATTCGAACCCACAACCTCTCGATTGAGAGGACGAGACCTTATCCATTACGCCACCACCGCTCAATATGGCTAATGTACTGATCAATACAAATTATGAGGTTTCATTATTACAACTTCCGTCTAATTCTGATCTTCAGTTATCATGTAATGACATTATTTATTTAATGAATGCATGGCAATTTAATACACACAAATCTAGTAAGAAAGTACATACATACATAACACAAATAAGCTCACAAACGTCTCTCACATAGACACGTGGCGCGTACTTAACACACAGGAAAATTCGAGAACATACTAATTTCTGGGGCGTGAAAATTATGACCAGTGAATCGGAATCCGGTGCCGGGACAAAGGAGCTGTCACTTTGGTCTTGTCTTGTGTTCTGTGTTCTGTGCCAAAAGCTTGTTTCAAGAGAAGGTTTCTTTAAGGAAACGCCCATTGCTATTTTTCCGTTGACATAGTTTTACAGGTGTACTTTAACTTCCGATTGAAACAGGGGGCTTTTCAAAAGGCTTTACCAAACGCTAAACGTATTTAAAATTGTATTTAAATAAATTTTTTAAATACATTTTGTACTAACTGACAGACGTTTGACAGGCTACTAAGTACGTTTAGCGTTTGGTGAAATTCCACCTAGGATTACATCAAGCAGACGTGCCCTATCTTCTGAACCAATCATTCTAGAAAATTCGCACCATATGCTTTACCCGGCCAAGTTGAAAATCTCTGAGCAGCAAGGATGCATGCCTTGCAGAATCCTATTCTGTATTTACCTTCCGTTTCCGAACGCTACTCAAACAATTGACGGCGCCGGTTTCTTCCAAGTTCTAAATTTAAAAAGACGCGGGAACCACTTGAGCGCGACAAAGTGAGCCGTATTGTGCAAGCAAAAGAGTCTGTATTGAAAAGGCTTTGTGCTAGCGTGTTACTGGCAGTTTTTAATCGACAAAGGTGGTTTAGAAGTAGAGCTCTTTTAGGTTTTTAAACGGCCATCGCTGTGGTTCCTTTGGTGTTTGACAACAGAGGCGGGGTATTTGTTTAGCAGAAATAGCACACTTTGAAATACCTAATGCAGCTAATACAACCACAGTACATATCACAAATTGTTGGTCCAAATAGAGATAAGATAAAGGACTAGTGATGTGATATTTACTTGGTAAAATATCAAACGCAGAGTCCATAATATACCTACCTACAACTGCTAGACATGAGCCTCCTCCAAGAGAGGAGGGTTATTGCCATAATCTCCACGCTATGCAGGCTTGGTTGTAGGTACGTAATTTAGAGAGTGTGACGTCACAAAAGTTTTCGCGCTCTTTGATTGGTCGTGAACTGAAATTGGACCAATCACGTTCGTTCGAGCGTTCTGCCACAAATCGTTGCAATCCGTAACAAACGCCTTAAAAGATTTCGTGGTGGAAATTCTTAACGAAACAAATAACATTTCCTATAGTATGGCGGGTTTGTTTGTTCACAGAAATAGTATTATAAAATATTGGTATTAGTACATTGTATGTACATACGAGTACATAGTTCGTAATTCCATGGCCCATAGTAAATCTAAACTCCATGACATATCTGGTAGGTACCTAATTTGATTCTATAGTAGATAGGTACGTCGTTTCTTTTACTTCTTTTCAGCCAGTTCTAAGTTCAAACAGTGGCGCGTTCGTTAGAGAACACGGCGCGTTCCAAAATTGAATTTGGCCGTTGCAGAGGGGCGGGCGGGGGGTCGGGCGGGGCCGCGGCGCACGGGGGGCGAAGCTAGTCAAGCTAGTTATAGCGATATGCGAGTGCAATAAAATAAAGCGAGTCTGTAAGACAACGTATATTTAACTATGTTTTGGATTTTCATGATTTTAGATAAATATGTAGTTGGTAAACCGTAAAATATACGTCTGGAATACCTCGGGAAGTCAGCAACTGACGCTTATATGACTGGCCAAATTATAATCTAGCTCTATAGTGATTTTCGGCGACACCCTAAGAAGAATCTTAGATTTGTTTTAATCCTTAAATATGTATTTTATACTAACATATTCCATATCGTCTTATAACTTAGCTGAAAGTAGAGTTACGTCTTTAAAAAAACTATTGTTGCTTTATTCCCCTCACTTCAAAAGTAGTTGTGTAAACCTAGATAGTACTACGTTTAGCTTTTATTAACAAGAAATCAAAGGACATTTCTCAATTGTATTTTGTGAAAAGCTTCAAAGACAACTGAAATTTGTGAATCTACATAGAAATGGTTGAAGTTAGCTTTAATTAAACGTAATATTTTAATACGTATTTATGTTATGACTGTGATCTTTTTCAAACTTGGAGCGGTGGTGGCGTAATGGATAAGGCCTCGTCCTCTCAATAGAGAGGCCGTGGGTTCAAATCCTGGCCTGTACCAATGAATTCTTTCAAGTGTGTCTTCAATTAAGGAGTTTAAGTAAAATAACACGTGCTCTTTGCTCTTACGGTGATGGAAAACATCGTGAGAAAACCTGCACATCTAGATTCTAGATGTGTATCCTAAGTGCATTGTACTTGTTCGCAACCTATCACGTGAGTACAAATGTGATGCGAAAAGTGGGCGGCTCGCTTGTGAGCCACCTCTGACTACCTCTTCGGGGATTACAGTCATGAGTGCATATGTATGTATATGTATGTCTTTTTCAAACTAACACAGACTTGATCAAATCTAATGTTAATCGCTTAGTTTAAAAAAAGTATACCTAGCTACTAACTAAAAGCAAAACAAGTCACCACCAACAAATCTCAATACTTCCTTTCCATCCATACATCAGAGTCTGCCCCAAAACCGCCGTAATTCAAGCTGTAGTGGGCCCAATGAATCAATCGCACTTATAAGGATATATTTATTGGGGGGCAAGGGCCAATTCGTTACGGTTCTATGGGGAGTCATCTGGTATAGCCTTGTTGGGATTACGAGTATTTTGTACTACAGTTAGGTATGGTACAGTCAGCTGCATTAGTTGCTGTACACTTTTTACCTTGTCAAACTCACAGCTCGCAGCTGACCGTACAAAGAACTAACTTAGTGGTAATTATATAGACATATCGAGTACTCTTTATTTAATTGAAAATTAAGAAGTTATGTGAAAAAATACTGCTCAATTAAGGTAAAAAAGGCTCAAAAGCAATTGTTTCCAGACAACCTTCGGATGCATGGACTAAAATATTGGTACATAGCTCTAAGATATTCTGTTCATTATGCGTTTAAATCCGTACGAGCCGAGTCAAAACTTTTCCTAGAACTTCATAGAGCGACGTATCACCTGCCTAATATTATGTCTGTGTAGGTTTTAAAATAAGGCTTAGCTAATTACTAATTTACGTTAATTGTCTGTCATATGTGTGTGTGTGTGTGTGTGTGTATGTGTGTGTGTGTGTGTGTGTGTGTGTATGCCTGAAAGCGCTGTCCAATGAAACAGTCACAGTGACTGAACATTCTAAATTAGGGCCACCTAATTTGCTACCTAATTTTAACCGTCGAATTCAAAGCCTAAAATCCCAAATAATTGAATTGTATAATTCTGCCTACTGTTAGATCCACGGTAGTTCCCTCGTTTACACTTCTAATTTGATTCTTACAACGTACGTATTAGGAACCATAGTACGTGTAAGAGTGACACATTTAGTTTTCGCCCACTGTACCAGTATGGAAGTAATCATGTGTGATAGTTTGATTGCATTTGCATTGATTTGTCAAAGAGGTTAAAGAGCCGTTCATTATACATTAGTGTATTATATTATTAGATTAATTAGTGGTTTCAATTACGTCACAGATTAAAACTTTAGTTACGGTTGTTTCTAAAACTTAGAGGTATTTATATACGGAATGAATTTAAAGAGTCATATAATTTTAAGGGTACTACATAATTCCGAATTAGGTAGTATTCTTCTATTTTTACACAGTTGCAGAACTTATTCTAGCATATAAAGCGCAAAAGGCGGTCTTATCATTGAAAGCGATATCTTCCAGAAAACCTTTGGGTGCAATAGCAGAAAAGATTCTGAATCAGTCATAACCTAACTCATTAAATAATTAATACAGCAAAACAGGTTTCAAATACTATGTGGGAGTAATACCATTTGTCATTTTATACAGTGATGGCTAAGTCACCATACTAAATTCATCACTAGCATAGTTTAAAATTGACTCTTAAAGTATGTTAATTAGGTTTTAGATTAGAATGGTGGGTAGTAGGTACAAAGTGTATAGTTTACTGATACCCTAGTGAACTGTGGGTGGTCTTTTAAGTTGGAGATTCATTGATTTTAATTGATAAAATTAATTGCGACTGTTAGAAATAATTTACAAAGCTTTTTAACGGCACTTTGAAGTGGGGCAACATGGCATCCGCTTCCGCTGTTTCAGAATATTAGTTTAATTAATGTTCATAATATTGGTTGGTACGTACTAAGTAAGTTAATAATATGAAGGTTTTGTAATTAATTTGTACTAACGTAATGATTGTGAGTGTACTCACAATAGTATCTACAACGCTCGGTTATTTATTGAAACAAAAAGAACAACATTAAAATCGGTCACAGGTTCATAAAACACATTCTCACAGTCATACACAGACCCGAATGTATAAAAACTTAGAACCCTCCTCTTTTTGTGTAGGTATCGTTTTGTTGTATACATCGTTGAACTTGAGTTTCAAACAAATAAACGTCTTATAAGGAAGCTGTTATCGGTGGTTTGACATAAATTTTATAATTTATATTATTGCACAGCTTTTTTTTCGTCTCGATAAACATCAATGGTTTTATCGATAAGTTTTGATATTATATTTGGGATTCCCGTTTGATAAATTGAAGAATATGATTACCTACCTAATATGGTTACCTAGCATACGAAAAAGAGGTAAGTAATCTGTTCCCAGATTAAAGTTAATAAACAACACGATACAGGTAGTTTGGAGAAAAAGTGTGTCATACTTAAATGACAATACTTTAATACACAGTTCAATTTCTAAAACACAATTTCTAGAACGAAAGAAGTTTAGATGAGCCCCTGAGTCACACTTTTCGGCTAACTAGGTAAGTATGCCATTTTTGCAACAACCTGTACATGTTTATATTTAAGTATGTTAATAACTCCACCCTGTTTATCATGAACAAGCTGTGCCCGCGAGCTTCGACTTAAAAAGTTTTCCCGTGGGAATTCCGGGATAAAAAGTAGCCTATATGTTCTTTCCCAGGGCCTATACTATATGTATGCCAAATTTCATTCAAATCCGTTCAGTAGTTTTGGCGTGAAAGAGTAACAGACAGACAGACAGACAGACAGACAGACACAGTTACTTTCGCATTTATAATATTAGTTAGGATTAGTTAGGTTACCTCTAACAAAATCACTTTTCAGAAACAGGTAATTAAATATCTCATCTACCCTAACGAACCCATCCAAATTACATCACAACAACGTCAACAACCCATATAATAATATGTTATTGTAACTTTTATTGGCAGCTAAATAAGAAAACTCAGCTGAATTACCTATCAAAACAACAATACGGTCCATTTTCGCTTACTTCCGCCGTCTTGTATTATTATTGACAAATGAAGTTAGCGGAGAGACGCGCGCTGCGGGGAATTAAGCCTTATTGACTGTGCACTTGCCAAACACAATCACAGTGGGACGGCGGCGGGTGACCAGGTGAAAACTAAATTATTACCCATAAAAATATAATCCTAACTAATATTATAAATGCGAAAGTAACTGTGTCTGTCTGTCTGTATGTCTGTCTGTCTGTCTGTTACTCTTTCACGCCAAAACTACTGAACGAATTTGGATGAAATTTGGTATACATACGGTCTAGACCCTGGGAAAGAACATAGGCTGCTTTTTATCCCGGAATTCCCACGGGAAAACTTTTTAAGGCGAAGCGAAGCGCGCGGGAACAGGTAGTGTTTTATAAAGGCGAAATAATATAAAAAAGAATTACTTATAAGTTTCGTACGAAGGTGTGTAAAATCGTACTATGGTACATCTTGCTTTCCGCGTCTTTCTGTATCTAGTGTACATCATTATGTATGCATAGATCTTTAGACTACTCAACCTTTGATGATAAATATAGTGTTTAAAGAGGAACGATTATCATGTACTTTTTACCCTGGACTCCCCAGGGGATTTTTAAGCGGGCAACAACTAGGGATAGTATAGATAGATTGATAGATATTTATTGCACACAAACACAGAAATTACAAAAGTAATCCACTATATAGACGGTACAATTGGCTACCTTATTACTAAGAGTAATTTCTTCTAGTATAATAAAATGGGTAATTCAGTGGACACCGCTGGCAAGCCTTGGACGCCTCTGCACAAAACTCTAGTTAGGTCAACAGAGACAATCCGATTGGCACCTTCTGAGGACCACTGCAGCGACCGCACAGCCACACAGGCGTGTAGAAGAGATAAAGGTTGCCTGTAAGAGATCGCTCTTAACGATAAGGCCGATTGAGCATTGTTTCTAGTCTATAAGTATGTTTTTGTATGTGTTTTAGACGACCGAATGGCGTAGTGGTTAGTGACCCTGACTACTGAGCCGATGGTCCCGGGTTCGATTCCCGGCTGGGGCAGATATTTGTTTAAACACAGATATTTGTTCTCGGGTCTTGGATGTGCCCGTAAAATGGCAATAGGCCCGCCCCCTATTACATTGGGACTAACATAACACACTGGCGAAAAGTGGGTGCAGCGATGCACCTCTGCCTACCCCGCAAGGGAGTACATTAGTACAAGGCGTGAGTGCGTGTGTTGTATGTGCCATGAATTTGACGTCTAAGGCCAAGTGAAATGTTTTTATTCGTCGTACACAACTCTTGATTCTAAACAAGTTTTATATAGACTATAGATATATGTATAGACTGTAGATATTTGCCTACCCAATAACTGTCAAATATGAAATTTTCTAGTGTTTACATCCAATTGACATAAATAAAACTTGCTATTTCAGACGTAGAGGCCCGATGTCCACCACTACAATTACTGTTCCTTGTATGCACTGTGGTTCAGATATAGCTATACTTCGGAGGGATACCTTCGTATTTATACAAATAATAAAAATCTCGAGTCCACCTTTTGTTTGCTGAGAAAATAAAAGTGTATTTTTAGAGAAGACGCTAGTTTGGAACTTTGGACCATCGTTAGAGTCTTCCAAAAGAGGAACTTAAATCATCCTCTCCTATTCGGGGCAAAGAGACTTTCTTCGTAATAATTCTTTGAGGAGTTTATAGTATCTAAAAGTTTTATTTTATGGTATGAAAATATGTTTTAGGGGCCGTCCATTAATCACGTGAGGTCGTTTTTCTCATTTTTTGACCCCCCCCTCCCCCCTGGTGATATTTGGTGAGGTTTGGGACCGACCCCCCCTCCCCCCCTTGGATCACGTGTATTTTTTGGGAGTCTATGTAAAGGCTATTTTTGACTAGAAAAAATATAACGAAAATTGCGTTTTGAATTGAAACGCAACGGCGGGCGAGTCAATCAAGGTAATACTACAAATCGTTAAAATTTTTGCGCCGTTCAAAATTTCGGTTTAGAAATACCTAGCGCTTTTTGGCAAAAAATTAATACACGTGATATCTAACGAGACCCCCCCTCCCCCACGTGATGTTTCGTGAGGTTTTCCGTACCCCCTCCCCCCCCTTTTGAGCCTCACGTGATTAATGGACGGCCCCTTAGAATATCTTATTGTTTTTTTCTTAACACAACGAATTACATATATCATTAAGAAAAAAAATACAAATCCAGTATTCCATTAAAGTAATAAAGTAATATAGTATTACATCAAAATACGGCCGTGCCCGTTTTGCTCGAGACTTGGCTGGGGCACTGCCGTGCTCCCAGATTTTAAGTAATTTTTCCCTAGTCGGATATACCCGAAATATGGAAATATTAGACCCATAATAGTAATGGTAATGACCTTAAGACATCCAAAGTTCCATACCACTTTCTATATATCACTTTTCTATATATATCTTCTGTTAATCCCAATGTTTTGTAGTTGTATCACGTTTGAACTTCAATCCTACTTACATCAAAATCGTTCGGTACGAAGTGCGAGCAATGTTACTACTTCCATGAAACTTTCACCGATCGTACGTATCGGACCAAACGGATTGTCATAAATGTTTGGAGAAACGGCGTCGGCAATGCCGTGAATTTCTATACAAAGAATATACTGAATGCGATGCGTCCGTTGCGTACGATGCCGAAAAGTGGACGCTTACAGGCGGCGAAAACTACGCTAGTCTTCGAAACCGCTCTCTCTTATAACTATAAATAGTAAAGTTTATATATGTATAGTATTGTATAGAACCCGCCACCACCTATTTATTTATAGGAGGCCAGCACAATGGGGAAATGGTTTTGTTATTTTCATAAATCCTATTAAAAGGCTTGACATTCGTTTGTCCCCGTAGGTACGTTTACAGTGGACCGATATTTATTTTTGTATTGTTTCTTCTTTTTATAACTATGTACGTGAACAGTTTAAAACAGTATCTATGTAAAGTGCTACTTACGATACGATAAAAATTACCAAAACTTAATTCGTTATTTAAGTGATTTTTAGTCCATCATAAACACCATAAGTTCAATGGTAGGTCTAGACATAATTTACTCTTACTTTAATAATGTACCCTTAAAGTATTTTATAGAAAACAGGGACCAAATGAAATGGTAAAACGAAAACCATCAAACATTTCTATAAGTAAAGCTGCCACCACAAACGTTTAATATAAAAGTGAATGGAACATACATAACGGTTATTATGTAATTTAGGAACACAATGTTCTTTAAGCATATTATTTTCTGAAAATATTGTAATATTGTTGTGTATTTTTTTCTACAATTACAGTTTACTGCTCATAGACCTCTCCTGAGGTGAGCTATAGGGATTGATTTTAGTCTATTTATTTTTATTTGATCTTATCCTTTTTTCGTTGATTTTTTTGTAATAATTTTTCTTGTTTGACAACCTAGATCTTTAAATCCAATCTACAGGATGTCGCAAAATATCATTTAACCCTGTAACCTCCAACATCCGGCGCAAACGAAAACCAACCGTATCACTACAACAATACGGCAAAGCTATAGTCGGGGTTATAATGTAAAATCTTAAACATAAACTATCTCAAAGGCTCTGTGAACGGGTCTCTGTGTATTTTTCTACTTCATTGTCAGGAAAAGAATAGGGTTTAACATATATGGGGCATCCTTTGTGGAGCTGGCGAGGCTTTCTAGGAATACGCGGGAAGAGATATCGTACATCACATTAATAACACTAGAAAAAAGTCCGGTAATTCACCTTCTAAAGAAATGCTTCCCATTCGTATTTACCCGGGTTTTTCAATAGAGGTCACGGGAATATAATAGTGTTTTTTTTCACTTCATACATTCAAATAGAACACTCCAAATATCACTTTTTTTAAACAAATGCAATGTTTTTCTTAATATGATTCATTTTTAAAGGATTTTGTTTAAATTGACTTTTAAAAATCAATATTTAAATCTTATTTAAGTACTTTTTTAATTTTATATTTAAATGAAAATAGATAGTGATGAGGGAACAACCCTAGCTTTGTCATGAAACACCTCATCGCTTGCGGTATTACGGGAAATGAGCGAGATATAAAAAGGACACCCTGTATTTCTTTGTATTACGTACCACCCTGTATGTATCCGTCGGTTAACGTATTCATTTGCAATCCCAGCTTAACGGATTAATTAAGTAAAGTGTTTATTCAATCGTTGGTTTTTCTGAAAGAAGCACTGGAATAATCACTACACAATTATCATATATAGCGTTGTAACTCCATCTTCCATCTTTTTACCCTCGAGGGTTGGTTATAATTTTGATATGTCTGTGTATTTGTTTGGTAATGAACCGAATTTAATCAAAATCGGCTTAGGCGTTCAGAAGTTATGCGACTTTCAGTGTTCTATGTCGGGGGTTTAAAATGTTGTTTAGGTTATTCATTTAGCTGACATCATTATAAGTTGATATGACGATGATGAAGACATACAAGTGTTTCATTTAGTCTTCTATGTATATGTCTTTCTAACGTCAAGACATACATTTTTAATACTATCCGTATAAACTATACTTAACTAGCTGTTCCCGCGAGCTTCGCTTCGCCTTAAGAAGGTTTCCCGTGGGAATTCCGGGATAAAAAGTAGCCTATGTTCTTTCTCAGGGTCTAGAACTCTAGACCATATGTATAAAAATCATTCAAATTCGTTCAGTAGTTTTGGCGTGAAAGAGTAACAGACTGACACAGTTACTTTCGCATTTATAATATTAGTTAGGATAGTTAGGATTAGCGAGTAATTTTAGGATTTCTGATCATAAAATGAAAATACCCTTAAGTCTAATACTTTAACGCCTAATAATACCTAACAAAACCATTTAACTGCTAAGGTCTTAGGTCGTTAACAAAGACCCTGCAGTACCTATATGATTTTCCATAAATAAGCAAGTGGCGTCCGTATTCCATAGCAATACAAGCTAGATTTGAATATAGCTCGAATATAATTCTATACTTCAGGTAAGGGTATTAAATTAATAGCTTTGGAGTTATTATTCTTTTGTTCCATAGTTTTATTATGGAGCTTTGCAAGGCTGTAATAGGTCTTGGCCATTTTATATTGCTTCTTTATTTGAGCTTTTTTTGCGCTTTTAATGAGTAGGTACCTAGTTGAACGTATGGAGACTTGTATGGAGAATTTTACTACGTTATATAACATATTTTAATTTTACCTTGTGTAAGTTTAATATACTTAGGTACTTGTTTAACTGAAACCTGTTCTAGGCGTTTGTTTATTTTATTACCTGAAACAAAAATAAAAAACATTAGCACATATTTTTTAAATTTACTACGTTGTAAAATATTCTTGCGAGCAATGAAAAAGTCCCACCTGCCATTGTTGTTTCATATACAATGTTACTGGAACTTTATCATTGCTCGCAAGTAAAGAAATCATTTATAACAAATGAGTCAGCAACACTGACTGTTACAGCAAAGAAGAAGGGTTATTTTACGAGAATCATTTATACATGGTGTTGCAAAAATATAAGTCGGCTGAAAAATATAATATATATGTCGCAGGCAACTGGTTTAATCTCCTGTTTGATTGAACCACTAGCCCTTTCATTGGATGGCGCTGTTCAGTTGTATGACTAGGCCGAACGTTGATTGTACAAGCGTCACAAAACGTCCAACTAGTTAGCTGACTTAAAATCAGTCAGGTGGTGAATAAAACAAATATGGCGTCTAACAGCTAACAGCTGACACAAAAAGCACCTATATTGTTAGTTTTTTGCAAATAAATTAGCTTTAAATGCTTTATTTGTGTTAAAATAGTGTGACAACATGGATTTACCTATTATTACGCCGCGGGCGGATAGTTTCAAAGAAAAAAAGTGGCGAGACTGGATAATTATGAACAACAATATGAAGGAACGTTTATTGTTATTATTTAGTTAATTTGTGAGATAAGAGCTTTGTAACATAGTCTTTTTGTTGACTCTTGTCTGGTGATGTTCACCCTAACCAGACATTTCAAAGTTGCTATACTATATCCCATTCAACGACTTCGCTGAATGACGTTCAGTCAAGACGTCGAACGTTACAATCAACGACTTGACGAGTTGTCCTTTAGTCATACAACTGAATAGCGCCATCCAATGAACGGGCTAGTGGTTCAGTCAAACAGCAGATTAAACCAGTTGCCTGCGACATATACATAATATAAATTCAAAAAGTGTCATAAAATATTAATAAAAAGCTTGCTTTTAAAGTGTGAACTCAATCTACTCAAACAACAATTAATCTACAGGCTGCTCCATTTCCAAACCGGTCGCTGACAAACGACACACAGGGTGATGTGGCGGTAATAAATTACGAACGTGTGAAGTGTGTGGGCGAATAATTTACTATTTATTTGTTTTTTCTAGTGGGTGGCCCGTTTCGACCATAATTGAATATATGTGTTATTTGACTACTGTAATTAACAATAATTCAGCTTAATAGTATAATTTTCTTGATAAGCGTTCTTATTTACCTAGTCTGTAATTGGATTATTATTAGAGTCATAAAGGTAAATGATAATCTTTTTTGTTGAAAGATTTATAATCCACATATAAGTCGACACCTCAAAAAGGCTGCTGGACATAGGCCTCTCCCAATACAAAAGAGTGACACAGGGCTCTTTATTATTTGTAAAGTAGTTATACAGGGTTATTGGTAACTGGATATATTCGCAATCACCTGTATATTCGTGATCATCGTGCAAAAAATGGTCTAGTTTTGAAGACTTTTTGCACAATATACCTAATCTATTGCTCTCATAAAAATAGGGTAAGAGCACCATTATACGACGCCACGCGACAAATGAGTTACTTTACAGTTTATATTCACACGTCGCCGCGAAATGGATTATATCCTCCATCTTTCCAGCCGAGCACTGCTCTTAGCTTGATGTTGATACCTTAGAAGACTTATTTATAACTGTATTTTTAACTGAGTTTACAAAATAAATGATATAAAAAAATTGCATGGTTTTTGATAAGCTACTAAAAGCAGAAGCAAAAAGATCTGGTGGTAGCAAAGCTGAATATTTTTGAAAACGACTTGATTGCGTGAATAGAAACCATGGGGTAATGCTTTAACCATAGTGAGAGAACCCAGTCTAGTTTATGTTTCTAACCGAGAAGCTAAGAAGTATACATAGCTGTAGTTTTTCTATAAGTACAAAATTAAAAACTATCATTTTAAGCAAAAAATTTCAAAAAGTAGTTCCTCCGATCTTTGTCGTCTTCAATATTATATGAATTACAGTGTCAGTAAAGTAATAGAAAAGCAGCGATACGGCTTCAACGGCGAGGTAGTAAACTAAACTAAAGTATCCCCGCTACAGTTCTGGGGGATCACACTATATACTGAAAAATTTAGTTCGGAGCGCTTCTGCGCGAGCCATGACTCTATCTCGTTGTATTAAACCTGCCGATTGCACGACAGGTCTCGTTTGTTCGTTTTTCGTCAGTATAGAGTAACCCCCCAGTCCTGGATGTTTTATGTGGGGGACAGTTGCATACATAAGCAGTTTCGTACACGATCAATTGTGATACATGTTTGCTTGGTACGTCGCGAATGGTCGCCTTATTGGTAAAGCTGGTTTCACATTTGTGTTGCTTTAGTTTTCACGGCCAACCCGTTGGAAATCGTTTGTTTAAGAACTTTTCAAGTCTTGCAATATATTAGGTTTGTAAATAAACTTTATGTTTCTTCGTACTTAAAGCAAGCTTATGTCTATTTTACTTAGGTAAGTGTCTTATGAATAGTCCATAGTATAAATTAAAAATCTATGAATTTGGCCGATTGATATCTATCCTAACTATTACCTACTACCAAACATAAGCAATTAACAATTAAGGATTGTGCGTCGCTTGCCCGTCAAATCTGTCGTAACTTGTATGGATCTGACGGATGTTTGACAGACGAGCGACGCTGCTTAAATATTGTTAATTGCTATTTGTCAGTGCTGATACTGAAACGGATAGATATTTTTTTTGTATGATATTTTAGTCGCAACTGATGTGCACTTACCTCAATAACTTTAGTGTCTCGGCAATAGTTGCTCAATGTGCAAACAGAATAGTCCCGAATGGTCTAAAAGACCGATATTTGCATAGAACCCGGACAGTGGGTTATTTACGCATTTTTCTTTATCCCCCAAAGGGACTCGCGTAATGGAAACTAAATAAAAGAGAATTGTGGCTATTTTGCGAAAGATTTGACAGTCATTTCAATGGATTTGCTTTTTTACCATCCCTATTATTTCTATCTATTGCTATTGATTCATCATCATCATCAGCCAATAATCATCCACTGCTGGACATAGGCCTCTCCCAAGGAGCGCCACAACACTCGGTCCTCTGCCTTCCTCATCCAACCACTACCCGCCACCCGCCTAAGGTCGCCAGTCCAGCGGGCAGGAGGGCGTCCCACGCTGCGTTTGCTATTGATTACTGCTTTTAAAATAATGAACTTACTTATTTGACTATCATATCACTACATGAGTTTGTGTAATAGTTAAGTTGTGGAAATTGTTGGTAAATTGATGTAGATTTCAAAGACTCATTTTTTTAGCCAAGTTAAACTGAAATGTTGCCAGTGGAAAATAAAATTTACGGAAACAAACAAACAAAAATAGTTGAATTTCAAACAAATAATATAAGGGTTTGACAGTACTGAAATTAGAATTTGTGCCTTCACAATCGACATGATAATCATGAAATTTTAAAATTAACTAAAATGTTACAGATACTAATATGTAAGTATTAACAATCTTGATCGTAATAAATGCAATATTAACAATCTTACCGACAGAGAGATGACAGAGGCCCTTGATCAATGCCAAAGCAGTCGCATTAAAACTTGTAATCCGTATTCGGTTTGCGATCAGCAGATGTGCCGTGCCCACTTGAGGTGCATTCACCCTATACGAGACGACGACGCGTGGTTTAAGTCGTATACAGGATGATTATTTCGTAGGTGCATATCCGGAATTATGTTACATAGCTCTTCATTCTGAACAACTTTTGTTATAATGACCTTGGGATATAACGAAAAAAAAGATGCTTCCCCATACAAAAATTGGTCATTTACGTGACACTGTGTATGGGGAGTACTCACCCTGTATATAGGTACAGTTCCGTCCAAACAACATGAATGCTCCTGAAGTAGGCTGGGATTAAAATTTTGTGTTTTTTCAAACTAACAAACCGCCTATTCATTCTTTCATTTTGGCTTTGGTTAGTTTGACAAAGCACAAAAGCGTAATCGCAGCCAACTTCACGAATATTGTTGTCGTTTGGACCGAATCATATTACGTAAGTAGGTACATAGCCGTGGTAGTGTAGAGGATATGGTCTCATCCTCTCAATGAAATCTTTACATTTATATAATTTACGTACATAGTCCTACACAAAAAATCACGCCTCTAAAGTCCTTACCCTGAAGGCAGTGAAAACTAAGCTGAACCCACCCCATAAAATATATAAGTACAAGCCTACAAGCCTACAAGTAGTTACATTTATTGCCAAGTACCTACAACAATGACCGTTCTTTATAAATCAGACTTGAAACGGATCGCAGGTCGCAGCCTCCAGATTTACAGTCGCTGTCTTATCTGGGTGTCGAGGGGTCACTCTACATGGTGTTGCAATAGTGGTATGGTATGCCCTGTATATGACGAAAAACGAAGTTTAGCACCGCTGCACGAGCAACGAATCTATCTTGTTGCATTAAGGAGTCTACACACCAAACCCGCCGACCCGCCGACACAGCCCGGCGGCTTGGTGTCGGCGACTTTGTTTCAAGAATCATGTCGGCGACTCGTACCCGCGCGTGCAAGTCGGCGGCATGGCCGGCGACTTGCGTACGCGCACGCTCAGTTGCCCGCCGACACTCCACGTTCGTACACACTGCAATCACTAACTAAAAAAGTTGTACTGATTTCTTGCCGCCGACTAACTCACCGACACAGCCCCATGACACATGTTGGCGGGTTGGCGGGTTTGGGTCGCCGACACCAAGCCGCCGGGCTGTGTCGGCGGGTCGGCGGGTTTGGTGTGTAGACTCCTTCAAACGTGCCGATTGCACGACAGTTCTCTTTCGTACGGTTTTCGTCAGTATAGAGTAGGTAACCCTCCAGCCCCCTACTCTTGGGCAATGTATTGCATCTGTCTTGCGTACTCAACATTAAAAAGTTCATAACTTCTCTTCAGAGGCGTTTTCCGGTGCTATTGTCACTGGAACTGTTTCATTGCTCGTGAGTGTATAAAAAAAAACACATCTCTCAAGCCATCCTGACCGGTATAAACGAAGGCCATTTTGAGATATTTATTACCAACTGTATTTGTGAATGGGATGTTGATTTTTTGCATCTACTCGTATACATATTGCTTTATTGGAATTGAATTTATATGCAGAGAGGATTAAATTTAATGTTTTTCGACTAAAGAAATTACATGTTGGGATGTAACTTTTATGGAAATGAATGAAAATTGGGCCATCGTTCAGAGAAATAGGTCAGTAACGCGGTTAAACCAAGCCAAGGTGTTTTTAGCCAATCCTAACTAATATTATAAATGCGAAAGTAACTGTGTCTGTCTGTCTGTTACTCTTTCACGCCAAAACTACTGAACGGATTTAAATGAAATTTGATACACATATTATGGTCTAGACCCTGAGAAAGAAGATAAGCTATTTTTTATCCCGGAATTCCCACGGGAAAACTTTTTAAGGCGAAGCGAAGCTCGCGGGAACAGCTAGTGATAGATAAATTACATAGATACGCGACAAACATACCTATAAATAAATACTAGCCCATTTTCCAGTTTAAAAACACGGAATTACGCCACTAAATGCTAAAATAACAAGCCAAAGTTTTTGACATTTAGCCCTTCTCAGCCTTCAGGGTATACACACACTAATCCTGCAAAAACAGACGACCATCAACCTGTAGGGCAATGTACTACCGATACTCGAAAGTCACCCGTATCACCAGGGCAGACGGTTGAAATCAATCGCCAATTTCCCCATTGTATACGAAAACTAATCTTATTCGAAGGCCCGCTCTGCACAAGTGCCCGCCTATTCGGGGCAATCAAACGTTCCTGAAGAGATTCTGAACTGATGTAATCTTATCAACAAGTAGAACGAGAGGATAATTACCTATTTTGAAACATATTTATATAAGAACCTCCTCCTTTTTTTAAAGTCGGTTAAAATAAAAAATAAGGGAAAAAAATGAGTCCATATCTGGCAACGCCACATAATTAAAAGTGTGGTCAGATGTACGCGTCTGCTAAACGCCTCGACTTTTTATAGTAATAAGGTTATCATCCTCAGCTAATAATACTCTATCTAATTATCTACTATACGAATCAGACGCTGAAAAACAAACTGGCATGGCATTTCCAGTCTCTCAAGCGCTTCACCATCGCTTCGCTTTCCAGAATATTCCTCCAAAAGCCTGGTGTACCCTCATTTCCCAGTTTACTAACTCAGCTGGTCCCTCGTCAATTGTCAAGTGGTCAGTGCGGGAGGCCATGTTTTTTTTACTTAAAGCTAATGATGTACCGGACCTGGCTATATGGCAGGAAGTGGCAATGTTACGGCAATATTGCTTGAATTGCTGGTCACTTTGGGAAACACTGGTCATAACCTAAAAAGAGGGTGCAAAAAAGGAGGTTCCAGCTTTTTAAAAAGATTGTGGTGACTTAAATGATACTTATGTCACACAACTCAAATACACCCGAGAACAAATATTTAGGGTTCGAACCCGGGACCATCGCAATAGTCGTCAAGTGGACAATCTGGGCATTATTTATTTTTTTTAATTCTTTTTTTTCTATGAATATTACCGGGAACTACCTATTTATGTCGTCACTTTATACGAAGAAAGGCCATAACTACATCGAAGTCGATTCCGAAATAATTCGTGTTTACGGAAGTTACTTTGACAAAGCTATTAACTTTGTTGCACTCAGAAGAACGTTTCCAACTTTATTATAATAGTTTTGTTACTGTTAAGCTTTTTTTAAATACATATTTTCCCTTTCACATTCAAAAAGAGCAATATGTTAATACTATAATTTTCATTAATGTTCCCAGTGGTACATCATTGCTTAGGACATTAAGAGAGGGGAGCCATTTTAATTTAGGCAGTACTCTGTTTCAGGTTTCAATTAGTTTATGTCCGGGAAAGCGTAATTAGAATGCTATAAAAAAACAGAGGCAAAAAGGAGCTTTTGTTTTTTTTAAGTTTATTTTAAGAGAATATCTCACATAAAGTGTAATTAAATAGGACATTTTGTTGGAATAGGTAACAGCACAGATTATGAATAAGTTACTAACTTATTATTACGTGAAAACAATATACGTAAAAATTGCAGGGTTGGGCGATCTTGGATAGAAAATAAAGTAGATATTCATATAAACTAACTAACATTAATTTATTTTTGAAAATAGATAATAGCAAAACTGACACATCTTCACAAAAAGCCATTATCACAGCATCGCATTAAAATTACTTAACTTAACACACTTACTGTAATTAACACTCTTACGCTGTATGCAGTAAGATCGATAATGCATCAACAACAACGATACGAGTATAACCTGATGAGCTCTGAGCATAATTCTGTTTAAATTTTCAAAGAGACTAAAATTTCCTTAGTTCAATGTTGTTCAATGCTGTGTAAGTTCGGTGGCACTACCATGATTTTATAGATTAGGGGTCTCTGGGCCTTAAGTACGGGATTTGCAAATTACGTAAACGAAAAAAGTTTTGGTTTTCTTCTGTCATCTGCATACATTATCTGTGAAAAGTTTCATCATAGTTTCTGCTAGAGGCGCCACTTTGTATGCGAGAAAACTGAAACTTTTATAGTTTTCGTCAATTTATCAAACCTGTAGGTGTAGACGGTCAGGACATAATTATGCGTAACGTAAACCAAGCGTTCGCGAGCTCGCGTTCTACTGGTTGACAGAAGAAAAAGAGGCGATCCCTCTACAGTGCCACAAACTTATCTGTTCCGGTGAGAGCTCACGTAAATGTCTAATATTTATTCATTCTTTAAGATGTTAAGATTTCCGGTAATGGTAATTTACCCTTGTGGTTTTAATAAACTCATCTAATCTATATCAATATATAATTTATAAGTAAATAATGAGATATGGATCCATTTAGTTTTTTTTTTTTTTTTTTAGATGTTTATTTACTTTCACAAAAAGTTTGTACAGTAATTATTACAAAAAACCACCCCTCGAAAACCGCGAGGTTTATATGGGGGTAGCTGAATCGCTGTTCATACAAAAAGAAATCACAATTTAATATTAACTTATATAGCTGTTTGTCATGCGACAATGGATCCCAGTATCAAATACTACGATCCATTTTCGCACGACTTATGTTAACTTATACATAGTTACTTGTTTGAAATACATTTCTAAACACCACCTAAAATCTGTTAATCAATAATCGACTTTTAGGTAGTGTTGTTTTAGGATCTGTTTTACTTTATTTTTATTTGTATCTAGACTGTCTAGCACTTCTGTAGGTAACTCGTTTAGTGATTTTGACAACATATATTCCCATTTTCTTTTCCCATAGAAGTTATTATAATGCGGTAACACGTACCTTGATAGGTAATTTAGTTTTCGTAACTGAGCGGGCCGATTTCTACGTTTTAATGTATTTTCTTTACAAATTTCTTCAGAAATGGTTGCTATTTTAATTTTATTATGGACACAAATTACTTTACAGTAACGAAATAGGCCAGCATCGTCACCTTCAAATTGAATCTTGATACGAGTGGGAACAATTAACTTTAATAGTCTAAGTTGGATGTTGTAAATTGGCTGAATATTAGATGAAAATGTTCGTCCATAGCTACTTATACCATATCCTATCAATGAGTCGGCAATTGACATGTACATCATTCTTATTATATGATATGGCAGCTTATATTTTAAAATTGAAAGTTTACATGCTATTGATCTTAAGGGCCCGTACAGGGTGACGTGCCGCGCCAATTTTGGGTTTTCAATGCTCTTCACACAGCACACGCAGTGACACGCACACATGTAAGTTTGCACAGTGGGTCGATAAACTTTTACTCGCCAACTTTATTGACAATTATGTTCGAGTACATTTTGGGTGATTTTAGGGTAAGTAAGTATAATTCTTACTTACACTGGTAGGCACCAGGAAAGAGTAGAAATTAATAGGGGTGCCACTTTACTCTATACTCGGAACCCGATTAGCTTTCTCAAACAAATTTGGTATTCACTTGTAGAAAGGTAACTACAAGTATGAAAGTGTAGATAATAAGTTTCGGGCATCCTCCAGCCAACTGAACCCCGACGACAAAGCAAAGTAAATACATAGTGTCGCAAAAGGGCTATACTAAGCCAAAAGGGGATGACTCAAGGGGTCATTCTGAACAACTTTTGTTCTACGAGATTTGCAAATTCGCGAAAAAAAATATTCGTTTTCCATGGTAAAAAGTCACATGTCCAACAAAGTTAATTTCCAAAACTCGTAGAGCAAAAGTTCAGAATGACCCCCTGTCTTACTCCTTTTTACCGGACTGCCGAAAGAGGAGGGTAATGTTTTTTGATTGTATGTTTGTCTGTTTCTTTGTTCCCTCCTGTAGCCTAAACGGCTTGATAGATTTTGATGTATGAGGTATTGTTAGAAGCGTATTGATGGCGTGATGGTTATAGGCTATGTGACGTTCTATTAAAATGTACATAGCGTCCTCTAGAGGACATAACGTGATGATCGAAAAAATAATAATTCAACTTTGCCGTGTAAGGTATCAAATGAAAGGGCTTGATTTTCACAATACAATACAATACAATACTTTATTTGCACCAAGAAAAAAAATAATTACAAAAAACAAAACTTAAAAATAAAACAGTACAAAAAGGCGGCCTTATTGCTTATAGCAATCACATTATAAAAATATGCATATTGAAGGTATTTAAATAACAACACCAAAATTATTGAAATAAAAAATGATCATGAACTACTGACGTAAAATTTCATAAAATAAAAACAACTAAAAAGTTACAAATAAAAAAATACAATTATAAACAAACGAAAAACCCGACTGTACGCTAAAAACATGAAAACAAGTCCCAATGTTAATGGAAAGTATCGCAGGCGGGGACCAACTTGACCGCCACTCAAGGCCGTTTTCTAAGTAACATTCAGCTAAATGGTGAACCCTCTGCTGGTCCCCGCCTACGATACTTTCCATTAACATTGGGACTTGTTTTCATATTTTTAGCGTGCAGTCGGGTTTTTTGTTTGTTTATAATTTGTTTAGTACTATATGCCGCTTTTTCAATACCTGTAAGTAAGTAATATTTTTTGGTAGCAGCATAATATTTTTAATTAATTTTAGGGTTTCGAACGTCAAAAGAAAAAAAGCAACCGTTATAGGATCTCTTTGTTGTCCGTCTGTCACCGCCCTTTTTCTCAGAAACGGGTAAAGATATCAAGCTGATATTTCACATAGATGGGGAGTAACCCAAAAAAAATATTATGGTACTCCCTGTCCCACACAAGTAAATTGGGGCTTATATTTTTTCCAGTTATTTTGATGTGTATCCTTTTTTTTCTTTGTTGTTTTGTATAAGTATGTGTTTGTTTTCTTTAAATCTGTATTTTTTTTGTTGTTGCTGTCTATGTGTCGAATAAATGTATCTTTATCTTCAAGTCACGCTATCTATCGTTTGTTTTTTTTGTGGCTACTGTCTATAGAAGAAATTCCGTCATTGACAATTTTACGTTACAAATTTATTTTTATTTATTTTATTTTTATTTTTACATTTTCGTGGAGAACCAACAGCATTTTGTTAATAAATAATTATTACTTATGAACACATAACAACTTGATGCCATTAACAGAATGAACTTAGTAAACCAAGTAAACCTAACACATCCAGAGGAAAAATAAAATCTCTTTCTCTCTCTCTGAAAAACATACTTAATAGCCCAAACTCGATGCTTTTAGCTATTAACATCTTTGAAATAAAATTGAGCCACCACCGTGTTACTGCCCTCATCAGATCCTCACGAAACCATACCTCAACCAGCACCAAGAGACTGTATTTTTGATCCCTAACCTAATGTTCGTGCGTATTGTCATCACTTAGATCCATTCGCTATATTCCTGCTCCTCATCAGACCTTTACGAGACTGTAATGTCACGAGAATATTGCACACTATCTAATTTAATTTAATGTATTGAATATACTGGAAGAATTATGCTTCCTCAATTTCAAATCAAATTATGTTGGTGTCATAAAAGTTGAAAAAGTGCAATGACAACCAATGTGCAGTGATTTTGTATCTGTACACGATAAGATCGCGAGCTGTCAGTGCTGCCTAAACCGACGTGACCCTTCTTTGGAGGCCAGCGGCCAACTGAGTCAAACGTCACTTGTGTTTATGATTTTATAACACAGAAAGCCGCCATAGATATTTGTATGAAGATTTGAGGGAAAAAAATTGCTCAAGTTTGGGATTAATTTACACAAAATAAGTGTATGTTTATTAAAAAACAAGGTATTTAGCGCCTAGTCCAAGCCTTTAACTTTATAATTTGATAAGAATCATATGAAAATTCTTGATGATTACGACACAGTTGTTACAATACGGGAGTGGTTTTTCGTCATATTCTGAATTTAATTTACAGTTATCCATAAGCATTTACTTAAATTCGAATGATTCAGCACCTAGCTAGACTCTTCGACTACCGGTGTGATTTTTTTCAAGGCTGTAGAGCATCATTTACTACATAATTCTATGACAATGCCAACCCTCGATTAGGGTAAGGTAACGTACCTAGGGACATTTTCGACTACCCCTACTTTGAATGAAGCTATCGCAGCGTACAACTAAGATATTAATGTGAAATTTTCTTTATTCGGTAGGATATATAATCTATTATCACTAGTATTTGTGCTTAAGCTTTAGTGTGGCCAGATTTTATTAAATTAAGATAAAAGTAAAAATGCTTGTTTTGACCCAAGGTACGTTACACGTTTGTACCTTGGGACACTGTTTCCTATAGCTTTGTACTATGGAAAATGCAAACTTCTAAATAACGCCTTATATCTCTGTTCTTATTTATTTACTGCATCTCTCTTCTGTCTAGTTTCACTCTGGCACTAATAAGAACAGAGATATAAGGCGTTATTTAGATGTTTGCATTTTCCATAGTACAAAGCCACAGGAAACAGTGTCCCAAGGTACAAATTTAATCGTGTCCCAAGGTACAAAAAAGCAATATTTAACCAAACTTTAAATATGTTTATTTTTAATTAATAGGAATCTTTCAGATAATTGCCATGTCATAAATTAAATAACTGAAAAGTTATACGTGACATCCATGTCTTTATTTTGAGCATGCCTCAATGAGATAAAGCAACACAAAAAACTATACAAAAGCTACTTTTGACTCCAAAAAACTTCATACTGACTTCACCACACACTAGATGCTGGTATGATCACGAGACTCACTAGTTTTGCCAAGCGAGTAAAATACTATGCCTAGGGTAGAATTTTATTGTGTTTATTTAGCCAGTTTGTAAAATACAATCAATGTCCCGAGGTACAAGCGTCCCAAGGTACGTTACGTTACCCTACCTATTGCTGACCCTTAACTTGTTACAAATATGGCTAATATGTGGTTTCCAGTTGAAATTGCTGTCAATTATAAGACCTAGGTACATATGTTGCGGTACAAGTTCTAAATTGTTACATTTACAATGAATATGGTTGTCATGGAAACATCGATGCTCATGGGCTACCACATATGGTGTTACATTTGATTTCAGGTAAGGAGAATGAATGTGGACAATTTTAGTTTTTTGCGCATTTAATACTAGACCAATGTCGTGAGCCCACTTGCACAATAAGTCAAAGTTGTTTTGCATGACCTTTTGCGCTTGTAAAATGTCACTTTCAGCCACTACCAGGCAGGTATCATCTGCAAACTGATATACAGAGCCCTGCTGAAAGATGTTGCACATATCGTTTACGTAAAGTAGGTACTCTGTAGGACCGACTATAGATCCTTGGGCCGTTCCCTCTTCAGTGGGTATCATCTGACTATACCGATCAGCTATCTTTACGGTTGTAAACCTGTTGGTATGGTAATCTTTCAGCCACTGTAGAAGAGGGCCCTGTATACCATTTTGCTCCAGCTTGGTGTACAGTGTCTTGTGGTCCAAGGTATCGAATGCCTTGCTAAAATCTATAAAAACGGCCAGAACATGTTTTCTATCATTAAGATGGCAATTAACTTCGTTGGTAAACTTATGTAATAATTCAGAGGTACTTCGTTTCTGTTGAAAACCATATTGTTTGTCGTTAATAATCATATTTTTTCTCAGAAATGAATTAATCTGGTCACCGAAGTACCTTTCAATTATTTTGTCAATACAAGATAATATCGTGACAGGCCTATAGTTGTTAGTATCTGAGTGGCTACCTTTTTTAAATATAGGCCTTATAGTACCTATCTTTAACTTATCAGGGTATAAAGAAGTTGATATACAGGTATTAATCAGATGCGTAATAATTGGTGTTATATTAGAATTTATACATTTTATATCACTCATTCGAATGAGATCGATACCCGGGCTTTTATTTACGTTCATGTGTCTAATTATAGTCGAAATTATACTTTCATGAGCTTTTTTCAATCTCATTGATACATTTGGTTGCCTAGCATAGTCTTCTGAGATCAATAAAGGTATATCACACTTAGAACATATATTTTTAACATTATTATTAAAGTCATTGGCAAATTTATTTGTTAGGATGTCTGGATCCATTTTAAAACACTTTAAGATCGTATCGTCAATTGATTTAGTTATTTTACCGGTAAGCCTATTTACAATTTCCCATATTTTTTTTGGGTTACGAAAATTTGTAGTAAGTTCCTGCTTAATAAAGTTATTTTTTTCCATTTGAATATGTTTATTTGTTTTATTTCTATAAATGTTGTATAACAATCTATTTTTTAAATCACTTTCATCTTTTTTCCAAATGCTAAACAGCTCATCTCTTTTTTTACACATTGCTACTATTCTATTGCTTAGCCATTTACATGATTTTCTTTTATTTAACGATATTTTATGTTTTACCTCACATAATTTGTATACATAGTTAAATTTCTCGAGTATATAATTTAGTACATCATTTGGATTATCATATTTAAGTGCTTCACTCCAGTCATCAGTTCCGACTGCACCTTCTTATTATCTAACCTTGTTACAGTTTTGTAGTTGCCATATTCACCTATCGCCGGGTCGATCACCGTAAGACCGATTATAAAGTGGTCCGCTATCGCATTGTTTATAACAGCTGTTTTAACGATTGAGTTTTTGTTATGATTTCGATGATCGACCGAGCGTATGAATATATGATCAATACAAGATTTGCATATGATATTTTCTTTTTTTTCTACACGGGTGTACTGATTAATGCCACATTCAAAACCTAATTCCATTAGTGAGTTTAAATATTGCGATTGAATATTACTGTTTGTCTTAAGATCGATGTTCATATCGCCAATTAATATATAGTTCATTCGTAACAAAGATCTATTAATTATGGAGGATAACTCACTGCAAAACAGGTACTTATTGAGATCTGGAGGTCGATACACGGCACACAGTTGTGTTTTGAAACCACTCTTAGTAATCACTTCGCCAATTATGCATTCGAAACTAATGGCGCACTGATTTTGACGGTTGAACTTTACACTATTATGCACATACACTATCACACCACCTCCCTTCTTTTGACTTCTCAGCTCCGTGTGCATCTCGTAGTCATCTAGCTCGAACAGACTCGCGCAGGAGTCTTTGATGTTGGCCTCCGTGACGACGACGACCTGCACCAGGCTCCGACTGCTCGTAACAATGTACTCCAGATGTGAAAAATTTTTAATCATCGATCTGATATTTACGTGTAGAATGGTTAAGGCGTTATGATTTTGAGGAATGTTATCAACAAATGCATTCCAGTTTTCTTTATTTTCTTCTAGAATAGTTGAGTTAAATTCTTCATCTTCATCCATTTTATATCTACGAGTTGATTTCTAAGTAGGTAGGTATTTATCATTGTTAAGGTGTTTATTTTTTTAGATCGTGTTCTAGTTTTTCTATGTCCTTTATAGATCTAATGGCATATGGTTTCTCCTTCTCGGCCCTTCGTGCCATCACTATACCATTTTTACACCAGACGAACCGACATATTTCGGTGTTTCTAAGCGCCATTTTAGCTTTCCAAAGTAAGAACGCGTTGTTGGGGGTGAGTGACTCACGAATGTAGACCTGTGA
This sequence comes from Plutella xylostella, assembly GCF_932276165.1. Lineage (NCBI taxonomy): Eukaryota > Metazoa > Arthropoda > Insecta > Lepidoptera > Plutellidae > Plutella > Plutella xylostella. Next base: position 2,111,991 of record NC_064007.1, on the reverse strand, counting down.
GTCCCCCTGCATTCCTAGGTCCTTGCTGCTGATCCGGGTCGCTTTTGCTGCTTCCAGCCACTTGTCCCTGCATCCTTCAGCTAGTGATACTATGATAGGTGACGGCTTATTGTTTCCTGACGGGCGACTTGCCTTTTTTCGATAGACTTTGATAATGTCTGAATGGTTTTGTTTAATTTTTGTAGAAATACTCTTGACGGTGTTTTGCACATCTGCATTTTCATCTATTCCGATTATCTCCACGCAGTGATTAATCATATTTTGCTCGATGTAATTTACTTTTTGTTCTAACACATCATTTTTTAGTGCGAGATTTTTACAGGTGTTCTTCAGCTCAGTACATTGATTTTCATATAATTTAATCTTAGTTTCATATTCGTCGATTTTGTCTGAATAAAATTGGAGAACCGTTTGCAACTCGCTTCGTACTACCTCCCGTACCTCCCGCCTTATTTCCGACATAATGGTTTTAGTCGAGGTAGCAGGTTGAGGGTCCGTGTCGGTGTTCTCTTCCTCCTCTGGCTCTGGCATGATGAAAGATATGCGTTTTTGCTTAACATTACCCACGCAACTTCGGCATTTCCACTCAGATTCCGTGGCAAACAAAACAGTCAGTTGTTCCGCTGATAGATCAGCACAGGGTCCATGGATCCACTTCGTACACTTATTACACTGCAATCCCGGACTCTTCTTGCTGACCAGTTTGGAACACTTTGAACATTTTACCATTTTAAATATGGAATTAAAATGAGGGTAATCCGAAAACTAATATTAATTTTGCTGCGGACACGACTAGCAATGATCTCGTCAGTGACGCGACTATAGTTAACTGTCACCGGGACAGATAAGTTTGTGACAGTGTACGTTACGCGTACATGTACGGTGATCTTCCAGGTTTTCCCGTGGAAATTCCGGGTCAAAAAGTAGCCAATGTATTTATCTAGGGTGTCAGCTTACTATATGCCGTATTTCATAAAAAATTGCCCAGCCGTTTTCTCGTGAAGGAGTAACAAACATCATAGGTTTTTATCATTGTAATTTTTTCGTAACCAATCAGCATGTTAGTAATCCTACACAACTAAAATCGGCCAACCAAATTCACACGTTTAAAGTAAAAAAACACTTACAATACTTATTTGCAATAGAATATTAGAGTCCTTTAAAAATATCCATCTTAGAAACCGCAGCGTTAAAATCACAAAACGTGATGGTAAAGCCACAGTTTTCATCCTACGACGAAGGCAGATATGTTTCATCAAAAATGGCCACTTTGGATATATAACAACGTCCGATGGCTTGGAAAATTGGACGGCCATATTTCTCATACAGCTGGAAAGATGACCTGATATGACAAGTTTGGTCATCCGGAACCGAATTACCATGCGACCGGATTTTTCCGCACTACCCCTGTGAGGTTATCGCGAAGTCAAAAATATGTGAAATTTGCGTAGTAATTATAGTGTCAAATTCGAATCATTCGTTGCCAAGAGAAGTTTGGTCTGATTATGGCTGAAAGAATAATTACTTAAAATATTTTCGAAAACATGCATGCTTAAATAACCACTGGATGCCGATTGCCGACTCAACACTTTATAGTACTAGGCTCTTCAGTAGTTTCCTATTCCTACACAAGGGCAGCTAATATAAAATCTTTATCTAAATATAAGTATTCGTTATGTCCCAATTCTAGACAGACGGTTTCCCCGATAACACATACTTATGTATGTATTATAATTTATAATAAGTATATACTGATAAAATTCAGCCCTGTATAAATATAGTAGGTGCCTATAATTTAATTTACAAAACTAGATAGTAAATACAGATTTCATTTCCTTTTTACGCGTCGTGGCAACCCTAGGTGGCTCCTTTCTTTTATGCCAAAAAGGACAAATTTAGGTCAATCATTAATGGATATGGCCTTTGGAAGGGAATATGGGGGTATCAATTTCAGGGCTGACAAACGATGTAATAGCACGAATGTTTTCAACTGGCCTGTAAGGAAATTGGTAGTAAAGTTAATTTATTGTGATCCTTAATTTGCTAATAGAAATATCATATTAAATTCAAGCTTTGGGAATTTTCCAGAGGTTCTAGCTTCCGGTGGTGAAATGAGCTTTAAGTATTAGAAGAATTTACAGAAAAAAACTATAGGTAAAGGTAGTGTCAAAGGTTAACAGTAACTTATAGGTATATATTTATTATACATGTATTATATACAAGTAAGTGTATTCTAGTGTTTGTAGGTATTTTTACAAAATTATCTTTCCTCTCAGTCTTTCGCACTACCTATAACTTTCTCCACAACACCCAAGGTTAGCTGGAAGAGAATGCTGTTAGCATTAAGTTCGCCTATGTACATAATTTTATTATTGTGCAATATGTGTTTATTTTTTATATGTGTTTAATAATTTAATAATAATAACAATTCCAAATAGAGTAGGTACGTGTACGTCGCCATCATTTATAACTACAACTTCAATTACTTTTAATTATGTACATTTACAGGGTATCACAAAAATACTAATTGTAATTCTAAATAATATCTACACATAGGTAGGTATAACCAAAAATATTTTTTTTTACTAAGTATACATTTCTATGAATTTTTGAAAATAATTCAGTGAGATTGCAACACTGTTATCTCAACCCCTATATATATAGTGTGACAAACTTATCTGTTCCGGTGAGAGCGAACTAAATTGATCCATATCTCATTACTTACTAATGAATTATATATTGTAAATGATTAGATGGGTTTATTAACACCGCAAGAGCGAATTAACAATACGAGCAAACTTAAAATCTTATAGAATTAAGGAATATTAGTAATTTATGTGAGCTGACACCGGAACAGATAAGTTTGTGGCACTATACATCCAGTCCTACTCGTATTAAGGCCAGTTCTCAACGGCGCGATTACAGTATTTCCTGTGAAATTCAGTGAGGACGCGGCTGAATACGGCATTAGCGCGATTCAGGCGGCCCCGCCAATTTATCCTGAAAGTCTTGCATAAATTGCAGCCGCCCGTCAAATGTATCCATTTCGTAGTAACACCAGCTTAAGGGGGGGGTTTTCTGTTGCGACCAAGTGTTATTTGTGTTTTTGTAGGTGATTAAGATATACCTAAATATTTTAACCACATACAAGTTGTTATAAAAATTATTTCGTCGCAGTCGTAGAACAATGACGGATCTGCAAAACAGCAACTTTACAGGAGAGCCAGTTAAAGTTTTTAAACAACGTTTTGTTCAATAAAATGAAAACGGCTGAAGCAATTGATTTGAAATTTGGTCACATTATTATACGAATGGTCTTTTGCAATATAGGCTGTATAATGAGTCTGTAATAAGTCTAGGTTTCCTGAAAAATCAGATGTGTCATTGTTCTATGGATCCAACTATGTCGCATTATATGATACGTCGTTTTTTTACGGATTATAAGTGCGTATCTAATGGCGTATTATACTTTTCGTCGTTATTTTAGGGAATATTTGGAAAAATTCAATGACGGATCTTTAAAGAACCTATTTAGGAGGGTGCTGATTGCAGTATATAATTTTTTGTTTAGGTCTTAAATATTAAACAAAATACAATTCTTTTATAAAATGTTTATTAAGACCCTATTGTGTCCCATCATCAGCCAATAATCATCCAATGCTGAACATAGGCCTCTCCCAAGGAGTACCACAACACTTGGTCCTCGCGGCTTTCCTCATCCAGCCACTACCGGCTAACTGCCTAAGGTTGTCCTTGATTGTGACCCGAGAATTCGTCCACCCCAACGGTTATCGGCTCTTTGGCAGATATGGCCACTGCCACTTCAGCTTGCACATTTTGACAGCTATGTCGGTAACCTTAGTCCTCAGACGGATACCCTCATTTCTGATACGATCCATCAGAGAAAGCCTAAGCATAGCTCTCTCTATAGCACGCTAAGCGACTTTAAATCGGTGGACCGGTACTACCGTCAGTGTCCACGTTTCTGCCCCATACGTGATCACTGGCAAGATGCACTGGTTGAAGAAGACTTTTGTCTTCAGGCTCAGAGGGATGGCCGAGGAGAATATGTAACAGAGTTTCCCAACTCAATTGTGACCCACTACTGGGCAAAGGTCTCTTCCTGGGTCTTCCAGATATCCCTGTCAATGGTCTCCTCATTCCAGTTTCTACTAAACACGTCTAGGACATCCCGCCATCATCTTCTGGGTCTGCCCCTGTGCCGGCGGCCGTTATCGGCTATCCATTCGGTGGCGTTTTACCCCACCTATCCGGCTGCATAAGACAGACGTACGCCGCCCAGTCCCACTTCAGTTTGGCGGTCTTATCACCCACGTCGAAGGAAGCTATCTCGCCCAAGTAATTTACTCATTGACATATTGGATTTCCTGCCTATCAACCTCAACCGTACATTTCGTGCTGTTGGTCATGACTTTTGCCTTCGAGCGGTTCATCTTTAGTCCAACTTCAAGGATTGCCGTGGATAGCTCTCGCAACATTTGTCAGCAAAACTGAGATTTGTAAATTATTTACTTCCGACATTGATGTCCTTGTCCTCCAAGGACTGTGTCAACTTCTTGAAGACCTCTTCGAGGCAACTTGTAAATCGTGTACAGTGGGTACCTTGCACGATGCCATTTTCAATCGGCAATAAACGTTGGCTGAGCTGTTTCTGTAGATAGTACCAACGAGTAGGTAGGTAGATGTAGGTTGGATGAATTTTGTGGTTTTAAGGGTGGAAAGTATTGCTTAGTGGTGCATACTGTCGAATCCTTTGGTATAGTCAATATCATCAATAAATGCAAGGTAAAGTTGTGATTGTGGGTTAAACTCATTGAACTTATTTATTTAACTATAACTTATAATCTGGTTGAGCGTATGTTGGTGGTGAAATAACTAGGTCAGACACCTGCTCTGGTGATTCATGTTAGTCCTGCAGAGAACGGATGCGATTGTGAATTATTTTTATGAATGATTTTTACAATTGTGTGATGTCGAGCTAACGGTCTATTATAGTTTCCGAAGTCTGATTTCTCACCCTTTTTATGGAGAAGTAGGTAAGTATATTGTTAAAATTACAGAATTTACGGAGAAATTTTCCTGAAACTAAAACATGAATAAAGTGGGCTTACCTATTTTTAAGAGGGAAAGCCCCAGTATCAATGGAGTGCTGGTGATTGTGAAACAGCTGAGGAAAATGATCATCGCCAAGCAGTTCGAGATGATCCGACATAGCTACGGATAAGGTGATACCAATTTCCTTAATTATTTACTGCCCGCAAGCAGTAAACTGCTGCCCGATCACGTTGACTCCCCGGCGATGCCATTCACCCCTAGAAACAAAGAATTTACTGATTGTGGGCAGTCAATGAAGGAAATTGCTGTCATCTTATCCGTAGCCATATAAGGATCCTCTCAAACTGCTTCGCGATGATCATTATCCTCAGCTGTTTGACAATCACCAGCATTCGGTTGATGCTTGGTTGATAATACAGAAAACTTATGTTTGATATGAATTCTGCGACTGAGTTGGTTTGTATGTTTGGTAACTCATGAAAATCGCTGGAAAAACAGAATTCCAAACATCTAGCATGATTTTGTGCTCCCATAATTCATCACCTGCCTCTGACGGTAGGGGTGATGAACGTAGCTCCACAAAAAAAGTAGTTACATATTCTATTCTATTATTCTATTCTATTATCTGTGGGGGTGTAAGTACCTGCACCTGGCTCTCTCGAGTGGAACCTTTGTGCATATCCCCAAGGTCTAAACTGCCAAGTAGTTACATAATTTTACATTGTTTTTCAGCAAATAGTTTTAAAGACAATATTAATTAGCAAAAATCTACTCAAAAATCATAAATTTATTAATTTTCCATTGAAAATACGTAATATTATTAAAGAACAAAGACGTATCCTAAAATAATCCCAAAGAATAACGACGGTTACACACGTCTACCACTTATCCATAGAACAATGACGGTTTATACAAAACACCAATAGTTAGGACCAATTAGGACATAGAATATCGTCGCATTTTAAATACCGTCACTAAATATAAGAAACAAATAATATTACTTTTTTAGAACACCGTACGTAATTATAACTAACTTCTCAATGATTTTAGCGAAAATCAGGGATTTAATTTTATTAAAACAAAGTCCCAAGAATAACGACGGATTAAAGAGACCGTCTTTGTTCTATGGGAGAAGTATAAAAAAAATATTTACTTGGAAAACAGAACTTTTTAAATAATAATTATAGCATAAAACCATTTTAAGTACTCATTACGTGTTCCATGTGCTCCTACATAGAACACTGACAGAACAAACAAACCGTCGCGCGGCGGCGGGTCGCGGGGGGTGAGGGTCACCGCGGAACATCGACGGGTCGTTACAAGCGCCCATGTTCTACGCGAAAAAATCAAAACCGTCAGTGTTCGACTCTGTATTTCCCTTATTATAAAAGATTTAAATAAAAACTTTTGTTGTATTGGTAAATAATGAAATTTTAAATACGAATCTGCAATAATCCGAAAATCGAAAAAAATCAGATCCGTCACTGTTCTACGACTGCGACGATTTGTTTTTACGGTTTTTTGTTGATTAATACGGAGTAAGTTTTTATAAAAACTAAATTTTTTAACGGTTTTTAGTTGATTAAAAAGGGGAGGATATGTATCGGTAATTTTTAACTGAAATTAGACGCATCCAATAATTAGACGTTATTGTATAAAAATTTGTTTTGTCAGTTACAGACAAAAGCTTTCTAAGCTTATGTAATACCACAACAATATACCAAAAATTCATAAACAAAATAACATCACATAGCCTAAAACCAACCAACCTATTTACTCCCCCCATATTTCTCCTCTTACATCCAGAACCCCCCCAAAATTTGCGGGTCCGATTCTGGCAGCGCTCCAGACGGCCGCAGATGACGATGCAGCCGCAACTCGTTATCGCACGTCTCCGATAATTGCCCCCCGTCACACTAGGCACTGCCGTCTTGACACGTGGGACTGTCTTTTGAAAGGGGGGGGGGGAATGGTTTTCGTTTACTACAACCCCCCCCCCCCCTTAAAAGGCAGATCTTATTTAAAATAGATAATATTATGGATTATATTGTATTTGTAAAATAGCTATTTATTAAATGTGCCGAAGAAACCTGTCTAAAAACGATGGCTTTTATCGTAAAACTCCTGGTTTGAGGAATTTTATCGTAATGCAATACTAGTAGAGGTCTACGGACTTATGGTTGTAGTGGCATAGAACACTCATCACATATAGAGGCCATCGTTTATAGAGAGGTTTTTGGCACATTTCATAAATAGCAAATCTTTTGAGATACGAAGCTAAGCAGAAATGTGGAAACTTTAAATTCTTATAAACTTTAAAATCCTTATTTTGACTGGCATATCGCCAGAAAGCACGCATTTATGCTTATTCTTTTTATTTGCCTTGTTGCTTTTATACGAACGAAATGTGTTGAAAGTTTAAACTGACAATATGGACGAAGAAAACCATAATTATTAACTGGCCATGAAACAAAGAAAATACAACATTGCACTAATAATAAATAAAAAACAAAAATTCCATATTCAAATCTTCGAACCACAAAATGGCGTCACTGGCACGCGAAAAATAGGTTTCACCGTAATGAGTCCTTACACACGTCACTCGCGCGCGCTGGCCGAAAACGAAAACTGAACGGAAAAGAAGAAAAAAACTATAAAGAAAACAAAACAATGGCAGCTCATTAAAAAGCTCGCATTACGTTCGGAGCGCGAAGACAAAGGCGGAAGCGCTAAGTGCGGTTCCTGATGCGACACAATATCTCGCAAGCGGCGCCGGTTAGGGCGGCCCCAGAGCTTGCGATTTGCTAATCCTTCTTTACGGATGGACTTTGAACCATTTCGTTTCATGGATTTAAATATTTGCTGCGTTTAATATAAAAGCACCAAGATTGCCGAACTAACGTTGATGTTTTTACGAGTATAATGTTGGAAGCTAAGGTAACCAACGTAACCTTACTAGGTGCATAGACAAATTTCATAGGTAAGTATTTATTTAGATAAAACAACAGCATACATAACTCATGCCCGGGCTGAACAAAAATTGATTTTCTGGTTGCGGTAGCGAGCTAATAGACACCAGCTGCCGCTTCATGGGTTCGTTATTGACGTAGGTAAATTAACTTCACTATATCTCGATTCACCATAAATACGACGTTGTGATTGGTGGAGCGTTTAAAGAGTTTATCGAGGTCGACCCGTGTCGCGGCCGTTGGCTTCATGAAAACAAAAATATCTTCATTTCAAAAAACTTGATAGCTTACACTAGCTTTGTGAAGCCCGGGCATTAAGGATAGAAAGCGCCAGACGCAAGCATGCGGGCACCCTTACAGCAGCCGCAATAATTGCACTCGCTGGCACTCAGCGCGCGGTGTGTCGGCCCGCAGTGATAATTCCGTGTTTCAGTTATAAACAACTTGATGCTTCCAAACTACAATAACAGAACTTAATAATGCTTCGAGTTTTGAGGTAGTACTTCGCACGATTACTGAAAGAAAGGAAGAAATGTTTATTCGTCACTGTGACGGCTCCATACTTTGAATTTAATATATTTAATACATCTCATCACAACACAACCCATCACTTCTCCACTGCTGCGGCACGGGTCTCCTTCCAAGGAAGGAAGGGTTTAGGCTTAGTCCACCGCGTTGGCCAAGTGCGGGTTGGAGGACCCCAACACAAGCAAGCTTGTGCTAAGATAGAAAGGGCGAAACTCGACTGTCAGATGTTGTCAGAGGCTTAAAATGAAATACATAAAAGTAGCAAAAGACTGGACATATCTGCCAAAGCCCCTATGACTGGCTTGTTAAAAAATGGTCTAGAAATCTAGACTCTAGTAAATAAAACATTATTCTTGTCATTGACACACGGAATTACCTACCATTGCAGAGCAATTTACTAAAACTGTCCGAGTTCTATGCAAAAAAGGGCTGGAACTAAACGGTAGTCCTTTATAAAAATCCTTAGCTATTTTCCAACGGAAACGGTAGTTTTCGAAGGGAAACACGCTTTACTTGGAAGCAAACGACTGTTTTTCTACCCTTTTTTCCTTATTTGGCCGAGTAACAAATGGGAGGTAATTTTGGGAGGTAGGATGATGAGGTTTAATGGCATCAATATTGCAAATTCATGGAATTATGGACCTTTCTAATATTAGTTAGTTCTAATATTAGTAAATAAATAACCACGTAGTGTTCTTATATATAATACATTAGGTATAGTATATTATACACAAAAGTAATACATCAGGGTGAGGAATCAGATGATATATCTTCAGGCATTCAAGGTTGTCTCTAAGAAATCGCTTATAGCGATAAGTCCGCCTATTCTTCTTAACTACTATAAGTATTTTTGGTCTGTTTTGTTATTTTGGTAACCAATACAATACAAAATGGTAATATTCTATTGTCTTTCTATTTATTGAATTTTTCAGTAAGCTTTTGTTTTAAGACACACCATTATTATTATATTATTATTCAATATTCCACAAGGACGAATAGGCTTCCTTTCAATTAATAATTTCAAAATTGTTTTGGAAATCGTACAGAAATTTACGTTAATAATTCTGAGAAAACGGTGAAGCTGACAAACCAACTCTAACACTTCTGAGAATTTTCACAATATATCCAACCTGTCATTCAGGGAGATACCTTACTATAGTCTGTTATTGTTCAATTTAACTCTTACGACTCACGAATTAAGAACTCATTTAAAGTATGCAATATGTATGTATGTTAGCAGATGTACGTATGTTAACAGAACCAATTTAAAAAATCTAAACTTATTATAATTCTACACTAACCCTGAATATTAGCCTAATCTTTATGGTGTATCTATAATCCTAATCCTATCCTAAGTATATAATATTATAAATGCGAAAGTAACTGTGTCTGTCTGTCTGTCTGCTACTCTTTCACGCCAAAACTACTGAACGGATTTGAATGAAATTTGGTATACATATGATCTAGACCCTGAGAAAGAACATAGGCTACTTTTTATCCCGGAATTCCCACGGGAAAACTTTTTAAGGCAAAGCAAAGCTCGCGGGAACAGCTAGTAATAAATAAATAAATAAAACCCACAAGAAACCCTTCAATGGCGACCCTTAGACGACTGAATGGCGTAGTGGTTAGTGACCCGACTACTGAGCCGATGGTCCCGGGTTCGATTCCCGGCTGGGGCAGATATTTGTTTAAACACAGATATTTGTTCTCGGGTCTTGGATGTGCCCGTAAAATGGCAATAGGCCCGCCCCCTATTACATTGGGACTAACATTACACTCTGGCGAAAAGTGGGTGCAGCAATGCACCTCTGCCTACTCCGCAAGGGAGTACATTAGTACAAGGCGTGAGTGCGTGAAACCCTTCAATGGCGATGCGAAGCTCGTGCAAAAAAGCCAGTAATGCATAAATATCAAAACAGTCATTGGTAAATGGCAAGGGATTTGAGTCCTCTCAGATCTATAGTGAGATAACCTAACTAACGTTAAATCACCCGATATTGAACACAAAGTAGTCTCTACTAGTACTCTTGAACGGCTTAGCTGATTTTGACAACATGGCTAAGAACACTCTGGGTAACATTACCAATTACCCTAAAAAGACAAAACGGAAATCGGTTCAGCAGTTTGAGAGCTTCACTACCACAAACAGATAGACACACACGCACACAGACACCCCTTTTTCCATCTGGGGTAAATATGGAATACGACTGAGCTAACTTTATCTTATACTAGCTGTTCCCGCGCGCTTCGCTTCGCCTTAAAAAGTTTTCCCGTGGGAATTCCGGGATAAAAAGTAGCCTATGTTCTTTCCCAGGGTCTAGACCGTATGTAAACCAAATTTCATTCAAATCCGTTCAGTAGTTTTGTCGTGAAAGAGTAACAGACAGACAGACAGACAGACAGACACAGTTACTTTCGCATTTATAATATTAGTTAGGATTTTACTTTAGCGAGAAGTGGGCAGAGCTACTACCGTTTCTGACCCTATTACTCCCATTAGCTCTCAGTAAATAAATAACAGTGGGGTAACTTCCACGTGTCACCACACGACTCCAAATTTAATTAAACCTGAAAACGGCAACTTTATACGTAGATCCCTGTCGTACGAGGTAAATTACGACGCCGCAAAGATTATGAAGGGACAGAAGGACAGAAGGGACAAGGCTTTGCTCAGGTGAAGAGGCGTTAGTGACATAATGATTCCAAATATGTATCAACAAACGAAATATTAAATATTTCAATTACACTTGTAAATTTTATTGTTTTTTATAAATATAAACGCAAGTATTATTTTAATAAAGATAGCTAAAATAGGTACTATATTTCTGAATAAAGAAATATACACATACAAGCTCTGTGGTCAGGTAAATCATCACGACCCATTACGTCCCCACTGCTGGGGCACGGGTCTCCTTCCAATGAAGGAAGGGTTTAGGCCTAGTCCACCACGCTGGCCAAGTGCGGGTTGGTGGACCCCAACACAAGCAAGCTTGTGCTGGGAGAGTTGTCGGGTAAGTGGGCAACCCGACTGTCAGATGTTTTCAAGCCGCCCGAAGGCCTCTGACTAGGCTTAACGACTGCTGCCGAAGCAGCAACCGGGACCCACGGCTTAACGTGCCGTCCGAAGCACGGAAGGTCAGGTAAATAAATAAACTTAATTAAGATTATAACACCCCTTTTTTATAGAAGTTAATTTCGCAATATATAATCTTGTCTTCTATAGGAACTGTCTTATAAACATACTTAATACAATATCTAAAAGTTAACCAAACAGTAGTCCCATCTATAACCTTACTTATTCTTTGACGCAGAAAAGCTCGTTGCTTGTAGGTGAAGATTTGCAACATGCCCGGGGATTTGTCCACCCTTGTTACTTATAAACAGACTTGCCTAGTGCCTAGGTAGTCTAAACAGACTAGCCTAGTGCCTAGGTAGCCTAAGTATTCTCTTTAAATGGTTAACTCAGCTTGCTATTAAAGTAGCTTATGGTTTGGGTGGTTTTTGCGTAGGACTTAGGATTACTGATATTACAAATAAGTTATTTTATTTTTACACTTATCAAAATATCTTGTGTTGCAAGAAAAGAGCCTTCCTTTGTGACTTATGAACTGTACCGTATCCAGCATATGCAACAAAAGTACTTGAAGTACTATTGCAGGACAAAAGGCACTCTGAATAACTTTTAACGATTGGTACGACCTGAGTCGCCCCCTTTTGGCTCTGTATACCATTTTTGAAACACCCTGTATAGTATATACGTCCGGCGCATCCTGGTCAATTAGTTATCTGACTGGCTAATCCTTTCACCACGATGACAAACCCAAACTTTTCTCACTACTTATCAATCAGTATCTCCCATCCATCGTATGACCCATGGTGAACATGTAGAAAATATATAAGGTTCGCTTTTGTAAAATATTTTAATAATAATGAAAATAATTCAGCTCTAGTGTTTGTCTCAAAGTCCGAAAAGAGCACGCTATTTCTTAAATAACATGAAATAATAATAAGTATAAATGAGAATTACTCTTAAATTTACACTACAGCTATTAGTTTCAAAGAAAAGCCAGGCGATATTTTTTTTTACCTTTAAAGACGACTGACTATACTACTAATGTACACATAGGACAGAGATTACAGAAGTGACACTTCAGTGAAAATTCACACTCAAAAATGTTAAGATTTGAAGTAGTGGTACTTATTAAGTTTTAAAAGGTTTGTAGGTAAGACTGTGAAACTCGACTTAAAACTTAAAGATTGAATCCCTATCGAGCGTATTCAAATCAACCCATCCGTTAAAATACACTTGGTCCTCGACAGATCATCACGACTCATCGCGTCCCTACTGCTGGGGCACGGGTCTCCTTCCAATGAAGGAAGGGTTTAGTCCATCATGCTGGCCTAGTGCGGGTTGGTGGACCCCAACACAAGCAAGCTTGTGCTGAGAGAGTTGTCGGGTAAGTGGGCAACCCGACTGATACAGTTCTATCTTCTCGTCATCCATAGCAGTAAAGCTTTACACCCGTATACCACATCTGTTCAGAATAAGTGCCATTTTTCGTGTTCGTGCCCCAAGGTTAGAACTCTTGAAGTATTTTTTACCTTTTGTCCTTTAATACAGCAGAGACGACGACGGTAATAAAAGAAGTATAGTCGTAGCTATTGAAGAATTCTTTTATGTTCTTTATTAACATGACAGAAGTTCAATTACGAACTACCTACATATATGTATATTATTCAGCATCCAGAATACATTTTAATAGTGATTTTTTTTTTAAATTCGTAGTTTTTGATTGAATTTAAATATAATTTTTCACTAATACTAATATTAGTATCAAATAAAGTATAAGAAACGCTTGAACCTAGCAGACCATCGTCACATATGGCACATTGGTATGTATCTAAACTGACCATAATTTCCAGCGTTCTATTAAAGCTTGTGGTTTCACTGATAGATCATAGAAATGAGACCACCGGTCCGAAGGGCCGAGGTTCAAATCCCGGTTTGGAATCCTGCACATCCAGATTTAGAGCACATCTAGATTTGGCACTTATTAATTGCAGTACACCAGCGTGGTGGGAAATGGTCCAAGCTTAAGAAGAGAGTTTAGCTTTAGACCTAAATGCGATATGAATTAAGCTTATGTTTCGGCGAATCAGCTGCATGAACAGAAAACTAAGGCAACCGCTTAACTGGTAACTGACACGTGGACCAAAAGTGAATAAACACAAACTTTATTGGCTATTCTCAGAACAGCCCAAATCTAGTTATCCTGGCGCAATATTCCCACTAACAAACTAACTGAGTTTGGCAAAAAAACTTTTAATAGAGAGAGCAGATTATTATAGGCTCACCGCAAACGGGCAGCTCTGTAATTGGATACTATGTGAATGTGTGCGGCGCGCCTTAGTAGATTGCTCTGGGCCTTTTAATATCTGCGCGCTAACATAAGGCCCCTCTTTATCTTTGCGCACTCTGTGGCCAGAATTAAAAGTTGGTCTGTTGATGGCTTATAATCCAGAATGATAACCCTGAAAGGAAGAGACTCGCAGGCGATTTACCTGCTTTTCTATTTAGTTTAGAGCCTTAATTTTAATAAAAGGTTTCGTTACAAATCTGTAGAACTAGACCACTAAAATCCTTTTTTTCTGATCACGGGTTCAAACACACGGGGAAAAACACAAAATAAGCGTCCATACTTAAGCTATCTCTGTACTTAATGTCAAAGTCCTCGAGCATTACGCCCAAGCAACATTAGGGACTTCCCCGGAATCTAAGGTAATATCCCTTAGGCTGATATACTGCACCAGTTTACGTGGACCTCCCAACTAGGAGGGTTACTCTATAGTGACGAAAAACAACGAGATAGAGCCGTGGCTCGCGCAGAAGCGCTCCGAAACTTCGTTTTTTGTCACATAGAATGACCTTCCAGTGTAGAACACCCCTAGGTGAAGGAGTCAAGTGAGGTGTCAAGGTTCAAGTTGAGATGGTCAATTGGCAAATGAGATATTTCGTCTGTCGCTTTTCAGGAGGTTCAGAGATAAATATGACCGCGTCTTAAGAAATTAGTCGGTAATATGAAAATTTGGGACGGCTGCTCGACGAAAAATTAAGACTGAGTGGAGTAATTAAATTAAAGGTTTTTTGCTATGATTTTATATTTTTGCTTTTAATTTATGAGCGTTACTTTTTTTTTGTTAGAGTTGCGAGAGAAGCAGTAATACAAGAAAGATATTATTATTACGCTACCACAGAAAGATAAACACACACAGATACACAGAAACGTTAAAATTGCAACACCCCTCTTTTTCTGATGTTTTCATGCCCTTTCCTATCTTGGTTTGTATAGTTGATGGCTGGGCCCTATATACGTAGATACCTACATTCATCCCAAAATAGACGGAGAATTTTGAGGTTTACACTTCATTAGCCGAATGACAATTCCGTCGAGTCATCGTTTAATGGCGCCAGATTTGATGAGCCAAAAAAGTTATGGGCCAGTGAAAAATGCGACTGAAGAGATTGTGTCAAATTTTCCTTTAAATATCCTTTGAGGAAAAGGGTCGTAATAACTTGTAGAATTTGGGAGGTAGGGACTGCCAATTTAGTGACATGTTTCAAACTCACGCATTCAAATGGTGTCAGAAGAAAAATATTTCTAGGACCAAAAAAAAGTTGAACCATATACCGAACACCCTGTACTTATATACCGAACATCACTGGGTGGTTCCCTGTACGCGGGAAGAGCTCATGACCGCTACCAGCGGTGCAGTATCAGTGGCCCAGTTCTGGGCATGTATAATTTAGCGACTTTGTTCGTTTGTCGTCGACACGATAAGAAGAAGAAGACTGGGTGGTATACTTATAATTCAAGTTATTTCCCACTCTATAAAAGCTAAGGCACAGCATAACAATGACGAGAGCTAGGTAATAAATAAGATAATAAATATACAGGCTTAGGAGTCATTTGTTTTCTCGTAAAAACAGCGTTCCGTGTTTTTATTATTAATGTTTCCGTATAATGTTATCTTTTACGACGGTAATTATATCCATGAGCGACTTTCATCCTACACTGTGATGGATTATTCACATTATAATTATATTCTGGATTGAGATGAGGTGTAATGTTGAAGTTTAAAGATTTAAAGCCTTTGAATAAAACGTACGTACTTACCTCTTGTTATTTTTAGGGCCAGCGTCATAATGTCCGGATAATTGCTACGTGTGAGATAAAATACACGCTGTTACTGTCTAAAATATAATAATTACAGAAAGTGACAGCATGTGTTTTATCCCACAGATAGTCACTATCCAGACATTGTGAAACAGGCCCGTAGTATGACGCACTAACGTTATTTTACTCCGCAAACAACAATAAGAGCTAGTAAATAATAGCAAGAAATTCCGATTAAAAATTTTCAAATACCTAACTTTTAATTTTCTATCTAAGTCACACGTTTTATACTAGAACAAATTGAAAACGTGTTGAAATTGAATCGACAGAGCTCTACAACTAGAAATCAATAAACATGCACTTAATTGGAAAAGTCATGTTTTGCGTTTTCAAAATAGAAACTATTGATAATTTTTCATAGATTTAATAGAAGTTGTTGCTCTGTTGTTTCTGATTTGTGTTAATATTGTTTCATTAACTAACCAACCTATAATTTATAGCGATAAGACCGCATTTTTTGTACCTATTTATTTGTAGGTATACCTAAAAGCTTTGTATATGTCGCAGGCATCTGGTTAAATCTCCTGTTTGATTGAACCACTAGCCCGTTCATTGGATGGCGCTATTCAGTTGTATGACTAAAGGACAACTCGTCAAGTCGTTGATTGTAACGTTCGACGTCTTGACTGAACGTCATTCAGCGAAGTCGTTGAATGGGATCTATATCCCATATATATCCCAGCTATACTATTATAGCAACTTTGTAATGTCTGGTTAGGGTGAACATGACCTTATCTCACAAATTAACTAAACAATAACAATAAACGTACCTTCATATTGTTGTTCATAATTATAAAGTTTCGCCACAATTTTTTCTTTGAAACTATCCGCCCGCGGCGTAATAATAGGTAAATCCATGTTGTCACACTATTTTAACACAAATAACGCACTTTAAAGCTAATTTATTTGCAAAAAACTAACAATATAGGTGCTTTGTGTGTCAGCTGTTAGCTGTTAGACGCCATATTTGTTTTGTTCACCACCTGACTGATTTTAAGTCAGCTAACTAGTTGGACGTTTTGTGACGCTTGTGCAATCAACGTTCGGCCTAGTCATACAACTAACCAGCGTCATCCAATGAACGGGCTAGCGGTTCAATCAAACAGGAGATTAAACCAGATGCCTGCGACATATATATTCTGTTCTCCTGTGTGTACAAAAAAATAATATTCTATCTATCTAACATTCACAATTTTCAGAGAGAAGTAAGATTAGATATTACATCGATACACTTTTGATCTTCATTCGGTTGGAACCAATAAAAATCTTTGCTGAGTTCGATTTGAATACCCCCCCGTCTATTAGAAATTGAAAAAGGAACGAATACTTTTTAATCTTGAAAAAAACTACCATTCGTATAGTCAATGGGGCCCGTAGCTGTTACTTTTTTCCATTAAAATATGAGTGAAATATTAATTTGCTACCAATATGTGTGTTTACAGTGATTAATTATTATAATATAAGGGCTATTATTTAGTACATGACTGAAGCAACTTCGGGTGACTATATAGGGTGTTGCAAAAGTTGTATCATCATCAGCCAATAATCATCCACTGCTGGACATAGGCCTCTCCCAAGGAGCGCCACAACACTCGGTCCTCGGCCTTCCTCATCCAACCACTACCGGCTACCCGTCGTCAGTCCAGCAGGAGGGCGCCCCACGCTGCGTTTGCCTGTTCGTGGTCTCCACTCGAGAACTCGTCTACCCCAACGGTTATCGGTTCTTCGGCAGATATGACCAGCCCACTGCCACTTCAGCTTGCATATTTTGACAGCTATGTCGGTAACCTTAGTCCTCTGACGGATAACCTCATTTCTGATACGATCCATCAGAGAAACCCCAAGCATAGCTGGTTAAAAGTTGTATACCAAATGTATTCTTTTGATATTGTAATCAAAGTCTAATGAAATGATCCCCAATCGGAATATCTCTGATATATTATATGTCTATCGTACCTTTGTATTTTAAATATTGAAACCATTTTAAAACCCCTATCCAGAAAATAGGGGTTTAATACGTTCGAAGTATGCAAACAGGTTTTGTTAGGGTTGTCAGCGACTGACAGAATATCCGATGGCTAATCCTCGTAACACGTCCTAGGGCCACTTGCAGAAACATATTAAATCTAGATTTAGTGTCAAATCTCGATTTAAGAAACGTCAGTCCATATAAAATTTGACACTTAATCGAGATTTAACACTAAATCTAGATTTAATATGTTTCTGCAAGTGGCCCTTAGTCTGTCACTGACCCGCTAAGGAGGATTTATCTTCGTACTCCGTCTGCGCTTTTACCATACGTTTTACTTCAAATAAGCAATAAGTAGGTATATCAAGTTACTAACCAAATTACTTATTTACCAGAACCGTGAAGATTTCAAAAAAATGTAATACTCATCTTCAACTGTAGCGAATTAGTTTTATTACCTGAAACAAAATAAACCACCATTTTAGAAAAGGAAATTAGGAACATAATGTGTTACGTCACTCAAAAGGGCTTCTTTAGTTCAATCCAATACAAATAAAACCGTAAATAACTGTAAATTCTAATACACCTACTTAAGTTTTAATTATGTAAATAATGTTAGTTTAAGATACCTAACATTAAAATTAACATGAATTATAGTGTATAGCTTTGTGACAAATTTTTGCATGCCTTAACAGGTGAATTGTGAGGAACCTATATTATTGTAATGTAAACTCTTTAAACACCTATACTGTACCACTTTTCGTGCAAATAAAACTATTTCATTTCAACCTATATTTTCGCTGGTTGAATCGAAATACACTCACGAGCAATGAAAAAGTTCCAGTGACAAAATCACTAAATTACTCCTAAATGGGAAAGAAGTACAACGCATCAGAATAGTACAAACTAAAAACGTAAAAAATACCTATTGTTTTAAAATTTTAAATGAAATGTTTTAAGTACTTGGTGTCGCATTTTGTAAGTTCTACTTTTTCATTGCTTATAGTGCGACAAACTTATATGTTCCGGTGAAAGCTAACTAAATTGATCCATATCTCATTATTTACTAATGAATTATACATTGATATAGATAAGATGGGTTTATTGAAACCACAAGAGCGAATTACCACTACTAGCAAACTTAAAATCTTATAGAATGAAGAAATATTACACATTTACGTGAGCTGTCACCGGAACAGATAAGTTTGTGGCACTGTACGAGTGTATATTGTGTCACTGGACTCTCCATCACAAACTCTCGAAAAGTGTCAGAAAAATATCAAATAAAGCGGTCCCATATGGCACAAGCGAAGCGTCAAAATGTATGCAAAAAATATGTAACGGGGGTGCACACTGTGACACGGTAGATGGAAATGTGGATCCTAATTCTGGACCAGAGGAGACAAACGTGGCGTGGGACGCCCTGCAGTTGGTAGCTCATGGTTCGAAATTCTTCTCATTTTGCCCATTTTTCGGAATAGCTTAGTTAATTTAACGCCGCAAGCCAAAGAAATGGACATATTGTTTTTAAGCTTTTTTTTCTAAATTTACAATAGGCTCTAAAACAATGCATTAAGCTTCATTACAATACCATTTTGAAACATGTTATGAAGTTTTTTTTGTCATTAGTTTGGAAATACCATTTTTGAAACACCTTATGCAGTTTTTTTGCCTAGTTTGGTAGCCAGTCAGTGTTGTGATGCTGCTTGCTAGAGACCTGTTCCCAGCAGCTTATGGACGATTATTGCCTCATGGATGCAATCCTAACTTATAATAATATTAAATGCGAAAGTAACTTGTCTGTCTGTCTGTCTGTTACTCTTTCACGCCAAAACTACTGAACGGATTTGAATGAAATTTGGTATACATATGGTGTAGACCCTGAGAAAGGACATAGGCTACTTTTTATCCCGGAATTCCCACGGGAAAACTTTTTAAGGCGAAGCGCGAAGCTCGCATGAACAGCTAGTTTTCTAAAACGCTCAAAGAACAGCTAGTACCCAGAATAGTCCTCCTGCACCTGCAGTATTAACACCAAGTTTTGGCGAGCCTTTGTCCGCTGTGATACGAAGCGGCGATAGCGCGCGAGCCAAAATCAATCTCTTAATAGAGTCGACAAGGTTTATATTTGAGTGAACGTGCAACCGTTTGTGAACCCTTGACCTGTCCTTGGGCGTTGCATAATGCTTTTTTGCTTTTTTAATGGCAGGTGGGATTTTTTATTTGGGATTTAAAAAGGGGTGTAATTTGTTTAACCGTGTAGCTCTGACATGGTAGGTCAAAGTCGTGACCGACATACATACTTCATAAAAATCGGTTCAGCCGGTTATCAGTGAAGCATTCACGATTGTTAATTAATTCACGCGTTAGACGTAAAAATCATTTCCATCACATTGGTAGCCTATTCAGGAATTTGTTGTTCCACTAACTAACAAACACCAAAACTATAATCCTCTTTTTGCGTGAAGAGATTAAATCGCTTAATCTTTGACCAAGTCAACAGCTAGCCCGCGGTTACTCATTGCTATGGATCGGATCTGAATTTCAAATGCCCGTCCTAGATACATGCCCGCTTCTTAAATACTGTTCTGCATACGAGAGACATACTCTTTGCCAAATGTAGGCCGGCTTTGTGAGTTTCCCGGGATTACTTTTAGACGACAAAAGAGAGGTACGGCTATTATTATTATACAGCCACGAGCAAAGAAAAAGCACCAAATGACTCCTAAACGGGATCAAAATATTGAAATACATTTAATTGCGAATCAGAATATTACCAAAGTAAATATTGTGTTCAAATTGTAATTAAAATATTCGGTGTCAATATTTGGTAAGTGGATTTTTTACGTCACACTGCCAGGCAATGCAAAAGTTCCAAAAAGTGCCAAATTCCAACACCCCATTTTTTTCAAAGATTTAATTTAAAATTGGAACAAAATATTAACGTTTTTAATATCCTGGGGCTCTGTAAAATGTACTTCAATGTTGCAGAAGACTTCTTTAAGTTAGTCTTTTCCGTTTAGAAGTAATTTGGAGCTTTTCTAAGTGGAACCTTTTGATTGCCCGTGAGTGTATACCTTTCCAATATCAAGTGATTACCTTAATACCTCTAGAATCGCAAGATACCCAGGTAGTAACTAACGATTAATGAAAGAAATCCAAAGGCCTAACTAAAACAAAGCTTAAGATCTTCGTAGAAACCAGTTATATCATCAAGGACCGGTTGATCGAGGAAGTGACCCAGGTTTGAACCCCGCCAGGAATTCTGATATGTGAAATGTACAGCCTTGCCGTTTTATAGGGAATTAACGAGAAGTGTAATCATTATTAACCTCTAACCTGTAAAGGGTGGTGCTATAAGTTTATTGTGTTCTGCGCATGTATCTAAAGCCATGTAACGCCTAAATATAGGATATATAGGATATAAGATATAACTATGTACTTATGGATAAATAAAAGATACTTGTCTTTTTTTGTTTGACTGGTGTTGTGATAGATTTTGCATTAGTAGATGTTACATCATAGTGAGTTCAGACAGAACATAAGGGCACAATCAAATAGATAGGTACATATATTATGTATTTGTTAAAACACACATAACAGTGCACATGGGCCTCCTCTAAGATTGAAATATGACTTTGGATGGAGATATCAGCTCACAGCACGAACATTTAACATTCCTGCCTTACTATGTCTTAAAAAACAAATGTTAGATTTGAACGGGATTCGAATCCGGAACCTTCGGCGAAGTACATTGACTCTTACTAATAGCAATAAAATGCACTATTACAGGCTGTGTGTTTGTTTGTGTTTTAAAACTTTTAAGACGTAACATTAAGTATGTAACGTTAAGAAACTTTTAGTGTTTTAATTAATGTGTACTGCTCTTTTAATGTTTTAAGCAATGAAAGACCCACAACGATGATCGTGAAATACGCGATAACTTTTAATTCGCTACTCTGATGTTACACTGCTTACAGGGTAGTAGCTGGATAAGGAAAGGTGAGGATAGCTTATTGAACCATTCCTCTGGAGAGGCCATGAGAATTACGATTAAAACCTATTCTATTCTATTCTCTGTGGGGGTGTAAGTACCTGCACCTGGCTCTCTCGAGTGGAACCTTTGTGCATATCCCCAAGGTCTAAACTGCCTTTTAAGCTTGGAATCTTGAATCATATCATAACCCACCACGCTGGTCCACTGCGGGTTACCAGATTTATAGACCTATTTTTAAACGGTATATTTAACCCCCTAAAAAAAGGGGATTTCTCAATAACTCTGTATCTATTCTGTGTAACATAGAATAATTGGTCTAATAACTAAATTATTTTTTAATTTATAGTGAATTTATTTTATTTTTAATTTGCTTAAAAAACACAGTCATATTGATCCAAACCTTTAGCTGCCAATACCATCTTTAATGACTGGATTGCCATTTTGGTGTCTACTCATGTATTGGTTAGGCCGTATATCGTATTTTCATGTTTCATGCTATCTATTTTCTATCATTATACCCGCCCTTCATCTATTCCTACGTATCTCTCTTATCACGCACACCATAAGGTTCAAATTTCTGGAAACATCAGATATTGACTAATTCGGGTTTCGTACCCAAACCTTTCGTCAAATGTTTCATAAATTAAGGTGTTGGGTTTAAGTCGTAGTAGGGTAACCATTATAATGGAACCAAGGTCTGAATTTTGCCACACCATTGATAATATGTTTTATTTTTACATGTTATAACAAAACTTATACTTATATAAACTTATAGTTATACTTCTTAATTCTAACCTATTTTGTAACTGTTATAATAATATGTAAGTATTTCAATTTAAATAATAACAAGGAGTAACAATATCGATCTCTTAAACAAAAAAAAAATACACTTTCACTTAGTCCATTGGTTTTTGAACTAGGTACTTGAGAATAAACTCAGTTATAACAAGTCAGACACTAACATCCACATTTAGGAAATTTATTACATTATTCATTGCACAAATACACTCACGGGCAATGAAAAGTTTCCACTGAGAAAATCACCAAATTACTCCTTAAACGGAAAAGGCTTGCTTAATAACGCCTTCTGCAACATTAAAGTACATTTAACAAAGCATCATGATATTTCCAACTAAAAACAATATTATTTTGTTATAATTTTAAATTATATATATAATTAAGGCAGAGGTGCATTGCTGCACCCACTTTTCGCCAGAGTGTTATCTTAGTCCCAATGTCATAGGGGGTGGGCCTATTGCCATTTTACGGGCACATCCAAGACCCGAGAACAAATATCTTTGTTTAAACAAATATCTGCCCCAGCCGGGAATCGAACCCGGGACCATCGGCTCAGTAGTCGGGTCACTAACCACTACGGCATTCGGTCGTTTCTTTTATATAATTAAAAAAATTGGGGTCGTTTGGTATCGGAATTCTATGAGTAGAACTATTTCATTGCCCGTGAGTGTATTATGAATCAGAATACAAATGGTGGACTACTAAAAGCGTTATCTACCAGTCTACATTTTTGTTAAGAAGTAAAAAAAAACCGACTTGTCCCACCTTTCAGACACTTGTGGTCACCCTTCGAAGGTCCGACCCAAGTTGTCCCAACCGTAGGGACGGAATTACAGACACAATCCGAAACAATTAGGCATCTTCCGAAGTAACATGTCTTAGTTAATCTTGAAACAAAATGGCGATGTCAAGGGACAGACGAAATTGTACGCCCAAGATGGCAGTCGGACGAATTAAATTAAATCGTTCAACATACATACAAGTAGACGGCCGACTGGTGTAGTGGATAGTAACCCTGACTGCTAAGCCGAAGGTCCCGGGTTCGATTCACGGTAGGGGCAAAAATGTATCTATCTATGTAATTAATATTATCTATCTATGTATTTATGTAGATATATCAGCTGTTCGATACCCATTTGCGCACTCTGTGGCCAGAATTAAAAGTTGGTCTGTGATGGCTATAATCCAGAATGTTGAAACAAAGAGACTTTTCTCTTTAGTTTTTGGTTAGAGCCTTAATTTTAATAAAAGGTTTCGTTACAAATCTGTAGAACTATTTATATCACTAAAAACCTTTTTTTCTGATCACGGGTTCAACAGGAAAAACACAAAATAAGCGTCCATACTTAAGCTATCTCTGTACTTAATGTCAAAGTCCTCGAGCATTACGCCCAAGCAACATTAGGGACTTCCCCGGAATCTAAGGTAATATCCCTTAGGCTGATATACTGCACCAGTTTACGTTGACCTCCCAGTCAGGAGGGTTATTCTATAGTGACGAAAACCGAGCGAACGAGAGCTGTCGTGCAATCGGCACGTTTAATACAACGAGATAGAGCCGTGGCTCGCGCAGAAGCGCTCCGAAACTTCGTTTTTTGTCACATAGAGTGACCTTCCAGTGTAGAACACCCCTAGGTGAAGGAGTCAAGTGAGGTGTCAAGGTTCAAGTTGAGATGGTCAATTGGCAGATGAGATATTTCGTCTGTCGCTTTTCAGGAGGTTCAGAGATAAATATGACCGCGTCTTAAGAAATTAGTCGGTAATATGAAAATTTGGGACGGCTGCTCGTCGAAAAATTAAGACGGAGTGGAGTAATTAAATGAAAGGTTTTTTGCTATGATTTTATATTTTTGCTTTTATATTATGAACGTTACATTTTTTTTGTTAGAGGTACGAGATAGGCAGTGGTCAAGACCTATATGAATACCAGAAGAATGTTTATAATTACGATCATGTGTTTCAGTATGTTTACAAATGATAGTTATTTATTTATCACTAGCAAAAAGTAGATGCAGTTCAACTACGCCGAAAAAATTTTTTTTCATGCTCAGTGACCTCTCCTATCTTGGATTGTATAGTTGATGACTGGACCCTATATACCTACGTACCTAGGTACGTGCATAAATAGCTACACACTTTTTTACCTTGTCAAACTCACAAACTAACAATTATTCAAACATTGACGTTTTGTTAATAAGGTAGTTTGACATGGTACCAAAGTGTATAGCTACTAATAATGCAGCTGACCGTACATTCGTCCCAAAATAGACGGAGAATTTTGACGTTTACACTTCATTAGCCGAATGACAATTCCGTCGAGTCATCGTTTAATGGCGCCAGATTTGATGAGCCAAAAAAGTTATGGGCCAGTGAAAAATGCGACTGAAGAGATTGTGTCAAATTTTCCTTTAAATATCCTTTGAGGAAAAGGGTCGTAATAACTTGTAGAATTTGGGAGGTGGGGACTGCCAATTTAGTGACATGTTTAAAAACTCACGCATTTAAATGGTGTCAGAAGAAAAATATTTCTAGGACCAAAAAAAAGTTGTTCCATCCTAACTAATATTATAAATGCGAAAGTAACTGTGTCTGTCTGTCTGTCTGTCTGTCTGTCTGTCTGTTACTCTTTCACGCCAAAACTACTGAACGGATTTGAATGAAATTTGGTATACATACGGTCTAGACCCTGGGAAAGAACATAGGCTACTTTTTATCCCGGAATTCCCACGGGAAAACTTTTTAAGGCGAAGCGAAGCTCGCGGGAACAGCTAGT
Source organism: Plutella xylostella (assembly GCF_932276165.1). Lineage (NCBI taxonomy): Eukaryota > Metazoa > Arthropoda > Insecta > Lepidoptera > Plutellidae > Plutella > Plutella xylostella. The sequence goes on along the minus strand of NC_064007.1, from coordinate 2,086,643 downwards.
ATTCCATATACCGAACATCACTGGGTGGTTTACTTATAATTCAAGTTATTTCCCACTATATAAAAGCTAAAGGCACAGCATAACAATGACGAGAGCTAGGTAATAAATAAGATAATAAATATACAGGCTTAGGAGTCATTTGTTTTCTCGTAAAAACAGCGTTCCGTGTTTTTATTATTAATGTTTCCGTATAATGTTATATTTTACGATGGTAATTATATCCATGAGCGACTTTCATCCTACACTGTGATGGATTATTCACATTATAATTATATTCTGGATTGAGATGAGGTGTAATGTTGAAGTTTAAAGATAAGCCTTTGAATAAAACGCACGTACTTACCTCTTGTTATTTTTAGAGCCAGCGTCATAATGTCCGGATAATTGCTACGTGTGAGATAAAATACACGCTGTTACTGTCTAAAATATAATAATTACAGAGAGTGACAGCATGTGTTTTATCCCACAGATAGTCACTATCCAGACATTGTGAAACAGGCCCGTAGTATGACGCACTAACGTTATTTTACTCCGCAAACAACAATAAGAGCTAGTAAATAATAGCAAGAAATTCCGATTAAAAAATTTCAAATAACTTTTAATTTTCTCTCTAAGTCACACGGTTAATACTAGAACAAATTGAAAACGTGTTGAAATTGAATCGACAGAGCTCTACAACTAGAAATCAATAAACATGCACTTAATTGGAAAAGTGATGTTTTGCGAAATAGAAACTATTGATAATTTTTCATAGATTTAATAGAAGTTGTTGCTCTGTTGTTTCTAATTTGTGTGCAAATATTGTTTCATTAACTAACCAACCTATAATTTATAGCGATAAGACCGCATTTTTTGTACCTATTTATTTGTAGGTATACCTACAAGCTTTGTACATATTCTGTTCTCCTGTGTGTACAAATAAATAATATTCTATCTGTCTAACATTAACAATTTTCAGAGAGAAGTAAGATTAGATATTACGTCGATACACTTTTGATCTTCATTCGGTTGGAACCAATAAAAATCGTTGCTGACTTCGATTTGAATATCCTCCCGTCTATTAGAAATTGAAAAAGGAACGAATACTTTTTAATCTTGAAAAAAACTACCATTCGTATAGTCAATGGGGCCCGTAGCTGTTACTTTTTTCCATTAAAATATGAGTGAAATATTAATTTGCTACCAATATGTGTGTTTACAGTGATTAATTATTATAATATAAGGGCTATTATTTAGTACATGACTGAAGCATCTCCGGGTGACTATACAGGGTGTTGCAAAAAGGGTATACTAAGCCGAAACCTACATGTGCAGCATGTTATACCTAAGCCCGAAACTGAAATCAGAATTTGAAAATTCGCGAAAAATAAATTTCATTTTCCATAGAAACTTTGTTGTCACGTGACTTTTTACTATGGAAAAAAAAGATTTTTTTTCGCGAATTTCCAAATTCTGATTTTAGTTTCGGGCTTAGATATACCATGCTGCACATGTAGGTTTCGGCTTAGTATACCAATTTTGCAACACCCTGTAGAGCAGTAGCTACAGCCGGAGTCCCTAAGGTTTGGAGCGAATTTTTAAGTCATTGTATGAGTAAAATCAACCTACGGAACCCTAAAATTAAAACAATCGCTCGAGCACCCCTGTCCTGGATACCAAATGTATTCTTTTGATATTGTAATCAAAGTCTAATGAAATGATCCCCAATCGGAATATCTCTGATATATTATATATATCTATCGTACCTTTGTATTTTAAATATTGAGACCATTTTAAAACCCCTATCCAGAAAATAGGGGTTTAATACGTTCGAAGTATGCAAACAGGTTTTGTTAGGGTTGTCAGCGACTGACAGAATATCCGATGGCTAATCCTCGTAACACGTCCTACACGCCACTTGCAGAAACATATTAAATCTAGATTTAGTGTCAAATCTCGATTTAAGAAACGTCAGTCCATATATGACACTAAATCGAGATTTAACACTAAATCTAGATTTAATATGTTTCTGCCAGTGGCCCTTAGTCTGTCACTGACCCGGTAAGGAGGATTTATCTTCGTACTCCGTCTGCGCTTTTACCATACGTTTTACTTCAAATAAGCAATAAGTAGGTATATCAAGTTACTAACCAAATTACTTATTTACCAGGTCCGTGAAGATTTAAAAAATGTAATACTCATCTTCAACTGTAGCGAATTGGTTTTATTACCTGAAACAAAATAAACCACCATTTTAGAATAGGAAATTAGGAACATAATGTGTTACGACACTCAAAAGGGCTTCTTTAGTTCAATCCAATACAAATGAAACCGTAAATAACTGTAAATTCTAATACACCTACTTAAGATTTAATTATGTAAATAATGTTAGTTTAAGATACCTAACATTAAAATTAACATGAATTATAGTGTATATATAGCTTTGTGACAAATTTTTGCATGCCTTAACAGGTGAATTGTGAGGAACCTATATTATTGTAATGTAAACTCTTTAAACACCTATACTGTACCACTTTTCGTGCAAATAAAACTATTTCATTTCATTTCATTTCAACCTATATTTTCGCTGGTTGAATCGAAATACACTCACGAGCAATGAAAAAGTTCCAGTGACAAAAGCACTAAATTAAACTAAATTACTCCTAAATGGGAAAGACAACGCAACAGAATAGTACTAAAAACGTAAAAAATACCTATTGTTTTCAAATTTTAAATGAAATGTTTTAAGTCACTTGGTGTCGCATTTTGTAAGTTCTACTTTTTCATTGCTTACGAGTGTATATTGTGTTATTATTATTAAACTCTTTATTGAACAAAATAAATGGTTACAAAGGCGAACTTAATGCTAGCAGCATTTTCTACCAGTTAACCTTTGGTGATGTTGAAAAAGTGATTGGTAGTGCTTACGATAGAAGATGGTCTAAATTGAGTACATAACCAAAATATTAATATAACTATACCTATACAATAAAGTCAAAGTCAAAAGTCAAAGTCAAAAATTTTTATTCATCGTACAAATATAAAATTTTCTGATGAACGTCAATTTTTACAAATTACTCTCCGTTCGGATAAGGGGGGGCTCTTTCTGTCTAAGGAGAAGAACGGAGGCAAGAAACTCCTGAGCCATCTTTTCAAAAAAAGACTTAAAGTAAATAATTATATACATGATACATACATACATACACATATAAATACATAAACTTAAAATTACTATCACTTTGTGTCACTGGACTCTCCATCACAAACTCTCGAAAAGTGTCAGAAAAATATCAAATAAAGCGGTCCCATATGGCACAAGCGAAGCGTCAAAATGTATGCAAAAAATATGTAACGGGGGTGCACACTGTGACACGGTAGATGGAAATGTGGATCCTAATTCTGGACCAGAGGAGACAAACGTGGCGTGGGACGCCCTGCAGTTGGTAGCGCATGGTTCGAAATTCTTCCCATTGGGCCCATTTTTCGGAATAGCTTAGTTAATTTAACGCCGCAAGCCAAAGAAATGGACATATTGTTGTAAAGCTTTTTTTTCTAAATTTACAATAACCTCTAAAACAATGGATTAAGCTTCATTACAATACCATTTGAAACATGTTATGAAGTTTTTTTTGTCCTTAGTTTGGAAATACCATTTCTGAAACACCTTATGCAGTTTTTTTGCCTAGTTTGGTAGCCAGTGAGTGTTGTGTGCTTGCTAGAGACCTGTGCCCAGCAGCCTATAGACAATTATTGCCTCATGGATTCAATCCTAACTAATATTATAAATGCGAAAGTAGCTGTGTCTGTCTGTCTGTTACTCTTTCACGCCAAAACTACTGAACGTATTTGAATGAAATTTGGTATACATATGGTGTAGACCCTGAGAAAGGACATAGGCTACTTTTTATCTCGGAATTCCCACGGGAAAACTTTTTAAGGCGAAGCGCAAAGCTCTCGGGAACAGCTAGTTTTCTATAACGCTCAAAGAACAGCTAGTACCCAGAATAGTCCTCCTGCACCTGCAGTATTAACACCAAGTTTTGGCGAGCCTTTGTCCGCTGTGATACGAAGCGGCGATAGCGCGCGAGGCAAAATCAATCTCTTAATAGAGTCGACAAGGTTTATATTTGAGTGAACGTGCAACCGTTTGTGAACCCTTGACCTGTCCTTGGGTGTTGCATAATGTTTTTTTGCTTTTTTATTGGCAGGTGGGATTTTTTATTTGGGATTTAAAAAGGGGTGTAATATGTTTAACCGCGTAGCTCTGACATGGTAGGTCAAAGTCGTGACCGACATACATACTTCATAAAAATCGGTTCAGCCGGTTATCAGTGAAGCATTCACGATTTTTAATTAATTCACGCGTTAGACGTAAAAATCATTTCCATCACATTGGTAGCCTATTCAGGAATTTGTTGTTCCACTAACTAACAAACACCAAAACTATAATCCTCTTTTTGCGTGAAGAGATTAAATCGCTTAATCTTTGACCAAGTCAACAGCTAGCCCGCGGTTACTCATTGCTATGGATCGGATCTGAATTTCAAATGCCCGTCCTAGATACATGCCCGCTTCTTAAATACTGTTCTGCATACGAGAGACATACTCTTTGCCAAATGTAGGCCGGCTTTGTGAGTTTCCCGGGATAACTTTTAGACGACAAAAGAGACGTACAGTGCGACAAACTTATCTGTTCCGGTGAGAGCGAACTAAATTGATCCATATCTCATTACTTACTAATGAATTGTATATTGTTAAAGATTAGATGGGTTTATTGAAACCACAAGAGCGAATTACCACTGGCAAACTTAAAATCTTATAGAATGAAGAAATATTACACATTTACGTGAGCTGTCACCGGAACAGATAAGTTTGTGGCACTGTACGGCTATTATTATTATACAGCCACGAGCAATGAAAAAGTTCCAGAGACAATAGCACCAATTTACTTCTAAACGGAAGGCTAGCTAAGGCTAGCTTAACGACGCCGTCTGCAATATTGAAGTACAAATTAACAGCGCATCAGAAAATATATATTTTAAAAATATTGAGTCATTGGGTGTTGAAGTTTTGTAAGATGAACTTTTTTATTGCTCCTGAGTGTACTCGTATATTATTATATAATGTCTCCATAATATGGCCACAAATATATAAGGTAGGTTTCTAATATACCTTAGATATATTAGAAACCTACTTATATACATATAATATTACGCCTCCACAATCGATATTTACCCATGTACATGTAGTAACTAACGATTAATCAAAGAAATCCAAAGGCCTAACTAAAACAAAGCTTAAAATCTTCGTAGAAACCAGTCATATCATCAAGGACCGGTTGATCGAGGAAGTGACCCAGGTTTGAACCCCGCCAGGAATTCTGATATGTGAAATGTACAGCCTTACCGTTTTATAGGGAATTAACGAGAAGTGTAATCATTATTAACCTCTAACCTATAAAGCGGTGCTATAAGTTTATTGTGTTCTGCGCATGTGTATAAAGCCATGTAGCGCCTAAATATAGGATATATAGGATATAAGATATAACTATGTACTTATGTATGAATAAAAAGATACTTGTCTTTTTTTGTTTGACTGGTGTTGTGATAGATTTTGCATAAGTAGATGTTACATCATAGTGAGTTCAGACAGAACATAAGGGCACAATCAAATAGATAGGTACATATATTATGTATTTGTTAAAACACACATAACAGTGCACATGGGCCTCCTCTAAGACTGAAATATGACTTTGGATGGAGATATCAGCTCACAGCACGAACATTTAACATTCCTGCCTTACTATGTCTTAAAACAAATGTTAGATTTGAACGGGATTCGAATCCGGAACCTTCGGCGAAGTACACTGACTCTTACTAATAGCAATAAAATGCACTATTACAGCCTGTGTGTTTGTTTGTGTTTTAAAACTTTTAAGACGTAACATTAAGTATGTAACGTTAAAAAACTTTAAGTGTTTTAATTAATGTGTACTGCTCTTTTAATGTTTTAAGCAATGAAAAACCCACAATGATGATCGTGAAATACGCGATAACTTTTAATTCGCTACTCTGATGTTACACTGCTTACAGGGTAGTAGCTGGATAAGGAACGCTGAGGATAGCTTATTGAACCATTCCTCTGGAGAGGCCATGAGAATAACGACTAAAACCTATTCTATTCTCTGTGGGGGTGTAAGTACCTGCACCTGGCTCTCTCGAGTGGAACCTTTGTGCATATCCCCAAGGTCTAAACTGCCTTTTAAGCTTGGAATCTTGAATCATATCATAACCCACCACGCTGGTCCACTGCGGGTTGGTGGGTTCACATAGACCTATAGACCTATTTTTAACCGGTATTTTTAACCCCTTAAAAAAAGGGGATTTCTCAATTAGTCTGTATCTATTCTGTGTAACATAGAATAATTGGTCTAATAACTAAATTATTTTTTAATTTATAGTGAATTTATTTTATTTTTAATTTGCCTAAAAAACACAGTCATATTGATCCAAACCTTTAGCTGCCAATACCATCTTTAATGACTGGATTGCCATTTTGGTGTCTACTCATGTATTGGTTAGGCCGTATATCGTATTTTCATGTTTAATGCTATCTATTTTCTATCATTATACCCGCCCTTCATCTATTCCTACGTATCTCTCTTATCAAGCACACCATAAGGTTCAAATTTCTGGAAACATCAGATATTGACTAATTCGGGTTTCGTACCCAAACCTTTCGTCAATTGTTTCATAAATTAAGGTGTTGGGTTTAAGTCGTAGTAGGGTAACCATTATAATGGAACCAAGGTCTGAATTTTGCCACACCATTGATCATAAATGTTTTATTTTTACATGTTAAATAACAAAACTTATACTTATATAAACTTATAGTTATACTTCTTAATTCTTACCTATTTTGTAACTGTTATAATAATATGTAAGTATTTTAATTTAAAAAATAACATAGAGTAACAATATCGATCTCTTGAACAAAAAAAAATACACTTTCACTTAGTCCATTGCTTTGAGAACTAGGTACTTGAGAATAAACTCAGTTATAACAAGTCAGACACTAACATCCACATGTAGGAAATTTATTACATTATTTATTGCACAAATACAATCACGGGCAATGAAAAGTTTCCACTGAGAAAATCACCAAATTACTCCTTAAACGGAAAAGGCTTGTTTAATAACGCCTTCTGCAACATTAAAGTACATTTAACAAAGCATCATGATATTTCCAACTAAAAACAATATTATTTTGTTATAATTTTAAATGATTAATTATGATGAATTAAGCCAGAGGTGCATTGCTGCACCCACTTTTCGCCAGAGTGTTATGTTAGTCCCAATGTAATAGGGGGCGGGCCTATTGCCATTTTACGGGCACATCCAAGACCCGAGAACAAATTTATCTGTGTTTAAACAAATATCTGCCCCAGCCGGGAATCGAACCCGGGACCATCGGCTCAGTAGTCGGGTCACTAACCACTACGCCATTCGGTCGTTTTTTTTATATAATTAAAAAATTGGGGTCGTTTGGTATCGGAATTCTATGAGTAGAACAATTTCATTGCCCGTGAGTGTATTATGAATCAGAATACAAAGGGTGGACGTACTAAAAGCGTTATCTACCAGTCTACATTTTTGTTAAGAAGTAAAAAAAAACCGACTTGTCCCATCTTTCAGACACTTGTGGTCACCCTTCGAAGGTCCGACCCAAGTTGTCCCAACCGTAGGGACGGAATTACAGACACAATCCGAAACAATTAGGCATCTTCCGAAGTTACATGTCTTAGTTAATCTTGAAACAAAATGGCGATGTCAAGGGACAGACGAAATTGTACGCCCAAGATGGCAGTCGGACGAATTAAATTAAATCGTTCAACATACATACAAGTAGACGGCCGACTGGTGTAGTGGATAGTAACCCTGACTGCTAAGCCGAAGGTCCCGGGTTCGATTCACGGTAGGAGCAAAAATGTATCTATCTATGTAATTAATATGTATCTATCTATATATTTATGTAGATATATCAGCTGTTCGATACCCATAATACAGGCTCTGTCTAGCTTGGAGTGGGATGGCCGTGTGTGAGATGTCCCCACATATTTCTTTATTTAAGTAGAAAATAGAGTTTCTAAGTAAAAATATAATGTACTTATCATGTTGTGTTTTTTTATCTTTATAATAGGTACCTATTCATTATTCCTAATATTTTGACGTCGTAGATATTTAACCTATTTCCTACAACCTCCTTTTCCGATGCAACCTCTTTGGTCAAAATTTAATAAACATACCAGTACCCACCAGTACCATATCAAAAAAAAATCATGTGTTTAAAAATAATTTAAATATATACATTGACTTGGCTTCAGTTAGTAAGCCAGGGTAACCTTTGCCGATACGTATTACCATAATTTTTAAAAGAACAAGGATCATTACCTACTTTATTAGGTAGGTATAATAAGTTAGTAATAAAATTAAAACATAAAATAATACTCATGAAGCATTTATTTATAAAACAAGAACAATGACCAACACTCCATTAATCCGTTAATCACTTAACATTACATAATGTGCATCATCTGGGTTATCGGAATCTTTCTTTGGCTTGAAATTTGGATCTGTTTGAATATATTCAATGCGATCGTCAATGAGTCGTTCTTTATTAAACATTTCAAACTCGAGAGACCTCGTCATCTCATAGGACGACTCGCATTTTACCCCCATTACTTTCATTACTCCTTCTAGAAAACGGTGACATTCACTCAGAGAGCTATAAGAAGACTTAGTATTAAAGTGCCCTTTGATCCGCTTGTATAACAATTTGGTCGAGTACATCTGGGTGTACATACTTCTTGGTAGAACCAGAAATTCATGCCCGGCCTGGTTCAGTAGCTCAATCGCTTTGCACTTCTGCCTCAAGACAGGAATCGCATCTACTAATTCCATCAGCTCCGATTTAGTCATGTCGGAATGGTATGGAATGTCCTCTTTGTCTAGGAAAGCCTGTATTTCGCTCTTGAGGTTAGAATATGTAGGTTTTCTGGGCAACATCTTAGCGAAGTGTTCAGGATTGTTGTACACCACCACGCTGGAAGCTGGCAGCACTGGAATCAATTCGTCGATAAGCCAGGTCTCAAAGTCTTCTTCAAACGATAGAGCGTAAATGCCATCTTTCGATATTGCGAACGTGACAAAGCCTTTCGGTTCATTCTCGTACAGTTTATTGTAAACATCTAACTCTAAGTACTTGCGCAAGTATCGACCAGATATGTCAAAGAAGCTCTCATCGATGTAGAAGATTGGTCGAAACGCGCATCGGAAATTTTTAATTTTCTCCAGGTATCTAAATCTCTCGAACGTGAGTTCCGGCTTCTCTACAACGTACTCGGGAATCTGCCCCTCTGCCTTTATTATCAGAAAGCCATTATTTTTCAAATACCTCCTGAGCATGACAGTTGACCAATAAATCGGTAGTCCTTCCAGTTGACTTAACCTTTTAAATATCAGTTTGACCGTTGGGTACATTCCATCATAGAAAAGTTTAAAAATGATGTCTCGTATTGTGACTTGATATTCAAATGTTTCGTTCACATCTTCCAATCTGTAGTCTATAGGTTGTTTTTGATGTGCGGACAAATAGTTGCGGTGGATCAACAATGCGGTTTTCTGCATGCCAGTGTAGTAGATGGCGCGGTTGATAGCCTTCTTGTAGGGTGCTTCTTCCTTCACATCGGAATTCGCACTGCATATTTTACTCGATGAAATAAAAATACCTCCCAACCTTCCCTCTTCTTCAATTTGACCAGCGATATGTGCTATCAAAGCGTTAGCTTCTTTCAAATTCGGGTCAACGGTTCTTAGCTCGGTGGGCGATTCAACCGCCAGCGACGTACTTGGTTTGACTTTTCGTTTCATATTGTGTTTTAATAATTATTTTATCACCTTTCGTTGGCATAAATTTTAAAAAAAAACGTGACTCATATAACAACACTTCCACTATTAATATGTAAGTACACTAGTAACAGCAAGCACGAGGTTTTAACAGAATAAATGACTGATAAAATTGACGTGCGTCCGGTATCACAGTAAAAGAAGCACTGAGCACTTGCGCAGTGGGCACGCCCCCCCGCCCGCGCGCGGGGCAGACGGACGCGGGGGCGCGGGGAGCGCGGGGAGCGCGGGGGGGCGGGTGGAAGAGAACTGGTATTATACCGTTATACGCACGCACTAAACATGAGCGTTTTTTCAACATTTTTTTTATTCTAACCTATGTATTTTGTAAAATATTAAGCATTGCAATGATTATGGAATACCTACTCTTACAACGTTTTGATAAACAAATTGATGTATGATCGTATTATTTATTATATTTTTTTAATAAAATGCAAACGAATTTTAGTTACTTATTTAGTTTAGGGCTGATTTTTCGATAGCAAGATAAGTGTTATCTGTGGAATAAAATTGTTGCTGTCGCATCTGAAGGTTTGTATTACTTATTTATTATATTTTTATAAAATGCAAACAAATTGTAGTTACTTATTGAGTTTAGGGCTGATTTTTCAATAGATAGCATCTGAAGGTTTGTATTACAGTGACAGTAAGAATTTTATTCTTCAGATTAGTAACACTTATCTGACCATTGAAAAATCAGCCCTTAGTTGAGTTATTTATTTCTTCGTGAGATTCGAAAATTGAACGTTTTAGGTAGGGATTTCGAATCATGTAATTAAATAGGCTACTTAACAAAAGATACTTAGGCACTAAATTATACAAACTTATGTCCTTAACCTACTAAGTACATGTAAGTAACCCATACCTATTTTTTATAAGTATGTACCTACTTATATAAGTAGGTACATACTTATAAAAAATACAACAACACCAACTTCTGTCAAATAAATTACTCTCACAATCGCGCGACGAAGCCAGTTATCAGCGGGGAGGTGTAGCGTGCTGCGGGGCAGGGGGGGAACAACCGACCGACCGGGCGACTGCGGGGACTGAGGCGAGGGGCGGAGAGGGCCCCTTTACCTCAACCCGCCGCCCGCCGCGCTCGCCTGGCCTGCCTGACAGTGTGTTGACGAACTGTGTTAAAAGTGGTTGTGTTTTTTCACTACCGTGGCGCGTGGTTTTTAGCTTTGTGTTTCGGTGAGTTGTGATCGTTAGCTTTTAGCGATAAGTCCGCCTGTTGTATATTTTGCTCCTTGCTGTAAGATTTAATAAGAGTAGTTTGTATATTTAAGTACTTAATGCTTAGATGCCTATTGATCATAGGTACAATTTAGGTACTAATTACAGTTGCGTGGTGTGCTATTGATGTTGTTAGGGAGAGGCGCTAGGTACCTATATTAAATGCTGGTAAACAATAAATGGTTTAAAGTTTATCCCTATCGAATCCGTAAATTGTGCAATAAAGTATTAAATAAATAAATAAATTGTACCTATAAGATTATATATAAATAAAAACGCTTAGTAGGATTATGTAGGTATTACCATAGAAGTAACATTTGAATTTATGATCAACAGCTGTACAGTTTGTACACTATTGAGAAGTTAAGTTGCTTGATAGTTTGAAGTTATAGTTGAGTTGAGTTGGCTTGAGAGTAGAAAGATCGAGATTCACAGATATGGCCGTTTATTGACGTAAACACAAGTTATGTTATAGGTGGCGACTGCTCTCTATGGTAGCTGTTCGTACTCTAATTATAATAATATAAAATTATGGCTAAGTGTGTGTGTCGCAAGTCGCGGCAACGTAGGTTGCTAAGTCAGCAACATAAAAATGTGCGATATTGAATCGTACATATTGGCAACCCCAAAAGATGAGAAAAATATCTCAGTTAAAAATAAAAGTTAAAGTATAGTGAGCAGTGCCATTACAAAGCAAAGAATTCGTAAGTATAAAAATTATAAGTAAGTGAGTTATTAAATTTAAAGTAAGTCATCAAAATCGAAGACGACGTTATCATAGACGGCCGGGTGCCGCGGCTCGGGTTGCTTGCAGGCGGCGGCGCGCGGGGGCACGCGGCGGGGGCGCGGGCGCGGGGGCGCCGGCTGGAGTTCCAGGTCTCCCTGGTTGTAGTCCGCTGCATTGTTTCTGGTCATCTCTGGCTCGGTCCTTTTGCAGCGGATGGGACAACGTTTGTTTATTGTCCATACGGTAATGATCGTTATCAGTGTACCCATCATGGTGTATATTATCACATTTTGATGTAAGTCGTGGCTTGATACTGAAGCTGGGAGTGAAGTCTCATGTATCTTTTGAGAAGCCAATCGCTTGTCGATTTCTTCCACACCCGGGTCTGCATTCAGCAGCTGTGCAGTTAGCGACTTCTTGTCGTGTCGAAAGTTGACAATCTTGTTAATAGATTTGTTGAATGTAGGCAGTCGGTCGAAGCTCAATCCCATATTCATTTTAGTATTGTAGATGTTATGCGAATATATGGTTAATTCCTTTGATTGTAGCACACAGTCTTGGGCTAGTGATACTATTGCTGGCGTAGTGATGACGTGTGTAGTGACGTCATTGTTACATATTATTCGTAGAGTGCAGGTATCGCAGCACACCGTGAGCCAGCTGTTCGGTGCGTGTAGCTCTGTCCAAGCATCTTTGCATGACGTGTCGGCGGTGACGCACGGCGATGACGATGGCTGTTGCTGCGCTAGCAGTTTTGCTTCGCACGGGGCGTTGTTATCGCTGAGAGTTAATACTGGTAAGTTTTTGTCGCATGTGTAAGTTCCTTGTTTCAGTTGAGTACATTTTTGCATATCTTCTGATGATAAACTTATGAATTTATTTCTCTTTAAATCCACAGCGATGTAGTTTGAGCTAAGTTGCACCATTCCTGTTCCATTTTCCGTTCTTATCGGTATAGGTATAATTCTGTGTAATATGAAGTCTTCGTCAGTTATCAATGGAATGTGTATCTCAAACAGAAAGTAGTTGTTTGTTATTCGTGCTTTCACGTAGAGTAGTTGATATAAATCTTTGATATCATCGTTGATGTTCTGCAGCGGTAGTGATAGAGATTTAGGCAGGCGTCCAGATATTTTGTGCAGTTGATTAATTAGTTCAGTTGGAGAGAGGAGCTCTGCGTTCATATGTCCTTTGTAGATGCTCGTGACGGAATCAAATAGTAATTCCTGTACTCTTCGTAGGCTGTTCATGAGTAGAAAAGCCGCTAGAGATGCTGAGTTGAAGTAGTTCGAGGCCATCACTTCTTCTAATTGAGTTTCAATCTTAGCAATGTTTTCGTCAGTTTGTTTCATATAGTCGTCTATTATGGAAAACTGCTTTTGTATGTTCTTTTCGCTTTTCTTCAGTATAGCGTTTTCTAGTTCTACGATAGATGTCTGGTTCTTGATGAGTTGTAAGAGATAGTTTTGGTTATTTTGCATAGTTTCGATATCTTCTTGATATTTGTCCGCGAACCTTTGGTCAAGGACACCGAACAGGCTATTCGCTACGTAGCCGACTCCATTTATCAGGCCACGTTTTTTCCTTTTCATGAGGTGATAGTTAGGTGAGAGGAGGATGCTGTTATAATGATCCAATAGTTCCATTTCGCTTTGAAGCTGAGTAAGTGTCGTTGTGCAGTACCTCGGGTCAGTTTTCTCGCATAGATCATTTAGTCGGGTAAAGTAAGTTTTAATTCTTCCCATTCCATCCCAGTAGTTACTTAAGTTGCAATACATTAGTAAAATCCACTCATCATGTATCATTTGGACGTTACCAACTGTGTCGTAATATACAGGGCGGTCGGATTCAAAGCTTGTAATCTGAGCGCTTGTTATTGTTTCTTCGCCGTAGGTACCGGAACACAATGTTAATAGTGTACATAAATACACGAAGGCCTTTCCGATCTTTGAGCTTGATGTTTTTGGTTTAGTTTTTGAGTTTTCAGGAGGTATTTGTTGTCCTTGACCTTGATCATTCTTTTCAGTTTTGTTTTCAGATTCAGCTGATGATGTTTCAATCGGAAGCGGGGATAATTTTGTTACCGGCCGCTTCATGATCCCATTTTTGGTTTTCAGAGTAGTTACTCGTACACGGCCGTCAGTGCCAGGATGTGTTCTCAGCACTCGGCCTAGCGCCCATCTTGCAGGAGGTAAGTTATCTTCTTTGATAAGCACAATCTCTCCTTCTTTGATGTTAGTGGTTGGTTTATTCCATTTACAACGTGTTTGTAAAAGATGTAGGTAGTCAGTTGACCAGTTTTTCCAAAATTGTTGAGCCATGTGTTCAGTTAGTTGCCATCTGCGTTGTAAGTTCATGTTTCTATCGTCACTGTAGTCTGATAGTGGTAGTGACAGTGTCGGACTTCCAGTTAGAAAATGTCCCGGTGTTAGGTAGTTGTAGAACTCCTCGGGGTCTTCAGTTAAGGGGCAGAGTGGCCTTGAGTTTAGGCAGGCTTCGATCTGAGTTAACAATGTTAGGAATTCTTCATAAGTTAGCTTTTGGTCTCCTAGGACTCTCCGCAGGTGGTACTTTGCAGATTTCACAGCAGCTTCCCACACACCGCCAGCTGTTGGCCAGGCTGGTGCGTTAAAGTGCCATTCCACTTCCATTTTTCCAATCTCAGTGAAGAATTCTGGAGCTAGTTCTTTCTTGAATTCATTGAACTCTGTTTTCAGTCTTTTTGATGCTCCGATAAAGTTAGTTCCACAGTCGGAATAGCAATGCTTTGGCGTCCCTCTTCTGTGGCAGAATCTTTGGAATGCCGCAAGGAAGGCTTCAGTTGTAAGGTCGGAGACCAGTTCCATATGCACGGCCTTTGTTGCCATGCACACAAAGATAACGATGTATCCTTTTGAAGTCTTCACGCCCCTCCCCTTGTTCAGTTTGACGTCGACATGACCTGTGAAGTCCATGCCCGTGTGAGTGAAGGGTCGAGACGGGGAGGTTCTTTGTTGAGGCAGGTCAGCCATGAGTTGAACGTTCTCAGTTGGTTTGAATCGGTGGCATCGTACACAATGACGTAGTTGGGCCTTGACAGTTCTGTTTCCGCTGATTATCCAGAATTTCTGTCGGATATGTGCTAGAGTTAGTCGAGCTCCTCCATGAAGTGTTCTAGCATGAGCTTGATCGATGACGAGTTGAGTTAGTCTTCCCTTTTTTGGAAGTATTGCTGGATTTTTCATCTCAGGTGATAGGCTGGATTTGTTGAGTCTTCCACCAACCCGAATGATTCCCTTTTCATCCAAGTATGGATTCAGTTTGTAGATGGAGCTCTTGCTTGTGATCGGTTCTTTCTTACTTAGTTGTTTGTATTCAGTTTCAAAAGCCACGCGCTGTTCGCATTTAATTATTATTTCCATTGCAGCGATAAGCTCGGCCGCAGTTAGGTATGAGGCGCCCGCTCGCGGCTGCTTATTAAGTGCGTTCGCACTAAAGCGGGCGACCCACGCGGTGACTCGAGTTACATGCGCCAATGAACTGTTATTGTTTAATAGCTCATTAGTGAAGTTATTATTTAGTTCTGATTTTGGAGATGTCTTGAGTTCAGTTGTGTTTACTTGTCCCATTTCTGTGGTGTACAAGCAATTCAATGTCTTCTGGCCATTAGATTCATCAGTGTCACGCAGGAACTGAGGTCCGTCCCACCAGAGGTCATGGTTCTTGAGTTTACTTGGGTACAGTCCTCGTGACGCGCAGTCGGCTGGATTGTCATCTGACTTTATGTAGTTCCATTTTTCAGCAGGTATGATTGCCTTGATTTTTGTAGTTCGGTTAGCTATGTAGGGTTCCCAGCGAGATGCGTCGGCTTGTATCCATGCCAACACGATCTGCGAGTCGCACCACGCCTGGACGGTGACGTTTCTGTTAGTCAGCGATTCCATAGTTTTTTGGATAAGTTGAGATAGCAGTAGTGCGCCGTTTAGTTCTAGCCTCGGCAGCGTGGTTTTTTGCTTAAGAGGCGATACTCTTGTCTTCGCTGCGAGTAGGGTGATAATCGCTTGGCCGTTTTCATCTTGCACTCGACTGTACACGACACAAGCGAATGCCTTTTCGCTTGCGTCGCAGAAACCCAGTAGGTCAATGTCTCCTGTTCCGCCGATCCATCTGTTTAGTTTGAAGTTTTTGACTTCAGGAAGTTCGTTTTTTAGTTTTCTCCATTCTTTTTGGATTTCAGTAGGTAATTTATCATTCCAGTTTAGTTTATCCACCCACACTCGTTGAAATAACAGTTTTGCTGTTACAGTGATCGGTGCTAGCCATCCGAGCGGGTCGTAGAGTTGCGATATTTCTGAGAGTAGGTAGCGTTTTGTTATATCATCTTTATTTTCTTGTAAGTTCCAGTTGAATAAGAATGTGTCGGCGCTCGAGTTCCAGCCTAGTCCGAGAGTTTTTGTTGATTCTTCAGTTTTGAAATCGAACATCTGTTTTGTTGATTTTTGGTTGTCGCTTAAGTTCTCGAGAAGAGCAGGATGGTTGCTGGTCCATTTGCGGAGGTTCATCCCGCCTCCCTTGAGGAGATTGATGAGGTCTTGCTGTAGTTTCAGCGCTTGTTCCAGTGAGTTGTGGCCGCTGACGAGGTCGTCAACGAAAAATTCGTTTTGTAGTATCTCTGCAGCTTCCGGAAATTTGTGTTGATCGTCGGATGCTAGTTGCCTCAGGGTTCTCAGTGCAAGCCATGCAGCACTCTTCTGACCATAACTCACGGTACACATCTGAAACTCCTGGAGTTTTTCATTGGGCGAGTTTCGCCATATGATTTTTTGCAGACTCTGCTGATCTTCAGCTATTCCAATACAGCGATACATTTTTTCGATATCTGCCGTAAAAGCATATTTGTAAGTTCGCCATCTTAAGATCAGTGCTTGAATGTCTTTTTGTAGGTTAGGACCTTTTTCTTGTAGGCAGTTTAGGCTGTAGCCACTCGAAGTTTTCTGAGAAGCGTTGAAAACCACCCTTAGTTTAGTGGTAGTTGAGTGTTCTTTCAGGACGCCGTGATGCGGAAGATAGCATTGCATTTTATCGGGAGTGTAAGTTGATGACGTCATATGGCCCAGTTCGATGTACTCCTTGATGAACTCTTTGTACATCATGGCGAGTTTTTTATTTCTTTCTAACTTCTTTTCCAGTTGTAGAAATTGAGAAGTAGCTATTGCTTTAGATTTTCCGAGCTTTTCTTCAGCATCGGGGATCAGAGGCATTTTCACGGTGTATTTTCCGCTTGATTCTCGTTGTACAGTTTGTTGATAGTAGATTTCGCATTGGTCACCTCTCGGCAGATCTTTGTTTTCATTTTGAATATTTTCAGTTTCCCAGAACTTGGTTATCTCTTCTAGGTCAACGAGTGTCACGTGACAGTTAAGAGTTTGTAGTTTTCCGCATAAGATCCATCCTAATTGCGTTTGTTGCGCAATAGGTGCAGTTAGTCCGCCCTTCAGCATGCCCTCCATCATGATGTCGGAGTACACGCCGGCGCCCAGCAGCAGGTCCACCGGGCGGGAGATGTTGTAGCGGGGGTCCGCAAGGCAGAGGTTCTCAATGTGCGGCCAGTTTTGTTTTTCAAATGTTGCGGTCGGTAAGTTATTAGTTAGTTTTCTCATGATAATTGCATCGATCTCAAAGGTATAGTCGGAGTGAATTGATTTGCATGATAATTGGAGGCTTCCTTTACAGTCCTCAGCAGTTGTTGACCCTACTCCGGATACAGTTGCGTGCAGTTTTTTTCTTTGTAGTTTGAGAAGTTGGGCAGCATTTTCAGTTATAAGATTCACTTGAGAACCTTGGTCTAGGAGACCTCGAAGTATGACGTAGTTTCCGTCAGCTGATTTAACTTTAAGTTGAATTGTAGTCAGCAGTACTTCTACTTCTTTGCTGGACAGGTGGTTGGCGCTCGAAGGTCGTGTGTGGTGCTGCTGGCCAGAAGTTCTTGGTTGATGGTTAAAGTTGCCTTTTTCATTTTTGTTTACCGGAGTAGACCTCACCCAGTTGGGATTGTGCAACAGTGTGTGATGGTTCATGTTACATTCCTTGCAAGTTTTAGTTGATTTGCACTCTGATTTTCCATGGCTAAATAGACAGTTTTTACAAACTTGCAGTTTTGCAACAATGTTGTTGCGCTGTGCTGTGTCCGCGCCGACAAACGTGGGGCATTGCATGAGCACGTGATTTTCGTCGCAGCATGGGCACTTTCCGTGAACCGTGAAATATGAGTTTGAGAATGTATTGATATTATGTTGCTCGTAGTTATGTTTTTTCGCAGGAAACGTTTTATTGAATGATTGTTTTGGACGAAAGCTGAAGTTATTTGATGAGGATTTGCTCACGCTGCTTTCTTTCTTAGATTTTTTCTTAGTTTCGTATGCCATGAATTTTATTTCCAGGAAATGTAGAAGTTCTTCTAAGTTGGGCACCTGCCTGGGCTCGCGAATTTCCATTATGTACTCATCCAAAGTTTTGTCATCGAGTTTTTGATACATAAGGTGGGAGATAATTGGACCAGAGGCGACGGTATCGATGCCTATGTTGGCTAGTCCGTTTAAGCTTTCTTGTATGACGTCATGCATCCTTTTGAGATTGTATGCGTCCGGCTGTTGTATGACAGGTAAGTTCGTGATCGCGTTGAGATATGAAGTAAATTGAGAGCGTAGATTGTCGTAGCGCTGGAGTAAGAGTTCCCAGCATGACTCGTAGTTCTCGGCGCTGATAGTTAGGTGCTGGACGAGTCTTTCGGCCTCACCTCGCAGTTTAGTTTTCAAGTGTTGCATTTTTTGTGCTTTGTTGATCATGGGGTTGTTGTGAACCGTTTCTATGTATAGATCCTTGAATGACACCCACTGACTATAGTTTCCAGAGAATTCAGGGATTTCCATACGGGGCGCCGTCTTCTCATAGTGTGTGGTGGTCCAGATCTTGCTGCTAATTCTTTTGCGAGTTTCGTCATATTTATCTTCGATATCAAAGAACATGTTTTCATATTCTCTGTCCTCACCTTTCAGTTGAGCTTGAATATCTAAGTGTAGCTTGTCGATGGGGGCCCATTTAGACTTCAGAGTAGACAGTTGATCTTCTAAAACCCATTTTTCAGCAGAGGTCTCGAGATTGATTTTAGCCATCGCGCGATCCAAAGCTTGAAATTGGCAATGTTGTTTGGTGAGCAGGTCCTGGATGCTGGTATCCATCTCATCCGTTATTATGTCGGATAAATCAAAGTTCACAGTTCGGTTTACTTCCTCAATGCGCTGGAGTTGCTTCATCATGTCAGATCTTATTGTTTCAACAAGTAGTTTAGTTTTGTTAAACACGTCATCGGAGTAATAGTTGATAGTTTTGTCAGGAAACTCCTTTTCGATGATGACGTGGCGCTCGGCGAAGTTATTCCAGTAGTCTTCTAGAATCGGCAACCGCTTCTTTAGGTATGCGTGATTTTTCACAGATGGCTTGTCTTTTTTATAGTTAGAGCAGAAAGTTTTAATTTTTTCGAAGCATTCCTCTTGAAGCTTCAGATTGGAGATAGTTGATTGAGACATAGCGATGTTGAAGTTGTAGTTAGATAGTAGGTAGTTACCTTAGTTAGTTGAAGTTTTCAAGTTCAAAGTTGTTATGACCCGAAGCTGTAGTTTACAGTCTTCTTACTTCTAATTTTTCACAGCAACGGCAGCCGCAGTTACGAATCCGTTGTAGTTCTCAGAAGTGGTCAGTTGAAGGTCCTCAGCGCAGTCTCCGCCCCGGCAATATGTGCGACTTCTCAATCTGACTGGGGAGGTCCGCTTGTGGAAGGCCAGCCAAACCGATCCGCTATCACCAGATAGGATAAACGCTAAGATACCTGATAAGTTATGCAGGACCACTTTTCTTCTCCACGGGTGTTTTCACTCACGAAGAATTAATCGCCGGTCACTGGTTTCAGTTTCACTTTCGAAGGACCAAAAATAATGTACAGTTTGTACACTATTGAGAAGTTAAGTTGCTTGATAGTTTGAAGTTATAGTTGAGTTGAGTTGGCTTGAGAGTAGAAAGATCGAGATTCACAGATATGGCCGTTTATTGACGTAAACACAAGTTATGTTATAGGTGGCGACTGCTCTCTATGGTAGCTGTTCGTACTCTAATTATAATAATATAAAATTATGGCTAAGTGTGTGTGTCGCAAGTCGCGGCAACGTAGGTTGCTAAGTCAGCAACATAAAAATGTGCGATATTGAATCGTACAACAGCTTTAATATGACTGTGCGTCTGCCTATAAATAGGTTTTTTACCATTATAAGGGGTGGAATATTACCATTACTGCTAAAAACATATTATATTTTTATGTGTAGGAAGAGGGTGCACTTGAGTTGACATATAATAATGACAGCTTTAACAACGTTTAAAAATAATTATTTTATTGTATTTATACTTATGTATATTTTGTCATTATTTCCAGGACGTGCAACTCGATACAAAATGGGCGAAGAAATATTGCAATGCCCACAATTTGTCAAAGATGTCAATGAGATTAACAAAATTGCCAGCAGCGTGGTACAATTATGTATCAATGAAGCCAAAACGGGAATGCTGAAACTACCTGTAACTGACAAAAGCAGAGCTAATGCTTACACTGGAACCATTATTCCAGCAGAGAAAATACCCCAACCCACATTTCCATTATCTTCAGATGCCTTCTACATACGGCCATTAATTCAAAAAACCTTCACTAACATGGTTTTGAAAAACAGATTGCTGCCTTCGCTCAATCTATTACATAAAGAAATTGGCAGTACTGCATTGACAATGGCATGTATGAAGGACCTTGGCTACGAGTGGCAGAAACTACCAAACAACAACCACGCATTCATCGTTGAAAAACCTAACTTTATACAAGCCAAACATCGCTACCTGAGGAAAATCCAACAGTATAGGTCGGACAAGCGAGGTATTGTTTACGTCATCAGAATCACGGGACAGACAATCAATGGTCGACAACCACAGCTATTCGAACAACACAGAAACTTATTGCTTGAGCAAAATAAAGTGGTATACAGTGCTTTCTCGCCTCAATATGGTTTACTTCATGAAACAGTTGGATCTTTGAGTGACGGTACAGAAGGCAGCAAAGGTTTTCAAGACTGGGTTTTTAAGCAAGTGGTTCCTATAGTTCCAGAGAACAGCATTCTAGTTATTCCAAAGCTAGTCGGCCTAGAGAAAGAACACAAGGACATCATCAACAGTTTGAGCACCAGAAAAGATATGATGGCTTGCCTAGAGAAAAACCATATACCTTATGATAAATTTATGCATAAAAGTCACCTGTTTGATCTAGTAACTAAACACGAACTGGACAAAGAACCTAGAAGCCAGTTAGAGATTAAATTAGAAGCGAAAGACATCGATTATTTGTTCCGGCCCGTATGGATGTCGGACTTTTGTTATTCATATGAACTCTTCAATGGTATCAGCAACATAAATGAGAAACTGGTAGAATTGGTAACATCGGATGCACTCAGTCTAGCGGGTAATTTCTTTTCTAATATATTGAGTGGACTTGAGAAGACATATTGGAAAATTACTGAAGAAAAGTTAGCTACGAAAGAAGAGGATTGTCTCAAAGACGACGCTTTGGTTGAAGATATTTTAGACCAGGTTATAGCTATGGCTATGGATGAAGAGATCTTAGATACAGACATTATTTCTAACGAACTTGATCTATACGAATCGTCGGATGAGAAGTAACTTTCGATCTTACTCATTAATTTTCATGAAACAAATAAATGATTGGTTGATTAATGTGTTTTTTATTATATTTATCACTAGCGGGACACAATAGGTTGTTAGAAAAACGCAACTGTACATACATAAAAAGATAGTATCTATGAAGTTATGTAATATGTATATTTTATGTAATTCTGTTAAGTTAATTATCAAGTGACATTTTAGTTTTTCCTGCTTTCATATACTTATCTTTTTTTTGCACCTTTCTACCTTTAAAAAAAGACTACCTCCTGTAGGTTGGCTGGTAAAAACTGCTTTTAGCATTAAGTCCACCTTTTGTACACTTATTTCTTATATTTGTGCAATAAAGTATTCAATAAATAAATTAAATTAGTTAGTTTTTATTAACAACCTCTTTTCCAAGCATCAGAGTTTCAACATGGCTACAGTCTTATCCTCAAAGATCGATTTGAGCTGCATCCAGATTCCAGATATTTTCTACTAAACCTAGTATTAGGCGAACAACCTAATTTATCGTGGCTATGTTTACAGCACATCATGATAACTATACCACGAAGTAATAGCAACACAGGTGTCTGGATCTCCAACCATCTTGGAAGATGCGACGTAATCATCATTAAACGAACATTCCCCTGCCTTAATTGGACATATTTGGACCTTGTTGCTTGAACTTAAAGCTTATAATCCTCCAGCGATCGAGAACATAGATAATATTTATTGTAATAGAAGAGATCATTACTCGGACGCACTCAAGATAGTTGATACTGTAAATTAGACCTTATTACCTCGGCATTTGGCACATTGTTTTTGTTGAATATTGTAATAAACCTACAGATATGACGATGCTTTTGAAACTTAGATTAGCAATATACGAATTATGAGTTAAATATTGTTGTATTGGAAGTTCTATTGTAGCAAACCACTTCAACCAAAAAATAACATGTGAATTCATAGGTGCTTGTATTTACGAAGCAAATGTCCGTAAGTAACCTAATAGATTCCGTATATGTATCCTAAAAGTAATTCCTGGTATCAATTTTAGGATACATAAGTTTTTTCGTTAGTTAAATTGTAGGTACACTATACAGGGTTATTGGTAAGTAGACCGGATCCTTTCAGGAGGTGATAGAGGAAGGCATTTCCAGTCGATTGAACCCAATAATGCATTATCCTAAAGTTAACCATTTTTGAGATATTTAATATTTTAGGTTTTTTTAATTTTTTGCCAAAATTTTATGCTTAAAACCGAAAATAAAAAAAACTAGCCACATTTCAATATTTTTTTTGGTTGTTTTGCATAAGTAACACCTTAATAAACTAATTAAAATAATCAAATGTGCACTATTCGACTTCAATTAGACATAATACCTCAAAATAGTGAAACATTTTGAAAAAATATTCAAAACGCAAAAACAAATAAATTAAATTAAAAAAGATTTTCATATGACTTTTTTTTGTGCACTTCGGCTTAAAAACATGGTCAACTAATAAGCGTTCAAACAAGATGATTCAATACCAAATCAATTAAGGTATCACCAAGATATGGCCAAAACAACCAGCACAGACGGACAAAATTCAACAGGAAAACTAACAAAATTAGCCCAATTTAAAGGTAAAAAGTGTGATTGTTTTCAGTCCTGTTAACTTTAGTATGGAAACCCCTGCTCAGTTTTCTCCGCTTTCTCTGGTTGTTTTGGCCATATCTTGGTGATACCTTAATTGATTTGGTATTGAATCATCTTGTTTGAAAGCTTATTAGTTGACCATGTTTTTAAGCCGAAGTGCACAAAAAAATGTCATATGAAAATCTTTTTTAATTTAATTTATTTGTTTTTGCGTTTTGAATATTTTTTCAAAATGTTTCACTATTTTGAGGTATTATGTATGTCTAATTGAAGTCGAATAGTGCACATTTGATTATTTTAATTAGTTTATTATGGTGTTACTTATGCAAAAAAACCAAAAAAAATATTGAAATGTGGCTAGTTTTTTTTATTTTCGGTTTTAAGCATAAAATTTTGGCAAAAAATTAAAAAAACATAAAATATTAAATATCTCAAAAATGGTTAACTTTAGGATAATAAGGTTCAATCGACTGGAAATGCCTTCCTCTATCACCTCCTGAAAGGATCCGGTCTACTTACCAATAACCCTGTATAGTAAAAAATCCTTTGACCACAGATATTTTGCCTTAAATGTGCCTTTATACACTCACGGGCAATGAAAAAGTTCCACTCACAAAATACCGACAACAAACGACCCCAATTTTTACAACTATTTAATTTTAAATTTGACAAACAAAATATTACCGTTTTTAGTTGGTTATATCCTGATGCTCTGTTAAATATACTACAATGTTGCAGAAGGCGCCATTAAGCTAGCATTTTCTGTTAAAACGTAATTTGTTGCTTTTCTCAGTGGAACCTTTTCATTGCCCCTGAGTGTATTTTATATAGTTTATGATGCAAATAGGCGAGATTATAGGCCCTATTTCATTAGAAATAAACGTAATGACGGTGGCGAAATGGTTATTTGCCTACCCTTTAAGGAGTAAGTGTTATACATGTCATCATCATCATCAGCCAATAATCATCCACTGCTGGACATAGGCCTCTCCCAAAGAGCGCCACAACACTCGGTCCTCGACCTTCCTCATCCAACCATTACCCGCCACCCGCCTAAGGTCGTCAGTCCAGCGGGCAGGAGGGCGTCCCACGCTGCGTTTGCCTGTTCGTGGTCTCCACTCGAGAACTCGTCTACCCCAACGGTTATCGGTTCTTCGGCTCATATTTTGACATGTTATACATGTATACTGTATTTAATATTACTTGAATGATATAGGTATATACTACTTATAAGTACTAATGATATTATCGTAAAACGTGGGAATGTATTGAGTAATGACGCAATTTACGTTATAATTTAACTGCAGGCGGGAGCGATTGCATCGCTATTTTACGATAATAGTATAGCAGGTTACGGAAGGTCAATAGCTAATGTAGGTTATTATTTTACAACAAAGGTTATTTAAATCCGAATTAAAATATAATAATATAATGTAAGTACTGAAATTTAACCGAAGGCTTCTAAACTTTAGTGCCAATTACTCCATAGTCGGTTAGAGCATAACCAGGGAGTAGTGGTTGACTTTTGACACATCTGTCATTAATTTTATATAGAGATGACGTTTAATTTATAAATCAATCCCTGTCGGTTAGATAACCGACTATGGAGAAATTGGCACTTAGGTTTGTTAGTTGTATTACTATATTACTCGGGTACGGTGGTCAGTTTATAAAGATGCCTTTGCCCAGCAGTGGGACACTAAACAAGCTACATAAAATATTGTATAGTTGTATACACGGTGTTGCAAAATGGATTTACCATACCGAAACCTACATGTGCAGCACGTTATATCTAAGCCCGAAAATGAAATCAGAATATCAAAATTAGCGAAAAAAAATAATCATTTTAAATATAAACATTGTTGGTCACGTGACTTTTTACTATGTAATGAGAATTTTGAAAACCTCCCATACCCTAAGGTTGATCACTTGCACCGATATAATAATACTTGTACAGAATATTAAAGCGACAAATTCATAATTTTCTGTAGGAAATTGTACTGGACTTCTTTTGCAGAACAAGAGTTTTCATTGAAGTAGATACTTTGAAATTTCCATTGAAATTCATTGAATGAATAAGAAATAAATAGCATTGGCACAACTTTCAGCTTTCAACAAGTACTTTAGTCGTAAATGCTTTAAATTATTTATTAAATCGACGGGCCCCTACATTTTGCACAGCTGTTGCTTTAAATTTTTAATACTATTATTGAGATGTTTTTCAGTAGTCAGTACCTAGAGAAAAACACCTAATATGAATTTAAATCCCTTCTAATCATTAATAAACATACAAACCGTAGCATTAAAACGAACAAACAGAGCAAAAAAAAAAACAGAAAGATTTTGCAAAAAAGTGAGTAGCAATAAATAGTTAATCATTACCTATATAATAATTAATATAAAAATCAATAATAATACCCAGACTATTCCCGCGTAAAAAACAAAAATGGCGTCTTTTAATTACGCAACAAACACGAGGCAACCGCATCCTATCAAACAGAGACTTTTCCAACTTCCCACTCTTGTTAACATTCAATCGATGGCAAAGGAAATTGAAATCAGACCCACGTCGGGAATCGAACCGATATGCCTCGCACCTTTAGACTTCGCCTTAATTAAAAACCCACTTCCTACACTGACATCGTTCTCGACTAGAAGGGATAGTGTCGGGCGGGGTGTTGTGCGAGAATTAGCCGTAAGTGTGAGCCGTAGAGGTGATGTTACAATGGGCTGGGTAATGAAGCTTACAGGAGTAATTTCAATTGTCCATCGGACGGGAGTTCCTGAGCGAAAACTAGTGTAGTATAGTCTGTTCACGTAGAGATGGCAAATAATACAATAGCACTATTTCGACATAGCTCACCGAGTTAGTAAGCTTAAGTGGCAGTGGGCTGGTCACATCTGTCAAAAAACCGATGAAACGTGTTCTGGAGTGGAGGCCGCGTCTAGGCAAACGTAGTGTGGGACGCCCTCCGGCTAGATGGGGTGACGACTTGCGAAAGGTGGCTGGTTATGATTGGATGCGGAAAGCTAAAGATCGCATCCAGTGGCGTGCTTTGGGAGAGGCCTACGTCCAGCAGTGGACTGCTATAGGCTAATGATGATGATGATGATGACTATTTCTAAACTCACTATACCACGACTATATGTCAAACACGGGGGCTTTTGAACTATACTTAATTTTTTTTAACAAACGAGTACCGTCATTCACATTTCCGATATTGACAGAGTGAGATTGGTCATTGTTAGGACCAATAGCAACGCAATACTAAATTACGTGGACCAATAGCAAAGCATTAAAATAACTTCAGTAGGTGTTAAGCGCTGTGAAACAATTTTCGCATGTGTAAAGGCCCATCTTAAACTCCTTTTTAGCGTTGCAAAAAAAATGTAGTTGTAAAACTGTAATATTCGTTAAAAACTTCCTATCAACTCAACATGTTTTTAAACCTCAAAATACGGCTGAGCGCTAACTTTTCTTTTCAATATTAACACAATAGACTCCGACCAAGCTTTCAGTGGCCGTCCTATACTAAAAGTTTAATCTACTAGTCACGGAAAATTTCCTCTAATGACAGAGAAAATAAGGTCCAAATTAACTATTCGAACCGTACCAGAAGGCATTACTCGATTAAGGATTCCTAATCGAACTTTCGATATTGAATTTGCGTTGCATTTGAACAGTTCTTTCGAGTTTGAATTTTGTGCAAAGATTTTAAAGTAGATTTTCGTTTGTACTTGCGAAGTCGTTTTAGTTCCTCTCTCATAGATGCCGATGTTCCGATGAGACTCGATAGAATTTGGCTGGAAATGTGATTTTTAAAGAAAACGAAAATATAACTCTCCCGTAGTAATAGTATACAGGGTGTTGCAAAATGATGGATCGTATCAGAAATGAGGTTATCCGTCAGAGGACTAAGGTTACCGACATAGCTGTCAAAATATGCAAGCTGAAGTGGCAGTGGGCTGGTCATATCTGCCGAAGAACCGATAACCGTTGGGGTAGACGAGTTCTCGAGTGGAGACCACGAACAGGCAAACGCAGCGTGGGACGCCCTCCTGCCCGCTGGACTGACGACCTTAGGCGGGTGGCGGGTAGTGGTTGGATGAGGAAGGCCGAGGACCGAGTGTTGTGGCGCTCCTTGGGAGAGGCCTATGTCCAGCAGTGGATGATTATTGGCTGATGATGATGATGTGTTGCAAAAAGGATACTAAGCCGAAACCTACATGTGCAGCATGTTATATCTAAGCCAGAAACTAAAATCGGTATGTCAAATTCGTGAAAAAAAACATACATTCACTATAAAAACACACATAGGATGTAATTTTAAAGTTTCTAACATAAATAACTGAAAAGATTATCACCACAGTGACAAACCCTAGCTATCGAGGTTCCTAGTTTTTCGACACGCGAAAAAGAAGCGAACGCTAAGTTACAAAAACACATAAGTTACAGTATATTTTTGTGTTTAAGTAGTATACATTGCACCTCTACTCCCATTAATTATGTTAAAATTGACTCTTCCATCCAAAGTTTGTCTGGTAGAGATTGCTTTTAGCAATAAGACCGCCTTTTTGTACTATGTTATATATAAGTTGTGTTTTCGTTATGTTTTCTTTAATGGTGTAAAATAAAGAGTACTCTAGCCTATTCTATTCTACACTAAACTCAAATCCAAACCTCCCCACGCAAACCATAGGTACATTCAGCACACAGTTCTACACACAAGGTACAGTCACACGCAAGTCGGCTCCAACAGATTACGTCCCCACATTGGTGCACAATTTCCATTGATTAGTACATTTGATTACCCACCGGACTGTACTAGACGTCGTTAGCTTTACATAGTGATTTCGGACTGGCGGGCCTAACTCCGACGATGGCCGAATGGAGATACGACTCCTTTGGAATACTCTAATAAATAAATAAATAAATAT
Organism: Plutella xylostella; assembly: GCF_932276165.1. Classification (NCBI taxonomy): domain Eukaryota; kingdom Metazoa; phylum Arthropoda; class Insecta; order Lepidoptera; family Plutellidae; genus Plutella; species Plutella xylostella. Next base: position 2,058,423 of record NC_064007.1, on the reverse strand, counting down.
GTGGGGACATCTCACACACGGTCATCCGACCCCAAGCTAGGCAGAACCTGTGTTATGGGTGTCGGACAACTGATATATCTACACAAATACATAGATAGATAGATACTAAATATAAATATCAACAACCAAGACCCGAGTACAAATATCTGTCTTTAAACAAAAAATATTTGCCCCAGCCGGGAATCGAACCCGGGACCTTTGGCATAGCAGTCAGGGTCACTAACTACTACGCCATTCAGCCGTCATGGAGGTTGGCAGGTTATCCTGATATATTTGTTGAGCTTTAAATAGTTTAGAACACATTGTTTGCTATACAGTACCGGTACTATTGACCAGTTACCACAGAGCTCTTATTTTGATTAAATTCGGTTAGATTTTTGACATTATTCATTGCTATAATTGTACTTATTTCACATACCGAAAAGCCTCTAGAAATTGTACTTGAACAACTATACTACTGTATACCTTGTTTCTGGTAAATATATGATTTATATTCTATTCTATTCTAAAACAAGAGTATCTATTCTTGGACTAACAGAGCGCCTATCTCAGCTATTGCAACACCCAGGCTTGCTGCTCCAGTTTACTCGGCAGCTAGGCTGGCTGAGCTGAAATCAAGGGGATATGTACAAAAAGTTCCACTCGAGAGAGCCACGTACAGGAACTCGCTCCCTCTCAGAATAGAATCGGGTCTTGGGTGTTGATATTTATATTTAGTATCTATCTATCTATGTATTTGTGTAGATATATCAGCGGTCCGACACCCATAACACAGGTTCTGCCTAGCTTGGGGTCGGATGGCCGTGTGTGAGATGTCCCCACATATTTATTTATTTATTTAATAGTATAGTGACTACGTGACCACATCCACACTAGTCCAGCGATGTCTATAATTGACGGCACATAAGCGACACGACTGTTATGTGGCGTCAATACAGCCTCTCGATTTCGCATCACACGTCTTGTGACTGACTACACGTAACCGAATTAGGGAGGGTACACTGGACCTTCATCTAATGGCCATAGCATACCGTTTGAATGTAATTCTTAAGACACATAGAGTTGTTATATGTAAAACCTTAGGGTTTAAGTCACACTATTATCACCAAATACGCGTTAAGAGTTAATGTTCAAAGTTGTGTGTGTAGGTATGCATAATTGCAACGAATTACGAAAACTTAGTTAAGCTTTGAATTTTAGGGTGATTGGCAATGTAACCCCGTGTGCCTAGCCATGTTTCATGAAAATCGGTTTAGCAGTTAAAAAGTAATGCAACTTTTAGCGTTGAATGTCGGGGGTTTTTAATGTTGTTTAAGTTATTTACTCCAGAATATCTACGCCTTAAAGCCCTTCAAACCTGTGCAGAGCAGAATAGCAAGTCAAATATATAGCTGTGCTATGTGTCTATGTATGTATATGTATATATAGTATACCTAGATAACAAGGGCTAGGCATGCAAGATAATCTGGGATGATTAGCCGTCCAATGTACTTACTCACACGGGTATGAGCTGATGTCGTTATGGTGGGCATGCATCGATGCATAGGTACATAATCATATATGTATCACCTACCATATGAATCTAAACCATACACCATAAACCTTACCATAGAAATATAAACGTAGTAACCAGAAGGCCTAACACGGCGCGCAAGACGCGCACGCTAAGACGTGACAAAAGATTTGCGACTTCGAGAGCGAGTGCGACGGAATACCTACTTTTGTTACGTCTTGACGTGCGCGTCTTGGGTCCCGTGCTATGCCTTCAGTAGTGACGTACTGACATGCCGTCTAGTGAAACCTCACATCGTCGAGCCCCCAATTTGCACCTTTACTCAGAATAACATATCTGCTCGTAAACAAAACTCAACAGTTAATGCGATGGCCTACCCGCGACCCCCATTCTTCGCTCGCAAATCCCCAAAAACTATTATATAAAGAGTAACGTCCGACTTTCTGTTTGTATCCATGATATTGGACAAATAAATCTCTGTTAGGAACAGGTTATTAGGGTTGCGAGGAAATATTGTTGCTTGGGACGCCTACAATTTCTCTTCTATCGGGGCTCGCCTGTCATTGCTGACCCATTTTCGGTGATTTTGATATTTATTGTTTCATTATCTACCTACGAATACTTAATCTTAATACCTAGGTACACACCACAACAGCTACCGTGCTAAAAGCGACACATTAGGAATTATTAATCCATCACTCGCATGACAAACATATGTCAGATCTGCACAAGTGACGTCAAGGCGGTGCGGAGTTGGAGTTGGGTGGTTCTAATGAGCTATAACCTTAAGTGCCAATTTCTCCATAGTCGGTTAGACCATAACCAGGGAGCAGTGGTTGACTTTTGACACATCTGTCATGAATTTTATATGGAGATGACGTATAATTGATGAATGATAACTGTTCGGTTAGATAACCGACTATGGCGAAATTGGCACTAAGGATTGTTAATTGCTAATGTTCGGTGGTGGTAACTCCACTGGCCGGGAATCAAACCTGGACTCCTGGCTCTGTACTTAACGTCGCGTTTCCTCGTCTCACTAACTTACGTGATCTAATATGGCCGAGTTTCAGCCACTAATTACTCGAGATGTCTTTGCTCAATTTACTCAGCTCACAAATTAATGGGCTTATGTACAAACCACAAGGGGTTTTGATGGACGACGTACATATTATGTTGTGTTTATAACTTACGACACGACTTAGATAGGAATAAAAGATTTAAATAATGAAATATAATAGAATATACTCTTTATTTTGCACCATTAACGAAAATATTACAAAAATAAATCAAATAAATTCGCTATCCATAACTAAATTAACTTTTTATATAAGTACCTACATAACTATAAATAAAATGTTAAGTATGTGCATGATAAAAAATATTAAAAACCGAAAATTATGCCCTTTTTCCCTCAATGTAACACGTAAAATTGTTACCAGAATTGGCCCTCTTTAACAGTTTGGTAAGCTTACAAAGTTAACTTTAGGAGTAGTGGACTAACTTCATTTATAAAGGGGCCACTAACTTGATGCGTTGTGGGAGGTCCAGTAACTTTCTAAGTTCAGAGAGACATTTGTCAGTTACCTATGTTATTTGTTTTGGGCCTATAAATTAGTATGTAAGTACCTACTTAACTTACCAAAATAAACATAATCATCATCAACCCGTTACCTTTCACTGCTGGATATAAATACTCGTTTATAAATACGTTATATTGAAATATAAGTACATAATAATTATGTTAGTCTACCACTCTGTACAGAAAAAATCTTTACATTTTTTTGACAAAGAAAATGTCCTAAGAAATATTTCGGAAGTCTCTCAGGATCACAGCCTGAAATTACGAGTATATTTTAGGAAACAAACAATAATTCAGGTCTCAAGACGATATCAGAGAGAAATATTATAATTATTTTGTACAAACATAACGGAACACAATACAGGTGCTGTCAAAACAACACGGCCTTTGTCTTGCCAGAAAATTGTACACTGTCGTGCAGACAAATAGCCACCTTTGCTTTTATTTTTTAATTATACGTTCCGGGGTGTCTAAAAAACCACAGGATATAAAATACGGTACAGGACTACAGGGCGGTCACTCTCTAAAGCTGCGTACAGACCGGCCCGGCAAACGATGGATATTTATCATACATAATACAGGGCAGATTACAGCAACGAAGGTCAACGAGACCCGTTCGTTGGCGTTCGTTTGGCCGGTCTATACGCAGCTTAAATCGACGAACGAACGAACAAGAATTGTCACGCAATCGGCAAGGTTAATGCAACGGAATAGAGTAGAAGTTAGCGCATCAGTTTTTGTTGTTACTAAGCTTCGGCTAACCACGGCTCTATCTCGTTGTATTAAGCGTGCCGATTGCGTGACGATTCTCGTTCGTTCGATCGTCGATTTATATAGTGACCCCTCTATATTGCGTGTCGCAAGTGGCTCACGCAGACTATGATGACGCAGTTTGCAGGGAATACGGTGTTCTTGTTTCTCACGCATGGCGTATAGAATTGTTTCTTGAAATCCATCGTGTAACAAGCACTCGTGGTTATTTTATTTATTTACATACCTAGGTATGCAAATTTTGTGATGTCTTATTATAATTATGAATCTGAGTTAGTCAATTGAATTGCTGTTACGCTTTGAGATATTTACATTTGTGTCTATCGAGCTATTTGAGCTATGTCTAATACGGGCATTCAAAACCTGAAAACCGTATAACACGCAGTAAACATACGTACAAAATGTTAAAACCTCTCATAGCAGTTCCGCTAAAGCCTCGAGGCCACTATCAAACTGAAAAGGCGCGTGCAATCTCCGAATTTTCAGCACACGGCAAATATCAATGTTTTCAGCAAAAATCCTCCATTTTTCCCACCGCCACTGTACAAATACAGCTGCGTGCGCGAAAATTTACAAATGTACAATCACAGATATGCTCCAGGTCTTATTTGAATAAGCGCCATCGTCTTTCGCGCTTATACGAATTCGGAGTGGTAAATTTGTCACAGTAATACAGCTTATATTAACGTTTTAATACCTATTTTTGTTTCCAGCGTGCTTAGCGTGTGAGTGACAATCACTAGAGCTGCTAGCCAAGCACGGGGCGCAAGACGTGATAAAAGTTCTCCGTCTTGCATCCCATGCTAACTCTTGTCACCGTGGTGAAAGGATTATCCAGTCAGTTTAGTGCCAATTTCTCCATAGTCGGTTAGTGTTGCCAGGGAGTAGTGGTTAACTTTTGACACATCTGTCATGAATTTTATATGGAGATGGAGTTAAATTTATAAATCAATCCCAGTCGGTTAGATAAACGACTATGGAGAAAATGGCACTTAGCTTGATAGCTTGGACAAATACCTCTATTTAAACGCAACTTTATACTTGAGTTCAAAACTATTACGCATTAGCAAAATATTTCATATGAATAAGTTACCAAAGGACTCCAAAGCTCCCACACTGCCTCGCCTCCACCTCCTCAGCCTGCGGCTAGATGTTATCGTGGAAATTGCACATACACCTCTCTGCAAGACATGTGTGCGATCCGCGATACCACGTTTACGCTGATTGGGCGGTAGGCGCGACTTCAGATACTGATTTCATCTTTTAACCCGCAAACAGAAACGAGTTTTTGTTGAAGGGTTTTGTCTATTCGTGTTTTGTGGGCTAAGATTTTTCTTGAGTTTTAGATGGAGTGTTGGTATGGTACCTACCTACATGGTTTGTTTTAAGTGGTTTTAGTTTGAATCTGTTTAGGGTGACGCGCATGTCCATCTAACGCTGTTTTATTTATATAGAGTATCGCTTTGTGTAATAATGCCTGTAAATAATTGTCCTGCGATTAACGATTCATATATGTATATATATACAAAAACGATAGCCATCTGCCAAATTCATACATGCTATGTAATTTTACATGTCACAACATGTAATTTAGATAAGACGCAGCCATAGCGGGGAGTTGGGCAGTTCTTCTTTTTAACCTACATAACTTGGTCTCCATCAGTTGTGAAGAAAAAAACATGAGTTTTACAAATATTTATTTATTTATTTATATTTCAGCGTGCATTGTACAAAAAACACAACGGCTGTGCACGTTTACAAAAATATAAATTTATATTTTTGTATTTAAAATTACGTTACAGAGTGGTAAATCCGCGTGACAGAGGAGTATTTCATACGAATCTTGGCTGTCTCCCGCCACTTCATCCTGCGCATATTCGATAATGTTACAAAAAATATATATGACAACATAAAATATAAAAATTTATTTAAACTCCAGAAGATATTACCTATTTAGTAAAACAAAATATATATTTTTAAATGATTTCTGAAATATTTAAAAAAATTGTTGAAAATTTGTCTCTTACTACCTAATGTTTTAGTAGTAGCATTCTGTCACGTAGGTTGCCATTTAAAATATTTGTTTGAGCCACTCGTGCTTATTGCCATCGATCTGAGTTTAAGGTCTCCTTTTCCCCTTGGTAAGATTTCCCCTTTGAGATCCAGACACCGCGTATCGGCCACCCGCAAAGTGTGACAGGAGGTGCGTGTGTTTATTCGGTGACAGCTTCGTCACGTAGGTAATCGTTAAAATAAAATACAATGAAATTATTATTTTGTTATTTACTCATTAGTAATAACAATTACTTTGAAATCAACATGTGAATATTACACTTTATGTTACTGTTTAAATGCTAATCGACTTTGCAACACATTTTACCCCTCTGTCACACGACAAATCTGTCACATTCTTACCAAACACTCCAACCTGAGAATATTCATCAAAGAAAAATTGAAGAGAAACTACACGTTTTGGTTAAAGTACGAAGCGAAAAGAACGTCCAATACACTTGCGCTTCATTAATAAAAAGTTTCGTTAGTGAAAAAGCTAATTTCGTGCTATTGTTCTCAAGAACAGACGATGAATGTGGTAGACTGTTTAATATGGTGGAGAATGATTTATCGGATGTTTGATGATAACATTAAAGTCCTTCCAGCTTCTAAGGTAATTAAAAAAGGAAAGAGTATTTTTTTCAAGTTCTAAGAGCCACTGCTGTATTTTCGAAATATGGCTGATTAAAACTTTAACAAATTACGTAATTTTCATTATGTTACTTAAATTTTAGGTTGCCGAAAATATTAATTGTGCTTATTTTATGTAGTTGGAACAAATTTGTCCTTTAAGTTCCTGAAATACGGATATTTCACTCTCCAGAGGTTCTCAAGTGTGATTTCATTAGTTATACTAATAATAAAGATATCTCCAGTAATTTTTTTGACTAACTTGAAACCATAATGATTTATATGTAAGTTACTAAATTAATATTTTTAAATAAAACTGTTTTATTCCAAAACGCTGCCGCATATTTAATAGAATAACAACTATGTCACATCGTTTACCACTCTGTAACGATTGGTGTCTCCTGGTAGTCAACTTATTTTTGGTCGTTTATATGTTATGTTATAAATAGTGCAACTTTGGAAAAATCATATTAAATTTAGTCATTGATGTTAACGTCTATGCTGTTAATTTTTTACTGTAATTAGTAGCGAAAAAATATTTATCGCAAAAACAAGCTTCATTTTAGCTGAAATTGTGACAGAGTGGTAATAACTACTTAATAAATATTTTGTTATAACTAAAAATCCATTCTTTCATATGTTTTCTAAAATGGTATTTTGTTTATTAACGTATCAAAAAAGTTTCATTTTAATCGACGAAGACTATTTCGTTAAAATAAAATAAAAGATTCTGTGACGAAGGTGTAATTTTCTTTGCCTTATCCACGTATTATGTTCTGAAAATCTTGAAAAAATACTTAAACTTCGCGGCCAACCACCTTTTTCGATAGAATAGAAATGTAGCTATCATAAAAATTATAAGAGTTCACCAAAAAGCTAAAGTTATTTTTTTCAAATTCGGGATAATTTTTTATCCATTATGTAGGTTAAAAAGAAGAACTGCCCAGTTATCAATGTCATTTCCTATTTTTCACACTCTGTAAGTAGGTACTTTACTTAGGAAGGCACGACTATGACGTCACACGTCGTACATCAGGGATGATGACGTCATCAACGTGGCAAGACATTAAGTTGACACATAATGAGTGAAAATTTCATGAGTGTGTGTATGAGGTTAATTTACACATACATAATTGTATACACATGCTCGCGATTGTAATTCCCGAAGGCTATAAGGAATTATACAGGGTGTTGCAAAAAGGGTATACTAAGCCGAAACCTACATGTGCAGCGAAATTCGCGGAAAAAAACGTGACTTTTTACTATGGAGGTTTTTTTTTTCGCGAATTTAAAAATTCTCCTTTCAGTTTCGGGCTTAGATATACCATGCTGCACATGTAGGTTTCGGCTTAGTATACCCTTTTTGCAACACCCTGTATAATATAGTCAGAGAAATCACTCGCGAGTCACCCGCTTTTCACTGTACATTCACGTGATAGTAGGTCGCGAGCCGTATCGCCGTTTTGGAATGAGCACAATGCACTTAGGTATTTTCTTAACTTACATAAATTGATTGCGGTTCATCTGTAGAGAAAACTTGACTTACCTGTGAACAAATTAACATAAAATGGTTAGTTAGGTTATTTTAATATTAGGTACTTCGAAATTATACGAACACACCCAAGTAGTAGTTTTAAAAGGTTAAAAACCCTAGTAAAATACCTTGATAGATATATTTTTAACGGAAACATGGCCCAAATAACTCAATATTTAAAATAAAATACCTCCCACCAAGTTTTACAACAAAAAACCAATCAAGGTATAGTATCCCTTAAGACACATTGCATAAATAAAAAAACCACACACAAATCTAATCCTTAACCTTTAGAGAAGAGACAGTAGAATCCCAGTGTCCCACCCTAACCTCAGGTTTACTACCCCTGCAAGGTAAAATGACCCTAATTAGGGGTGTATTAAACTTGATAACGCTATAAAACATGATTTATTTGACAGTCGTGTTCTGGATGGTGGAATGGGCCCTGAGTTTTATGTCACTGCGAGGGCAGAGAAGTAAGTTTCAAAAGTAATTTTCAAAATCTGTCTTCTATGCAAAGTCTACAGCAGTTTCTAGAGTATATGATTGATGCAGCATTGAGTTAAAAAAGGGGGTTTAAGATAAGCGTCTACCTTTCAGCATCGTACACAACGGACGCATCGCATTCAGCTTTCTTTGTATAGAAATTCACACAAGTGCGTCCACTTCATCGGCGTTGCCCAAGCCGTTTCTCCATACATTTATGGAAATATTTTTGATTTGATATATGTAATACAATGTCGATAAGTGGACGCTTAATAGAGCTGATATTGGGTTTGTTGTCACAGTGGTGTAAGGATTAGCTACTTAAGTATATACCTATTTATGTATCTGTGTAGATAATATATTATTATCAACTGTCTGACACCCATATTACAGACTCTGTCTAGGTCATAGAAAAGCATCCACCCTTTTGAGAAAAACATTTGAGTGCTTAAATACTAACATACCTATACGAGATTCTTGTTACGTTACAAAGTAAGATAAACTGTTAAAACCCTTACGCTTATAGCCACCCACGTAACGGCCACGTTAAAATGACCCGGACTATTTCAGCCCCAAAATATACATATTAAAATATGAGAAAATGTCTGGTACTAGTTATTATTCTGTGGAAAAGGTAAGGGCTCGGCCACAGAAGACAAAAGACGTTACGTTATCTCCTTACCCGACTGCGCAAGTTTAAAGCGGTTGTCTTGTTGTGAAACGTACGCGATAAGATGTGAGAAGGGTAGTTTTTTTCAAAGCTCTGAATATGCTATTCAAATGCATACCTACTTTTTACGAAAAATTTTGGAGATTCTCAATTCGTCTGCATGTATTTTGTTTATATTAATTGTCGAACAAATGATGTAGTAGTGGCTAGTGAGCTACTTTTTACGAAAAATTGAGGAGATTCTCAATTCGACTGCATGTATTTTTTATATTAATTGTCGAACAAATAATGTAGTAGTGGATAGTGAGCCTGACTGCTATGTCGATGGACTCGAAGGTCCCGGTTTCGATCCACGGCTCGGGCAAATATTTGTTGAGAGTCAGATTTTATTACCTCTAAAACAGACATTGGCATTGCAAGACAAAACGATGTTTTCGGCGACTCCAACCGAAACGAACCAGAGAGAAGGCAAACAAACTCCCAACACCAACATGGGATCGGCAATTATCCATTCTATTATTCTATTTTCTGTGAGGATGTCAGTACCTGCACCTGGCTCTCTCGAATGGAACCTTTGTGCATATCCCCAAGGTCTAAACTGCCTTCCTAAGCTTGGACCATTTCCCACCAGGCTGGTCCACATACCTAGATGTGCTAAATCTAGATATGCAGGTTTCCTCACGATGTTTTCCTTCACCGTAAGAGCGATGGTATACATTGTACTTATGTCAAAAGAACTCATTGGTACATGTCACCGCCGGGATTCGAACCCGCATCTCTGGCTTGAGAAGCGGGCACTTACCCGACTGAGCTACCACCGCTCTTAAACAAACTCCCAACACCAACAAGGGATCGGCAATTAATTACCGAATATCGTCGAGGGTCGTAAATTGAAAAGAAAAACGCACTTCCCGCGTTTACCAGGATAATGGTGGTAGCCTTAGACAATCAATATAGGAACCAGATGGTATGCCACAAAAAACTGTCCACATTTTGTTTACTGTCAAACCGTTTTAAGTTCAACCAATGATAACCATTATACCAATGAATAAAGTCACAAATCGTCTAACCGAACTAATGATTTAGTTTGAATAAGAGCTCATAGGTTAAAGAGGGATGTTATTGGTCGAGTCGTTTCGTTTGCACTGACACTTCATATTGTTGGTATATTGTTAATCTAAGGTGGTCGCACCGTGATATATATGTCGCAGCCGGATCGTATAATCCGCCGTATTACATTACGGCTGGCCGCATTACAACACAGGGCCGCTTTGTAATGCGCCGGATCAACGTTTAGCCGCATTGTCATTTCAATACGTTCTTCAATACGGCGGCCCACGTTTAGCCGCATCGTACTACTACTGAATTGTAGGGTAGCCATGTCCATACTAAGCATGACATTACAGGTGAAGGTTATTTTGTAATCATAATAGAGTAAATCTATCATATGGACTTCCATTAAAGTATCAAAATACTGTTAATGGGCACTACTCGGATTGTAGGATCTTCGGAATTATTATTATTCATCATCAACATCACTTCTGGATGTAGGCCTCTCCCAAAGCACACCACTGGATGCAATCTACAGCATTCCACATCCAATCATAACCAGCCACCTGTCGCAAGTCATCACCCCATTTAGCCTGAGGGCGTCCCACACTACGTTTGCCTCGTCGCAGTCTCTTCAAGATCAAATAACCTTTATCGACCACATTTATATTTTTTGACCCAGTAGTATTATCTGGAAATCCGCCGACCAGCAGAATCCATGGTCACTTTAGCTGATTGATGTGCGTTATATCTTTTGTACGTTTTTCACTGTACCGCATTGATCGGAATAGAAATTATTTAATTTCACGTGAAAATTGTTCTTGAAGTACTGTTTACTAGCATATTTAACACGATTTCTTCGTTTTAATCATCATCAAATATCTGTATCCAACGCCATTATTGTTGTTATGTCAAGCAGCGCCACGAGTGTTAAAAATCAAAACTAAAATCTTTCAAAGCGGCGGCTAATCTCTCGCCGTATTACATAACGGCCAGCCGTATTGAATGACGTATGATGTCGAATACAATCCGGCGCATTTTCATTCAGCCGTATTCAATACGGCTAAACGTTGATACGCCTCATTACAAAGCGGCCCTGTCTTGTAATGCGGCTAGCCGTCATGTAATACGGCGGGTTATACGATCCGGCTGCGACATATATACTGTAATGTACAGACAAGGGACTAAGCACTTGTATTTGAAAACTTAACTTAACTCTTACGACGCTTGAATTAAGAGCGTAGGCTCAAAAGACCGAAGATAGTAACCGGTAGTGGATGGATGAGGAAAGCAAAGTATCAACTTATATTCTGTTTACAGGTTCACTGTTCAATTTATCTAACTAAAAAGTTTACCTTAGTGTTCTTCTGTCTATGGTATTTTTTTCTGCCAAACGGAAATGATAGTTTTCACTAGAGACTCCACTTGATATGGCAAAAAACGTAAACTGGGCCTCTAGTATGGGTTTTGCAATTAACGTAAACGAAAAAAGTTTTTGTTTTCTTCAGTCACCTGCATACATTATATCTGTCAAAAGTTCGCGGACTCGGGTGTACCCTCGGGAAGCCATGGCGATCTTTCTTGATACAAAAAAGTCTGCCAATTTTTGCGGGGGGAAATTTAACCCTTTACCATGATTATGTCTCATGGGACATATGAGTTTTAATTCCCAGCAATAAGGGTTACGTGAAGTGACATTTAATAATGAACACAGTGTCTTCATTTTTCTTGCCCATGGATGTAACAATTATCGATAAGTGTTATCGATGAATTCGAGAACATGGGTTAGAAATACTAATTTCAAATTAATTAGGTATAGTTAAATTTAATTAGGAATGATTAATAAACGAAGTCACCCGCTTTTCGCTGTATATTTATACTAACGTGATAGGTCGCGAGCCGTATCGCCGTTTTTGAATGAGTAGGTACAATGCACTGAAGTTGTCGAGTAAGTGGGCAACCCGACGGTCAGATGCTTTCAAGCCGCCCCTTCGGGCGGCCTCTGACTAGGCTTAACGACTGCTGCCGAAGCAGCAACCGGGACCCACGGCTTAACGTCCCGTCTGAAGCACGGAAGCGTCCAGAAAAGAACCATTTGAAATCGGTAACTCATGCTGTACCTACCAATGGCTGACCGTGTCAGTTGTTGCTTAACCTCAGTGATCAGTTACGATTACTGAAGCCAATTCGACTACGGACGCTTCCCAACTATGACCTTTTTTGTCGATTAATACATAATTATCTACATACCGGTACATCACTATTGCATTTTTTTGACATTGGTTGCTAGGAAACAGCTAATAACAATAAACCATGACCAAATCTGTGATCAAATCCGGAATCCGGATATTCTATGAATTGAAGCTGTCATTTTAGTATGTAAACAAATCATTTTCTATGAAACGAACGCTTTGCCAACTAGATTGAGTCTAGTGAAAATGGAGACTGAAACTAGTTTTTATAAATCGGTGGGCCTTTCTGGCCTACCACCCCGCCAGAGGGGAACGTCTGCCTATTTCGTCTCCAGACCATTCATACTCAATGCATATACATATAATAATATGTGTATTTCGCTTCGCCTGAAGTTGACAGTTCTGAACAATAGCTATCATGTTTTAGTTCTATTGTTTAAAGTTTCTCTCTGTTATGTCATAAAAGCTCTTTATAAAGCTGAAAGTATATTATGTTTTATAACTTTTACAATGTTACTTATTTATTCATACACAGAGGTAAGTATGTAACTATACAATGAGAATACCTGTAGATCCAACGATGACATTATTGCAACTAGCTACCTATGCATCATCATCACAACTCATCACGTCCCCACAGCTGGGGCACGGGTCTCCTTCCAATAAAGGAAGGGTTTTAGGACTTAGTTCACTAAGCTGCCCAAGTGCGGAACCATACCACTCAATACTCAATACTCAATCGTTTATTGCATCCATAAGTAATTTTTACAGGTGTTTACACAAATACCTTCTGAATATCGAATACCTAAGCTAAGCAAATTTAGCTAACAACTGTTATTCAATTTCAAAAGAACAAAAAATACACCAAGGTGGAAAGAATGAACTGAAAAATGTATAAAACATTTTCTAATACGAACAAACCGCGTTACGGACGCGACAAAATGGCGGCAAACACCATAAAGAAAAGGCGCGAAAAATAGCACAGACCTATTAGGTTATCGGTTACCCCACCCACAAGGCTTTCGAGGAAAACCAACTTTAAGTCTCAAGTGCTAGGATGGAAAATTTCTTGTGGAAAGAAGTCATTAGCCATATCAGCTTCACCTCCAGTGTTTAAAATCCACACGACATTTGCTTGCGTTCCTCCTAGTGATTTATGCGCTCCTAGTACATGGAAGAAGAAAGGTGATAGTTTTTCTTTTTTGTTTGTTTTTGTAATTAATTTATTTTAATAAAAATTATGCAGGTTTTTTCTTGCGATCTTTTATACGTGATATCCCATACAAAATTTATCACTGTGTGTGTTTGGGAGATTTGGCAAAAATGTATTTGTTAATCCAAAGTAAATAAATAAAGTAAGTCTTTCAGCAGATTAGGTAAACCCGTGCAAAGGATCAATCAGTATGATCCTTAAAATAATTATTTAAAAAGCGTCTACAGAATCAGATGTACTTTACCTAAATCTTTTTTATTACAACCACAGCCAATCCTATTAATTATCGCTCGTTAAATGACATAATGATGATGATTACGTGAAGAAACGAGTTGAGTACAATTTTTTTTATCTTTATTTATTTAATACATGTAAGATTACATAAAGTTAAAGTACAATAGCCATGCGCTGAAACCACTAGATTTGTACTAATAATACACTCAGTCAAAGAACGATACAAATTGTCGACAAATTGCCTATCTGCTTAACACCTGCATAATAATCTATACTTATTGTCTATTATTCTTAGATACTAAGCTATTCAGTCGGTTTTGCGTTATTAAGAAATAAGTAATAAATTTTACGAAAAACACCTTTATCAAATATAGCAAAAATTATCGAATTCAAAATCCAAAAAGTTCAGTTTTTACTAGTATTTTAATTTATTGAAGTAGTGCATTGTACCGCAAAACAATAAAGAACCTACTATTTTATGAAAAAAATAAAATAGGTATTTTAGCCTACCTTCACCATCGCTAGCCTATTGTTGATTCCAAAATTATGTGTCTATACTTCTATACCAACCATCGAGTGGTAGATCCCAAGGAATGTCTGGAGAAGGACTGAGGGGGCCTTTGCTCATCGTGGAGTTAGAGAAAAAAATCACACTTATCGAGTTGTCTGTAATCAAACAGACAGACAGACAGTTTTACATGAACGTATAGCCCGCGCCCGCTTGGCTAGCCTGTGTTCACACGCTGCGCGCCTCGAGGCTACAAATACTTAGGTAAATATCTTCACAAACCTAGGTTCTAGGTGCGGCAGACATTATACAGGCTGGAATTTTATGAATGAACTTCCCGTGGCTAGATAGATGTACTCGCAGACTGAGATACTTTTATTATGGACTAACACACACTAAAGTCATAAAAGAAAAAACTTATTATATTTATTTTTTATTAACTTTACATATTAGCTATTATTGGATTGATTTACTGTCATAAAGCCATTATGTGGCCACAGCTAGACTTATGATCTGTACAGGGTTTTCCAAAAGTCAACGTGATGCCTTTGGTGGCTGATAATGATAGGCCCGCTTAGGAGTGACCGGAATATCGCTACTTAAAATCATAATAGGTATACGATAAGACATCTTTTTTGGGCCTGCGGTAAAGCTCGGTTCTACACCATATTATAGAACGATAAACTGTAATCGAACTATATTATAGTGTGTCAATGCCAATTTCGTCTACGGTGAAATATTTCACCTGTACCTAAGCCTGAAATTACGGTTCACTCCCCCTAACTAAAAGCTAGACGAGAGAATTTAATACGAAATACCCATCAAACTATTCACAATTTGGGATGCCTATCAATAAGGCCATATTAGATTATCTCTTTGAAGCTCAACAGTCTACTTCCATTATGGCTTGTGTTGGCTGCATCGTGTATGTTTTGTGGATGCTTTTGTATACGTACTGCATTTTTTCATACTTGGCATTGACACAGTCTTTCACGTGAAGGTTTGTCTTCTTTTTCTCCCGAAATTCCCACGGGTAACTTGTTAATACTAAATATGATTACAACATAATGTTTTAGTAATCGTGATAGGAAACCAATTTTCCTTTGGTTTCTAAGAAAAGTAATAATTTATGTGGCTGATTTATTGACCTTAACCTATCTCAACGCAAATTGACAATTCATAAATCCCGAATGAAGCCTTCGAACCTCTAACCTTAGACAGGTTGGCGAATATTGGGGTTCCTTCCGTCCAGTCTGTGTCCATTTTACAAGTCTTACAATGTCGCTAAAAAACTTATATTATTGTGTACTTACTATATAATACATTGGAAACAATTGTAAGTAACCCTAGATTACACTGGGTTCATTACTTTAAACGTCTATTTCCGGCACTTTCTGTCTGAATTAGAAATAAGTACATTCAAAGCATGACAGCAATACATAGACTTAATTTCAAGCTTAGTTTTTAAAAAGATTTTTGCAACTTGGATGTTGATAAAACTTATAACCTCTCACTTTTTGACGGTAAAACACCCGTTGTCAAATAAAGTAGTTTGTCGAATGTCACTCGCATTCGGTCACTAATATCTCTGGGAGTAGTTTCATGTCAAAAATGACGAAAATGTCGGCCTTTGAAGGGGCTGAGACCTTTCCATGCCTCCTTTGTGGAGGAGGATATTAAAATAGAGCATTGTGGAGCTACGAACCTGCATAGGTTGGTTTGGATAAGTATGCTATTTTGGTCGATGTCAAACATCATAAAATATAATATTTTATGATGAATGAAGATTTCAATTACATGTCATCATCATGTCCCCACTGCTGAGGCACGGGTCTCCTTCCAATGAAGGAAGGGTTTAGGCCTAGTCCACCACGCGAGCCTTGTGTGGGTTGATGTACCCCAACACAAGCAAGCTTGTGCTGAGAGAGTTGTCGGGTAAGTGCGCAACCAGACTGTCAGAGGTTTTCAAGCTGTCCGAAGGCCTAAGCTTAAAGGTTGCCGTCCAAAGCACGGAAGCGTCCAGGAAACAACCACTTGAAATCTGTCACCCATCCAATGGTCCAATGAGTGACCGTGCCATGTGTTAATTTGTAATTGTAATACGTTTTTGGAACAATTTACCTCCTCTACATTACACTGAAACTTTTCCTTTATACACCGACGGACTTGAGACCTCTATCATTTATAATGAAGTGTACAGGTAACCAAGCCTACAGCGAGCCACTGTCTACCTTACTGCAAGGAGATACGAATCAAAATGTTTCCGCTTAATAATGGCGGACCATAAACTTAAATATCACCCATGAATAAATTAAGTTTTCTTCAGAATATTACGGGATTTTATGCGTCGGTCGCTAGATGGGAAAAATTGGTACTGAAGCCTCACCTTTAAGCTGCCTATATTGCACTTTGCAGAGCCTGCTACTATTTAATTGGCCTTACATTAAGGATATTGTACGATTTAAAGGAAGACCAGGTAAACATTGTGTTTTAAATTGTTATTTATATTATCAAAGACAGTAATTCGGAGACTATACGCGTCTCTCACGTAAAAGGATTACCCAGTCAGATAAGCTATCAGCCATTAACTAGAGTAAGGGCAACGCCCCATTGCTGCGGTGCGTCGCTGCGCTGCATTGTTTCTTGCATAAAAAATAGCACCGCAGCAATGGGGCCTCACCCTAACAGCTGATACCATACCATGGTATGTCACTCGAGAACACTTATTTCATTACCTCGTGGTTGCGAACCGTACCAACCACGACCTTGTTATAGGTCCTAGGTACTGACCCACAGTACCTACTATAAAAAAATGGCTTCCCCCATCCTAAAAGGCTGCCATGATTTATACGAACACTCAACGATAATAGCGAAATAATTATTATGAATACCCAGCAGTTCCCCCTTTTTAATAATACCGGCTTAAACAAAGATTACGGAAAAATATCGCGTCTACCATTTTTAGGGTTCCGTAGCCAAAATGGTAAAAACGGAACCCTTATAGTTTCGTCATGTCCGTCTGTCCGTCTGTCCGTCTGTCCGTCTGTCACAGCCGATTTACTCGGAAACTATAAGTACTACAGTGATGAAATTTGATGGGAATATGTGTTGTATGAACCGCCACAAAAATATGACACTAAATAGTAAAAAAAAGAATTGGGGGTGGGGCCCCCCATACATGTAACTGAGGGATGAAATTTTTTTTTTCGATGTACATACCCGTGTGGGGTATCAATGGAAAGGTCTTTTAAAATGATATAAAGTTTTCTAAAAAAATTTTTCTTAAAGTGAACGGTTTTTGAGATATCAGCTCTCAAAGTCGTAAAAAGTATGTCCCCCCCCCCCCTCTATTTTTATAACTACGGGGTATAAAATTCTAAAAAAAATAGAGGTGATGCATGCTAATTAACTCTTTCAACGATTTTTGGTTTGATCAAAGTATCTCTTATAGTTTTTGAGATAGGTTGATTTAACTGTAATATTATATTTGCTGCTACGGAACCCTTTGTGCGCGAGCCCGACTCGCACTTGGCCGGTTTTTTATGTAGTTATTAATTTTAAAAACAAAACCAAAAGTCACCCAACTTTTGGTTTAGTTTTTAAAATTAATAACTAAATATTATTATTGAATTGCATTGTTTTCTGTTTAAAGCGTTGAAAAAGCGGTGAAATTAAAAAAAAAAAAGTTCTGTCCGTTGTTAAAGTCACTAGATATATCACCTTGTCAATCGTATTACTTACGCCTAATCGATCGGCCAACCCTAGTAGTAGATTATCCCAGAAATCCCACGGGCATCGTCGACGATTATGGACCGATCAACTATAGTGAGAACCGTAAAACAAACCATGAAAACAAAACGGACATAAACCGGTAAGGTTAGAGTAGAACACAAGAATTTCGGCAGCCAATTCGGTAAGCCAACTGGGAAATTAAGTGTGGGACTTATGAAAATTGGGTCTACACTCCGCACTGCAAGTCATACTAATGCGGTAGCCGACATATTGTTGGAAAGTTCAGTGTTGAACTGAAGGTGTTTTGTTAAATATACACAAGTACGTTTATGGAAAAATACAATACAATACTGTTTACAATACTATACACAAACAGCTTATAAACTGAAAAGAAAGAACAAAAAGGCGGCCTATTTGCATAAAGCAATCTCTTCTCTACCAGACAACCTTTGAATGGAAGATATTGTATATTATTATTTTTATAAATTCGTAACTTTTTTTGCAGATTCGATGGATTCAGATCCGATTCGGTGTCGATTCGATACCTGAAAGTTTTGCAGTCGATAATAGACTGCACGGCACGGCTTCAGTTAAACGCAAGTGAAAATCACTCGCATACAGGCGTAGCAACGGATATGACACTGGCACACTAGAAAAGAGTTTTCACCTACAGAAAAAAGAACAGACACGTCGAACGCACATTGGTACAAATTTGGGTCACCTCTTTGCGGCTGAAACGTCAGATGCACTGGCCGTTGCGAAATTCGAAAAAAGAATTTATACATGCGACAGCCCGCGGCCCCGCGGCCCGTGTATATCAAACTGAAAATTGAATATTGACAGCACGTTCATAAACGTCGCAGGCAGGCAACAAATTAAAATAAAAAAGTAAAAAACGCGCGCGAATTCTTTCCGTCCAGTAATTCGGTTAGCGGTTGTAAAAATACCCGCGGAGCATTCGAATTTCGAAATATGAAATGCGATTTGAATCGCTCGACTTTGGCCTGTCAAATCTTTCGAGAGGGATTAAAGATCGAAGCCGTTATTCTGATATTTCGATATTTTTCTGACACAAAGTTCACTTTAAGCTGTAAAGTAGACTGCGGAGGCTGGCGAGAGGATCAAATAACCTTTCTATCGTCACAAAATTCATTTATACACACGCCCCGATTTCGACAGCCACGGGGGAAATCGGAAGTGTATTCCATCTTCGCATCTATTCGCTCTCTAGGATTTTTAACCGACCCGGTTTAGATGCGTTAGTTTTTTTAGCTTTTACTTTTATTTCTCCACTGAAACTGAAACTTGTTGGACACGTGACTTTTCACTATGGGGAACTAATATATTTTTCGTGAATTTTCAAAATTTGTTCAGGGTGACCATGGCTGGGTAGTATACCAGTTCTAGCAACTACCATGCAGTGAACGTATATATACATACACAAAAATACATAGGTACAGATGAATGGTGAACACCCTCCTTTTTTAAGTCGGTTGAAAACACGGACACAACCCCTTTTATCATAAAAAGAAGACTATAGGCTGATCTGGTTTAAACACGACTTTAGACTCCTGATTTGTATGAAAAATTTGGACTATTTAGTCTATGTTTTATAATAACGCATCTTAAGTACGAAATCTCTAGACTTTGATGCGCGAAACAATATATCGAATGGTGCGTGCCGCCGCCACACACAGGGTGTGCAAAATTGTGTTTTGGAAACAGAAACAAACCTTAGCGTGTTTGAGAGCAATGCTTATATAATATATTGTACTCTGTTGGGTACTTCCCACTGATATTATAAAAGCGAAAGTTTGTGAGTGTATGTGTATGTTGGCTACTTCTTGACGTTAAATGGCTGAACAGATTTTAATATGGTATGGAGTTAGCTGACACTCTGAATTAACACAATAAAGTGCGCCATTTTTTTCGCGGAATTCCCACAGGTACACTTTTTAAGGCGAAGCGAAGCTTGCGGGATCAGCTAGTTGTATATAGCTACATAAAGCTCGGTAGATGGAATAAGTGTGATGATAGTTATTGGATTTTTAAGGGAAGATCTTTTTATTTGAAGGTCATTCGGATGTTTATTTTACACATAGGTTACTACTTACATCATAAATGCATAATTTCGCAATCGCAATAGATATTAAAGTGAGAAAACAACAACGACATTATGCCAATACTTTATGTACCTAATGTAACTGATATTAAAGAAAAGTTGCATGTATAACAGGTAAATAAGTATAAAAATGTTATGTGCTAAGAAGTACGAAGAAGATCGCACCACCACCGACATATTAGCAAATAACAATCATTAAGCAGCATCGCTTGCTTATGAAATCTGACGTAACTTTTTGGATCTGACAGATGTTTGATGTTTGGTGGTTGTAACCCCACAGGAATGCTTCGAAGCAAAATACTGTTTACCTGTGGTAACGCAAGTAAAGATCACAAAATATTACACCAACACTTAACATATTTTCACCCAAACCTACGTGTAATTATCCCATGTCCCTACAGTACCAACACAAGCACTGATGCAATTACGTGCCTAGTTAACGAAGCTTAATTCGTGCGTTTTGAAGCGTATAATTAGAATCGAGACAAGGCAAACTCGATTGTGCGAGAACCGATTATGATTATCGATTATGATACGCCGGACAATGGCGGGCGGCGATGCGAGCGATGCGCCGCTGATTGTGCGATTGTTTCGAGCTGTGTTCACAGTCACACCCTGTATGTGAATGCGCAAGGGATTTACATGTTTGTACCGTTTAATTGTGGTTGAATTTAAGATTGACAATATGGTCATAATTAAAAACAAATGCGCATGAAATGGGATCGTATAAATACCTATAAACTTGGAATAGCAAAAATGGTATAAAAAATGGATCACTCAGATCTTCAAGAATTACAATGAATCATAGAAAAAGACTTGTTTGAAATGACCACCTGAACCATCTTTCGGCTTACAATTTATCTGACACCCTGTATAGCTCCTTAAATTTTAAGCCATACCATCATGTTCGTGTCTTTGATAAACACAAGGGCTATATACTAGGGTTTGTCACCATGGAGAAAGGAATGGCCAGCCTTATTTCTTATAGAAAACCCTACCAGACAACTTTAGGATGGAAGAGAGATACGAGAAACACTGAACACCATCGAGAATGGAAATAATTGGACAAAGACACTTAATCATTGCAGTGGACCAGCGAGAAGAGAAAAAAACCGGGCGACAATTCTAAAATGAAAAGTTACTCTCGATGCAGTGAAGCGAGGTCAGTGTTACATGTTCAAACATCCATTTCAATAAATGCACACTTAGAGAAACAATACATGAACGAGATGGAGATTTTAATATACAAAAACAAAGCAAAAAACAGTCCGCATTTTGTTTACTGTCAAACCGTTTTAAGTTCATCGTAATGACAACAATTGGACCAATAAATAAAATCACAAAATATTCTAACCAAACTTATTTTAAATAAGAGCTCAGAGGCAGAATCGGGGTGTTATTTTTTGAGACGTTTCGACACTAATTACTTCGTAAATGTTATTTCGTTTTGACTTCGCGTTAACACTCCAAAGGCTTATATGTCCAGCAGTGGACGCTATCTGATGATTTAGAAGACAAAACACTGTCGCCCGCGTCGGTCTAGGCTTTGGCGCGGATCCAACTAGTCCGTTATGTGTGGCCCCAAATTTATGTAAAAGTTGAATTGTGTGTACAGTCGACCAGTGCAGGCGTTAGTCGATATTTGGAGCGCGATTTATTGGGGTCAAACAGATATGGACCGGACGGACGTGGCCCGGACAGCCGATAGAACAAGTCTGGGCTAGTGCTAGACTTTGTTGAAGGTGTATGTGTGAAAGTAAGCGTTAAACCTATTGGTATCGTACGTATCTGACAAGACGGATTGTCATAAATGTATGGAGAAACGGAGTCAGCAATGCCGATGAAGTGGACGCACTTGTGTGAATTTCTGTACAAAGAATACTGATGCCCGAAAGGTGGACGCTTACCTTTAGGGTGATTCTGAATTTTATTTCATTAGGCTACACCATATTGGATGTGCCCTTAACTGAATTATTATATAGTGTATGTTGAAATTAAATTGGCTGAATTCCATTGTAGAATAAATTCGGCAAAAATGTTACAGTAGGTAATAAAATTTAGCATTTAATAAACCAAAACCATCTACTTAGGTGAAAAGCATGACTATTAAACCACTAAATATATATAAGACAAAGAATAGATCCTACTTTTGTAGCCTGGAGTTAAAACATTCTTTCATTTCGTGATTTAAATTATCCGTGTCTCGATTTGTCACGCTTATTGAAATTGTTCAAGTTTAAATGCTCAAAATACTTTAACGGCATAAAAATTTACGATGTAAAATTTAGATATCCTTTCGTAAAACGGTCGAATTACACGACCATAACAAAATGTCCTTTACATCTCGTAAAAAATCTGATAAAATATCCGAACGGATCATGTTTCCGATCATTTTAATCCGATATCGAATTCCGTGATCGCGATAGTGACTCGATTATAGTAGGTATTTTAAATAAAATAATATCTCCATCAGAACCAAGAAGGGATAAAAAAATTAATTTTACTTAGCATCACGGTGACGGTGACTAACATTACAGATGGAATAGAGTTTATTATTGTGACTATATCCATCGAGATAATATAGGTACCTAATTTTATTAAATTAATACATATTTCCTTTTAAATATTTTTTCGTGCAATGATTAAATATATTTTTTAGTTTGTCCTATCTGATCATCAAAAGTTACAAATATAATATCAGTGTGGAAACCCGCCCACGTCGCGTTGCGGACATCGAACGATTTTCTTTATAGTCGACATAAAGTTTTACCTTTCATGTTTTGACACCTTTTATATTATCTTGTATAGGTAGTCTTAGCAGGCATGAATAGAAAAGTCAATACTCATAGTCCATTTATTCATAAAAACATATAAGTCACAAACATGCATTATATCCACTAGAAGTTTCGTCAAAAAAAAATTAATAATTATTATTATAATATAACTACAAATATACTTACTACTTACTTATTATAACTAATTAATCAAAAATACCCCTCCGAGCCACACCCGACCCAAAGGTACCCATGACACTGGCAGCGTTACCACGCTGCACAGCCAGGGATAGCCTCTGCATCAGGTGTGCCCCGGAAGAAGATCCCAGACCACGACTCCTCAAGCGTCTGGTGATTTCCCTTAAGAAGGCCCTGCCCTCTTCTCCCCACACCCCCATCGTCTCCACAGCCAAGGGCACAAACAGATACCGCTGCATCAGCTGGCTATATTTAAGTTTTTTAAGCCGAGCCGCGGCTTCAGCAGCGGCACCCGCATTGGCCGCCAATCAATCAAAAAGTCAATTGTCTTTGAAACAATAAATTACTAGTAAGGTAACTATGGTAAGTAGGTAGAACGAAAGCAACTATCATATTCAAAGTTAACTTCATACTCCAAAACATGTAAAGAATATCTTTTATAGTTTATAGCATTCAAATAAGACTTCTGCATGCATAATAATCGTACTTCTGAAGAAACCAATTTTCAATCTAAAAGCATATTCGGTACCATTCACTCAGCTTTCTTCAACACTCGAAACATTAAACCGAGACGTGCCAAAGTTTGTCGGTAAAATTCACTCTCTTTTATGAAACCACAGTTTTAAAACTTATATTTGAACTTACTTTTGGTGCAGCGAAAAATAACGTTTCATCACACACATCCTTAGACAACGAAAAAAGGAAAAGTCACTATGATTTATGTTTTCAAACGCGAGGTCGAAAATGTTATGTTGGAGTTAAAACTCTATGGCTTTTTGTCGAATTAGCGTAACGAAATATATATTATGTTTTACTTGTTTCTTAGGGTGGTTCTTTAGATATTTTGTCGATAAATATTTACATTATATCAGAAGCGAGGTGTTTTAATTTTATTTCATAATGATTTTATGAAATTATTTTTGTACATAAAATGTTTATGTTTATTCTGATGTTTCTTACATGTAATAGAAATGGCATTCCCATCAAAAATCGCAAAACGTTATTGATTTTTTATGCCTCCCATAGAAAACAATATACACGTACAATGGCTATACATATTACAAGAATATAAAAACATGCCAGATCCCATACGGGAGTATCGATACAATAATATATCGACAGATTAAACCGATTTCTCTACATCACTATATTTCACTTTTATGACGCGGCAATGGGCATACTGTGAGACGGCTTTATGCTCTCCCACATATTTCATACCCAGCTGGACTTTTTAATTCCCTACACCGACTGTTCATACATATCCGCGACGCAAAACCGCAAAATTAAATATTACTTGCTTCATAAAAGCAAAAAAAAAACTGCTATAAAGCTGTAAAAAAATCTAAGCCTAGATTTGATACGTGTATTAAAGCATTCTCTATAACGTGCTTTGTCGTGTTATGATTGGGTTATCCAATTTCATCTGCCAATAGTTATAGCCTTCAGGGTTTACTATCGGCTCTGCTGCATCACCCGACACTAATATTGAATGACAAACTCCATTTCTATTCGTCCTTAACCTAAATACGCACTTACAGTTCGTGCACTATTTTGTTAAACGATATCATGTGGCACGGCGCTGTCTTTTCCTTAGTGACTGAGCCTTTGTGAAAGGGTGGTAGACTTATAATCTTGACAATCAACAAATTATTGTAAAAGTATTCTATTCTACTTCTTTTTTAAGAGACCTATCTTCTTACACTTTCTTCAAGATGAAATAGTGTATCTCTAGGAAAGGCAGATTATTCATGCCAGTGATTTAAGGAATACTACTCTCTACTCTTGATCTGACACTTGATACCTATCATATATCACCCAGATAACTCCCGAATCCTGTTTTAGTTACACTAGCTACCATGTAAATTGACCAAAATAGCGTCCACCTGTAAACTATGTTAGCCCAGTAACATAATACATCGCATACAGACTAAAGTTGGATTGGAGGTAGCGAGCTTCACTTCGACTCTGGTACATACAAAACAGCACATTGCATCACACTCAAATCTACATAATTCAAAGGGTAATAAAATGTTTCTTTCCAGTCATATCCTACTTCAACATCGAGAGAACTAAAACCGTGTGACAGTGAGCGAACTGTGCAAATATTCTTTGAAAAAAGTCAATAGACAACAAAGTAGGTTTGCACAGCTTTTGACGGGAAAACTGTTTTTCTCCGTAGCTTTTTGTTAAGGGCACTTCGCTTCTTTGGGAACGACGAAAATACTCTTACTGTGGACAATAGTTTTTATACCTATGTGGAATTAAAGTGCTTTGGAAGTTTGATTTTCCCAGTATATTTTAATTTAGGGCGACTTGCACAAACATATAATCTAGATTTAGTGTTAAATCTCGATTTAAGCCATACATTTGTATGGATTGACGTTTCTAAAATCGAGATTTGACACAAAATCTAGAGATTTAACATTTTTGTGCAAGTGGCCTTAGAGATTGGTAGATAAACCATCGATCGACTCATTTGCCTTAACCTACAAATACTCCTGATTCACTGCTCTCAAGAGCTTTAAACAAACGCTTAAAATAACGTTTTTTTTAGCAAAAAAAATATTAGTCATTATTTTCTTGGAAAGAATAAAGCTACCGGATAACAACAAATCGTTATCGTCTGATAATATCTGCCAGGGACAGTAAGTTTAATCTTTTACAAACGAAATGAGAATTTTATTTTTTATTTGCGCATTTGCTCAAACGAGATTTTAGGGTTCCTTTGTAGGTTATTTATAAATAACATTAATATTACAGAAGCAGATTGAATTAAACAAAATATATATCAATACAATTAATCTTATCTTGGATATATTTATAATCAAAAAGCTGCCTAATAATACAACACCAGAAATTCAATACTTATCATAATTTCATAATAGAAGCAAAAACAATGTACGATTTTTATTGTTACAATGTTGTCTAAACACGAATATTTGCGAACAATTCAGACCAAAGTCTGTATTTTCATTTGAGTGTGTGAAGAAGAACAAGGTTGTATCTGGACATCCGATCTATCTCATTAAGAAGACGAAAACCGAGGCCTGAACGCATGAGTACCGACATAGACTCTCGTTACAGCAGTGGGATCTATTAAATTATAAAAAAATGTCATTAAAAAAACTTGAAAAAAGTGGAATAAATAAAATACTTTTTTTCCCATCACAGGTTTACAGTACCTACCAGCTGAAACAGAAATCTGTCATTTAAGAGTATTCAGGCTCCTTTTGGTTGAACCCTACGTCATGTAATAGATGTGATTATGGCGAAAATATAACGGGTTTATTTATGTTAGCACGTTAAAATAAAATTGACTCATCAAAATGAAGCTTATATTGTCAAAGAGCATACAAAATCCTAACTGTACAAATTAATACATTATAACTCGCTAAAGTTAGCGATGACAGAGTCGCCAAAATGAAATATGCTTGTGATTCTATTGCATTATTACTGGTAACAGCGTAAAATCAAATATTCTCTTTATTTCACCCTAAACGCCTGCTAGATTTATCGCCTACACTGAGCTTGGGACAAGAATAATAAATCTCCCATATAATGTAGTTCATATCTCATGTTATTATTTATGTACTGGCCCGTTTCCTACGGCAGAACTGAATAAATACTTAATTGTAAAACAATATTAGTTAGATAGTACATTGCAAGCTAACATAATAATTATATCGCAAAAGAGGATGGGCAAAAATATATGGGAATTATTTATTATTATAATAACACTATCTACACTATCAGACGAGATCTGGGCATATTGGATGACAATAACTGACGATAAAAAACAAAAAGGGCCGCGGTGGAGGTGTATTCTGCCCGTAACTTCTGTTACGTCGTCTGATAGTGTAGATAGTGTAATTATAATAATAAATAATTAAATAATCACCGTGTATTATTTCCCAAGAAAATATTTAATTAACTCCCTATCGGAACTTATAAGTCAAATATCTCTGAACGGACCACTGTGACAACAAAGCTGTCAAAGCAAAGGTTATTCCTATTGACAAGACCTATCCAACGACATTAGTCTTACTGCTATTGGAGGGTGGTCCAGCCTCCAATAGCAGTAAGATGAACTGACGAGTATCGGAACTTATAAGTCAAATATCTCTGAACGGACAACTGTGACAACAAAGCTGTCAAAGCAAAAGTTATTCCTATTGACAAGACCTATCCAACGACATTAGTCTTACTGCTATTGGAGGGTGGTCCAGCGTCTAATAGCAGTAAGATGAACTGACGAGTATCGGAACTTATAAGTCAAATATCTCTGAACGGACAACTGTGACAACAAAGCTGTCAAAGCAAAGGTTATTCCTATTGACAAGACCTATCCAACGACATTAGTCTTACTGCTATTGCAGGGTGGTCCAGCCTCCAATAGCAGTAAGATGAACTGACGAGTATTGGAACTTATAAGTCAAATATCTCTGAACGGACAACTGTGACAACAAAGCTGTCATAGCAAAAGTTATTCCTATTGACAAGACCTATCCAACGATGTTAGTCTTAATGCTATTGGAGGGTGGTCCAGCCTCTAATAGCAGTAAGATGAACTGACGAGTATCGGAACTTATAAGTCAAATATCTCTGAACGGACAACTGTGACAACAAAGCTGTCATAGCCAGGGGCGTATTTACCCTAGGGCTAAAAGGGCTACAGCCCGGGGCGGCAGGCGGCGAAGGGCGGCCCAGGGGCGGCCGGCAGGCCGCCCTTAGACTTTAGGTTGGAGGATTAAAAAAGTACAGAACAATATTTTAGGTCGTAAGCCTAGAACGGCCCTGAGCCATCTTTCCACATGTTGACCAGCCTTCGTTGGAATAGTAAATTTTTTTCCGCCTCGGTATTTTTTAAAGGAAACGTAAAGCCAAAAATAATTGCCTCACTCAGTCGCCCTGCACAAGTTTATTTCTAAGCGTTCTAAAACGTACTCTGGATAGACATCCAGAAAAATCTTTTTTTTTGTTCGGAAGATATCATTATCTATGCAAATCTATCACTTGTGGTGATAGATTTGCATTTGTTCTTATACATTTATGTAGGTCGGTAGGTACACACTAGACTTCTTCTTCTTTCATGTCAGTGAATATGCGAATTTTTAAATTTGTCCAGACCAAAAAGAAGCATCTTTGATAGCATTCTGGTTGGCCTGGAGTAAGTCTTCCCGTGTGCAGGTGGAAGGGCACAAGGGACAGGAGAGTAAATGCTCCATATTAAGGGGGCGGTACCACATAGTCACATAGGTTGGTACCAACGGTATAGCCCCACTTGCAAAGATTTGCCTTGCAGCAGTCTACCTCTGCTCGCTACCGATTTAGAGTCTTCCAAATGTGCCAGGGGAGACTGTTACCGGGAGCAAGAGGTAGGAAAGGATCCTGGGGCTGCTTTTAGCCCTGCGTTTTGTGTGTTTTCATCCGTTAAGGATCCCTCACTATTTAGAAACGCTTTGCGGCTCTTAAAGCGGGAAGGGCGGCAGTATGTGATTACTCACAGTGGATGTCTGGAGTCGCTTCTTATTTGGCTTTCAACAGAACATGCCACTTTTCGCCGTATGCTAGGGGATGCTATCCCAGCCAGAGAGTAGACTTTCTATAGAGCGGTGTCGGTTAGAGGCATCCCGTTACTATACGAACTGTGTCGTTAAGAGCAAAATCTACTTCTCTAGCATGCGTGGACCTTGCCCATATCATCATCATCATCAGCCAATAATCATCCACTGCTGGACATAGGCCTCTCCCAAGTAGCGCCACAACACTCGGTCCTCGGTTTTCCTCATCCAACCACTACCGGCACTACGCGCCTAAGGTCGTCAGTCCAGCGGGTAGGAGGGCGTCCCACGCTGCGTTTGCCTGTTCGTGGTCTCCACTCAAGAACTCGTCTACCTCAACGGCTATCGGTTCTTCGGCAGATATGACCAGCCCACTGCCACTTCAGCTTGCATATTTTGACAGCTGTGTCGGTAACCTTAGTCCTCTGACGGATAAACTCATTTCTGATACGATCCATCAGAGAAACCCCAAGCATAGCTGTCTCCATAGCACGCTGAGCGACTTTAAATCGGTGGACCAGTCCTACCGTCTGTCCACGTCTCTGCACCATACGTCATCACTGGCAGGACGCACTGGTTGAAGACTTCTGTCTTCAGGCTTTGAGGAATGGGAATCTTGCTCATATGGGGCAGGCAAATTCGGCTGAAAAGCAGAGTGCTAGGCTACTTGTTCGTAGAACTTGCGGAGAGGCGCCCCAGCTGATAGACGTAAGCCGTCGCAGCAGAAGGTTGTTTCGGGAACTGACTTTTTTCTTGGTGTTTTGGCACTGAGTTTTGTATGTGAGGTTTCTATCCAGGATCACTCCGAGGTATTTTAGTGACGAGCAGCGCTGGATTTTTTAAGTATGAAAGCCGGCATTTGTTCTTTTCTGAACCGGTGGAATAGTATATTTTTTCCGCCTATGTATTTTTTTGAAGGATATCTAAAGAAAAAAGAAATTGCCTCACTCAGTCGCTCTGTACAAGTTTATTTCTAAACGTTCTAAAATGTACTACTCGTCTATGCAGAAAAATCTTTTTTTTTGTTCGGAAGATATTATTATCTATGCAAATCTATCACCACAATGTTCTTATACATTTATGTAGATCGGTAGGTACTCTACACTGGCTGCTCTTTTGGTTTTCATTCATTCTTTTTGGGGCGGAAAACTACAGCAGCCCAGGGCGCGAAATCTTTAAATACGCCCCTGGTCATAGCAAAAGTTATTCCTATTGACAAGACCTATCCAACGATGTTAGTCTTAATGCTATTGGAGGGTGGTCCAGCCTCTAATAGCAGTAAGATGAACTGACGAGTATCGGAACTTATAAGTCAAATATCTCTGAACGGACAACTGTGGCAACAAAGCTGTCAAAGCAAAGGTTATTCCTATTGACAAGACCTATCCAACGACATTAGTCTTACTGCTATTGCAGGGTGGTCCAGCCTCCAATAGCAGTAAGATGAACTGACGAGTATCGGAACTTATAAGTCAAATATCTCTGAACGGACAACTGTGACAACAAAGCTGTCAAAGCAAAAGTTATTCCTATTGACAAGACCTATCCAACGACATTAGTCTTACTGCTATTGCAGGGTGGTCCAGCCTCCAATAGCAGTAAGATGAACTGACGAGTATTGGAACTTATAAGTCAAATATCTCTGAACGGACAACTGTGACAACAAAGCTGTCATAGCAAAAGTTATTCCTATTGACAAGACCTATCCAACGATGTTAGTCTTACTGCTATTGGAGGGTGGTCCAGCCTCCAATAGCAGTAAGATGAACTGACGAGTATCGGAACTTATAAGTCATATATCTCTGAACGGACAACTGTGACAACAAAGCTGTCAAAGCAAAGGTTATTCCTATTGACAAGACCTATCCAACGACATTAGTCTTACTGCTATTGCAGGGTGGTCCAGCCTCCAGTAGCAGTAAGATGAACTGACGAGTATCGGAACTTATAAGTCAAATATCTCTGAACGGACAACTGTGACAACAAAGCTGTCAAAGCAAAAGTTATTCCTATTGACAAGACCTATCCAACGACATTAGTCTTACTGCTATTGGAGGGTGGTCCAGCCTCTAATAGCAGTAAGATGAACTGACGAGTATCGGAACTTATAAGTCAAATATCTCTGAACGGACAACTGTGACAACAAAGCTGTCATAGCAAAAGTTATTCCTATTGACAAGACCTATCCAACGATGTTAGTCTTAATGCTATTGGAGGGTGGTCCCAATCTGCCCATTGTCAATTTAAATCAGGTTATCCACCAAAGATCAAATCATCAAAGTTAGCCATTTACTAAATATTATTATAATTGCTTTTGTCAATTTTATGATCAGATGGGAAAGCATCATGTTTTTTTAATTGGCATATCCGTGTTATCTTTCAGACCTAAGAACTTAAATTATTCCTACCTCGACACATTTATCAGGTACGTTTCTAAGTGGTATCCATATTAGAAAACTTCAATATCATTTTGTGTTGACATACCTGGAACAAAAAATAAACAAATTAGTACTGTTTGGCATATAGTAATTACAATAACGAATTTGTGCGTAGTTTCTAGTAGATATAAAATCAATTATAAAACGGACTACAAACCACGGACTACAAACCACCCAAAGTGTGAGTTTCACGAAGGCAGGTTTTTCAGGTAGGTACTATTATATATTATACTATACTATTGTAATTTTTGATCATCTTTCGTGAATCGCATTACACAAGGCGTTTACTATTTCACCAGAATTCAACTAAGTCTAAGCCCTAATCCCACGTCGCGGTAAAGTTTTGAAACCCAGTCACATCGTGAACAGGCGGGAATCGCGCCTGCACCGCGACACAGGGTGTTGTGAAAACTGCGTGATCCCGCCGTGACAAATGATGGCGAAAGATGGATCACCCTGAGGTGTGGTGGGCATGCCAAGCTGACAAGTACTGGACGCAACAACGATGATAACCGGATTTGACTGGTTCATAGAAATACAATACAATACTTATATTACAATAAAATACTGTTGGCCTTACATCTAATAGCAATATCTTCCTTGCAATAAATTATTGGTATTTTCTACCAGCATATTCAAGTGATACTACAGTATACTTTTGGATTCCACTTTAAAATCGCCAAAAGCTATTTGTGCCGTTAAAAAATCATTTAAGCACACATTGGTTTAACCGCTACACACATTAACTCTCCAGTGAAAATAAATTCCACATTTTATTCCTCTTCCGCTAACGATACTTACGTTGCAGTGAGATAAAATAAAAAGGCAATATAAAAAGAGGAAAATAAACTTCACCACCAATCGTAGTAACCTTTTTGCTGACGCCCCCCAGTTCGGTTAAAGCGTTGAGAAACGGGGTTTCAGTCACAACCTCAGAATAAGGAATAACTACAGAATGGGCACATTTCATGGGCAGTCTTGTAATAATTATATCAAATATGGAATGTTTCATTTAATGCATTTTTTTTATGCCATTTGAATGGGTTGACTTTTCTTAAATCCAGATTAGACACTAAATCTGGTGCAAGTCGCCCTAAATGAATAGAATATTCTGCAAGCTTGACGGCAAGCTTAATCGTGGGAGGCACTTATCGGACCAAACGGATTTTCATAAATGTATGGAGAAATGGCGTTGGCATTGGCAATGCCACTGAAGTGGACGTACTTTTCTATACGAAGAATACTGAATGCGACGCGTCCGTTGCGTACGAAGCCGAAAGGTGGACGCTTACCTTTAAATGGCTCTTCTGAAAGTATTCTGTATTCAAAGGTCGCAACCTTATTTTTCCGTAAAAAAATATGACTTGGCTCTTTGGATTTACTAGATCCGTTTGTTGAATCTTAAGGAGTAAGACATTTTTTGCTGTTGCGTTTTTTTTAAAAGCTATGTTTTTAACGAGCGAAAAGCTGGTAACACTGACACTTTTCCGGTTGGAAAATATTAAAAACAACCTGCAATTTTAGTGATGGTTATTCTTACTGAAAATCTAAATTAATATCTAAATTTAAAAAATTACAGGGCTTTACTACAAAAACTTACGACAGTATTTAACAGATTTTCGGCGCTGTCAAACGCCTAAGAAATCCGTCAAATTCCGTTTTAAACAAATGCAAAATAATTTTTAAAGTTTTTTTGTGGTAATGTAAGTATTAAACATACATAAAATGTGCATTTTTTACTTATTATTAATAATATAAAATGCTTTTAATGCCGATGTTATCCCCAGACGCAGTCTCAATCATATTTATTTGAGGTCTGAGCGACAGTTTTCAATTCACCAGATGAATTAAACCGGTTTTACTTTAGAGTAACGATATACGAACAGATGGTGTGTCACATACAAATGCAAAGTCCAAACTGTCTGCATTTTGTTTACTGTCAAACCGTTTTAAGTTCGACCTACCAACCATTGTACTGTAATTAATAAAGTGACGAATCTTCTAACAGAACCAACTCAAAATAAGAGCTCAGAAGGGCTAGTACGGGGCGCATTTAAGACGTGACAAGAGTTTTGCATCTTGCTCACTCACATGCATCGCATAGTCTCAAGAGCGAGCGCGACGGAGAACTTTTGTCACGTCTTAATAGCGCCCAGTGCTACATGGCCAGGTTGTTAGGCCCTGTACGCACCGCGAATATTTCGCCGCGCGAATATTTTTTCGCAAATTCTGTAACACATTGAATACTATAGGAGTATACGCAATTATTTTTTTAAGTAGCCAAATTTGTATCCCACTGCTGGGCACTTGCGGAAAAAAAATCGCCATGTGAACAGACGAACTTTGAACGCGGAATAAATTCGCGCGGCGAAATATTCGCTGTCCGGAAAGGGGCCTTAGTGTCTATTCGTTTCTTTTGCACTGACACTCCATCTTCTTCCTATATTATTAATCTAAGGATTTACTTAGAGTGCATCAGCGATTGAATTCAGTTCACAGATGTGTCAACCCCACATTATTATTGATTACTTTTTAATAACAACTTGGGAGTGACAATTGAGTGATAGTCACTTGAAGGAGCTAAGTCCCTTGTTCATTATTGTGTCATTGTACTTTAAGACCGCCGCGCCGCCACCGAAAAAGCATAGTATTATAATTTTAACGAACGGTATTTATGTGTGTTTGTCCGTACCTTTTCACTTGTTTGTTGATTGAGAGGTGTTTTTGATAAATGTGGTTCTTGCCTCCTTTATAACGAAAGTCCAAAATTATTTTAGTTTTACGTGGCGTTTGTACGACACACGTCAAACTTATAACACCTTTCGTTTTTCTGGCAAAAAAAAAAAGTTGCCTGTGTAAAACAGTGAGTAAAAAGGCTAATGACGTTAAGTAAAAAATGCGAATTGCCTTGAGGGCCCACTTATACTGACTTATGAGTGGGTAATATTAATGAAAATTACGGTAGCAGCGGTAAGCATTATAATCATATGATTATTATCGTTCATTATTTTTGACATTACGCTCGCCAGAGTAAACAAAAAGGCAGTTCCCGCCGAGATTTTAATACAAACTTTCGATATAATAACGCCATTTCGTAATAACCTCTATATGCAAGCGAGTAGAGATCATTATCGAGAACGAAATGCGGTACCGACAGCAAAAGCAACGCACTGTGACAAGATAATTAACAAAAATGTCAACGAACATAACTTTTCACATATTTATAAGCGTGTCCATACATCATCGATTGATTGTGATCAGAAGCAACTCATTTTCGAGTTGACATGACACATGAGATATGAGGACGAATTCCTAACCGATCATTTAAAATTGTTGCTTCAGTTCGGTTATTTATAGGTCACACACACAGACATACATACACGATACGTATATACGCACACATAGTCTCCTACACTTGAAACAATATATTAAATGCCCGAGCGGGATTCGAATCTGGTGATTTCGGCTCAATAATCATTATTCTAACATGACTAGGTGCGGATATACCTAACGTTGTGATAATTATTGCAGCTGCATTAGGACACGCATCCTATGTACTCATATTGAGTGTTTAGATTATGTTGTGACATTAAAATCCGACCATCCGTTTTAGAGCTACAATGCTAACAACAAACATACCCACGATTTAATTATATTTTGGAGACATTTTCCCGCGACAGAACACCTCCATTCGCTAATATTCAAAGACATTAATTGCCATAACATCTAGTTTCCATTCACGTCTATAATCGAAGATCAAAACAAATTAACACGGCTGTATCCAATCAGAGTCCAGCATCTAACAGCCAATCACAATCCAGCTCTGTCTTCTGTCTGACAGCCTCTTGAACCGACTGTGTCATTCGAGGAATCTCAGCCTATTCAGGACACGAGAGAATATGCAAAACGATAAACAATATTTTGTAACGTAAGGACATTGACATTCAGACAGGAGTTTGCCATAGAACCGAAATCATCCAGGTATATTGCTCAGAGTCCTCAGAGAGTACCTATAAATATGTATATGGTATAAGCAATGGCTTTTTCATAACACACGCATACATCTATACAATATGCTCTCATGTAACATAATTCATAAACAATACAGTGCAAATTTTTAATTTTACTTAATTTGATTCTTTGTATCAATATCGATAGCTATTTTAATTAATTTGACCATATTTTTTGTCAAATTCTTGTCAAATTCAAATGTTATCTGTAATATAGTAACGATGCCGATGACCAAATTCGTGATTCACCCAACTCTAGCTTAGCTATAGCACCTGTGCCCAGAATACGGCACCTACTTGTCAAGATTGGAGTTCTCGTGACGGATCACAGGCTGTCACAGTGTCGACGTGCGTGAATCGGGGTCAGATTACGTCACCCGGGTTTATCGTGATCGTGACTGCTACCGACTAAATAATGTGATCTGTTGGGACGATTATTAGGTCCTCTTCAGTTGTACAGGGTGGCTGCTTTAGATCAGTATGGACAAATGATGAATCTGCTCTTAAATACCACATCATCGGAGCTTTAAAAGTCATAGATAGTCAAAGATTTAGAATATAAATTCATATGAAAGGGAAAGAGCTACTTTATATTTAGGAATTTCCACGGGAAAACCATTTAAACCAAAACGGATCTTGCCGAAAAGTCAGTAGGTATACAATACACATAACAATATGTTGTATGATAAAGCTTCAAAAGCAATTGGATCGTGAAATATAATTGAGTTTTAGTTCAATAGCACACGCCTCATAAACCAGGGTCTAAGCTAAATTTTATTGAGAGCAAGAACAAAACATCGTTTTTAAATTTCAATTTTGCAGCTAAATAAACGCCCAATACGATGCAATATCGAGGTGAAACCGAAACAGTAGAACGACTCAAGGTAAAAATTAAAAATATCTGTTGTTATGCTTATTGCATTTTACGTATAATTTTGATAGTAATTATTTTGACCATCATTTTCAGAAATCAATTAACCACATATTGGAAACACAGAGTTAATTCTTTACATGACTCTTTATCTAGGATCTAGAAGTTCAAGATGACTTTTACACTCCTATAATACATTTTCCTTTCTGTACCCCCTGCAGGTTGACTAGTAGAAAATGCTTATAGCATTAAGTCCACCTGATTGTACGTTGTACGTACCTAATTACTTTTGTATACTGAAGAATAAAGGTAAATGTACATTGGCTATTGCCTGCAGTGCCCCCACTGCCCCGGGTGCACGGTGCCCCCGCAAATGCCCCCGGGTGCCTGCGGGGCAGAGATTGCGACCCCCGACTATGACGCTCAGAAACGGTCCACTAACAGTGAAGGAATTGTTTACCGTTTTTATTTATTGAAAGGTGCACTGTTGCGTTGTAGGAAGGACACATACAGTTATGTGTATTTTTGCAGAAGGCGTCATTAAGCTAGCCTTTTCCGTTTAGGAGTAATTTGGTGTTTTTCTCAATAGAACCTTTTTATGGTCCGTGAGTGTTTATAATATAGCTTAGAGGGTTGGCGGCCATTATATCATTTCGGATATATTTTAAAAACAACAAAATGCTCATAGCATCCGCGGGTCACATATAGTAGGACAGAGCGTTTAGTTATAAGAGCCACTAAAAATAAACAATTTAAAAAAACAAAAGTATTTTTACAGGTTATAAATTATACCTTATACCTACCAACAGTGACATAACTCTAAAATACCATAGCCCGAGATGACGTTCTGAGCACACCTACGCGCAATAAATACTTAAAACCTGTTAAATTATCACAAAACAACGAACGCCCACTCGCTGAAATTATAAATTGAGCGTCGATATAATAAGCTAAATAAATACAAAATCTCGCTCGAAGGACCGTTGAAGCACTACAGACGGAATACAGAAGTCAAGCTTGAAATAAATAGTGCGAAAAATTCGTGAAATATCTGAACTTTAGCTGTGAGGAGCGGGCAATAATCTGAGAAGCTGAGAACGCCTTTTTAACAGAGGCGTTGGGGTTGTACAACTACTGTAGCTTTTGTTGTCTACACTAATCAAATACCTATAGGTCTTAAGAGTTTGATTCTATGAATAACCTAACTAACGTTTAAAACCCCCGACATTCAACACTAAAAGCCGCATAACTTTTTAACGGCTAACCCGATTTTCATGAAGCATGGGATTATAATATTATAATCATCACCCAAAAAACACCTCTTTCTCCGTCTGGGCTTAGTTAAAAGACAAAAGTATGATAAGCTGTAAGGAGCTTGACTCCTATACAGTCGCTGTATACCTGAAGGACCTTAGGGACAAGCGTCGACTTGACAGGGGGCGTTCACAATATATAATATACAGCTTCCGCCCCCGCCCCAACACATGTTACTGAGGAGAATATTGTGTTTTTTTATGCACGTAGACAAAACGTGACGGTATATACAGGGTGTTGCAAAATTGGTATACTAAGCCGAAACCTACATGTGCAGCATGTTATATCTAAGCCCGAATCTGAAATCAGAATTTGGAAATTCGCGAAAAAAAATATTATTTTCCCATAGTAAAAAGTCACGTGACCAACAAAGTTTCTATGCAAAATGAAAAAAAAAAAAATCGCGAATTTTCAAATTCTGATTTCAGTTTCAGGCTTAGACATACCATGCTGCACATGTAGGTTTCGGCTTAGTATACCCTTTTTGCAACACCCTGTATACATACTACGGCACTTTGTGATGCGAGGCGCTTATAGAATATTTATTTATAAACACTTTATTGTATACTCAGAAAACACAGTTACAAAAATGGGACAAAAGTAGTGTATACAAAGGCGGGCTTATTGCCAAGAAGCAATTTCTTCCAACCAACCTTATTTATTTATGTATGTATCTATGTACTCTTACGGTGCAGAAAAACATTGGGAGGAAACCAGCATATCCTTACTCTAGATGTGTACCCTAAGAGCATTGTACTCATTAAAATGACGATACGGCTCGCGACCTATCACGTGAGTACAGCAGAAAATGCGGGTGGCTCGCTTGCTTGCTTGATTACAGTCGTAAGCATAATATTATGTAATTTATCTCAGCTATTACAACACCCAGGCCTGCTACTCCAGTTTACTCGGGAGCTAGGCTGGCTGAGCTGAAATCAAGGGGATATGTACAAAGGTTCCACTCGAGAGAGCCACGTACAGGAACTTCACCCCCTATGAGAATAGAATAGAAATAGAATAGAATTATGTTATTTATGTATGAGTATTTAAACCGTACAAGTACCGTTAATCATAGGTAGATAGAGTTATTGATAGTGTCAGTAATCGGATCGCTTTCGCATATTCTGTAATTTTAACTGTATTTTAATATTTCTGTGTTCTGTTTGATCAATAAAGTAATATTTTATTGTAAGTTTGATTTCAGATCAGCACTTGTAATGTCTTTGCTAGTATCTAGTCGAAAATCATTAACCCCTCAACTGTCCCAATTTTATTCTATTTGAAACAGATTAACGTATATAAATGACCTACATAATTATGACTATTTATTTATTAAGGAAAATAATACAAAGGTATTTCTTATTATAAAATACTCATATATAAGCCTCATTATAGGTACTTAATCTAAACTAAAGAATAACCTAACAATGTGAGAGATAACAGTAAAAACAACACATACATGTTACCCTACTATTATTGACTATTACTGTTTCCGTAACAATCCGTCCTGAAATGTTATTATGTTTTTTATTTGTGATTATTATAATAAACTTGTTCCTTAGATTCCACAAAAACTAAACTGTAAACATATTGATGCTCTCAATAAGAAGCTTAACTAACGGTTAAGAGGATACAAATATTAGGTTTCCGGAAAATAAATATATTGGACAATAAAAGATTATTTTTGAAGCATTGCCCAAGATAGCTAAGGACAATAGGTAAGCAATTATAAATAGAAAAAACTTCACAATAACAAAAACAAATTTTTCAGTTAGTTGAGATAGAAGTTTCTTTGGCAAAATTGATTTGTAGCTTCTGTACTGCCTCACATAATAGGTAATTATATTTATTATATGAATATGTTATACATACAGACACCTTATTATTTAATTTGCTCGCAAAATACACATGACGAATTCATAACAGCATCAATACACTTGATAGGTAGTTATTATGTAAAACAATTGTAATTTTAAATATCGCTAACAAATAGGTATTGCACAAAAAATTGCAACCATCAAAAACATCATTTCGCCTTGCTCTGCACAAAAATTGTATTCCTTTTTTCTCCAAGAAGTACAATGATTAATACTGAAAAACTTCGGCGGGAATTGCAGTCGCAAAATTGCACTTCGGATCTAGAGCCTTGTTCTAGCTTCACAAGAAACGGATGAAGGAAGAACTTTACTGTCATGCAAACACTACCTTTACTAGAGATAAGAGAGGAGCGGTGGTAGCTCAGTCGGGAGCGGTGGTAGCTCAGTCGGGAGCGGTGGTAGCTCAGTCGGGAGCGGTGGTAGCTCAGTCGGGTAGGCGCCCGCTTCTCACGCCAGAGATGCGGGTTCGAATTCCGGCGCTGACATGTACCAATGAGTTCTTTTCTGAATTTAAGTACAATGTATACCATCGCTCTTACGGTGAAGGAAAACATCTTGAGGAAACCTGCATATCTAGATGTAGCACATCTAGATATGTGAACCCACCAACCCGCAGTAGACCAGCGTGGTGGGAAATGGTCCAAGCTTTGGAAGGCAGTTTAGACCTTGGGGATATGCACAAAGGTTCCATTCGAGAGAGCCAGGTGCAGGTACTTACACCCCCACAGAGAATAGAATAGAATAGAGATAAGAGATAGAGTCGTGGAAAGAGCAGCATCACTATGAAACTACGTTTTTACCCGGTCTTATTATTACCCGTTATTATTAAGTTTAACGTGTCTGTGGATCTGTGTGGTGGCGTAGCTCTCAAATGGCTGAACCGATTTTCGATTCGTTTTTTCTGGGTCATAGGTAATGTTACCCCGAGTGTTCTTAGCCGTATTTGATCAAAATCGGCAAAGCCGTTCAAAAGTTATGCTACTTTCAGTGTTGAATATCGGGGTTTGTTAACGTTGGTTAGGTTATTCGTTAGGAGAGGCCTATGTCCAACAGTGGACTTTCGTGGAGGTTATTCGTAAGGTAAAGTGACCCCCCAGAGTTGAAGCGGGACATTTGTCAAGGGACTC
Organism: Plutella xylostella; assembly: GCF_932276165.1. Classification (NCBI taxonomy): domain Eukaryota; kingdom Metazoa; phylum Arthropoda; class Insecta; order Lepidoptera; family Plutellidae; genus Plutella; species Plutella xylostella. Next base: position 2,017,964 of record NC_064007.1, on the reverse strand, counting down.
GCGAGAAACATTTTTCATTACCTCCGGCGATGGCCGAACACTAGGGATGAGCGATTTATCGATATCGATATTTTTCTGTTACCCTTTCTTCCCTTGGGGCTCCACGCTTTCAATCTAGCCGTCATTATCCGTGTAACTGTGTTTGCGCGCAATATTTATGATTATGGCTGTCTGTTATATTTATATTTACTTTATCAAAATGTATCTTTGAAAAGCAAGCTAAACCAAGAATCCTTAGGGACATATTGAACTTGAGAAAGTTTTCGCAAAATCAGGCGGGGTTATACAAGTACAGTTTAGCGATCAAAAATATATATTATGTTTACGTTAGTTTTGTACATAGACATATATTTTTTATACATACACGTACGTAGAAAATGTTATTTACAAAGATTTTAGGGATATGAAATAGTGATTACTGTAACAGTGAATTATAAGATACTTTATATAGAAATTATTACCAATCCCTTAACAAAGGTGCTAAACCTCAAAGATATATATACATAATTTAATTAAAACTTCTTGTGTAGGTACCTATATTCGCACAAAAATCATCGCAAGAACCGCCCAAGTTTAAAGAAATCCCTTCCTTAAACTCCCCCCCCCCCCCTTACTTTTAGTACCTCAAAACACTGGAGATTAAGTGTTGTGACCCCAAGCCTTGTTTTTATCGATGTTGCGCCACAGATTAATAATGGACAAGCAAACTTCAGTCGGGTCGGGAGTGTAATGTATTTGACACGATGAGGGCGTGAAATATAAAAAAAAACACTCACACCTTGTACTAATCTACTCCCTTGCGGGGGCAGAGGTGCATTGCTGCACCCACTTTTCGCCAGAGTTATGTAAGTCCCAATGTAATTGGGGGCAGGCCTATTGCCATTTTACGGGCACATCCAAGACACGAGAACAAATATCTGCCCCAGCCGGGAATCGAACCCGGGACCTACGGCTCAGTAGTCAGGGTCGCTAACCACTACGCCATTCGGTCGGTGGCGTGAAAAATATCACCAATAATTTCTGACTGCGGCGCCCAGATAGCCCTGGCTTGAGAAATTGTTGAGTATACAACGTATTTATTGCATATTTCCCCCCTATTTTTCCTCGGTTGTTTGGCATTAATATTAAAAACCGGCCAAGTGCGAGTCGGGCTCGCGCACAAAGGGTTCCGTAGCAGCAAATATAATATTACAGTTAAATCAACCTATCTCAAAAACTATAAGAGATACTTTGATCAAACCAAAAATCGTTGAAAGAGTTAATTAGCATGCATCACCTCTATTTTTTTTAGAATTTTATACCCCGTAGTTATAAAAATAGAGGGGGGGGGACATACTTTTTACGACTTTGAGAGCTGATATCTCAAAAACCGTTCACTTTAAGAAAAATGTTTTTTAGAAAACTTTATATCATTTTAAAAGACCTTTCCATTGATACCCCACACGGGTATGTACATCGAAAAAAAAAATTTCATCCCTCAGTTACATATTACACGCCCAACCCCCAATTCTTTTTTTTACTATTTAGTGTCATATTTTTGTAGCGGTTCATACAACACATATTCCCATCAAATTTCATCACTGTAGTACTTATAGTTTCCGAGTAAATCGGCTGTGACAGACGGACAGACGGACAGACGGACAGACGGACATGACGAAACTATAAGGGTTCCGTTTTTGCCATTTTGGCTACGGAACCCTAAAAATTGAACAAGAGGGTAGCGTTTTTTTACTAGGAAAATATTGGTAGCAATTTTGAAGGCACCATTAGATTCTTAAGTATGACAAAACGTAAATAAATAGGTATATTAGTATTTTATTTTATAAATGTTGTTTTCTAGCAGTAGAAAGAAAGAAGAAAGAAAGATGCATTTATGCAGTAGTAGCAGAATACATAAATATAGTATTTTATATATTTGCTTTCATAATAGTCATTATTAATTATGAAATAGTTTCGAAATGGAATGATCGATAAGAGTCTAAAAGTGCATCACTAGTTGGAATAGTTGTCACAAAGTTGCAAAGAAAATATAACGCGATAATGTTTGAAACTATCATAGTTAGTCGTTGATATATCTCTGTCCCATTTAGATCATTTCTGCGTTTGTTTTTCTGGACGGAAAACTGGGTATTTTAAAAAGCCCATGATTATTATAAACAAACTGTACCCGCGAGTTTCGCTTCGCCTTAAAAAGTTTTCCCATGGGAATTTCGGGATTTTATCCCTATATTTTAGCCTATGTTCTTTCTTAGGGTCTAGAGTGTCTATACCATATGTATACCAAATTTCAATCAAATCCGTTCAATAGCTTTGGCGTGAAAGAGTAACAGACAGACAGACACAGTTACTTTCGCATTTATAATATCAGTTAGGATTAGGATTATTCAGACATATTTGACACTGTCGACAACTCGCAAAGTAACGTGCATCTCTCTATAGATGTTGTGTTTTGAAAGCTGCAACCATATATTGGCAAGTGTAAACTCTGACCAACAATGAGCCCTATTTGTAACACAATACTAACAGGTGACATAGTACAACAGCTGTTATGTACTTGGAATATTTTATGTTAAACATGGCTAAGAACTTTCTAGGTCACCACAAACTAAACCTTACCGTTTAGGAGGTAAGAGGTAACATATTATTATACCTACATATACAGGATGTTGCAAAAGCTTAGTATACTTACCCTTTTTGCAACATCCTGTATGATGATGATGATGTCCTCTTCGTCGTATCCGACAACAGCGACTCTTGCTACACTCTGTTATGTGGCTGGCAAGTCCGAACTTCGTCTTGAACACCCTGTCACACTGAGCACAGTAGAGCTGTCCCATCCTGTTGTATGTGTAGTTGTAGGAGGGCTTAGAGCGTGTCTTCCGAGAGTGGCGTTTCACGTCAAGGTCTTGAAGTCGAGACTTTTCAAAATTTTCTAAGCCTTTGTGGACAAAGTGCAACATCCTGTATAGACAGCGGCCAAATGCCATCTTTATTCTACGTCTGTATCAAACAACCTTTTTTAAGTATCAAAGCAGGAATGCTAATACTGGACACGAGGGATTCTCGCCCTTATTTATGGCAGCAATTAGGTCGACATCAGACAACGGGGTTGACAAATAAAATGCAAGAGTCGCCATTAATCGATGGAACAAAGACACATATTCCAGTTGACGTAAGATTCAAGATGGCGACAGTGGGAATAATTTTGCTCGTGGTTTACTGAAGTATCTTAGTATTAAGCCAAAAACCGAGACTTTATACTCTGTCCATTATATTATTGGTTTTTTGACATTCCAAATCCAACTAAAACTTTACTTACCAGACATAAGGAAACGTCAAAAATACAATAATATAGTGGAAGCTCTACAGCTTAGGCATATGATTTTTTCTCATAAGTACCTACAGCTTTAATCTATTTGATTTTAACGACTTTCGCTGAAAAATCAAATTCATATTTTATTTTTGCAATCGTTCTTGTTATCCTTCATAGATAGGTAAGTATCCATAATACACTCACGGGCAATGAAAAAGTTCCACTCACAAAATGCCGACTCCAAACGACCCCAATATTCAAACATTTCATTTATAATTTGTACAAAATATTACTGTTCTTAGTTGGTAATATCCTGATGCTCGGTTTAATGTACTTCAATGTTGCAGAAGGCGTCATTAAGGTAGCCTTTTCCTTTTAGGAGTAATTTGGAACCTTTTCATTGCCCGTGAGCCGAGAGTGTATTATGACAAATAACTGAAATAACAAAACGACTCCATTAATCCAGCTACACCCACTGTAAGTGCGTAAAATACGCCCACAAAAGGCCAACAAAGCGTCTTCAAAGCGCATCAGAAAGCTACAATGACAATCCTCGTTGGTTTTTACCTCTTTACATACAAAACAAACGGACAGACCGGCCGACGGTACATCTGTGAGTAATGCGAGAAGTCTACGTATGTTGCAGAGGCTATGGACTTAAGTTGTTAGCGAGTTAACTCTGCAGGTTGACTGGTAGAAAATGGTTCTATCATTAAGTCCACCTGATTGTATATACCTAATTACTTTTGTATACTGTGCAATAAAATAATATAAAAAAACCCTTATGTATAGTGTTCAAAATATGGCATATATATCATGTTTTTTACTTTGTCCTATTAATTAATTTAACGTCCAATACTAATGTTTTTGGTTTTACTTTTCTACTTAAGTCAGTTTAAGTTTTTAGTTTCTTGGTCGAACCTTGGTAAATTGTTACCCAAATGATGCGAGATGGTGTAATTTATAAGGCTGCGTATTAAGGTGCCATTTTTCAGAGCACAACATGGGATTGCAGTAGCCATGGTAATAAAATAATTTAAACAATTTATGCTTGTAATTTTATCCTATTTTTTCCTACAATTATCGGTTTCTAAGTGCGGGTAAATTCGAAACCCTCACCCGCTCCGCTCGCCGCTCGGGTGACGGGAAGCGTATTTCGAAAATACATAAATAATTAATGAGAGCGATCAACGCCGACAGGATTTATCGAGGCGCGCGCCTGACCCGCCGCCGCGGGGTATTTTGGACTTACGCCTCTTTGAACCGACTTAAAGAAACAAACTTTTTTTTGGTCGGTCGGCTTGATAAACTTGGTGGTCGTTTTTATAAAATACTAGCTGGTCCCGCGAGCTTCGCTTCGCCTTAAAAAGTTTTCCCGTGGGAATTACGGGTTAAAAAGTAGCCTATGTTCTTTCTCAGGGTCTAGACCATATGTATACTAAATTTCGTTCAAATCCGTTCAGTAGTTTTGGCGTGAAAGAGTAACAGACAGACAGATTTAAAATCTCATTCTAAGGCCAATGTAAAATGTATTACAGAATCCGTATATACAATGTACCTACATTGTACAATCAACAAAAGATAAACCTCCAGTGCAAACAGTATAATCATAAAAATCACAGAAGAAATATAAATAAGTCGAAAATAAAGAATACTATTGAAAAAACTTATTTTTCTTTCAAAATAAGTGCTCTTCGTATCAGCTAACATTCAACAGTAGATTTTGATAGGAAAACATTTGCACCCGGGTGGATATGTATCTATTTTGCGGACAGTACGTAATCCATCACGTGAACCTAATCCATGTCATTATCCGACCACAAACAAAGGTTAGTCCTGGATCTATCTTACTCTAATTCGATTACAAACCCAAACCCTCAAATTCGAATTTAAATCTATCGAAACTGTTTAGAGTTGTCAAAGGTTACCTTTTAGTTTTCGGCTTCCTTCGGCCAATTTATTTTTGAAAACGTTTATAAAATATTTGACGAGGTTTAGATTATATTGTAGAGTGTTGCTGAGATATTTATAATATGTAATTAAAGATTTACGTGAAATTGTGTTGTTTTAGTTTTCGGCTAGGATCAATAAAATACTTACTTAAATCCAGCTACTAAGATCCAAAACCGAATTTATACCATATTGATCAAAATTTTAAATCCGAAACCGCTTTCAATATTTTGCCCGTTGCAAAGTTTAGCCGAAGCGTATCGTATACAAATTGTCTTCCACTCTATCACAATTCATCGTATAGGTTAGAGGCACATAACAGCTACGTATATAGGTACATATCCAAGATATCTTTGGGTCAGGAGGGCAACACCAGCTTAGCAAAAAACAGACGAATGAGAAATGCCATTGTAATCGTTAGATTATATAAATAGATAAATGCAAAACCTATTTTTTTTTGCAAATCGAAGAACAAAGGTTGTTAAGACTAACCCACTGAGCCACCCCCTTTCGGCTAAGTAGGTACCTATACCAGTTTTGCAACACCCTGTAAAGCACTCACGATTTGACTAATGCACTCCCTTATTGTATACTAGGTAGTTAAGTTTATTTCTCCTCATATTTTATTGTAACTAAGTATGTATTTAGTATACAATAAAGTGTTATAATAAATAAATTAATAAATATTGGCTAGAAAGAGTTAAATTACTAGTCCCACTTTTAGCTAGCATTCTGTCTGTTATAAAAGGGTCATTGTATATTATCTACCATACATACACCTTTTTGACTGTAATTAGCGCCTCTGCACCAATCACAAAGCATCTACTATTGAATAATTGTAATTTAAGTCACATTAATTAATATTACAATAGTTATCTCGAAATTGGATTCTCCCTTTATGCGTAGATAGTAGATAACAATACTATAACTTCTGAGTAAGTTACCTCATCGCACATTAATGTTACCATGTATGTTATGTAATACTATACATTATGTCCTTGTGATCGACTTCGAAACATATCAGATAACTTAACTTAGCAACAGAAGATGATACATAATATTCAAATCAAGTACAATATACTGTTGTACTATGTTGTATGTAACCAAAGTAATTCAAAATACTTACAAAATACTTACTTACTTACAAAAGACGACCGAATGGCGTAGTGGTTAGTGACCCTGACTACTGAGCCGATGGTCCCGGGTTCGATTCCCGGCTGGGGCAGATATTTGTTTAAACACAGATATTTGTTCTCGGGTCTTGGATGTGCCCGTAAAATGGCAATAGGCCCGCCCCCTATTACATTGGGACTAACATAACACTCTGGCGAAAAGTGGGTGCAGCAATGCACCTCTGCCTACCCCGCAAGGGAGTACATTAGTACAAGGCGTGAGTGCGTGTGTTGTGTTGTGATCAGTTAGGTAATTATTAACTGTAAACAAACAAATCTACCATGGCACCTAAGAGTCTATCTACTCCAACGATTATCGGTTTTCAGACAGACATGACCACCCCACAATTACACCCCCTATCGCCACACAACAGAGCCCTCAGACTTAAATTCCGTTCAAAAAATTCCGAAAGCCATTTTAAAACTGGAATGTGATTTTTTCCTTTGCGGACAAAGCCGTGTATAATTGAGTGAGGTTCCCCATTCGACATTCGCGTGAGCTGAGTTTCAATACCTTCGATACCTTGTATAAAAGTTACTGGAATACTCCCCTTCAGTAGGTGAAAAAGTGGGCTGTAAAACATCGTGAGGAAACCTGCACTTTCAGATTTCAGATTCTATAAGTGTACCCTAAGTGTATTGTACCTAGTTAGATATTATACTCATAAGTTTACTAAAAGAAATTAATGAAATATGGATTACAAAATTTTGGATCAACAAACAACCAACAAAATTCAATTTATCGGTCTACAGACACCTACTCAGTTATACAATAAAAAGCCTAAATCATAGAACGTCTTATTAGGACGCAAAAACAACATTAAAAACTAAAATCGGCCAACGCCAAATCAACAATCAATTGCTTGACCTACATAAGAAGTTCCAATATGCAGGTTCGAAACGATCGGTAGATTCTCAAGATAAGTCGTGATCATGATCATAACTGATCAGTATCATGATCGTAATGGATGCTGTATAACGGAGCCGTGACGGTAAACAAAAGGAACCACTTAGGTATAACACTTTTAAACTGACCTCTGTTGCAACTACGTTTTAAAAACGGTGTATTGAGGTTGCGAAATGCATTTTAGACTTTAAGCTTAGTTGTTAAGTGTTTTGGCGTGAATAGTTAATAATCACGAGATGTTATATAGCGATGGTTTTCATATATACACAGTAATATATTTTTTTTACGTTTTTGAATCTATTTAATGCAGGTAGAACACACACAACACTATGAACACTATCGTATTTACGTCCGTTTATTTATATAATTACATATGATAAAAAATATTACAGTTATTCACAAAATATAAGGAAAAAAAAAAAAAAAAAAATCTTGTATAATGAGATACACGGCTGGGGGTTTTTAGTCGGTTAACGCCCGACACTACCTGGGTCCTCTTCCCAGGTGTCCATGTGGATTTTCCCCCAGCAGTGGAAAAAAAAAAGGAAGAAAAAGAAAAAAAAAAAGAACAATATATATATAAAAGATAGAATATATATACCTATATATAAATGAAACTTCCTTACCGAGTAGAAAGTAGATAAAAGAATTAAAAACTATCTCATAAAAATTACCACTCTTCAAAAGGCACGGACATAAAGTCTGTGGAGTGATAACAATTTCTTAAAAAAAAAAAAAAAATATAAGGAAATACTGCTAGCAAGTGTAACTCATGTTAAAAGTACTATGGAGTGACTTAATTTCGGCGCATATAAGTTTTAATTTATATTTTATGTATTCTCCTTTGCATCAATAACTTTACTAGTCTTGTCTAGATGCTGCATTTACTATTAAGGCCTGCAAAAGTCAGGAGGGTAATAGATAAATGATTAACGGTTTTCTGAGAATTGGTTTGGTGGATTCATACTTAAGGAAATGTTTTCCAATAGATATTTGATGTAACATAATTCGATGTCCGATGTTCAAGAATAGTCTCGAATATCCAATACAAAACATCAACAAGAGCAATTTCGACGAGTGTTTCCCGAATACGTACCCTTGACTTCACTACACACTTCCAAAATACAACAAAATCCAGAGAAAAACAATCTCAAATCCAAACGGGTACGGCTTACGATTCCGTGGCAAGTTTTTTCAAAACCAAGATTTGCTTGGGGAGGCCTGGGATTTTTTTCTAAATATGTTTCAGTATTATCTAACATGATGTTGGATGACAGTAATTCCCCTAGAGAGGGATAACGTTTCAGTTTTTTTCTTGTTAACATTGTAGGGCTGAAGAGATCGGGAAATTATGTCTCAAGGCGTTAGTTTTACTTGTTTTTAAGTGAAAAAGTGTGCTATTCTATTTTGACTGTTATTTACATAAGCATTATATTTCCATTTATCTAATACCGGCTTAAATAATAATATTATGAAAATAACAGTGATAATATTTGTATTTTTTTCTTTTAATAAACATAAATGTATATTACGTAGACTATTTGGCCGAATGACGGCCCGATGTGAACCGGGCTTAACTTATTTTCCCAGTCGACGGCGCACGGGAAAAAGGCCGTACCAAAATGCAAATGAACGAAAACAGACCATTCATCAAATAGCACTTTTACGACTGAACCCCGAAACCTCGGTCTTATCTTCAGGAAGTGAATTCGAAAAACTTTCCTTTCATAGTAAAGAGAGTGTGGTGTTAAGTAACGTTGTGTGTTTGTGTGAAAAGATCTTATGAATTTTCATAATATTATGCTCAAGTCCATTTCATACAGTTACTTGGGTTCGTTATGGAAGTTGATAAACGTCATTATATCGCGATAGAGTTAACGACGAAAACCAATGAAAATTGTTGTGCCCAATTAATTAAGGGTTGAAAAAAAAGGCACAAACAGAAATCCAACCAAGAAAAAACTGGATGCAAATCATTATTATCACTGCCAATAGAAGACATACAATAAGCTTCCCCGACATAAGAACCTACGTTTAGCAACCAAAACAAACGCCTCTTACCAACAACCTCTCCGTACAACAGTCATCACAGCCAGCTAATAAGGACCTGCCACTCGGCATTGTCCACTCTCATTCTCCAGCCATTTCCTGATAGCTTCTCGTCCCTCCCAGCTCAGGTTATAATGGACGGTGTTAATGAGGTATAGTACAATAGAAACATTTGGAGAACATTTGTTCGGACGATTGTTGGCCTTTGCCCACTCCGTGTTTCTATAAATCTTCTAGTTGATGTTGAAAGATTGATTTTGTGGCTTAAGTTGAGCGAGATTTTAACTGGCTTCAAAAAAGGAGGTTCTCTTTTTGACCTGTAAGTATTTGTATTTGTGCGCGATTAGGTATTAAGTTAGTTAGGTACGAGTATTTTGTCCCCAAAATGACAAATGGAGAATTTGAAAAACAAGTAATCTTAAATGCTTTGTTTCTTGTATTTAAAATTTGAGCTGCACATTTTTTCCTTGACTCTGAAAGAAACAGGCACAAAAGGTAAAATTGATTGTCTGAATTCGATAAGTATTCTAAACATTTTCCTAAAATAGCTTACTTAATTTGAATGGTTGTTCAGGCACAATCTTCATAAAGTTTCAAAAGGTTATGCCAAATTAATGAGTGAGGTTCCGGAACTAAGTGTTCCGCGGTCGGTTCAGGGGGTTACTCTATACTGATAAAAACGAACGAAAGAGAATTGTCACGCAATCGGCACGCTTAATACAACGAGATAGAGCCGTAGTTTGCGCAGCGTTGGATTAAACAAAACTGCAGCGCTAACCAGCACTCTACGTGACAATCTCTGCGTGACAATTCTCGTTTGTTCGTTCGTGAATTTAGGGAGTGACCCCCCAGAGTCTTCACGAGATTTAACTTGGAGTTTGAAGCTGAAAACTTAAAGCTTGGTCAAAAGCGAAAGTTTTTGTACTGAGAATAGAAACCAATTATAAGAATAAGCCACTTTTTTCACTATACTATGTCCATACCTAAAACATCTTTGGGATAAAAAAACGGCCAGTCAAAGACATGCTGTCACTGCTGTCTTGCTGTCACTGGGATAAACTCAAAGGTAGTCATTGTGGAACAGGCCCTTATTCTAATACTGTCCATGTCCAATGAAGGTTATCTGACAAATAACCCCCCTCTAATATCATACAAAACAATAGTGGCTTGCCGGTAAAGCAATCAGCATTCCTTTCCAATCAACCTTTACCTGTCCTAACATGTTAATAAAGGCACCGGCATACTTAGTAAACAAACATTTTACAAGGTAGGGGGGAGAGTGTGTCACCGGGCCATGAAAACTGTTGGCAGCATGCACCTGCGGTCGTGAGCAGGGAGAAGGAAGGCTTGGAGAAGGCAAAGTCAAAGTTAACGTAGATATAAAATAAACAACGTTAATGTAACATGTCGTTAAGCCTAGTCAGAGGCCTTCGGGCGGCTTGAGAACATCTGACAGTCGGGTTGCCCACTTACCCGACAACTCTCTCAGCACAAGCTTGCTTGTGTTGGGGTCCACCAACCCGCACTTGGCCAGCGTGGTGGACTAGGCCCGAAACCCTTCCTTGATTGGAAGGAGACCCGTGCCCCAGCAGTGGGGACGTAATGGGTCGTGATGATGAATGTAACATAATGTATGTATGCATCGATGCATGCCCGCCATAACGACATCAGCTCAAACCCGTGTGAGTAAGTACATTGGACGGCTAATCATCCCAGATTATCTCGCATGCATAGTCCTTGTTATCTAGGTACACTATACGTTCATAGACACATAACACAGCTATATTTGACTAGCCTTTCTGCTTTGCATAGGCTTTAAGGGACAATCCGTAGGTATACTGTGGTAAATAACCTAACTCAGTAAGGTTAAAAACCCCGACATTCAACAGTAAAAGTCGCATATCTTTTGAAAAGCTGAACCAATTAAAATTAAAAAATAATCGAAAATCGGTTTCACCGTTCGGAAGCTACGCTACCACAGACAGATACACACACGGATATACACAAACACGTTAAACATATAACACCCCTCGTTTTCAGTCTAAGGTTAAAAACCAAAATAAAATGCCACCTCCACACTTTCCCTCCAGTGTCACCCCCACCCCCCACTAACAGTACACATTTCAGCCGTCTTGTCCTGGAGCATGAAATTCAGCAAGAATGTCCCCGAACAGCTGATAAAATTTTATATCACAATTTTCACGTACTGCCGTATGCTGAAAGGGAGTGCTTGTGTTCGCGACGTGTGTTTTCGGGCTGAATTCTTTGGGTTTGCTGCTTTTTACTGAGTTTTCAAGACTATATAGGTACCTACTAAAAGGAAAATGTATTAAAAATACATATAATTATTTAAAAATGCCCATCAGCAAAAAATGCTTGGCGGGAATAAGTAATGTTAACATACATTGCTGTATGTAGTAACGGAACATACTAAAATCCTCTCATTGAATAAATAATACCTACACAAACTGAAGCAAAAACACTTTTAAAACCACTAATAGAGACTCGAAAACGTTGAAAAACCAGCCTTCACAGAAAAGAAGTAAAAAAACGGAGTTCTATTTTTGAAAATGCCGCGCAAATAGACTTCACTCTGTACAAATTTCACTCCATTTTAATATCATTTATTATTCTGTTTTCGAATTCCTAAGATGTGGTTATCCACCATTGGAGGGAACGAAAACGTTGTGATTGATATATCCCAATTAAAAAGATTTTAGTGGAATTTCCGGGATAAAAATGGTATATAAACTCACGGGCAATGAAATGGTTACACAGAGAAAAGCACCAAATTACTCCTAAACGAAAAAAGGTAGCTTAATGGCGCCTTCTTAAACATAGAAGTAAATTTAACAGAGCATCAGGATTTAACAGACCAATACTAAAAACGGAAATATTTAGTTTAAATTTTAAATTAAATGTTTGACAAAATCGGGGTCGTTTGGTGTCGGCATTTTGTGAGTGGAACTTTTTCATTGCCCGTGAGTGTATTATGACCCAGAATCCCTGCTACCTATACGCCACATTTTATTCATTCATTAGAAGTACCTACGAGTAATTTAACAAAAACTAAATGGCGAATACCGTCGCGGATTCTAACAATTAAATTGCAATTTGAAATGCATTTCATAACAATATCAGAGTTGTACCTACTGTGCAGTCACATATATTATCACAATTCTAAAATGTAATGTTCGGTTTACATGGCGCTATGTTTATTTATTTATTTAACTACTTATACTATCTTACAGTCTTCTAGTCTATCTTACTACTAATATGTTGCGATTTATGTTGCATCAAAATAAGTTTAGTTTTTAAATTACCTAAATGATTCAAACGATTTCATGTGACATATTTTTTAATGGTTGTGGTGGTGTAACGGATAAGTCTCTCGACTTTTATTCGTGAGGTCGCGGGTTCTAATCCAGCCATATACTAATTATACCACGTGCTCTTACGGTGAAAGAAATCATCGTAAAGAAATCAGCTCTAAAGTCTGTTTTTAAGTTTTTAAGCACACATACTTAATTGACAGATTTTGAACGGTTCATCACCAGTCGATTATACCGCCAATAGAACAATACGTCACTTAATCGCGGGACAATCGATTGTTGATGAATCGTTCAGAATCTGTCAATTTAGTATCTAAGATTAACAAACACGGTATAGCCTCTAATATAATCATTATTTTACAGGCTAGAACTGACCATATAACTCCATGTAAGTCCGACTTTCTGTCGCAAACTCACCGTAGCGATAATTATATGTAAGCATTCGTTGTTAGACAAATTACATTGTCATACGTCCCTTGGGGCGAGAGCAGCTAATTATAATTAGCGAATTGCATATTAATAATTCATTTCAAACATTTGACATGTGGCTGCGCTAGATTTTGCTAAATCTGATTTGTGACGGGTGGTACTCGTAATGCATCTCATTAGGCATTTTGTTGAGTTTATAATAATTATATGCACTAATCTAAGCTCATACCCAATATGTGAAGTTATTATACCTAGTGCTCAGTTGTTCAGTGCGAACCAAAATCGAAAAAAACATTGAATCCTAGAGCTAAAACTACTTTATGCATAAAAGGAGCCACCCTGAGTGACGTATCAGCTGTATATCCTATTAAAATTATAACGGCGAAAGTTTGTAAGAATGTGTGTGTGTGTGTTTGTATTTTGTTACCTCTTTTACGTCAAAACGGCTGAATCGATTTCAATGAAATTTGGTATGGAGTTAGCTGACACCCTGGAATAACTTTTTAAGGCAAAGCGAATCTCGCGGGAACAGCTAGTTATACACAAATGATGGTATAAATAGGACTGAGTAGGCAAATCCTTTCCCCATGGTGACGATAATGCTGCTGCGATAGCTTTAGTGTTTGTCACCGACAAGCTAAGAAGAAGAAGAAGAAGAAGAGATGAGACACCAAAGAAAGATAAGATATTATAGTCTTATCGCAAAAAGCGATCTCTTTCATTGGAGGGGCAAGTGTAAGGATTAAACCGGTGAATAGCCGCGGGCGTCCTGGTTTGCAGTTTTTATTCAGCAAACCGTATTTTTAAAGAGAACAGCAAAGGGTAAATAGTCATAGGAATTACCTCATAATCTCTCGAAACAGTAGCGTTTTCATAATTCACTCGCAACTTACATAAAAGGCTTTGCAGAAAACAGACGAATTAAACTCCAACTTACCTGCAAAAGAGAAATGAATAAATATTAAACGGTTGCCAAACGCTTTGGAGTGAAGGAATTCTTACAGAGATATTCCCAACTTTATACCTGAAACGAGCTTTTTGAAAAAAGAGATCTTTTCAAGTAGAACACTGGGAAAAGTTTGAGATTAGTTTATTTTGTTCTTTTAAGTTGGTACCTACAGTTTTGTTGCAATAACTACCTGCTGAAGTATGTTCTTGTTTTTATTTTTATAGAATGTTTTATGAATATGTTTTCCCGCAGCTGGGCAAATACCTCACACGTTTTCTTCTACAGCCTTCGTTCCTGTGTAATTTCAGCCCTTATTGGGCGTTTATTTAGCAAACATCTTCCCACGATAAATAAGTTTTAATATTTATTTTTTAGCTCTGTACAAGACGCTCGGCTCAGTACTAAAATCATGAATTACTAGTAAGCCTATAGAATAATTAAATATTAATGCTAATATCTTAGACATGTGACCTGTAGTGGTTGCATAAGGAAGGCCGAATATATTGCTTTGTTGCTTGCTATGAATGTTAAGTACCTACCTAATTGAATCATGTTATACAAACTTTCAAATAGATACCTACTAATAGACACAAGTTGTTAATTGTATATAAATTATACGCAGAATGAAGGTGCTGCGCACAATCCTGCGAGGATTATTGTAGTATCTTTAAGCTTGTTTTTTCTTATGTATTTTACCTATAATTAAATAAATAAATAATAAATATAGTGTATTTAAAAAATAGGCACTCGTCGATAGGTAATTCGATATGCAGTTCACCGGAATTTTTATTCAACGCCTTTTTATGACATTCCAAAACAGTATCGGTAAATAGTCCAAAAAAAATAATATATAAAGGTTTTTGGGGTGTTACGTTTAACCGTCCTTAATACAGGGTATCTTAAGAGTTCAATTACAACTACACATGTTTATATCACTACAGAATCGTGTCCGACCACCCCTCTGGATCATAAACCTGACCCTACGATAAATAGTAGTTTTTCCGTCCCCTAATAGCCGAATTAGCCATTTAGGACCGACTAAACTGCTCGCAATAATGCGAAGTGTCCAAGAAAAGGTTTAGGGCCTGTTTCACAATGTCTGGTTAGTGACTACCCGTGGGATAAAATACATTCTGTCACTGTCAAAAAACTAATAACAGAGAGTGACAGCATGTATTTTATCTCACAGGTAGCCACTAACCAGACATTGTGAAACAGGGCCTTAGTGTTTGGAGTATTTGACGTACGGCAAGCACAGATATAGATGGATCGTAGATACGAGTACAATAAGAATCGTTAAAAACCCCGTCATTCAACTAAAAGTCGCATAGATTTTCAACTGCTGATCCGATTTTCATGAAACAAGGCTTAGAACAGTCGGGGTAACATTATCTACGACCATTATAAAATAAAACAAAAATTGATTTAGTCGTTTGGGAGCTACGTTACCAAAGACACAGGTACACATATACACAGACATCATTATAGCTCCCCTCTTTTTTGAAGAGGGAGAATGAGCCTCGCCTTTGGCTTAGTATACCACTTTCGTAGCACCCTGTAGGTATATATTCGGTAGGTATAGGTACTCAGGACTCTCTCCAGTCGTGTCATCCGTCCTATCCGGTTATGAGAGTGATGGGACCACGATGGAACAGAGAGTGCTCTTGTGTAAACACTATAATGTACTCCTGTATAGTCGGGACACCTATATTGTCCGACTGCGTACGTGGTCAAAATTCGGCTAGCAGCTCAACCATTTTAACTGAAATATTTGAAAAACGACGTTTTTGGAAAAGACATAAAATTTACATGAAATCATCAAATTAATTGATTTATGATGATTAATAATTATTTTACCTAGATGAAAACGGTTGAGATAATAGGGTGAGATTTTGATACAAATTATTCATTATAGAACCTTAACATTATGTAATTATTTATTTCATTCAACAAACACCTAGTAGGGTAAATAGCACGTTTTTAAGCAGAAACGTGAGAGAAATCCTCATTTGATTACTTAATTTGGCCGAAAGAAAGAAATTTATCTTGTTTTTCCCTACAAACTTCTTTCTTGAGCGAGAAATAAGCCAAAACACACAACAGTGGTACGAACTTGACAATTCAATTTACGCATGCTAATTTTCGTTTAACAAAAAGTGTTACCAACTTCACCAGCTTGGCGGAACAAGTTAGGGCAAAGTTTGGTACTAGAGTTGCGTATTATTATTCTCATTTCGGCTAAAATCATAACCGTATTAGCATCTTAAAAATTAAACCACGGTTATCGGTTGATTTGGACACAATTTGACGCATTGGATAGCTTTTAAGGTACTATTCGCGGCCTACGCTACACGGCCTACTGTCGCGATGCACGGAATGGTACCTTTAGAGTTGGTTTCTAAGTGAGATAAGAATTTGATTTGTGACTTTATTCACTGGTACGAGTATAGTATGGACTATAATGGACTAGGCCTAAACCCTTCCTTCATGGAAGGAGACCCGTGCCCCAGCAGTGGGGACGTAATGGGTCATGATGATGATGAGTACAATACAGTTGGTTTCATACTGAAAATTGTTCAATTTGACGACAAATTAATATCCGGACAGTTCAATAGTTAAAACACAAATAAAAATCGCATTGTAAATCTCTTTTTTTACCAATTTGTAACAAAAAATATCTTTTCGGCCATTGAAAGAAAATTCGGATATAAAATACTTCTACCCCAACACTAGTGCTAATAGTTAGTTGGTCTGCAAGTGGTTTCGTATACGTGCTCAATAGATCGGCGGTGTTCCCTAGTTATTAGAGATCCGCTGAATATTATCGAACCCCCTGTATTAAAGTTAATATGAAGCTTATGTAGAGGCAACATGAAGTAACCAGCAAACTTAGATACGAGTAAGTTGGAAGTTACTATAATCAGCTGACTTTCATTGCAATAACTGTTAAAGAACAATACAAAATGGGGGGTTGCCTAAGTGGTATAGGTACTAAGCCGAAAGGTGGTCAATCTAAACAATTATTGATCTACATATTTTGTACATTATCGAAAAAATATCCCTTCTTTATGATCACGTGAACTTTAATGGTCATGTGACTTTTTCTGAGGAAAAGCCACATGACCCATTATTTTTCGTGTATTTCCAAAAGCTGTTCATATTGACCACCAGGTCACCCCTTTGCGGCTTAGTATACCACTTGACGAAAAGGAACGATTGTACTAATGTCTAACATGTATCTTAAAACATCAACATCATCATCAGCCAATAATAATCCACTGCTGGACATAGGCCTCTCCCAAGGAGCGCCACAACACTCGGTCCTCGGCCTTCCTCATCCACTGGCTACCCGCCTAAGGTCGTCAGTCCAGCGGGCATGCAGGAGGGCGTCCCACGGTGCGTTTGCCTGACCTTTTTCTGAGGAACATAACCAATCAAATTTCTGGTCACCTTCCAAAATCTACCTATACCTATAACACCACTCTTTTTCGATTGGGGATACAAAAATACAACGCGACGGACCCAGGCAGAACTTGGTCGGCATAATTGCCTATCTATGAATTGAATTGGAAGCTGTTTCGCCGCAAACCCGATACTCCCAGCAAGAATATCTTTTGTGTCCTGGAGTTAGAGACTATATAGTGGAGTTACAGTACTTTAGCCTTAAAGTAAAAGTAAAAGTCAAATGTACGATGCGTAATGTTAAATGATGAACGTCAATTTTTTATAAACTACTTTCTACTCGTTACTTGCATATTCAGACGGATAGATAATTCGTTATTGCCCACAAACACAGAAATTACAAAGCTTAGCTATACCAAACTATTTTTGTTTAAAATAAAATGAATTTGCAGTTAAGATACAGTTTTTAAAATATATGGAAAGAAATCCATGCTAATAAATAAAGAAGTTGAGGGACATGCCCAAATGGTAGTTCTACGTTTTTTTTAAAATATTTCCTCTAATACACATAACGGTTATATATATAGAATAGAATAAAAAAAATTCAGACCACGTCCATAAAACATATATGACTAAAAAAATGCGAATCGAAAAGTGCCAAACTGTACCTCCTCTATACTACAGTCGAGGGTCGAAAATTCGCACAGAACTCGAATAAATCAGGGCAACGCTGAAGTTATAATGAAGGAACCTGACCGACTCAGATTAATGAGGTTTTATCTGGCAACACTGTATTCACTAGAACTTGCGCGGAAAATTCGTAATGATAAATATTTTGTATTCTGTAACGATTTAAAAGAGAGCAGATGGACTCTATTACTCTACATCAATTTAAAACTGTACACTTATAAAGATAAAGCTAAAGTATTTTTCATTGAACACAAACAGAAACAGTTTCATAAATAATATAGAACAGAAAATAAATAGTACAATCGTCGGCCTTATTACTGTCTAAACCAGCCATCATGTCCTTTAGGTACAATAATATCATACCCCGTATTGAAATTAACAAACGTGGATAATTATTATTCTAACCGCCAACGCCTAAGACGACCGAATTGGCGTAGTGGTTAGTGACCCTGACTACTGAGCCGAAGGTCCCGGGTTCGATTCCCGGCTGGGGCAGATATTTGTTTAAACACAGATATTTGTTCTCGGGTCTTGGGTGTTGATATTTATATTTAGTATCTATCTATGTATTTGTGTAGATATATCAGCTGTCCGACACCCATAACACAGGTTCTACCTAGCTTGGGGTCGGATGGCCGTGTGTGAGATGTGCCCACATATTACATATTAATGAAGTTTTCATAATTAATTTTCTACTTTCTGATGGTACAAAATTTTATAAAAATATGCAGATATTCTTCTTTTTTATTGGTGACAGACACTAGAGCTGTTCTAGGGTTTGTTGCTCAGTTTGTTGTCGTGCTGAAAAAATAAGCAGTGAGAATAACGTCAGTCGCTGATTGCTCAGGCTGCGGCGGAGGTATACCTATTAGGTACAGTTGATATACTTGGGGAGACTCTTGGATGTTAAACTCTAGAGATACGAATAAAGGTATGGATGAAACGGCTAACGGTACAGCACTTTACTCTTAGGCATGCCCTTAAATACGTGTAGCGAAAGCTGTTTCAAAATATGATTATTACAACTCTAAAAATGAACCCTATAATACTTTAAACAATCAAAATAAAAGGCGTAGCGTCTTGAGCATGAAAATCTACAGCTGTGAACCAACTGTTCATGGTTTGCGATAGTGATGGGAATCAGAAAACGGCGAATTTATCGATAATTTAAATAAATATTGATCTTACTATGTGACTTTTCGTATACCTACATTTTCTTGTTAGCCATTCAAAATCGTTGAAATGTTAAAATAATTAATTGCCAAATGGTTAGTTAAAAGGCTTTACAACAGATATTTGTTTTTATAGACATCAGGCAAAGGTTAGTACCTTGGCCCTTAATTCATACATAAGGTCGGATCAAAACACCTACATATATCTAAAGTCTGAATTATATGTACGAGATATACCTATTATGTTTAAAGAATAATCATCACGAACAGACTAGCACTTTAAAGATATTTAACCCTAGAATCTATACAACTTTTTTTTATCGCTTCGGTTACTGACATGATGCACCATTCATAGACAAGCTCACCTGTAGCCCTGTCCCATCCTTACGATCCTCCATTTGATTGCGGACCTCTAAAACGCGTTTCGTTTTACGACACATTGTTATACTTACGGAACCCTCTTCGCGCGAGTAACAACAATTTAAAACTTTACGGGCGCCGGTATTACATTTTAAAAACTGGATTATGAAATTCCTGTCGTGAAAAAATGAGCTTTTTGTTTGTTATTCTCTTTGTGGACGACGTCTTTTTGTTAAGTGATGTGTTCGTTGGGGTTTTTTGTATGTTAGAAGGTGTGGATTAACTCATCAACAGTGCAGAATATTTAAGTCCATTCCAATATCCATCCACCAGCGTTGTCTTTTAAGATTATACCAGAAGGGCTAGCACGGGGCGCAATTTAGACGGGACAAAAGTTCTCCGTCGCGGTCGCTCTTCAGGCTGATCGATGTAAGTGAGTGCGATGCAAAACTTTTGTCACGTCTTAATTGCGGCCCGTGCTAGCCCTTCAGGAGAGTTCGCCAAGGTTTCGCGGAGTATACAAGAGTAGCATATATCCTCGCTTGTCGGGTTTTGTTCAAGTTATTTAAAAGTCCCATGGGGCAGTTATCCCTTAAGGCTCTGTTGACTTCGGAAGGGTTCTTTAAACATGCGTTGTAAATCCTGTGGGATAAGCTGGGTCCTTCAGTTTGTCAGAAACAAAATATCAACTGTATTACCACAGGAGAAGCCAAACCTGGTTTTACGGGAGTTTGACACGATATGTGTATATTTGCATCCAGAACGTAAAGTCGGTTTTACGTATGTCCAGTTTAAAGGGTAAGATGGCATCTGTTTATTGTCGTTGTACCTATAGAATGTTTAATATGTACGTAAATATGTGATGATGATGATGATGATGTCCTCTTCGTCGTATCCGACAACAGCGACTCTTGCTACACTCTGTTATGTGCTCTTATGTGGCTGGCAAGTCCGAACTTCGTCTTGAACACCCTGTCACACTGAGCACAGTAAATATGTGCACACATAAGAAAATATCAATGTTTTGTTCTTTTAGATATATTATCATCTGTGCAACGATAAAAATATTAAGGTTATATCTAGATACGTCTCACATTGATCATATCGACTGGGTTTATCGATTTATTTAAAAAAAGTTTAGTATTAAAGTAAGTTATAATGACTCTTACATCAGGCTTTTATCTGCGGCTAAATAAGCGTATACCTACTCTAATGATCTAAAGAAAAAACACATTTAAGCCCCATTTACCTTCACTAATAACAGCCACAACACCTAAACCCGTATTTAAATCGATACAGTTACCGAAAAAAACAACAAAAAGTGTCTGCCCACTGTTTAGTCCCTCACGAGATTCGAACCTGCGTTGTCGAGCGCACGAATCTTTAATTACATGATACAACGTATATATTTCTCTGGAGAGAATTCGGAGTTAATTAAAACCCCCTTATCTGTTAAGGACCGCCCTCTTAAACTGGTGGCAAAGAGTGGAAGGATAAAAAATGTAGATTAGATACTGCTTTGAAATTTGGTCTTTTAAGTTTGCACATTGTACGTACTGTCTATGTGTTTAAAACTGGTTAAGCGGCGATGTCCTACAGGGTGTTGCAAAAAGGGTATACTAAGCCGAAACTGAATCTGATTCTAGTCTGATGTTCAGATTTGGGCTTAGATATAACATGCTGCACGTGCTGGTTTCGGCTTAGTATACCCTTTTTGCAACACCCTGTATATGACTGTTTATGGCATGGTGCCTTTAAACTTCACGGTTGTTGATGATGATTAAACATGTGCACATATCAATAAACACAAATGTGTATTTAAACCAAATAATTCATTCAATAAAATTGTTATAAATAGCCACCATTTCCTCTCAGGGTCGAAGCGTACAATTTACATATTAAATGTATTCCTAACGACTGTCACATCTACCTCCCACTTTCTTGATTAATCTATGAGACCTTGGAGGTACTTGGAGGTACCGGGTTAATGGTCGCAAGACTGGAATAACTCGGCAATTCAACAATGTCGGAGCCACGAGTATAATCTTAGGTGAAAAACCCTTAAACTCTCCGTCATATTCTGAAGAAATTTGCGTTAGGGGTGGAATATATTGAGAAAGAAAGAAAGAACAAAGTAAAACATATTTATTTTTATTGTAGAAAGAAAACAATTCTTAACGAAAGTCAAATATAACTAAGTAGGTTCTCTTTCGGAAAAAAAATCTTATATGTAAAGGATTGTTTATAAAGACATTTAAAAAAAATGTAGAGCTTTTCCATCTGAAATACAGGAAAAAAAACTGTTATTTCCTATCAAAAAACAGTACTTTTACCTACCTTTAGCACTAAAAGTGGATATTATTGTTAATTACTAGTGCTTTCTGAATAAATATTATTATAACATTACAACATTTAGGCCCTGTTTCACAATGTCTGGTTAATGGCTACCTGTGAGATAAAATACATGCTGTTCTTTTCTCTATTATTATTTTTTGACAGTGACAGCATGTATTTTATCCCACACGTACCCACTGACCAAACGATAAGTAGGTAGGTACTTATCGTTTTATAACAGGGTAATATTCTCATCACTAGTATATAGGAACTTGGCACTGACAAGTCAAAGAGTTACTACTCTTTCATGTTTCCGCTACTCATACTAATATTTCATTCAATAAAAAGCGCATTTACTTGTTAACGGCGCATCAGAATATTACCAACTAAAAAGGATACCGATGAAAAAATCTTTGTTCAAATTTCTGATGAAATGTTTTAAAAATTTGGTCCATTTGGTCTGTATTTTGGAACTGTTTCTTTTTACGTGAGCGTATATTGTATCGTTTTCGGATATTTTTGACTTATATTATTTACTAGCTGTTCCCGCGAGCTTCGCTTCGCCTTAAAAAGTTTTCTCGTGGGAATTCCGCGATAAAAAGTAGCTTATGCTCTTTCTCAGGGTCTAGACGATCTTTATACCAAATTTCATTCAAAGCCGTTCAGTAGTTTTGGCGTGAAAGAGTAACAGACAGACAGATAGACAGACAGACACAGTTACTTTCACACTTATATTACTAGGAGTGCCCGCGAGCTTCGCTTCGCCTTAAAAAGTTTTCCCGTGGGAATTCCGGGATAAAAAGTAGCCTATGTTCTTTCCCAGGGTCTATACCATATGTATACCAAATTTCATTCAAATCCGTTCAGTAGTTTTGGCGTGAAAGAGTAACAGACAGACAGACAGACAGACACAGTTACTTTCGCATTTATAATATTAGTTAGGATTATATATAATAATATAATAATAATAATAATATAGTAAGGATTATATAAACCGGTTCAGGTAAATGTAAACCCGTCATTTCAGTGTTACCCCTCCGGCGTTTCATGGTAATTTTTTTAATGTTTTGTCACTTACTAAAATTACAGTTATTAAAATTGAATTACGAATAATGAATGGTGATGTAAACGTGAAGTAAATTCAAATTAAAAATTAAATTAAATGCTTTTAGTCTTTATCTGATTATATTCTTCATCTTCATCATCAGCCAATAATCATCCACTGCTGGTCATAGGCCTCTCCCAAGGAGCGCCACAACACTCGGTCCTCGGCCTTCCTCATCCAACCACTACGGGCTACCCGCCTAAGGTCGTCAGTCCAGCGGGCAGGAGGGCGTCCCACTCTGCGTTTCGTCATCTAGGTTTATTTATACACCTTCCTGTGGCTACGCTGCCAACAATTTACAAATTGACCTTTACCTTCTAGGAAACATTGAAATAGATCTATATCTTGACAAATCTTACTATTAGATTAATCAAGTCGATACCACTCCCTGTCTACAACCAACTAGAGTTCACTAATTCAATCCGAAGGCATAATTCGGGTTATATAAGGCTCCAGAAACCTCACCCGGTTCTGAGAAGTCTGATGGCTTAGTTTATCGTGTTAATAGCTCAGTCGGGTAAGCGCCCGCTTCTCACGCCAGAGATGCGGGTTCGAATCCCGGCGCTGACATGTACCAATGAGTTCTTTTAACTTAAGTACCTACAATGTATACCATCGCTCTTACGGTGAAGGAAAACATCGTGAGGAAACATGCATATCTAGATTTAGCACATCTAGATAAATGTGAACCTACCAACCCGCAGTGGACCAGCAGTAGGAAGGCAGTTTAGACCTTGGGGATATGCACAAAGGTTCCACTCGAGAGAGCCAGGTGCAGCTACTTACACCCCACAGACAATAATATAATAGAATATGATAGAATAAGTTATTCCTCTAGCTAAAGGTGGGCTGGAATGGATTGGTTTTAGCCATAATGCCGTCTATTCTATTATTTGTAAACTTTGAAAAATGTGTCTCGTGATATTATAAGACACCAAAAACCTAAGCAAAAACACATAAGAGAAGATTTAATTGTCATTAGCCCTATTTAAACAATTTACAAACGATTTTTAAACCATTAATAAATCTGTCAATCGAGAAAGACCTAAACAAGTAGTTGTAATTTGAGCCTTATTTCGTCGACAGTAAAATACTGAATGGCAATGAATTGACCATTAAACGACACCTACCTAAATTCTTGAAGATCGATAAAAGAAACACTAAGTGATCGTATAAATGCTAGATACATTATAATCATGTTGCTAGAATATATATTTTTATTTAGTGTGTAGTTAGATAATAATTTCTTAAATTAAACTATATTCCTTAAGTAAGTACACTGTACCCCTTTTATATCTCTAGTCCATCCATCCAAAGGTTGACTGGAAGAGATCGCTATAAGCGATAAGACCGAATTTGTACCCTAGTTAAGTGTCTATGTAAAATTGTTAATTATTTCTTGGTGTACAAATAAAGAGTAGGTAATTATCTATCTATCTATTTTTAAATAGCGAAATGTACAAAGTTGGATACAATTTATAAAAATGCCAGTCATAATTATTTTGAGTTCCTATTTCGAGCACTAGGCTAATGTAGAGTGATTTCGTTCAGTTAATTGAATTATATTTAGTTAATTGAAATCAATTTATTTTCAATACGGTTTGAAGTAGATTAGTATTTTTGTAAAATATTTAAATAGGTACACTATGATGATATTTTTTTTAAAACTTTCAAGCTACGTTTGCCTGATCGTGGTCTTCACTCAAAAACTCGTTTCTATATTGTCATCGGTGCTTCAGCATAAATGTACAGTCCGCTGTCACGATATAGGTACCTAATACTGATAAAGCCTTATATGTATATGGTTAGGTAGTTAAAAACGCTTCCGCTTATAGCTAGTAGGCCGCGTCCGTGGCAGCGCGACTCGCCGATAACTGACAACACATCGCTGTCAATAGAACGATGAACTCAGAAAGAATGTTTATTATCTCAATTGGTTCTTGGTTCTTATAGACATAGTAGGGTGACCACAAAGCACAAATCTTCACCAAGTAATTTTAAATACACACCTACATGTATATATTATGCTCACGACTGTAATCCCCGAGGGGGTTGTCAGAGCAGAGCCACGAGAACTGTATGTATGTAAAAAACACTGACTTATAAATTTAGTACGAGTTCACTAGTAACTTACGGAGTATTCAATAACTAATTGCCAATAACATAGTACAAACACAGAAGCGAGAACCACATAATAAATTAATTAAAATGGAGGACGAACCTTATAAAATGTACAACTTTCTTGCATTGCACGGTGTATGATTATTTTAACATTATGAATGTCACACACCACATGAGCAGAATGTTTGCAATTAATTATTATTTGTAAGAAGCTGTAATTAAAGTTACATTACAAAGAGTTACGAAGTATTTACATAACGTAGGATTGATGAAGAGAGTGGGCGGTTTGTACTATGTAGGTACCTGTGTTTCGATCGCGCAAAATTTGTTAAGGTTTTTATACTTTGGTATATGTATACTTGGAGCCACCCCAAGTGACTTGTCAACTTGTGCCAAATATGTCGTACAACAAAAGTTATTCACAATGTCAAGCTGAGTCACTTCCTTTCAGATTACCTACTATACTATTTATGCAACACACTGTGAACACAAAAAGGCTCCATTGGTATTTATCGCGAAACGCAAATTATACCACACGACTTCTCACATCAATCACCAATCGAAAAACGTTTCCATATAAAACTTTCCAACAAAACCTGTGACTCATAGCTTTTTATAATCACACCTTTCCTGTAATTGTGCTGCCGACTTTCATGATTCAGGGGGAAATACATAATTTAACAGGTATTTCCTGAAAATATGCACTCACAAGCAATGAAACAGTAACAGTGAGAAAAGCACCAAATTATTCCTATAAACGGAAAATGCTAGGTTAATGACGTCGTCTGCAATATTGAAACAGAAGTAAATTTAATTGCCTACAGAATATTACCAACGAAAAACTAAATATTTTGTTAAAATTTTAAATTAAAAGTAAAACAATAATGGTGGTAAGTGGATTTTTATCATAGCTCACGAGTGTACGTGAGTTAGGTACACTGTATCCACATGGGCAATCAAAGGCAGTGCGAATTGAAATACGCTCAGATTTACAATTCAAATGTTGTACGTATACTTATTTAGAATGAAATGTTTGTGTTGAGATCTTGTCTTGAGGCAGTCTTTGTCTACGGATGCTTATAGTGTGCGAAATTGACATATTCTTCTGAAATACAGTGCCACAAACTTATCTGTTCCGGTGACAGCTCACGTAAATGTGTAATATTTCTTCATTCCATAAGATTTTAAGTTTGCCAGTAGTGGTAATTCGCTCTTGTGGTTTCAATAAACCCATCTAATCTATATAAATATATAAGTAATTCATTAGTAAATAATGAGATATGGATCAATTTAGTTCGCTCTCACCGGAACAGATAAGTTTGACGCACTATACACTCACGTGCAATGAAAAAGTTCCAATGACATATCCTAATCCTAACTAATATTATAAATGCGAAAGTAACTGTGTCTGTCTGTCTGTTACTCTTTCATGCCAAAACTACTGAACGGATATGAATAAAATTTGGCATACATATGGTCTAGACCCTGAGAAAGAACATAGGCAACTTTTTATCCCGGAATTCCCGCAAGAAAACTTTTTAAGGCGAAGCGAAGCTCGCGGGAACAGCTAGTATTCCATATACCTACCCCTCTTTTTGTGATGGGCTAAAAAAGGAATAAGTAGGTACTGAGCTAAAACAGGCGGTCACGCATCTGTATGCAATACAAACCTACTCCATTAAAAGTTCTCATCACCCCATGAACGTTTATGTGTCATACGAAACTCAAAAGTACACTCAAACCAAATGAACGATGTTAAAAACGTGATTGCAAAGCGAATTGCCGCCTTAGTCACACTCGGTCGACGCAAATTGTTGCCAATTTCAGATAAACTGTTTCGCTGTATTTCGCATAAAAACGTATATTTTCATCCTGACTCATGGGGCCACATCAATCATAGGGTTTTTTATTGTTTTTGATTGTTGCTCGCTACTAACCGAAGAATTCAATTGAGTTTTTATCTCAATTAGCATAGTTATTTGAGTTTGTGACTGTTCTGTTCTGTTCGTCATTGAAAGAGAAGGTGGGTCAAAAGCATGACTCGTTTGACAGAAATGTGAATGAGAATTTTGAATTTAAGAAATATAACAAGAAAATGACTCTTTAAAAAGATATTTACAATAGTAAAGGCCAAAATTTATACTAAATATATTTTTTATAGGTATGGAATTAAAGGATTGTATTGCTTACGTGGAACAAAGGATTTAAAAATAATTGTATGTACCGATAAAATTAAACTGTCAGATAAAGATGCTACATGAATTTCGTATTCCTCTGTGCCCTTCGGTAAAAATAAAAAATACAAATTCAATGAGGAAAAACTGAAAGACATGTCAAACACACCAACTGTTTTTTTTTAATGCGCTTTATATTGCATTGTTTATGACCCACTGCGAATGAACATGAAAAAACCATTAAAATATAGGTATTTACCTACTAACAGCAAAAACTGTGACTTTATAATACATACATATGCATGCACTCACGACTGTGATCCCCGAAGGGGTAGTCAGAGGTGGCTCACAAGCGAGCCACCCACTTTTCGCAGCACATTTGTACTCACGTGATAGGTTGCGAACCATATCGCCGTTTCGGGATAAGTACAAGACTTTATATTATACATGTACATATCCTTTAGTAGTAAAGGACACCTAACTCTGACACTAAGAGAAATCGTCTACAAAGTTTCAAAAGATGAATTTATCATTCGGAATGGAGTTACGACTTCCTTATTCCTCGTGATAAATGAATTCCCGTGATTTGAGTGGTGTCTTTTTTAAACCTATAAAAAAACGCCGAGACGGAAGAAAGTAAACAAGGCTTTTTCCGTCGAAGGTTGGTGGTTTTTAAATCAAATTTGGCTTTTCAGTCGAATTCTCAGATTGACAATAACGCCCCACTTCTACCACTGAAGTCTTATTTTGAATTACACTACCGGGCAATGAAAAAGTTCCACTCAAAAAATTCCGACAACAAACGACCCCAATTTTTTCAAAGATTCAATTTTAAATTGGAACAAAATATTACCGATTTTAGTTGGTAATATCCTAATGCTCTGATAAATGTACTTCAATGTTGCAGAAGACGGCATTTAGCTAGCCTTTTCCGTTTAGAAGTAATTTAGTGCTTTTCTGAGTGGAACCTTTTCATTGCCCGGCAGTGTAGTTCGGTTAGAAGATTTTTGAGTATTTTTATGTGACATGACACATTATCATTGTTTTAATCTAAGGTAAGGTTGAATTGAAGAGAGTAGGTATAAGGTACCATTTCCAAGTCAATAGACACCACAGTGTAGTATGAGACTCGTGGTGCATTACGTTATGGTATTACAGGTCGTTTCTTCTTATAGCGTTTCGGTGACAAACACTAGTCTTGTCACCGTGGTGACAGATTAGCCAGTGAGACTAGTTGTCAGTCGCTATAGTGCCACAAACTTATCTGTTCCGGTGAGAGCTCACGTAAATGTCTAATATTTCTTGATTTTATAATATTTTAAGTTATCCTGTAATGGTAATTCACCCTTGCGGTTATAATAAACCCATCTAATTTATATGAATGTATAATTCATTGGTAAGTTATGAGATATGGATCAATTTAGTTCGCTCTTACCGGAACAGATAAGTTTGTCGCACTTTAATTGCCCAGGATGTGCCGGACGAATATGAGAGACCGATGGTACATGTAGCTGAATTTGGGCATCATGAGAGTAAAATAATTTCAATGAAATATGTAAATGTAGGTATGATGGATGGCATTTTTCCACAGTAAATGTAAATCCCAGATAGTTAATTTTATTTATTTATTTTATTTTTTAACACTAAATTGCACTAACTAATTATAGTTGTTGCTCAATGTAATAAAACATAAATCATTTACATAAATTATTATATGTATTGTATCCAAGTGAATTATAATGAAAATCACGAAAAGTCCACAACGTCTGATATGTATACATACTGCAAACATACACCTACGAAAAGTAAACAAACACCCCAAATCATCACAATAAAGGGTCAAACAAACAAATTTGTAATGAAACAAAAATAATGCCCGATTCTAGAAACGAAAAACACGAAAAATGTCGCTTCGGAATAAATATTCTGAATTCCGTGTCCCCATAACTCATTTCTGTAGAATGTTTGCGGAAAAATAAAAGCTAATAATTTTAACGACGCGAAAGATGTTGATGTATTTGTGTGTTTGTGCGTGACAAATTAGCTTGTACTGATTCTGATGACTGTGTTATGGGTTGTGCACTT
This sequence comes from Plutella xylostella, assembly GCF_932276165.1. NCBI lineage: Eukaryota > Metazoa > Arthropoda > Insecta > Lepidoptera > Plutellidae > Plutella > Plutella xylostella. The sequence continues at coordinate 1,988,420 of NC_064007.1, read as the reverse complement.
ATACAGGATGTTAAAAAAGTGGTAAGTACCTACGTATCCTAAGTTATCCGAACAAGAAAAGAACTTACTGGAATTAAAATCTTAAAAAACATATTTTATCAAGAGCATAGGTACTGTGGCTTCCTCTGAGCTTATTATAGTCCTTGTAATACGACCTAACATCCTAACTTAATATTATAAATGCGAAAGTAACTGTGTCTGTCTATCTGTCTGTTACTCTTTCACGCCAAAACTACTAAACGGATTTGAATGAAATTTGGTATATAAATAGTCTAGACCCTGAGAAAGAACAAAGGGTACTTTTTAAGGCGAAGCGAATCTCGCGGGAACAGCTAGTGGATTATATATTCTCATTCCAGAGCTAAGCAACATAACAAATGGCCGGCCACTATAATTGCAGATCGGCACTAAAGCGGCACCTATTGGAGACTATGCAAATGAGCCATTTGCATTAACAAATCTCGTATCGGACCGATTCGATAATTGTTATTCGCGATTAATTCAAGTTAACCAGAATAGCACCCGTGTGGGGTCCTCGCCCTATTGTAATGAGGATTGCGTATTTGTAATGCCCTATTCTAACTCATTATACAGGGCGTTGCAAAAAGGGTATGTATACTAATCCAAAGGTGGAGTCCGAAAAAAAGTTGTTCAGGATGACTCCCTGAGTCACCCCCTTTCGGCTTAGTATACCCATTTTGCAACACCTTGTATAAATAAATTGCATGAAATTAAAATTGTACCTATACTAACATAAAAGTTGTTTTTCACATACCGACTGCTCGGTGAAACATGATTGTCTCAACAAATTGTACTTGAAGAACTAACTGTATACCTTGTTTCTGGTGAATAAATGAATTCTATTCTATTCTTCTTTAAACATCTAGCCAGCTCAGTGACAATATATTTTTACCGAAGTTAAAAAGTAAATGAAGATAATTTTTGAAATGGCTTTGCCGATTTTGATTAATCTATCTACAAGCCCATTGTCTATTTTGCCTAGTATTAAATCTCTTTAAAATGAAAAATTACCCTCCTCCTTCGGCAGTCGGGTAAAAACAACACTAACACACAGATAGACAATTTATACCAATAAACCCGTATTATATGGGCTTGACTTTATCCAGTCTTCGTTCTAAAGTAAGTAACGGGCTGCATGCTATTATTTGCTTATGAAATAGTATATTAATGAAAACATTACTTCACCACTCATAGCCACAATAGGTAATATAAGTTTACACGAACGCGCTGAAACGCTGTTGCCAGTGAAACAGAATTTAAAACGAAAATGTTGCTAGAAGTCGGAGATAGGTACCACAGACTACCATAGATCACTGCTGCGTGATAGATCGCACATAGTCGTAGCAATTTACCCAAATGCATAAATTACAGAATTAATTAATAGTCAACAGTAGGAGAAACACGTGGAGATACGAAGGGAGGTGACCAAACGAAGATATGCTGAGCAGCAGGTTATTTGATGGAAATGAACTCAAAAATTGACCAGCTGCCGCAACACGACAGACCCGTGCCGCGGCCGCAGGAATTATTAATTTAATACAATACAATCCTCTTTATTTGCACCAAAAACAGAAAAAAAACAAAATAAAGCATAAAAATAAAAACTGTACAAAAAGGTGGCCTTATTGCTTATAGCAATCTCTACCAGAGAATCTATGGATGGAAGAGAGTTTAAAATAAAAATAAAATAGGATTATCATAGCAGCAGTGAAAAAATGTGTAAGTACCTACTTAATTATTATAATTATGTTAAGACTTATTTAGAGAAGTTTCGCAATGTTTTTATTTGGTTTTCATTAGAGAACGTAATTCTGATCAGGTATGTAGGAAAAATATCCATCAAGGAGTAATCTCTATGTCATCATCATCATAAACTACATTATTCACAGCATAGCATAGGTCAGACCCAAGGATCATGGGTATACTTTGTCTTAAAGTACGAAAGCCTTATCCAAAAAAAATAATCACTTCTTTATATGGTGATGTAGAGAAGAGCTTATGTACCCATTTGAATATGCATGCGTTGTGTGTATACCTTGTTTAATGATATTTATTGCCAGAATAAGTTTAAGACAATGACTTACGGTAATGGGCAGAGATCATTGACTTCTTACGAAATAATGTCTTATACAGGTGAACTTTTATGTAGATGTGTCACTGATACCCGTCTAAGTGCCAATTGCTCAATATTATGGCTATATTAAGACGAGAAAGACACTGAAAAAATGCCACCTCTGTATACCTGAAGATATAAAGATAGGTATAATAATAAGGCGACCGAATGGCGTAGTGGTTAGTGACCCTGACTACTGAGCCGATGGTCCCGGGTTCGATTCCCGGCTGGGGCAGATATTTGTTTAAACACAGATATTTGTTCTCGGGTCTTGGATGTGCCCGTAAAATGGCAATAGGCCCGCCCCCTATTACATTGGGACTAAAATAACACTCTGGCGAAAAGTGGGTGCAGCAATGCACCTCTGCCTACCCCGCAAGAGAGTACATTAGTACAAGGCGTGAGTGAGTGCGTGTATAATAATAAGTTAATACTTTGAAGAAAGCTGTTACCCAAATAATATTAGTTCTACATCTACCTCTTTTATTTATAGAGATCTTGCAATAATCCATTCATGTTCAGTAAAAAACGCTTTCGGTACATCTATTAATAGTGTAGTAAGCCCGTATAAAATCGTTAACAACCATGACGAAAGTTAATTAATCCATGATACTAAATCACACTTTACAGCCCAATTCTATAGACACGTTATTAAAAGAACATTAGGGTAAAAACTAAAAACAAGTTCTGTTTGACCTTTTAAGTAATATAAAGACTGACTACTGAATTGTTATAATAAAGCTATTAGCGTGATTGTAAACAATTTTGTAAATTACTGTACGGAATATTGCTATATACTGCAGTGATATTTACAAAATTGGTCACTTGTATTCTGTGTCATTTAATTTATTTGGTCCTCAGGGGTTTTGTTACAGCTAAAACTGCATAGAAGTGTATTCTATTCTATTCTCTGAGGGTGTGAAAGTACTCTGGGTCTCGGGTCTGGACTTCTCAAGCGGAACCTCTGTGCATATTATAAGCTAATAGTTCTAAGCTTGGACCTCATTTCCCACTACGCTGGGCCAGTTCGGGTTGGTAGGTTCACACATCTAGATGTGCAGGTTTCCTCAAGATGTTTTCCTTTATCGTAAGAGAATGTGGTATCATTGTAATTCATTCATTGGTAAGGACATAAGTTTTATTTATTCCAATAAATAGAACTGATGTGCTTGGTTTGATTGTAGCCATAGGTTAATAAGTGCAAGTGCTTTCGACTATCTCCCACGGGTATGTAGCTTAACGCTTATTCCTAATGCGTATCAATTTATCAAAATGACCAATAAAGTGGAAGAAATCACCAATTTCACTTCCTACACACAATATAGGGCAAGTTGGGGTGTGCAAAGGGCCCGTAATATAATATATGGGTTAGGAATTTTATTTAATACTTCCATATTGATTTATTGGCGATGCGTGTGTGTTAGAGCGGTGGTGGCATAATGGATAAGGCCTCGTCCTCTCAATTGTAAGGCCGTGGGTTCAAATCCTGGCCTATGAATTATTTCAATTGTCTTTTCAATTAAGGAGTTTAAGTACAATAATACCACGTGCCCTTATGGTGATGGAAAATATCGTGAGGAAACCTGGACATCTAGATTCTAGATGTGCATTGTACTTATTCCAAAACGGCGATATGGTTCGCAACCTATTACGTGAGTACAAATGTGCTGCGAAAAGTGGGTGGTGGTTATGTTTTTTTCTTTAAATAGGAAGGACTGATTTGAATGACTTTTTTGAGTGTCTCATGAATACTGGTTGAATGTATAAAAAATATACCGTAAAACTTATTTCGGTAGGGTTTTTATTGTTTCAATTAATTTATTATTATTTTGTAGAACTTTCGGACTATGGATATATGGGATTTTACATACTCGAACTATTCATATTATTCTCGCTAACTCTTCTCATTCTAACTCAACATATTATTCTACCTGCCCAAACATGGCTTTATGAACCGTGCCTAAAACACATCCGTCTCAATATTCCACCCAATTGAGGCCGTAACTGCGAAATAAAAAGACGATTTCACAAAATGGCCGCTAAACTCTTCCTCAAGATAAAACGCGTAAAGAAATCTTGCCACCTTTTGTGTATGCGATCAAAGGAATTTAATCTAAGTGCCGCCTCTATCAGGCTTTGTAGGGCTTCTGTATGCCATTTCTACACCGCCCTAGCTCTATGGACTGCGCTTTTGAATGTTGATAAATATGCATTTAACAGTTCTTGATAAGCTGGGATTAAACTACGTTATTTTGATTAAAAACATAACTTTTATACGTACTTTTAATTAACTGTACTATTACGTTATAAACGTCGATTTAAAAGGCAACAACTTTAAATTTAACGTTAAATGTTAAAGTTTTAACGATTTTTTTATACAAAAAATATAAGTACTGTATGAATATTTCCGTAAATCTTTTAACAAAATATACCTATAGTTTCCATTCAAATTGCTTAAATTATTATTTGTGCCGTAGTCTTCTGTCTGAATCGACAACATAAGTAAATATACTAAGTACAAGAATAATCTTTTTGTGTAACGGATATGTTTTCTGTTTCCGGTTTTCCACAAAGAAAATGGCTTCCCCAAACCCTTGCGTTCGGCTAGCCAGGTGTGTCTCGCGATAACCGAATATTAATGACGCTGTCGCAAAAATGTTGACACTCATCCTTCCCGAGATAAATTACTAGTCCCGGGTTCATAGACTCAGACCCCTTAGCATGAATTTTCATCGTGAACGTGACGTGAAATTACTCGATGAATTTTGTAGGGAAATTTTAGTTCTGCTACCGACCGCTAGGGGCGCTGTTCATATTTTCATACAAAATTACTCGATGAATTCTACTTCACGTTCACGATGAAAATTCATGCTAAGGGGTCTGTCCGCCATGGGGCCATAGCTTATGACAATAACCCTCCCGTCTTGGCGGAGGGCCGTGTCCTGCTATTGACTAATGGGGAGTAACGCGTGTGAATTTGCCGCTAGGGGCGCTGGTTTCGTCGCCTTTGATAAGTTTGACAGCTATGGTACCTCTTGACCTCAGTCAACAGTGGCGCCAACTGGTGAGCAAAAAAACGGTAGTCCCCATTACAGGGTGTGTTTGTATAACAAAACATTTACACAGTTACTAGCTATGGCTTACCGTTTTGGCTTACAAAAGCATTTATGCCACATGCTGTTTTATTCTGCCCCATTAATTTATTTATTTATTCATTTTGGCAAAGATTTCATTGCTGAAATTTACAATGTAAATATGTACAATTGAAATCATTATATACCTACCTTTTAATAAATAGAATTATATCCCAATTAATATTTCCTAAATGCTGAGGTTACCGTTTTTCTTTTTCAGTCGAAACAGCTTAATTATGTGTTTTTCTACAAACCTGAAACAAACATAAAAAACAATATTAGCGTTTTGTACAACATAATGTTTTAAATTCATGTTATTTTTAGCTGATAACGAGAAAAGTTTTGATAGAAATTCGTACAATACCTACTTACTACCTTTTACCGTGAATTTCAAGTTCATTTTTTTTAAAATATGCAGTGCTATTTCATCAATACAAGGCGAGAGAATGATATTATCTTGTTTGTATAATATAAAATAAAAATCATCACACAGAAACTAACCAACACTCCTTATTTTTCGTTTGGGGTTCAAAAACCGCTATTTACCAACCAATACATTTCGGACTTCATAACCTGAGGATTTGTAAGGATTCCCCGATAGTTGCCCCTTTGAATATAACCAATTCCGTCTATACTCGCCCAATGGAGCACTATCCCTAACACTTGGGGCGTAGGGTTCAAATTCGGGGTACTCGAGAATTTCAAATGTATATGGAAGGCAAAAGATCTCTGAATATCACTATTCTATGAATGCCTAAGCACTGCAAGCTATGTGTGTGTAGCACATGCGGGCGAAGAATGGGCGTTTTACCACACGACGAAAAAGAGGGGGTATATAAGTTTAGCTTTTGTATATACGTGTCAGTCTTGTAAGATTTATAGTAGGTCGTGTTGGTCGAATCACTAATTCGTCAAAAGTTGGTTTTCATCCATGGGAACGTTTAAAACTTGAGTGTCATATCATTGATATTATACTCGAAGTTTAGGGGTATTCCAAATATTCATTTTTATTTTTGTCTTAATCATGTTATTTTTCTGTTAAGTAGTAGGTAGGTACCTACGGCATATTAATAAATGGACAAACAACGCATTGACACTTTTCGACTCAAATTCAAACGGGTTTCACTCTTGAGACAAGTGATTATCGGGAATTTGGTTGAGAGTATAAACTCATAAAAATATGAAACACTAGGCACCAGATTTTTTTTTTTTGTAAATTCATTGACCCTATCTGCCAATGCAGATAGGGTCAATGAATTTACAAAAAAAAAAAACACGCACTTACGCCTTGTACTAATGTACTCCCTTGCGGGGTAGGCAGAGGTGCATTGCTGCACCCACTTTTCGCCAGAGTGTATGTTAGTCCCAATGTAATAGGGGGCGGGCCTATTGCCATTTTACGGGCACATCCAAGACCCGAGAACAAATATCTGTGTTTAAACAAATATCTGCCCCAGCCGGGAATCGAACCCGGGACCATCGGCTCAGTAGTCAGGGTCACTAACCACTACGCCATTCGGTCGTCAATGAATTTACACTTCGTTTGTATTTGACGTCTGTCAAACCAAATCTAGTTTTTTCACATCTTCGTTTCTTAATTAACACCTTAACGGCGCATGTGTACTGTAACACACGTGCTCTTAACACGTTGCCTGCCTACACCCCTTAACCCGCCTCAACTCGACAGCCCCTGGGGAACGCCTGATATTCAAACGTAAAGGTTTCTTCCAATTCTGATATAGTACACAAATATAGCTTTGTGTTTCTGTATTCTAAAAGAAATGCAAGGGGGTGAAACACGCGCCTTACCGAACTGACTAAGTATCTGTTTCTCTAAATATTATTTCCCAAAATACATTCTCTAGATTTTGATTTGTGTCTTCATTCATTGGTACAATGCTTGTCTGTAGGTTAACAGGTTAACGGTTTGACAGTAAGCAAAATACGTACAGTTTTTTTTATTTGTTTTTGTATGTCACACACCATCTTCTTCGTAAATCGTTAATCTAAGCGTTGGGGTTTGGGGAGAAAGCTTATGTTATAGTTTATGTTTGTTCAATATTATATAGAAAACAAGAACAGTCCCAGGAGTACCGGAAGATAAATATAACCTGTACATAATCCGCGTAAGTTTCTGGTTAAATAACAGAAATATATTTATGTAATAAGAAGAACAACATGGGGGTAAGAACTTTTGTTATAGTTATGGCACTGAGAGTAATCTAATCATATCTTATCCTGCAGCTAAAAAATAAAATATTTATCAACACACATATCTATACCTACATTTTAAAGAAACCTGAGACTACTACGATTTCGTCATACCAAATATACAGTAGGTATATGGTTACAAATACATTTTATTGTTATTTTTTCAATTTGTTTAAATATGTAGTTTTTCATCCTTAGAAAAGCACAAAATATACTCATATTGGTAAAAAACTTTACAATAAAACAAAAAACGTAAAAAATTCAACACGAGATTCAAATTAAGAACAGTGTTCCAACCGGCCAGTGTCCTGTCATTGTTCCAAGCTCGTGTTTTCATAGCGGCCAGCTCAGTTCTGAAACGGGCACGTCTAGCAATCCCTTTGTGAGCTGAAAGCCGAACCGATATTGAATACGTTCAGAAATTTAGAACGTTGCGTTGCGAAGCGATGCGTTCAATTTGAAACTGCGCATCTTTTCGATTTTAGGTCGTAGGTAGGTAACGAAGTTAGTAATCTATAGACCTGTTGGGCCTTAACACAAAAACTTAGACAGTATTTAACAGGTGTTTAGCGCTGTCAAACGCCTTCAAAATCTGTCAAATTATGTTTTAAACCCTTGTTAAACAGTGTGTAAAGTTTTTGTGGTAGTACAGGTTGTGTCTTTTATCTGCCGAAAAAGTGATAAATATTGTGTAAACGAGTTCTCGAAGATAGACCAGGAATAGGCAAGCGTAAAACCTAGATTCATTAAAGCTGCGAGGGTTAAGTTTAAGGAACTCAGCTTTGTAACTTAGCAAGTGACATTAAAATCCGATTATTTCGAAACGAAGGAGCGATAACATGCAAGTTATTTTAAGAATCCAAACCTCCTGGTCACTGCTCAATTAAGGCGAAACTGTTTGAACTTTTTATAACTTAAATAGTTGCCGGGGAGCTTCACTTTTTATTCATAGTTGTGAAATACGCAAAAAATGTATTAAAGGATAATTAAAAAATGTTAAGTATCTAAATTCAACTTTAAATAAATATAGCTTTTGTACTATCTATAAGAACTTATTATTATTGGTGAACAAAGAGAATTCTATATATCTATATATTATTTAGAGTTCTATTTATAACTTTTTGATAAATGAAGTCAACATAAAGAATCATATTTAGCCAGGCAGTGTGGACGTGAAAAGAGCTAAGAAATAGGTAAACAATATAGCGACAATAGTTTATTAGGAAAACTAATAAAATTTACTCTAGGTACTTTATGTGATATTACACTGTAATTATCGTGGCTTAACCTTAACTAAAGTTACGAAGGCCTTTGTCGCTTAACAACAACTCTGGCCTTTGCAAAATACCAAAACTCAGAAAAAAAAAGCTCGCAATTCGCAACAATTCAACGCAATAAAGTCACAACAAAAGCAAATGGCGTATAAACAATGCATTGCTTAACTCGATGCATCGATTTGACTCGTTATCGAGCAGTTAATCGAATCGGGAATCGCTCGAAGCGATCCGGGCAGGTGTATCGCAATAATGATTTACAGCTAATTTCCTGGCTGGTATGCTCTGTGAAGAATTAAAAACAAATAATATTTCAATTTTCGAATTGCATTCTGAGCATGAGTCAGCGGGAATTTTGAATTTGGATTTTGTTTAACGTTTATGCTATGTTTTTCAGTGGCCAGTGCTGCCTAATGGCGTTATAAAAGTCCATGCTAACGAAGTTTTTCATCCTCATTATAGTATCACAGTTTTATTAGAGTCGTGACTCGCTTTGGCTGTAAATTGAATAATGAAATTTGATGTTGTCATGAAAATAAATGTATTTTGTTACTAACGATTATGGATCTTAGAAAAAAGAAAATAGCATACACTTATGTAATATTCTGACACAACAATTTACAAAACAGTATACGGGTAGGTATTCTATTTAAACCTAACTTCACCATAATTAATAATCCAATTTGGTAGTTGATTAAGTTAGATTCATAATATTATGACCTAGAGCTAGTCTATAGTAGACAAACATGTGGCATTACATTATAATAACTTCAGAATATAGAATTACATCCATATTGTTCAACTAATACGTAGAGAAGACATGTAGATTTATCGATATTATTAAAATTTTAAATGGTTTTCGATGGGAAAGCCGGAGAACTACGGGCTTCCCGAAAAATACTCGTGAGTTCGAATCCATGAACATGTGAAGCACATCAATTATAAATTTGTCATTATTTTAATGATTATGATTACAATTACAGCACCATTGATTATTTATTTTAGTTCATAATAACCCTCCACTTTCAATGTTTATTATCCTTCTCAGGTAGTCGGTGACAAAGTCTAACTCTAAAGCTTAGGTTTTGTCACCGCGTTCAATAAATTAGCCAGTCAGATCAGCTTCAGTCTGACTACTCAGGGTGCGCAGGCTGTATATAAGGAACTGACTCCAATCGCGAATATGTCAACGATTTTCGGGTTCAAATATTATTTAATTTGACAGTAATTACTTGGTATATCTTACTTCGTTTTGACTTCGTGATGGGGCCCCAAATGATATCACGCAGGGAGGCTACTTCATGTAATGTATCTTCTTCTTCTTCCTAGCCTTTTCCTTATTTAGGGTCAGCTTGTGCGTCATGTCACGCCATTTTACCCTATCCTCTGTCATATCCTCATTCACTCCACACTCTCTCATATTTTCTTTCACACAATCAAGCCACGTCTTTCTTGGTCTTCCTCTCTTACGCCTTCCTGAAGGTCTAATTTCCAACACTTTCTTTGCAACATGTAATGTATATTATCGACATTACCTTGCTCGCCCATCACTAGTGTAGCTAAATATCCTTAGGCCATGCCAGTTGAACGTCCATTTGAGTATGGCCCCGCCATTGTAGCCCTCAGGCTTATTGAGATATCGAATGGGAACTAGTTATGTATGTACATACTTAGCACTGTTAGACAAAAGGTTACGGACCTGAAGGGTTACTCTATACTGACGAAAAACGAACGGACGAGAGCGGCCGTACAATTGGCATGTTTAATACAACGACTTAACCCTTTAGCTGCCAACATTTTTATGGTTGTTTGGTTGAATTGCCACAGTACAAAATAGTAACCACGAGAAAACTCGGGCTTGGCAATAGGATGGAAAAACTCACTCAATGCCTAGCCCGCGCTATACATAGTTAAAGGCAAAAAAATAGTTTTTTTTGCCCACTTTGTCCAAGCAGGCCTCCCTTTTGTTTACACGACTGTTTCAGACGTCACCATTATCCATAATTAAGTGATACAGCTAAATAATTCGTGAATTTTGGTACTAAATTACCTGTAAAATAAGAAGTTGATTATTTTTTTTTGGAAGTTAATTAGATATTTTTCAATTACTTATTGTTTTATTTCAATTTTTTGCCAAAGTTAAATGCTTTTCATATATAGATCGTCACAAAGTGGCCCGAGAATTCTCGTGCTTGGCAAATAGCGCCAACTGCCGATCCCAAGTATACTCGGGGTTAACAGGTGAAGGGTTAAGAGTCGTTGTTAGTGCAGTAGCACTCCGAAACTTGGTTTTTCGTCATATACAGTGACCCCCTGTGAGTGTACCCCTGTCCGGTTGCGCGGCACAGTTATCAACCTAGATAAACGTCACTATATCGCGATTCGCGGGATTAAGGTGACGCCGATAAGGATTTAATGCAACCCAACCTGGTTTATTTAAGCTATTCGTGGGGTTCTTTAAAACTTAAAACTATTTTTATATGTATTATACGTCTTGTTACCATATATAAAACTTGGTGCAAAGTTAAACTAACGAGTCATAAATTATAGCAATTTAACGATCCATTTAGCGCAACACATGAAATAAATGTACTATGCGAAGAAAACGATCGTAGTATATTTATAGTAGACTTCATATTACAATAATTTTCGAATACTTACCTAGTTTGATTTGAAACTGGCTAACGCTTAAAGGAGAAGTGTTTGTGTACGTGTGTCTTTAACATATACAGGATGTTACATAATCGCCCTGAATTTTTATCTGTCCCGATAGGGATCGCGTACCTGGGACCCAGGGACCTTTGGATCAACGGAAAGTGTAATGTACATTGACAGCATTAAGTTCAAAAATGTTGACTGGATGGTGGTCTCGGATTAGTGTGTCGAGCGCAAAAATTTGGTAGTTTTGTGTTCACTCTATGCAGAATGTGTGAACTCAGCCTAAACCTTTGAACTTTGACAGTACTTCACTAGATTTAATGGCGCTGATTTATTGAACATAAATGAGTAATTTTATTACCAGCCAGGCATGTCCGGGGTTCGACCCCGACAAAGGCATGTTTTGGGTCAGAAAACAATTGATAATGAAGAAACAATAGAGAATTAAGTTCTTAGAGCACAATAGGACGTAACTGATGCGTGACGTCATAGTACGGCAATTTGGTCTTTGGAACTTGATTGGACTTTTAAATTGGATTTTATTGGTCAATTGGAACTATTTGGGCGACAGGATAGGTCTTCATTGGAGTTGGAGAAATTTTTGGATAAAAAATAGGCAAGTAATTTTATTGACCTATTAGTACAATTAATTATTGAATTCTATGACATGCTGAATGTTATAATTTAAAGTATGTACGCGTAGTCGGTATAATATTAATGTCAATATACCTAATCATCCTAACGCCCAAATCATAATAAAATCGATATAAATGTCAAATCAAAAGTCATATAAAAACTGTTAATAGGTACTAATAAATTCTCCCATAATTCGTCTCACATTATTCAGACATTTGACAACCGCTATGGGGCGATCCAAAACAAATTGCCATAAGGTTCTATTCTTATGAATAAAGATTGACCCCATATTTCATTCACTTAAGGTCATACACACCGTAGTAGTAAATTTTGTCTCTACAGCCCCTTATCACTATCAGGCAATCTCAACCCTATGCCAGATAGATAAAGTGCACATTAGAGTGTAGAGGATGAATAATAAATTCTGATTAAGACGCCGTAGAATTTTTCGCTCAATCTATTTTGTTTCTATGGATAAATTAGAAAAATGTGATAAATTTTCGGAAATGAGGATTTTTCAGGGAATCGTTATGGATGAACTCATTTGGCTTCGAATCCAATATGGCGGCAGGTTGCTGCGCTATATCATCTGTAAGCTTTTAAACATTGAGATGGATTTGAGAATTTTTAATAATTCAGACCAATTATGGACATAAAAAATGGTAGATAACTAAATAAAAATATAAGATTTTTCTTTTTCAAAATGAAATCATTGACTAATTTCAACGAATAACATACATATTTAAACTAATTTCATCAACTCCTGTTTATTAAGGGTAGGGTAGGTATTTCCAGGCCAGGATGTTATTATAAGTACATATTTTATATTATTATTTTTTTATTTGTAAAATATATAAATAGTTTAAGGTTTATTTAAACTTTATAAAAACTATAGAAATTTAAACTCAAACTTAAACTCATTACATTTATAAACTCAGATTTGATTAAATTTTTCGTATTTATTCCGATTAATACATAAAAATTCATCAATATCTCAGGTACATACATGCCAACGGGAAGGTTACTAATAAAATTTCATTCTGTATTTTCCACAAGATTTTATTATTTTTTTATCTTCATTGTTAGCCCAATATTATAGCAATGTCTGCCATATGCCGCTACTGGCATACAGTAGTGTAGTTTTATAATTTATGGCCTAATTTGACATAATCAATTGGCCGTATGTGGCCATAATTTATAGCATTAGTTAAGTTAATACCGATCACATGATCAACATTAATAGCTAAATGTATTAAATTCTAGAAGCAGTGTTGTGTTGTTAAGTATCCAGATTGGTCTGGTAACGTTTACTTTGCAACGGGCTGAAAATGTTGAGCTACAGGTTACAGCTCTGTAACCTGAGAATTACCCAAACAGATATATGTATTTATGTAATTAGATATTAGCTTAGCCTAGTTAAGCTTAATATTTCTATTTGACCCTATGTCGGTAGTATGTGTACAACTCTATCTCGACCATTTTATCTTTAAAATTTCAGTCCACTCTTTTATCTAAACTTCGCGAAGTCAAAATAAAACAACGACAAATGCGCAAACACAAAAACGAAGATCCAAATCAGGATGACAAACGATGTCAACATTTTATAACCTAAAAGGTTCCCAAACAAAGCGCGGTGACATGAATAGGGAGTTGGACGCACTGGGACGTGGTTTTTGCCCCACCGTGATGCAAAAACGTGTTTTGTCGAAGTTTGCGGTCGTACAATTAGTTTGACAGCTCGTTATTGTGTGGCCACATTTCGAAGCTGCCACAAACACTCATAAACTCTTGGTCCATGTACATTGTACAATCCTGAGCAATGAAAAAGTTCCATTCGAACGCGAACGAAACCGAACCTTCGGCATAAGAGTCAGTGTAAGTACTACGAACTTTTTTTGACGGCCATTTTGGGATTCAAAGTATATTGCTTCATTTTGTCACTAATTACTTCGTAAATGTAATTTCGTTTTGACTTGGCGATAGTGCCCCGTGTTACTATTTGCTGCACCACAAATTCTGTTCTTATTTCCAACATCCAAAGGTGGTCTGGCAGAGATCGCTTTTAGTGTTGTACCCTAATTAAGTTACAACTTATTATAATAATTTACAATGTTATTAGAATTTTTTTTAGTGTCCATAAAAATTAATTCTACCTTAGATAGATCTTTTATTAATTTCCGAGGCCTAACTCCACGGTCCAAGACCAGTTGAATCCGAACAGAGTGCGTTTGTACATAAATTCTTTAGCGTCATAAAACTCGTCATAACGTCTGTCAGTCTACGTCTGTCTGTTGCTAATTAGTCGCGTGAATTAAACAGATTTTATGCGATATGAGCCATTTGGAGCTGACACTGGAAATTTGCATGTTTTGTATCACATTTGGTGAACTACTTTTGTACCCTAATTAAGCTGTAATCTAAAATATTGTGATTTTCTTGGAGTGCAAAAAAAAATCATCTATCTATTTGCTAATGAAATTTTTAGTAGACTGATCCATAGAACAGCCACTGTTGAGGTTGAATACTTAGTTTTTTAGTTGTGACTAGAATATGAATTATGAATAAAACGTTGATTTGAGGAGAAAAGCTTTATACATATAATTAGAATACTTATTAAAAAAACTTTAATAATCAGAAGGTCTTGAAAAAATACCAGATTTGAGTCACTTTAGACAATGGTATAAAGATCCGAATCATTTACAAAAACAAAACCATCATAAACATTTTCGCAGCAAACCAAAGCTACAACCCATTATTAACTCTATGTTCGTACACCATACGAGTGAATGTTATTAAACTATTATTTCAAAACTACAGTACATCCAGCCAGTGCAGTGAGGTCAGAGGTCGTGGTCAGATGAGGTTAGTTCCTTTCACTTACAGTGAGGTAATATGCAGCCTCCTTGGGCAACTTGTGCTAACATGATGATACATTACTTGTATGATATTGATAACTACATATACAATTTGTTGCAATTCGTGAAGAATATCACGAATTACATTGACTTACTATATACAGGGTGTTGCATAAGGGGTATTGTCTAAATATAAGGGGTATTGTATAAATAAATACGATGGCCCTTAGTTCAGCTTAAATTCGGAATTAAAATTATGTGTGCGTTTTCATTGTACTTATATCGTAAAAAAAGATTATTAATTATTTAATAAAATTCATATTGTATGAATTGACAAACTTGAAAATAATATTGCAAATGATGTAAGCATGGAAAATGATTTTTAATCCAAATTCATAATAGAGTGGGAAGTTTATTTTAGCTTTCCATCTTGTACGAATAAGAAAGTATATTATGCTCTTTAACGAATAAGAATTATTCAATTATTCATACGTTGAGTTGAGCTTTTGCGTGGGAAGTACTCATCATATTATAGGTATATTGAACTAGCTTTACGTCGCGGGCATCACATAGCATAGTTATAAAGAAACCGATTTTTTTATTTTTTTTTTTTATTTTATAATGACACATTCTTGAGTATTAAAAACTACTTGTTATCCCGGGAGACGGCACCCGTGTTTTTCAGTGCTGAGACCCTTTTCAATACGAACAAACCAACAAATATTTCCTCGTTATGATATTAGTATTATGTAGATTAATAACGGTATTATTAGAATCAGAAACATTAACAGTACCTACTTCGCAATCTAGAGTTATCTTAACTAGCATTATTAAGATAATACGAGCAATATCTGGTAATTAATGTGACATGTTATGACTTTTATGGCCAGAAAATAAGAAATTTCGTACAAAAAACTATGGTGTGATACGCGAGTCTAATCTTAGCTGGTTATACAGGTTTTTATTAGTGTTGATGTGATCATGTAGATGTGTAGGCTTTATTTGGTTATAGGCATTATATAGATAAAATAAATAAAGCTGGTGTATTCCCTTATATAGATCATAATACAGTTTTTTTTACGTGAAAGTAGTGTAACCTAACGTGCACAATTTCCATAAGTAATAGGTAGTTTACAAACAGGTGGACTTGATGCTAAAAGCATTTTCTACTGGGCAATCTGCTGGAGACAACATTTTTAAAGTGGAGAGTTGAGCCACCCCCTTTTGGCTTGCAATACCAGTGTTTGAACATCCTGTATAGTATAAGGTTGATTTTATTTTATTCACACTTTACTCATATATGTATTTTACTCACGTGCAGTTGCATGGTGATTCTCGTCTGATTGAGATTAAATCGCTTTTCGAGTTAATCTCGCATTTACATGCGTCTAGAGTCTAGACACAATTCTGTCTACAAAAAACCTAGGTTTTACAATATACTAACTATTCCGTTGTTCAGTCTTAGCTACCAATCTATTCTATTCTGTGCGGGAGTGTAAGTACTTGCACCTGGCTCTCTCGAATGGAACCTTTGTGCATATCCCCAAGGTTAGACTGCTTTCCTGAGCTTGGGCCATTTCCCACCACTTATTATTATATTAATAATCTACTTACCTCCTTTTTCGGAAAATCGAGATAGAAACAACGATAAAACGAAATAAAATAAAGATGGGAAACGCAAAAGCAACCTGGCAGAGCGGTCAAGGGCAAATACCTAGTTTATTAAACATTCACAGAAGGGGATAATGTGTTTCGTTGACACAGGAAATACAGCAAGGGTAGGTTCTTAGGTGAATAAATAGGATCAAAATAACAATTTGTTTGTGAATACAAAAGTGGATGCTTGAATTAATCATTCATGAGTTTCATGATATAGTTGAGGATAGCAATTTATTTAAGATGAATGGAGAGAAAGTCGTTTTGATGTTTTATTCAGCTATTGAGGACCTTTTCTGACGTAGCTAGGGAGTTCCTGTCTAGCAATGGAAGACTATTAGTCGATGGTGTGATGATGCAGAGAAAAAAAAAACACGCACTCACGCCTTGTACTAATGTACTCCCTTGCGGGGTAGGCAGAGGTGCATTGCTGCACCCACTTTTCGCCAGAGTGTTATGTTAGTCCCAATGTAATAGGGGGCGGGCCTATTGCCATTTAACGGGCACATCCAAGACCCGAGAACAAATATCTGTGTTTAAACAAATATCTGCCCCAGCCGGGAATCGAACCCGGGACCATCGGCTCAGTAGTCAGGGTCACTAACCACTACGCCATTCGATCGATGATGCAGAGAATTTTATAATATTATAATATTGTAATACCCGAAAGGATTGTCAGTGGTGGCTCACATACGGGCCACCCGCTTTTCGCTGTACATTTGTGCTCACGTGATAGGTCTGTTATTAAGTCATATCACTATAAATTTCAGTTATAGATATTAGTAAAGTGACCTCAGCACATCATACGACAACTATTTTAGAAGGTAGTGGTCGAAATATAGCCACAATATTTTGATATTTATGCTATTAAGAGTCTTTTTTTATCCTTAGTTAACTCAAACATTGGCTCAAAATTGCAACCATTACTTATAAACTATCGAAATTCGTATACAACTGTCATGCTTGACACATTGACTTGACTAATGATTAAAATTGACCACGGATCAAAAAACCGGCCCTAAGGTCCAAAGCCAATGAAATAACTTTTCTGCTAGCTAAAGGTTAAAGTGACTTAGGTAAAGCCATGAAAGCTGCTTAGTTTCTGCTTGACTATCATTGTCAGTCAACTCGCGCGTGCGTTGCGCAGGCATCCCACGGAATTCGCGAAAGAGTTGTACTGTAAATTTTGCCCTCTTAAATATTCATACGGCGACGGGCATCGAACTGGCTCTTTTGCATGATGTCACTGAACTAGCGCTACTGCTCGCTCTCGAACTAAACTCAATGTTTTTTGCACATAAAGTAAAATATTTTGTAAAAAAATGGTCTCAGTATAAGTTTGGTTGTGTTGGGGTCCACCAACCCGCACTGGGCCAGCGTGGTGGACTAGACCTAAACCCTTTCTTCATTGGAAGGAGACCCGTGCCCCAACAGTGGGGACGTAATGGACGTGATGACTTTTTTTGACGTCTAGAGTGAAAGTTACACAGAAGTAATTTTTCGAAAAGCGTCAAGATGCGTAACATCTATGACTACCAAGATATGGCCTCCGTGTTTCCCGATCTTTTCCCAATTTTGATACAGCGAATATATAATTATTCCTATGTACCATGGCTGTTATATAATGTGAAAGCACAAAAACTAGTATCGAATTGAAAGCGAAAGCACATGGTGCTAGTTTCGAACTCAAATTGTCCTGTCCCATGCCTGTTTTGTATTCCCTTTTCGTTCTGCACATGAAATACTTAAATAAATGATAGCAAACATCTTTTGAAGTACAGAAAGCGTGTGTATGCAAACAGTTCTTCAACATGTAAGCAGGTACAATGAGAGAAGTTTGCAATGAATTTTAACTCATAATATAAGAACAGGTATCGCGACCATAAGAGGTGTAGTGTACCTAAAATGTAAATACCTATTCCTATAGATACCTAGACCATATCTCTTTTCCAAGGTATGTAAATAATAACACTTTTTGTCCCCTGGAAAAAGTTTTGAAACCTGGCCGGTCTATGAATACGGGGACAATACATATGTATTTATTTAGACCACTTGTGAACAAATGAATTTTACTTGGTGGCTCTTCTCTACTTCTCTTAGTCATCCTATCCCATCATAGAATATGTAGTATGTATGTGGGTATGTATACCCACATACATACGCATAACCATCATGGACACCTGTCAAACTATATATGCACCAGCTAATCGTACAAAGCCGATTTGCAATCTAGGAAGTTTAGATAAGCATCTAGAATCACGATATAGTGTTCGACGTCGATGATAGACTTCGTAATGCTATCTCGCCGTCATTACTATGTCGAATCATGCCCAATGAATGCAACGATCAGTCATTCATTACATTACATTACGGCTTGCATATTCAACATTTACTGCTGTCAAAGGTTATTCAAACGCATTGGAGGTGCGGTCTAGAATACCTAGGTATGTTTGAATACTAAAATACGTGTTGAGTTAGGTCTTTATAAGATGATATGGTGTATATTGAGGTGTTGCTAAGTTGGGTCAAATGATACGGCCTTATTCAACGCCGGTTCCTTTATTAATAAGTCAAAGATTACACAGATACAATATAGATTATGGAAATACAGATAGGTTAGATAGTAGGAGTATTTATTTAAGGAGTAATTATTATGAAAACAGATCACCCCACCTCAGAAAAGGTCGTAAGTATGAGTCTGTCTATAATAGTTATCTGGTCACGAACCGGAACGCTGGACCAACGATCAACCAACCTTAGACATGTAGCCGGTACTGGCTGGATGAGGAAGGCTGAGGACAGAGTTGTGTTGTTCCTTGGGAGAGTTCTATCATGAGGATGCTTAATATGGTAAGCTCCCCCGTAATGAGGTAATGAAACCACAACTTCACTTTTATTAACTTTCGAGCGCATTTTTTCATGTCAGGTAGATAGAGCTCTTCAAAGGATACGACCACATATTTTTCTCCCTTCATTTCAGATCATTACTTCTCAGGTCAATTCGCTTGGAATTTTCAACGCGAATAATACGAAATTTAGCTTCCACATCAAGGATCATTGACCACACTATGTGTAAGCTAATTTCCGTTGGACCGACCCGTTACATAACGAACAGGCTTTCATAAAGCAGAAGCAACGGCACCCGATATTGCAGTGATGCAACCATAACGACGCTGACTAAAATTTCATTACGGCAGAATATACCATGTGAAATGAGACAGTACTGAAACCACTATTCATTTTATTTACAGCCAGTAGTCCGTGCGTTGTGTGCGTGTCCAACAACTCGCACAGTTGGACTGCTGGACTAGGCCTAAAACCATTTCTTCATTGAAAGGAGATCCGTGCCTCAGCAGTGGGGAAGTGATGGGTCGTGATGATAATGAGTCCGTGCGTTTGTTCATGTAAGTGTATGCCATGTAAATCCTATTAGTTTAAGCTACGTTACACGAAGCCGTTTTTACACCACTAGACCGTTCAAGTCGAAAATATCGAACATAGCAATAATCCAACTCTAAAATAACGGACTCCAATTTCGAAACCTCAATTCATTGCAATTTAAACTGTATTTCTTTGCACAAAGCACTCGTACTGCTTCAGTTAAGCTCCGAGGTGCTGACAGGAGACACAAGCTGTCAACAGGCTCAACCGCAAGCGGATAATAACAATGCTGATACATGAATGTACCAGGAGTAAAGGATAGTAGAGGAGGCTGGTTGGTTAGGTCCCTTACGTTTGAGCAGTCGACCAATAGTGATATGTAAACTTGGAAATTGAACCAAGAAATAGTTCTTGAGCTTTATGCTTTCCTGGTACTGTTGACAGGCTTGTTATATAAGTTATTAATAAAAGTATTGCAGTATCGATGACCATGTTTTTAATTTTTCAGTAGAGTTCTAGGGAACAATAAAAATACTACGTACGAAATGCAATATGCATCATTCATCACACACACAGAGAGAGATTTTTCCAGCAAAAACTGACGTTTACTCACTCTTTATTGTATCCATAATGCAGCAGAACAAAATATTTACATACCTGAAACAAAAAACGAATGTATTTTATTAATTTTTCCCGCATAGTTCATATTTTCAACGTAAATAACAGCCTCATAATAATACTCAATTCATTTATTAATTAAAAATGTAAAAAAGCATTTTATTTCAGCATTACCAGCCAATTCACGTGCTGTGCTTCGCTAGAGCTTTTCCCAAGGCACACCTTGCCGTTTTGTTAAAATTCAATACCTTTGAAATATGGACTATGGAAGACACTACAGAAGTTTAACGGTAGGTATAAGAATTAGTTCGCTATGATTATGGTTTTTGACACTCTGAACAGCCACCTGTAGTGTCATTTTAAGTTTTGTATAGTGTATTACTTTCTGTATTTTTAATTGTTGGTGTCAGTGAGTTAATTAAATATTTCTTTAACTTTACTTACTATGCAGCTGGCTATGGACATGCGGTTTCACTGGCTACAAGTCAGATCATTGCATAATATAAACATGAAACACTCACACCTTTAACCCAAACGCCGCCGTATAGCCATAAGGCTCTCTTTACCTTACGAAATACGAAAATTCAAAGCACTGCTGAGCCAACCACGATTATATTAACTATTATTTCTTTAAAAGTATGTATCGAGTAAATGGCAGCTTCAGTTCATTAAGTTCTCCTTTTTTTGAAGTCGGTTAAAAATATGGCTAAGAACACTGGGTAACATTACCTATGACATGTTAAATATTTTTTATCGACTGGCATTATTATCATTACAGCCAAAAAGCTTTATACTATGACATGTTAAACTAATATTAATAAAGAACCATTTAAAAATGAAATCAAAAAACCGTAGCCACGTCACATCACAACCTATCTAGAATCTATGAGTCCTATCAATTTGTTAGGTCACGTTCACACGTGTGTGGAGTGTGCTCAATTAATTAAACTTTTCGAGTGGTGTTCGTGCCTTATCACGGCGGCGCGAGTGTGGTCGCGGCTTTATATTTGCGCGACGATTCGCAGTGGCGATAACGGGGTATTTGTTTGATTTCGCAAATTGGCGGCGAAAAAAAAATTTTTAGGTTAAATATCGGGATAGGTTATTATTGGGTATGATTTGAGGAGGATTTATGTAGAGAGGGAAACATCAATTATATTAGGTACATATACTATAGGTACTATTGGAAATTCGCGAAAAAATATAGTACTTATTTGCTTTTCCACAGAAAGTTCGTTGGTCACGTGACTTTTTACGCGATAAGTTGTTCAGGAGGACCCCAAGAGTCACCCTCTTACAGCTTTTAGTATACCACTTTTGTAATAACCTGTCTACATGTCATAACACGTTAATCACAAATCTGATACATTGAGAAGTTTTCCAGAATTCTTAGAGGAAAATCTTTAAATGCCTCAGCTCACAGTGCGAAACGGCTTGTATCATATAAATAAACTGTAAAGTAGCAGAGATGCGAATGCAAATGTTACGGTGCATTTCCCCGCTCTAATAAGGTCAGTGCTGCAGCTAGTAAACTAGACTTTCTGCAAAAAGACTAGTTTAGTGCTAGACTTTCTGCAAAAAGACTAGTTTAGTCCGTAAACGCACCCGCGCCGCGCGAGGTGTATGAAATTTCGCGTTTGCTTATGAAAATGTACAGGGTGATACCTTTACTGACAAATACCTTCAGTCACCTAGATCGCCTACTTGCTTTGCTCACCACTATTAGATAAATAGATCGTTTACATAACCAACGTTGTTGGAAAAAACCCTAGTTTGGCGCAAAATGAGTATTTAAGTTTCCCTAATCTAAATAATATATTTAAGGGGCATAATTATTATAATATAAGTACAATACTAGATCGATGAGATAATATTATGAAGATTGTTGCTAAAGCGATGTTGTAATTTTCGGTGTAATATACTGTATTTCAACAACAACGTATATTGGGTATTATTATACGGTATGCTGAGTCCTTAATAAAGTCTCGGTTCACGTGTTAGGAGACACCCTGTATATAAAATGCCGGTATCACGACTGTCGACGTACTCTTGCGAAAGTTACAGAATGCAAATTTGAAGCGAGATCTAGATTTTGCCGCTACCAACATTTCTGAACTCGATTCGAATCGTCTAGCTAGATGACTTTTTATTACAGTTTTTGTTCTTGCACAAAGTAGTATAGAATATTCTATCCTACTATTATTATAAACGCGCAAGTTTGTAAGTATTAGTGGATGGATGTTTGTTAAGTACTTTTTTATATTTATTTACAGGACATATATTATACTGAAATGAAAAGGTTTATAAAATACTATTTATTAACTTATTAACTTAGAATACATTAATTTTTTTTATTTATGCAAAAGGCCACCAACTTGCCCTAGGCCAGGTGGACTAGGCCTAAAAAGCACTTCCTTCATTGGAAGGAGACCCCGCGCCCTAACAGTGGGAACGTGATGGGTTGTGAATGTGTGATGACGCAAAAGACGTCATAAATACTTATTCGTCAAACCGACAAACCCGCGGTAGGGCCGAAGTTGTACCCGTGCAATGTGCATTTACAGAGCCAAAACTATTCCAGGTGAGGAACAAGTCGCGTGTACGGAGCACGATGACAATCCGCCGCTGACAAACGTCTAGGCAACTCCGCGAACGCTGCCAGTGGGGTCACTCTCTAGAGTCTAGAGTCTAGACGAACGAACGAACGACAACTGTCACTCAATGCAATACAATTAGGGCAGATAAAAGTTATCTGAGGAATAATTCTGATACTGTCGCGACTGAATGTTTGTATTAGACAATTTAAAATGACAACAACAATTTTATTCTTCAGATAACACTCAGATAAGTGTTGAAAAATCAACCCTTAACTAGGTAGAGTCATGGTTAGCGCTGTCTGCAAATTTAATTTGGCGAAGTTTTACAGCGTTCTCGATCTCGTTGTATTAAGCGTGACGAACAAGTAGCAATGACGCGTATGTTTAAAAAAATTGAAAATTTTGTGTTCGGTCACTCATACCTTATTCTGAGTGACTACCAGTATTGTTCTTACATTTTGCCTCCTACGCCATCTTTTGACTAAGACGAAAACTCAACTGGCAGCTGTCAAGAAAAACGGCTCATTCTTGTACGTTGGTTCGTCAGTTTAAGCTGCGTACAGACCGGCCAAACGAACGCCAACGAACGGGTTTCGTTGACCTTCGTTGCTGCAATCTGAACTGTATTATGTATGATAAATATCCATCGTTGGGTGGTCGTTGGGCCGGTCTGTACGCAGCTTTATAGAGTGACCCCAGTTTACGGAGCTCGCTAAAGTTTGTCGAATAGCCAGCGAAATGCGCTGTGACGTCCGAAAAGTTGTGCCGTGCGGATGAGATGCTCTTTGAGGACGGCATGAATTAAGTTTTGTAAAATGCTTTATGCTTTATTAAGGTGGTATTTAATTTAGCTAGTATTTCAGATGGATAAATGAAATAAAGAATGCTTAACAACGATATTGTTCTTGAACCTATAATAATATGCTTAGGTATTGAAATTTATAGAATAGAATAGAATACTACTTTATTGACTTCAAAGGACACAAATAACAATTTATAATACAGTGGATACAACGCAATATGCAGCCATATCGCTAAAAGCGATATCTTCCATGTCAGTTAGATAACAGTATGATGATGGAAGCATCGTAAGGATTACTTATACACTTGAATACGTCAGCGAGGGCTAATCTGACTAGTCGATTCTTTAACCACGATGACAAAAATACTAGGGTAGTCTTACTCTATGCTGCCTCGTACTCATGAAGCAATAGACTTACCCCCTTATTCATAAATAACTTACTGGACGCTTTAGCTATTGAACTGTTTTGTCACTCTCTGACAGAGAACAATTTGTTCTTTGACAGATACGGACAAAACAGTTCGATAGCTAAAGCATCCACTAACTTTTTATGAATAAGGGGGTTAGTTATTAAGAAAATAACATTGTAAGGAAACCTTTAAACTTACTTAGGTATACTTTCTAGATTTATACTTAAAGTGGAGGTATACCTATGATTAATCGATTGGTTATCACCTCCAACTATAGTCCTGTAATCTAAAGTGTCACTACTTTTCATAATTATGTATGTATATTTATTTTTATTTTTCACTCCGATAGAAAATCCAATATAGCTGTATAAAAAATTGCGCCTGCAGGTACATATTTTTGCAAACAAAGCCCTTTTAAAATATTTGTTTCAAATACGGTAACATGTGCGGACATATTGTATTGTACTCCTATTAAAATATTTTCACAAAAATATTATTATTTTTTTGCTACTGATGTCGACTAACGACTGACATTCACGTCACAACCTGAAGCATTCGTTTGTAATGCTTTTATTTCATTAAGTTTATATTTAAAAATACCTCCGGCGAAATTTTTTTCTACATTTTGTTTCGAAATTTTATAATTTAATTCATTAGATCAAATCTCCAGACAAATCATCTTAGAGAAAAGCAAGCGACCAATTCGTTAACTTTCAACCAAGAATCTCGCCACGCTTTAAATATTATAACACCACAAAAGAAGCACCAACAAACACTGACGATAGCGTTGCTAAATTGGAAAAGGCTACCCCGCCTCAGTAGGGTGACCAAGAAAACTGACTTACGAGGTAATTCCCAACACTTTACCAGTAGGGTATCCATGTATTACAGAAAGGACGGTCTCATGTCTCACAAGATCAGAGATACGGCACGGCTACTTTGTTTGTTGTAAGTTTTAAACGCAATGTCTAAACGGATCATGTTTATCTGGTTTTGGCAGAGTTTTTACTGGATGGCGCAGCGGTTAGTAACTCTAACTCTTGTGCTGAAGGTCCCTGGTTCAAATCCCGGCCGAGGCATATTCCTATTAGAAGTTTAGTTCTCGGGTCTTGAATCTTAATTTTTATGTGATATGTGATATCTTTAAAATTAGAGCGCAACGTCGACAAAGGACCATGTGTTACTGTTACCAAATCAAAGTTTGCATTAAAAAAATGCTAGTCCTCCCAAAATTTCCCACCTGATAACAAAAACCGATGATCAGAAGTATAAGAATACAGCTTAACCGACTTTCACGCGTGTGACGGGAGATTAGAGGGGTTACCCAAAGTATTATGATAAGTATGTTGTATGTTAAAGCGGGTGGCTGACAACTGTTATGTAACGCACGATTTTGTGATCGTATCGTAATTGGGACTAACATAACACTGGCGAAAAGTGGGTGCAGTAATGCACCTCTGCCTACCCCGCAAGGGAGTACATTAGTACAAGGTGCGAGTGTTTGTTTATTGTTTATTTATTTATCGTAATTGGCTGCCGTATCGTATCGTTATCGTACAACTTTCTGAAGGGCTAGTACGGGGCGCATTTAAGACGTGACAAGAGTTTTGCATCGCGCTCACTCACATCGCGCAGCTTCAAGAGCGAACGCGACGGAGAACTTTTGTCACGTTTTAATAGTGTCCCGTGCTACAGGGCCAGGTTAGCTCGTTATTTCGTTACGATAAGGAATAGATTCTTGATGTCGTTAAAAACCACGTTACTTACGTTATGGGTCTGTTCTACGATTTTTGGAAATTCGAAAAAAATAACTTTACGTCACGTGACATATTAGGTTTTTTTTTTCGTGAATTTCCAAAAGTTCTAATGGATTCCCTGAGTCACCCCCTTATTATATTTTTGCTACATAACTTCATGACTATCTCCAATACTACACATCTTTCCGAACGTCAAAATTCAAAATGTCGCCACGGAAAGCGCGATAACGATCGCAAGAGCGATGGTAATTCAAAAATCGAACCCGCACCGTTAATCAGGCGTGTCGGTGTGTCGGTCCGTCTGTCTGTCACGACGGCTGTCGCACGGACAACACCATTAGTTACCTGGGCTGGAGCGGGGACATTCTGCAACTTTTAACCACCGACAGAAAAAATTGTGTTACCCTAATCCTAACTAATCCTAACTAATCCTAATCCTAACTTCCTAACTAATATTATAAATGCGAAAGTAACTGTGTCTGTCTGTCTGTCTGTATGTCTGTCTGTTACTCTTTCACGCCAAAACTACTGAACGGATTTGAATGAGATTTGGTATATATACGGTCTATAGACCCTGGGAAAGAACATAGGCTACTTTTTATCCCAGAATTCCCACGGGAAAACTTTTTAAGGCGAAGCGAAGCGCGCGGGAACAGCTAGTAACGTTATAAGTTTAACGTGTCTGTGTATCTGTCAGTGGTAGCGTAGCTCCAAAATGGCTGAGCCGATGTTCGTTTTGTAATTTTAGGGTCGTAGATAAAGTTACCTCGAGTGTTTTTAGCCATGTTTCATGAAAATCGGTTCAGAAGTTCCAAAGTTTAACGTTAGGTACTGTAACCCCATTATTTTTGTAACTTAACATTTCGTTTATTGTTTACAATAAACATTCTGTTTGTTGTTTACTTTGTTAGTCTTGTCAAGTATCAGCTGTCAAATTCGACACACAGGATATAGTTTCAGTTGTTGTCTGTGGTCTTTTGAGAAAACTCGTGCTAGATCGTCATCGGACAGTGGTCAGTGGCGATATGACGCTCAGAACAATGATGGTGTTGACTGGCCACAGAGTAGTTTTGTGAGCTGGTCCCGACGACGAGCTGGCATCCCCGGTGGACGGCTTTTCGGAACTGGCAAGGAGGCGAGCCATTCTCTGTCAGAACGTCTCGAGTGAGTGTGTGTTAGATTTTTCTTCCCGGTCCGCGTGGCACAGGCCGTATTGGTACCAAGTTCCTTGCTTCATATTTCCTGGTGTGTATTTCGATCGTGGGTTCAGGTTATCTGATTGGTCTACGAGATAGATTCTGACTAAGTTGTTTCTTTGCAGTTACCAGATACGTGCCACAGACACCCACGCAGCATCACACCACGTGTACCTAACCAGAATTGCCGAGTGAGTAAACTAGCATTTCGTTGTTATTCGATTTCCGATGACTTTGGATTTCGAAAGCCATCTGCCTTGTCTTCATCTCTACACGTAGCAACGTCTAACTCTCGCGTATTTCTTTTACAGCAATTTCAATCCTGCCCGGTGAAGCGTGCGATTGCCAGACGCGTGTCACCTGACCCCAACCTCCAAGGTAAGCGCCATGACCTTCCACGTGTCAATTAGGTTATTTTGCAAGTGTCACGTTTAAACAGCAAAGCTACCGCCTTTGAGACAAGCTCTAACCTTCCCATAATCGTTTGATTAGTGATTGACCGTAGGTTTTAGGTTAGAAATACCCAGGGGCCATTCAAGACACGTCACTTGAGACATGTTAGCTAGGCCTTCGCTGTACTTACCGACCCATCCTTGACCCAAGGCTGTTTCTCGCGATTCCAGAAGGTGTCGTTGGTGACCAGAGCCGTCAGCGAGCCACGAGCCGTCCGGAGCTCCTGTCCTGGCCCCGTCCAGCAGTCCAGGTTGGCCGTTGTATGTTCGTTGAGCGGATACTGAGGAATTTCCTTAGGATTTCCATTAATCTTCAGCGGCATCAGCCTTCTAACGCCGCTGCTGAATGTAGGATTGCAAAGGCAGAACCCGGGTGGACTCTAGCGGGTTAAAACTTTTATTTTATTTTTCTTTACTTAGGGAGCCCCGTTAGAACGGGCGGTAGTGTCTAAATTACACTTTGATCATCTTGTAGGCGCTGGGCTGTCAACGTCCTTTGTTCACAAGGCCTTAACGTTCTACTGCTATCCCATTTAAGTAGTATATGAGTTTCTCTGTGGTTAATACCATCTTTCTACCCCTGTGGCGTGAAACGCAGTGGTAGAACCTTGGTTTCTCCACTCTTATATAATTTCCTTGCAATACCTTGTGTACTTCAACCAGACAATTAGAAGGACTTAATCCCTGGTCTCATTTAAGTAGTATGAGTTTCTCTGTGGTTAATACCATCTTTCTACCCCTGTGGCGTGAAACGCAGTGGTAGAACCTTGGTTTCTCCACTCTTATATAATTTCCTTGCAATACCTTGTGTACTTCAACCAGACAATTATAAGGACTTAATCCCTGGTCTCATTTAAGTAGTATATGAGTTTCTCTTTTTCTAGACGCTACCATAGAATAATAACTAATACATGTAGTAGTACCAGACGCTAAAACTCAAAACTCAAGTAGTAAACTCGAAAATTTCCTCAACTTTAATGTATTGTACAGCAGAATAGCCCAACGAGAATCGTGACGTACTTACCCGTTCTCCTCACATACATATCATTGCATTCGGTTTCGGTCGTGGTTTGTAACCAATTATCATGTAACCGATCGTGTGAGGTGTCCACTAAGGTGCTATTTACGAAATGTGAACGTATAATGTGCTTAAAAATCGTAACTTAAATGTTATACAGGGTGTTGCAAAATTGGTATAGGAAGCCGAAAGGGGGTGACTCAGGTGGTCAAACTGAACAACTTTTGTTTAATACAACGAAAAACGATTTGTTCTCTTTATGCATTGATGTTTCAGAAAACTGAAGAAATAATAAAAAATGGTAATGTTTTCTGGGATAAACGTAGCCTATATTATATTTCATTACAGTTTTTACATCATTCAAATTTAACCTAAAAATGCTAAACTAACCACAAAATATGTCTTAGTAATTCTAGTTCTAGTTACGAATTTTAGTCCACGTCTCAGAGAGAGACGTATCATTAAAAACATAATCAGCTGAAATCGTTCACAAAAAAATAAAATATATTTCAAAAATACTTCATTACAATGGAACAAGATTATCGCATTAGTAAGTTATTGTGACGCCGGCTTGAGGCTATTAATATATAGCTATCTGGAATTGCTCATATTGTTTGAAACATATTTTATAACGGTGTCAAGCACAAACGTTGAAAACAGAGGTGTTATGCGTTTGATATACCTGGATCACATGTGTGTCTATAACCAAAAAGCTTTTAAACTCTCCGTTTCGTTTCAGACCTTAATGAAATGACTTCTCATAACCTAGTACCTACCTACCTACTACTTCACAACACAATAAGTGATTACGATTCATATTATTAACATTATTATATACGAAACCAGCTCTCGGTAATTTTATTTATGAAGTTATTACAAAGCGATGACTTACAATGAAGCCCACGTCTCCCTTACAATACAGGTACCGGGAAATACAATAAAGATATTTTAACACAAACAAGTAAGGACTTTGAACCAAAAATATCTCCAGCCTACCTGCCAAGCCCACGGGACAATGCCAACGGAATTATCAACAATAGTGTATGTAGGTATAGGTTGACCAACGATTGTGCATAACGGATTGACTTGGAACTAGAGGTTAAGATTATTTAAAATGAAATAGTGTAATATGGGCGAAAATTAGCAAACGTGTATTAAAAATAAACCAGTATGTTTTATTATTATAATTTAATTAAGAATTACAATATTAATTTAGGGTTATTTTTTTTTGTTACAATATTAATTTAAGGCTATTTTTTTGTTGGTGGAAGCTATTTATGGAACGACGACTTTATAGGCGGGTAGTCGGTACTGGCTGGATGAGGAAGGCTTAGGACCGAGTGTTGTGGCGCTCCTTGGGAGAGACCTATGTCCAGAAGTAGATGTATGGCTAATGATGATGAAGCTATTTATGTATTTGATATTTAAATTTAACTAGCTTATAACAAGCTGCACCTAATAATAAAGATTTTCCGAGAAAAAAGGCATACTGCAATCAATTCAAGAATTCAGTCTGATTACTATGATCAACGGGGCTGCCACTTTATGGTAGAGTTGATTTAACTACTTTTTAATAATAAGCAATTAGGTAACTTATTTAAAAGGGTTAGGGACTGCGGTACGCGACTGTGGTACCGCCCCCCAGACTATGGAGCATTTACTCTCCTGTCCCCTGTGCCCTTCCACCTGCACACGGGAAGACTTACTCCAGGCCAACCAGAATGCTATCAAAGTTGCTTCTTTTTGGTCTGGACAAATATAAAAAATCGCATTTCACTGACACGAAAGAAGAAGAAGAAGGGTTAGGGAGTAATGTAAAATAGCTTTAAAATTTTCTCACTTATTTTTGCTAGGTATACACAAAATTAAGTCCAATCACTGATTTATACATATGTAGTTAGGTATTTTTCATTTTATAAACAAACATATTGGTTAAGACAAAGTTAAAGTTTACACCAAAAATTAAACAAATAAAGTCGCTTGTCAAAAGTCTGTAAGTTATTACAAAAATTATTAAAAATTTGAATATAATTTTAGCGTTTGGTAAACGTCACCCTAAAAAGACAGCAGCGCCACCAAACGCGGAAGAATTTATTTAGCAAACCAACCTCGCCCCAATAGTACCAATAATAGACCTTATCGTCACTAAGTCATTCAACGGCTAGTGAATGGCTCACTTGTGAATCACCACCGGCGCATTTTCAAAAATAGGTACTCTATGGATTTTTGTAAATGCATGTGGCTATATTCTGTGATAATATCTTCAACAATTTTTACCAAACAAATGTAAAAAGGGGCGAGTCTATTTTACAAACATAAACTAGGCAGTTAATGATCAACCGAGATATGAGTCATTTTAGTTTTTAAATGTTCAGCCACAGTGAAGTTCTAGAGTAAAAAAAAATAAACAAATAGGTACCTTTCTGTACACTTAGATCATAATTATCTGCCCGAATTCGACAACACATAAATAACGATTTTTCGCCTTAAGGTTATCCTGCATTCATAATGATTTTATTAAATGCTTTTTATGGTTTCAACGATTAATAAATAATTTGCACATTACTTATTTAATTGGGAACAATAATTTTATGCCGGCTGACAATGATCATTTTAACGATCAAATTAAATTAATTACAGGGCATTTATGGCGGAATTATTGTCATGTTAATGCTTGATTTATTTGAAATAAGTAAAATGTCAACGAATAATAAATTATTTTTCGAATATCGAATTCCGTAAATTGCAATTGTGAAAATTTTTGAGAAATTCGTAGATATTAGACTCAAAAGGTCCCTAAGGCGCTAGCAGCGTTGCCTCATGTTAGTAAGATAATTTGATTGGCAATACTAAAGTAGTGTCACACTGTTGTCTACACCCTGTATATTGTGCAAGTCTTCATCCCACCGAGAGGTGTCCCACGCTCATCACACCTCCAGTGGAGGTCCTCCACTTCACTCTACGTGGGTATCATACAAAAAAAAACACGCAATAACTCTTTATAAAAATAAGGCAGCAACCTTTTTTCCCGTGATGACCATGTGACGCTTAGTATCATTTGTTTTATGGAGAAAAATGAACGCCTCCTTGGGAATGGAGAAAAAGCGACAGGGTTGCAATTTCCCCCCAAATTGGGTTACCTTGGGCTGAAAAAATATGATTTATCTGTGACATGGTTTTAGTTTTTCATGTGACACCTGTATTGAATGTAACTATAACAGTATCATCCAACACAACCAAAAAACTTACTAATTTCGTAATGTTCACGTCAGGATATGATCCTCCTCCAATACCAGAAGGTTTTTGAGGAGTTTATTTTGCCATAAACTAGATAAATCAAGGGATTTTTCACTACGAATTTTATGCTTAAATCAAATCAAATATTTTATTGCCATCAAGTACACTACACTTAATTTACTTAAATAAAAAAAAACATAAGATTCCAGAAAAACAAATGACAGGTTTAAATTGAATAGAAACGACAAATTTAATTTACTTCTTAGTAATTAACTTCAAACAATTTCTAATTAATACCTACCTTAGATTATCCAGGGGCGTCCAATGCGGACCTTTACAGATTTAATTTAATTTATAAAATACGAACCAATTAATTAAAAACGTGTATAAAAAAAGGTTGGGATTTGTTGATCCTATGGTGGCACGTATATTGCTTGGACTAAAACGCTGAAGGTTCAAGATTCAATTACTGTCCTAGACAGATACTTGTCGATCTATTACCATCCACCATTATTACATAAGTACATAGAGATTTCTATATCAGGAGGTCCATCAAATACCTATTCAAACCCACAAATTATCTAAAAAGTTGTCAAAGCGATTCCAAATTCAAAATTGCATTGTAAAGAACATTATTGATTGTTTTCGGATCTGATAATGGATGTCAAAATTTGTTCTAGTTCTAGGAACATTATGTAAGTAAGTACACATAAAAGTACGTAGGTACTCGTTGATAAATACCCCCCCTACCTAATACATGTCAGCTGTGTTATACATACTAGAGCTTAGATTAAGCACTTTGTCTGGACTAAAACAGGGATTTCCTATAGTGAGCCATAAAGCAGAAAAGCTATTCTGTAGAGTGAAGCAGATGTATTGAGACCTCAACGCGATTGTTGTGAATTCTGCATTTTTAAAGCGATCTGTTCCAATAACTTTAAACTCTCCAACGTTTGTCGCAAGTATTTGACAATGAATTTTAGGCGAAAACATGCGTTTTGGGCGAAATTGATGTTGTAAGCAACAAAAGAGTTCCATACACAAATAGGCCCAATTTTTTGAAACATTAATTTTAAAATTTAAACCTTTAGATATTTTTAATATTGTTGAATATTGTAGGCGGAATCATTTAGCTAGCCTTTTCCGATAAGTAGTAATTCGGTGCAACGTCCCTGCTCTAGTTCAATGTTCGCGAGTGAATATATACTCCTAGTCAGCTATAATTTGTAAAACTTCGGGTTAAATCTTGAGACATAAAAATACACACTAGGGGTGTCCATGATGAGTAGTATCGTATTACGATCGCATTGAAATGGTTTTAATTAAAAGAATACCGCACCGGGCCGAAATAAACGTTGTAGTCAGCTCGACAGATTTAGGATCCACTAAATAGTTCCAGCCGCCATTTGTCTCATTCTAGGGACGTACATTTAGCCTTTAATCGTCTGATTCTAGCCTAGTTTTTATAAGCACTATAGCATAGAATAACGAGTACTACTACTACTGTTCTTGTTATTCTAAGGCACTAGGCTAGCTAGCTATATCGGTAATTTTCGAAAAAAAACATGCCCTTGCAATATTTTTTATCGAATACACAAATTTTTTTGTGGCTACAAAACTTTATATGTGTGATCGAAAATGTATACTATATGGGTGATCGAAAATGTATAATTATAATTTAAGTTTAGTTTATTATTTGTATACCCACACCTACAAAAAAGGTTTATTAACAAAACAAACAAACCATTGTGTATCTAATAACAGGGAATAGGTGAAACTTGCCCTATTAGCCGTTATGGCCCGGCCACCAAATGTCTTTCGCATCTTATACTACCTATAATTATCCAGGTAGGTACAGAACACGACAGAAAGGTTCAAATAAGGATAACTTTATCTCGTAAGGGCCTACACTATAGAAAAAGATCGCAACGTTTTTTTTCTGGTAGCCATAAATGAATGAATGAAGAAAAATAACAGGTACTACTATCATACTGTGTATTATTTAAAAGGAGAAGATAAAAGCATTCAAATATACAGGGTGTTGCAAAAAAAATTGCAGTTATTCAAGCGATTTACTCTATGTAATGCATACATTTTTATATTAATTTAAATAATATTACCCATGCAAAAATAGAAAAACTAAATAATAATCAACGTTATAACTAAAATAATCTAAAAAGTATCCTTTCAAAACTCGTTTCAAAAACAGACCACAGTCCAGACATAAGCACCGAGAAACTTACCCCATAACCATTACGTAGGAAACTAAGCTTTAGGCACTAGTCGTTAAGAGCTAATAGCCACTGGAGAAAATTAAATAATCCGACAGGAAGGCCGACAAAACGATTATAGTAAGTATGGCGATAGCTGCTAAACTTCGGGGCCCATCCTAACTAATATTATAAATGCGAAAGTAACTTTATCTGTCTGTCTATCTGTCTGTCTGTCAGTCTGATACTCTTTCACGCCAAAACTACTGAACGGATTTGAATGAAATTTGGTATACATATGGTCTAGACCCTGAGAAAGAAATATACTTTTCATCCCGGAATTCCCACGGGAAGACTTTTAAAGGCGAAGTGAAGCTCGCGGGAACAGCTAGTTATAGAATATTCACCGAGGGTGATAAGTAATTAGTTCTCTTTTTGCCAGTAGATGGCGGTAATGTTTAAAATAGGTACTTGAAAGTTTAAAGAGGACTTTAATTAGCCAAGGCTTATCTTTTAACATTAGAGGCACGCTAATGTGGAAGTTAGTTTTGTAATGTAAGTGGGCGCAGCAATGCACCTCTGCCTACCCCGCAAGGGAGTACATTAGTACAAGGTGTGAGTGTTTTTTTTTAGTTTTGTAATAACAAAAAGTTTGTTTTACGAAACTTACTTAACCTTCTTCTTCTTCTTCTTCTATCGTGTAAAATGCACTAAGCTAGCTTCCTCCAGTGTTTTGCTACTTTTTTAACCTTATAAATCGGAAAAGATAGAAAGAGCTTTTTTATGCAGCATCGTACAAGATAAACAAAATAATAAAAAAGTTGGTCATCGAGCTTCTTACTAGTGAAAGGAAAATATGTAGATGAGTGACTAAAAAAGTAACTAAAGTGGCTATATTAAGTAACCTTGAACCAGTGGTACAAAAAATAAATCCATGGCTTTTCCCTACCAGATCCGGAATCTAATTTAGCGGTCGAGCTCACATACCACAGACTATGGTAACTTATAGAATGGACGTAAAATAATTTGGTACAAGGGACAACTACTTCTATTTTATAAAAATGGATACAAAAGGCACTTTTTCTTTTTCTGAGTTTCCTGGATAATGCTTTTGACGCTGTACCTATATGCTATTAACTATTATCTAGCCAGCTAGTGTCATCTTTCTATGGCACATCAATCAACTATCATTTTGACGCAATGACTAGGCCCCTTATTCAAATAAAAGCGTCCACTAACTTTTTTATGAATAAGAGGGTAAGTATGCACTATGGAAAGGAAGGATTTAACAAAAACAGGAGTAGGTACCTACTCACCACCTTGTAAATAATTAACCATCCTAAAATAGGATTACCTTTCAATTCATTTACAAAAAAAAATATCTTACATGTACCTACTTTCACGTGGCATGTCTATGTATACTATATTTCCTATCTCTGTACAACCCAGCTATGATTTACCGACTGAAGAGTCTACGCTACAGCGCCCATGCCTTCGATATATGAGGAGTTTTCGCTTTAATGCAAGGGTTCCGTAGAAAACCCCAGGAAACGCAGGCGCGAATGTAACTAAGCTGTTTATGGTACAGTGTTATTGGTGTTTAAGTCAGCCGGGGTTTAAGGGGAATAATGTTTGAGGTAAATATAGTATTTGTAGAGATGAAATGGTCAGTGTTTGTGGTATACTTTTATGGTCGTAATGTTACTATTGTTGTGCACATACTTTAGTTTTATGGAATCTTCTTGTAGTGTGGAAAATACAATAGCTAGACTACGATTCGTCGCCCCCTTTCGGCTCACTATATCACTAATGCAACACCTGTATATATATATGTATGGAAGCGGTGATCCATCATTCGAGGTGACTCCTTTTGTACACCCCGGAACGGAGTTTGGAGGAAGTATGGTGTTCAAATAATTTCTTACAAGTATGAATAATCTGTTTTAACTGTGCTTTTTAACCCCCACAGAAAACAAGGGTGTTATAAGTTAAACTCAATTCAGCCGTTCAAAAGTTATGCGACTTCGATTGTTTATTATATTCATTAAATAAAACGGAATAAAATGTGATCTACGACTAATAAACCTAAACTAAAATAGTACCTATAAATGTTAAGATATTATAAAACTACCTAACTACCTACCTTAATGGATAAAAAATATTTTCTATTGTTGAATTTCAAGGGTTTTTAAAGTTGCTCAGGTTATTCAATAACCTAGATTAAAAACCCCGCCGATGAAGAAGCATAGGTAATTAATTTGATTACCTATGCTTCTTCATCGGCGGGGTTTTTAATCTAGGTTTAACATTTAGCATACACGGCAAAAATACTAATTCAAAAAGTAGCGTAAGTGGATTTGTTTCTCTACTTTGTATTTGATAAAATTGGTTTACCATTTTCTGAGTTTAAATTCTGTCGAACGTGGGATTCGTTTAATTTGTAACAGCTCGGGGTTTTAGTTGGTTTTTGTAAATTATTTTTGTTTCTTCTCCATTCGAATCTTCGTTAGTAATTCGGGCGGGATATTTTTTGTGCAATCCGCCATTCTGTTTGGCTTGGCTTTGTTCATTAGTGCGATGTTATTGTGTATGCAACAGCAGCCGTGTACTGTCCAAATAGAATGGAAAAGAATGTATCTCAGAAACGGAAAACTTCTGTTACACTGATTAAATAAACTTAAATATAATTATACGTACGAGTATAATCTGCGTTAGAATTCAGCGTTTTATATTTTAATAGGTTTTTGCGCGAGCTTCAATGGTTTTCCCATGGTTTCTTTAAATTTTTCTTTCGCTTTTACTTTACAAAAATTAAGAGCGTTCGCTGTGATTATGTTATTAAATTTTCATTACCTTACATTACAGATAGGTAAATTGTTATCACATTCCCCAAAATCTACCAACTACAAATATTTTTATTAATTATAAAGTTTTATTTTATCATTACATAGGTAGGTAAATATTGCACTTACATCTCATATTTGTGCAATAAAGTATTAAATAAATAAATAAATAATAATTAGATAGGTACCTACTAGTGATGTAACGAATATTCGCATTCCCATTCGCATTCGCGAATATTCGCACATTTTTGGATATTCGCATTCGCATTCGCATTCGCAAAATTTTGTGCGAATGTGTTGCGAATATCAGTACTTATTAGAAAAAGTATTTTAAAATAATGGTAGGTTAACAAAATCAAAATCCATTCGTCTATAACCATTTATTACAAGTTATCCTCTTAATCTCATTAGGTACTTTTTTCATTTGGTATTTATTTCATTATTTTTTTGGGCAATGAAACTTTAGAAATAGTTAATACAAGGTGGGCCAAAAGTAATCACCATATTGGAAGTTGCTCTCATTTGTACAAATGGACGCCAATTTCAAATTTGTTTTGATATTGGTGGACTAGACAAATGCAGAATACAAGTTCAGAGCCAATGGAGTGATATACTCCCCAAGATCGCGGAATAATTGTGTATACTTAATCAGTTTTCGGGACGCCTTTTTTTTGTTTTATCTGTAATTTTTCCCTGCAAAATCGCCCGATTTTGCCGTTTGTGACGGTTTTGAGGGGTTTTTTTGAAGACCCGTGTTTATGTGAATAATCCCGTGTCTCTGGAAGCCCTAAGGCGAGTGCGAGAACCTCTCGGCCGAAGTTCTCGCTGGAGTGATGAGAAATGCCATAAAAGGAGCCCGTATGGCAATCAATTGTGACGGCGCCCATTTTTCCGATATCATCTTCTAGACTTTACCAATAAAATTGTAAAGGTTTAAATAAACATAATCAAAAAACAGAATCCAAGTTTTTCATAAAAAAATGAGAGCCAAACAACATCGGATGACTTCTATTGGTCCACCTTGTAGTTTCATAAGACCTAAACATACACTCACGTGCAAAGAAATAGTTCTACTTAAAAAATACAGACACCAAATAGCCCCTATTTTTTTAAACATTTAATAGAAAATTTTAATAAAATATTAACGTTTTTAGTTGGTAATATTCTGATTCGTCGTTAAATTAACTTAAAAATTGCAGAAGTCGTCATTAAGTTTTTTTTTTTGCGCTTAGGAGTAATTCGGTACATACATACATATGCTCACGCCTGTCTCCCAGAGGGGTAGGCAGAGACTATGGATCTCCACGTGCCACGATCCTGACATACTTCTTTCGCTTCCTCCACATTCATAAGTCTCTTCATACACGCACGTCGGTTTCGGAAACTCCTAATTTGGCTCTTCTTGAGTATGTCGCCTATCTGGTCGACATACTTTCGCCTAGGACGTCCTCTACCGACACAACCATACATCTCCGCACAATAAATTTCTTTCGTCAGTCTTCTTTCATCCATCCTTTCAATGTGACCAAACCATCTCAACATTCCCTTTTCAATTTTGGTCACTACGTCTTCTTTTACTCCAACTCGATCTCTTATAACACTATTCCTTATCCTATCATTCAGTTTCAGTCCACACACGTAAGTAGAGTAATTTGGTGTTTTTCTTAATGGATCATTTTCATTGCCCGTGAGTGTAAATAAACAAACAAAAAGCGTATTTTGACATTATAGAGTCAGAGCAAGACAGCCATACATTTAAATGTTTGGTGTAAATCGTCCTCAGAAACTGCACACAGTCGCAATGTGTCGTAAGTGTTACGGAGCTAAATAACATTTAAAAAAAAATTGAGTCTAGTATTGTTTATTCTGATTCAGAATGCGCCTAGACCGGAACGTACCTCGTTCAGTACGAGGCTACCACCAAACCATACAAATAACGCCAAATTTGAACACAAACTGAATATTCGCATTCGCATTCGCATTCGCGAATGTCGATTTCAGATATTCGCATTCGCATTCGCATTCGCGAATGTCCAAAAACACACATTCGTTACATCACTAGTACCTACACTACCTACTTATATTTGACGACAGATATACAGCGAAAATAAAATTTATTAAAACAAAAATGGCGCCGAGATATGGCTTATTGCGATGAAGCCAATTGCAATGTCCGCCGAACAGTTTCCAGCTTCCCACAAGCCTCCAAAGAGGCTGCAGTTAGAGTCAGCACGTAATATAATAACATCGCAGATTTCCAATTTCCAATCCACACGCCCCCAAACACCGTGTAAACCGCATTTTGGCAGGCCAAGCCGAATCAATTAAGTAGGGCAAAAATCTGGCCCAAATCCAACGGTGGGCCAACG
The DNA here is from genome assembly GCF_932276165.1 of Plutella xylostella. Classification (NCBI taxonomy): domain Eukaryota; kingdom Metazoa; phylum Arthropoda; class Insecta; order Lepidoptera; family Plutellidae; genus Plutella; species Plutella xylostella. The sequence continues at coordinate 1,948,972 of NC_064007.1, read as the reverse complement.
GTGGAATTGTGAACGCAACGCTATGCGATTCGGAAGTCGCCTCTGTTTGCTAACGATGAGGAATGTTGATGTTGCACTGTTTTTATGGCCTTTCCGATTATGGCGAGGTTTCAGAGAAATCTGTGAAATATTTTTTGTTTTCTTTAGAATTTTTATTAAAAATTGCTAGAAACATTTGAAACCGTATGTCACCCGACCTTCTGTATTTTTTAATGACATAACATGTCGCTTAATTTCATCAGTGTCACTAGCAAAATATATGACAATGTTTTATAACATTATCGATGACTCTACGATACTCTACTATTTTGACAGAATCCCATAGCAGCATTCGAATCGACTGAGAGTCGAGTAAAAAGTAACCCTTCTGATTTAAAACTGTTACCTATTTAGTCAGTAACGGGAAGTAGGTAACATCGTTGTTACTTAGTCGGGTATCTCGCTCGGAACAGCTAACAATGGACTAAAATTACGAATTAAACTAGAAAGCTCCCGAACGGGGTATTTCCTCTAGACAATTAAGGTGGAAAATTGCATTTTATAATCTAAAATGCGACGCAAACACAGAGATGCAACGTTGGAGTTACGTTGCAGGAGAAATGGTGGCCATTTTTAAGGTTTCTTGTAAATTAACCCTCAAATTCATAGACAGTATTGTATATTACAATAATATGGTTAAAACTTACACACGAGTTTCAGCTCTTTACGTCGATCTAAAAGTTGAAATTCGTTTATCACAACGTCAATTTGAAACCTATTGTAAACTGTCAAAAAGCTCTATGAATTTAGGG